>NC_133419.1:6831785-7464642 GCF_049350105.2 Macaca mulatta | reverse complement strand
ATTTTTAGTAGCGACGGGGTTTCACCATGGTCTCGATCTCTTGTGATCCACCCGCCTCAGCCTCCCAAAGTGCTGGGATTACAGGCGTGAACCACTGCGCCCGGCCCCTTCATTCTTTTTTCATTCTCAGCCTGAAACATCTCAAGGTATCTACCTTCAAGCTTGCTGATTTTTTTTCTGCCTGCTCAAATCTGTTCAGCCTCTAGAGAATTTTTCATGTCAGTAACTGTACTGTTCAACTCCAGAATTTCTGGGGTTTTTTGGGGTTTTTTTGAGACAGAGTCTTGCTCTGTCACCCAGGCTGGAGTACAGTGATGCAATCTCAGCTCACTGCAATCTCCATCTCCCGGGTTCAAGCGATTCTCCTGCCTCAGCCTCCCAAATAGCCGGGACAACAGGTGCGTGCCACCACACTCAGCTAATTTTTTGTATTTTTAGTAGAGACGGGGTTTCACTGTGTTAGCCAGGATGGTCTCGATCTCCCGACCTCGTGATCTGCCCGCCTTGGCCTCCCTCTATTTGGTGAGGCATTCTTCTCACATTTTCCTTAAGTTCTTTAGACATATTTAAAATAGCTGATTTAACATCATTGTCTATGAAGTCCAACATCTGGGCTGGAAAAGACTGTCTTTCCCTGTGTATGAACCATACTTTCTTGTTTCTTTGCACGCCTCATAACTTTTTGTTGAAAACAAGGATAATTTTTTTCTGCAATTTTTCCTGAATAAATGTGTCTTAGATTGTTGCAAGCCTTTGGTTAATTTCTCAAGTTCTGAAAAAGTCGGTTTGGATCATTTTTGCCAGTTTTCTCATTCCTTTTAATAGAGGAAGAGCTTTTATGAAGTCCTCACTCCACCACTCCCCAGCAATCTATATCTCACATGGCATTTACAAAGAGGTTTTCATCCCCCGAAACAATGTTTTGGAAAAGAGGGGTAAAAAAGTAGAACTCTGATAGTTAAGTACCTAGTACTCGACCTTAAGCCCCAAGTAGTGTTATGAATTGCACCCTTCTCTATTTAGATTTTTTAAATTGATAACTTAAAACATACTACAAAGAAAAAATACTACATAGAAAATTTTTTAAACACATAATTTCGTAACTCCAGCAACCTGAACAAATTGTTGGTATAGCATTCCAAAATAACAAAAAATGAGATATTACACATTCTGTTTCATAATATACATTTTTTGTGTAAAGGCATCATAGCTCTTGTCCTGCGGTAATAAATTTAGAGTGACACCTTGATTAGGATACATGAGCTATTTTTATTTTATTTTTTTTTTTTTTGAGACGGAGTCTCGCTCTGTCGCCCAGGCTGGAGTGCAGTGGCCGGATCTCAGCTCACTGCAAGCTCCGCCCCCCGGGTTTACGCCATTCTCCTGCCTCAGCCTCCCGAGTAGCTGGGACTACAGGCGCCCGCCACCTCGCCCGGCTAGTTTTTGTATTTTTAGTAGAGACGGGGTTTCACCGTGTTAGCCAGGATGTTCTCGATCTCCTGACCTCGTGATCCGCCCGACTCGGCCTCCCAAAGTGCTGGGATTACAGGCAGGATACATGAGCTATTTTTAAAGGCTACATCATATGACACGGAACAGACTTCATATGTAGCAACCATTTTCTGATGTACGTTTTGGTGATTTCCCAATTTCTGCTATCACCTCATATGTTTGCATGCTTGTCCCATGATGCCACAGGTTACATTTCTAGAACTGGAATTGCTGTGTTAAGTGACTAAGTTTTAGGTTTAATCTTCTCTGCACCCCCCAGCCATTTAATACCAGTCCTATGGTGAGGCACATTTTCCTTTCTCTCTGAGAGCAGAGTGGCCACTCAGTGATATCACTGCCTTCATTTACTATATGGTCAGCCCTCTGTATCTGTGTGTTCCACATCCACTAATTCAACCAACTGGGGATCAAACATGTTCAAAAAAGCAAAATAAAAAATGACAATACAACAATAAAAAATAATACAAATAAAAACAATACAGTGTAAGAACCATTTACATGGCATTTACATTGGACTGGGTATTTTAAGCTATCCAGAGATTATTTAAAGTACATAAGATGATACGCATAGGTTATATGCAAATACTATGCCATTTTCTATCAAGCACTTGAGCATCCTGGAGGATTTTGGCATCTATAAGGGGTCTTGGAACCAGTCCCCAGAGGATACCAAGAAACAACTGTGCTATTAAATACTGTATCTCACAGTGCTCCTTTACCACCTGAAAGGGGAACACAGCCACAGGTGAGGACAGACCGTACTTAAAACTCCTGCAGAAGCTGGACATGGTGGCTCATGCCTGTAATCCCAATACTTTGGGAGGCAAAGGCGGGCAGATCACCTGAGGTCAGGAGTTGGAGACCAGCCTGACCAACATGGAGAAACCCCGTCTCTACTAAAAATACAAAATTAGGAGGGCGTGGTGGCGGGTGCCTGTAGTCCCAGCTACTCAGGAGGCTGAGGCAGGAGAATGGCGTGAACCCAGGAGGCAGAGCTTGCAGTGAGCCGAGATCGCGCCACTGCACTCCAGTCTGGGTGACAGAACGAGACTCCGTCTCAAAATAAAATAAAATAAAATAAATAAATAAATAAAAATAATACATACATAAATTTCTATTGCTTATAAATTACCTAGAATAAGGTTATTTTTGTTATAGCAGCCCAAAGAGACGAAGACAATGTATTTTACCACAGTTTTTTTAAATGGGGGACAAAAAACTCTTGCAGTGCAAAAACCTCAGTCAGTCTCCTGCCAATTTCTCCCCCAAATGTCCTTTTCTTGTCACTCTACAAACCTCTGCTCTTACTCACACGGGGCCACATGTGCATCAGACATTAAAGGAGAGGTCAAATTGCATTGATGATTCTCAACCAGGTCCACTCACCACCTACAAGCTTCCTGGGGCCATACCCAGTGACCAGGACAGGAAAGCAATTCTGCATCTAGTTATTATCCAAGATGCAGATTTCTAACAAGAATTTGATGGCAATGGCCTCTCCTAAGATTGGTAGCTCTCCACCGGGAGGTTAGAGAGAGGCCAGAATTCTCACCATTTCCAAGGGGGTAAACTGAAGAACATGAAAAAGGTGGCACTGGTTCCAGATGCCATAATTTCTTGGTAACCAGGCGTGATCAGAAAGCAAGAACTCGTAAGTACCACTCTCTCTTTCTCTTTATTTGGAAAGGTTTAAGAGATGGGAGGAAACTCCAGACATGGACTCAGAAGGCTGGGACTCAAATTCTAGCTCTGGTGGGTCACTGACATGATTTTACAACTAGTCCTTGGTCGGAGAAAGCCTTGGGAGATACAGAGAATCTACAGAAATCTAAACTGTATCTATTTTGTATTTAGTTCTACCTATTTTTGTGACCATACTGCATAACAAAAAGGAAGCCTTAAATAGATTAACTGAATTCAAATGGTTTAGGGTGGGGGTCAGAACAGAAGAGTCACATTGGATGAGAAGAGGAAGAGATTAGTAATGTGATACTTCTATTTGAGGCACAGGGGCTGTGAGACCATCACCATTTGGAGGCAACATGGTGGCAATGGAGCAGGCTCTGCTTAGCAGTTAGATTCAAAGTCCAGTCTCATCCCGGCCAGGGGTCTCTTTAATTATAAAGAAAATGTTATCCGGTTGAGGAACAAAGGCCAAAAGTTTATTAGAAAAATAATTTACTATACTTTAAAATAAGGTATTGATGTCCTTATTAGGTAAGCTTCTCTAATTCCAGGAAGATATCAGATTAAATATAGACAAGTCTAGGAAAATAAAAACCATAGTATTTATATTTTTGTGTTAAGAAATCTGTGTGCTATCTGTTACTTTACGTACTCTAAGAGAATATGGTCTGTTTTGAATAACAAATCAGTCTTGAGATTCCAATTAAAACATGTAACTGAGGCCAGGTGTGATGGCTCACATCTGTAATCCCACAATTTTGGGAGGCTGAGGCAGGTGGATCGCTTGATAGCAGTTTGAGACCAGCCCTGGCAACATAGTGAAATCCCATCTCTACAAAGAAAAATTTTTAAAAGGCCAGGTGCAGTGGCTCGTGCCTGTAATCCCAGCACTTTGGGAGGTCAAGGCGGGTGGATCACAAGGTCAGGAGTTTGAGATCAGCCTGGCCAATATGGTGAAACTCTGTCTCTATTAAAAATATAAAAATAAGCTGGGTGTGGTGGCCCGCGCCTGTAGTCCCAGCTACTCGGGAGGCTGAGACAGAAGAATCCCTTGAACCCGGTAGGCGGAGGTTGTAAGTAAGCCAAGATCATGAAACTGCACTCCAGCCTGAGCAACAGAGTGAGACTCCATCTAACAAAAAAAAAAAAATTTTTTTTAAATCAGCCAGGCATGATGTGCATGCCGTGGTCCCAGCTAGTCAAGAGGCTGAGATGGGAGGATCGCTTGAGCATGGGAGGTCGAGGCTGTAGTGAGCCATGATCACATCAGTGCAGGCCAGCCTGGGAGACAGAGCAAGACCCTGTCTCAAAACAAAAAACATATAACTGAGTAGTTAGTTTAGACGTATGATTTTACATAGAAATTTTACTAAGTTTAAAATCAGTACTGGCAGATGACAAACACATGAAAAGATGCTCAACATCATTATCATTAGGTAAATTGAAACCATGAGATACCACCATATACCTTTCCAAATGGCTAAAACTTAAAAGACTAACCATACCCAGTGTCGGGGAGGATGAAGAGAAACTGGAACTCTCATACACAGCTGGTAGGAATGTAAAATACTACAAATACGTCAGAAAATTTGGCAGCTCAAGTTAAACACACATACAGCTACCACAGGACCCAGCCACTCCACTCCTAGGCATTTACCCAAGAGAAAAGGAAATATATGTTCACACAAAGACTTATACACAAAAGTTCACAGCAGCTTTATTTGTAAATGCCAAAAAGTAGAAGCACCTGAGATGACCAACAAAGGTGACTGATAGACTGTAATACCCATAAACAAAATCAGCAAAAAGAAGAAAAAAAAAAAAAGGCTGGGTGTGGTGGCTCACGCCTGTAATCTCAGCACTTTGGGAGGCCCTGGCGGGGGGGATCACGAGGTCAGGAGATCAAGACCATCCTGACTAACACGGTGAAACCCCGTCTCTACTAAAAATACAAAAATAAAAATTAGCCAGGTGTGGTGGCGGGCGCCTGTAGTCCCACCTACTCGGGAGGCTGGGGCAGAAGAATGGCATGAACCCAGGAGGCAGAGGTTGTAGTGAGCTGAGGTCACGCCCCTGCACTCCAGCCTGGGTGACAGAGCGAGACTCCGTCTCAAAAAAAAAAAAAAAAAAAAAGACAAGCCTAAGCAATGCAGCGAGGTCTCATCTCTACTAAAGATTAATATACATATGGCCGGGCGCGGTGGCTCACGCCTGTAATCCCAGCACTTTGGGAGGCCGAGGCGGGCGGATCACGAGGTCAGGAGATCAAGACCATCCTGGCTAACACAGCAAAACCCCGTCTCTACTAAAAAATACAAAAAACTAGCCGGGCGAGGTGGCGGGCGCCTGTAGTCCCAGCTACTTGGGAGGCTGAGGCAGGAGAATGGCGTAAACCCGGGAGGCGGAGCTTGCAGTGAGCTGAGATCCGGCCACTGCACTCCAGCCTGGGTGACAGAGCGAGACCCCGTCTCAAAAAAAAAAAAAAGATTAATATACATATAATACATATAATATATATATATTTACATATAATATATATATGCCAGGCGTAGTGGCACACACCTGTAGTTCCAGCTACTCAGTGAGATGGGAGATCACTTGAGCCCAGAAGATCAAGGCTGCAGTGAGCTATGATCACACCACTATATTCCAGCTTGGGTGACAGAGCAAGAATCTGTCTAAAAAAAAAAAAAAAGAAGGAAATGAACTATCAATACATGCAACAATATGGACGTATCTCAAGATAATTATGTTGAGTAAAAGAATGCAGAGAAAAAAGAATATATACTGTATGAGTCAATTTATGTGAAATTCCAGAAAATGGAAACTAACCTATAGTAACAGAAAGCAGTTCCACGGTTTCTTGAAGAGTGCGGAGGCAGAGGGAGGAATTCCAAAGGTGATGAATGTGTTCACTCTCTGGACTGCGGTGATGGTTTCACAAGTGTACACATACGTTAAAACTTATCAAATTGTACACTTTAAATATGTGCAACTTTTCTCAATAATACCCCAATAAAGCTGTTGAAAACACTAAAATGTATCAGACCTGTAATCCCAGCACTTTGGGAGGCCAAGGCGGGCTGATTGTTTGAGCTTAGGAGTTCGAGATGAACCTGGACAATGTGGTGAAACCCTGTCTCTACAAAAAGTACAAAAATTAGCTGGGTGTGGTGGCTTGAACCTGTAATCCCAGCTACTCAGGAGTCTGAAAAGGGAAGATCACCCGAGCCTGGGAGGTAGAGGTTGCAGTGAGCTGAGACTGTGCCACTGCACTCCAGCCTGAGTGACAGAATGAGACCCTGTCTCAAAATAAACAAAAATAAATAAATAAAACATAAAACAGTATAGGAAAGTTTAAGAAAAGTGTAACATTCAGTTTCATTTATTAGATTTAAAAGAGTCATTTAGGTATGAGAGGTTTTATTTTAATCAGACAAATGGAAGTATTATTATTATTGTTATTATTATTTTGAGATGGAGTCTTGCTTTGTCACCAGGCTGGAATGCAGTGGCACAATCTCGGCTCACTGCAAGCTCCACCTCCCAGGTTCAAGCGATTCTCCTGCCTCAGCCTCCCAATAGCTGGGATTACAGATGCCCGCCACCACGCCCAGCTAATTTTTGTATTTTTAGTGGAGATCGGGTTTCACCATGTTGGCCAGGATGGTCTCGATCTCTTGACCTCGTGATCTGCCCGCCTCAGCCTCCCAAAGTGCTGGGATTACAGGCATGAGCCACCCACCGTGCCCGGCCAGAATTATTAAAATAGTTAATGAAAATTGAATATAATTTATAAGTTCAATTGAAAAATTTCAGAAAAGTTTCATTACATTTGCAAATGGGACCAACCATTAATGAAAAAGCCCCCTAAGGCCAGGCGCAGTGGCTCACGCCTGGAATCCCAGAACTTTGGGAGGCTGAGGCAGGCAGATCACTCGAGCTCAGGAGTTTGAGACCAGCCTGACCAACATGAAGAAACCCCATCTCTACTAAAAATACAAAAAAATTAGCCAGCATGGTAGCACACGTCTGTAATTCCAGCTACTCGGGAGGCTGAGGCAGGAGGAGAATCGCTTGAACCAGGAGGCGGAGGTTGCAGTGAGCCAAGATCGCGCCACTGCACTCCAGCCTGAGTGACAGAGCGAGACTCCATCTCAAAAAAAAAAACAAAGGCCCCCTGAAAATGACTGTTAAAATGTCCTAGAATTGTAAACAGCTCAGAAAGATTTATAGGCTACACTTACAAGCTAAACTTAAAAGACTAGCCCTTAAAATAACTAGGTTCTGAACTCATAATTTTAGCAAATTGAAAATCAATTGTTTTCGACCAAATTAATTTCTGTATAACATTTGCATTACATAAAATCCAGGGGTAAGAGTGGGTGTGGCATCCAAATCTCCCTCAGACATGCCACGCACCAGTCACCCGAAACTCACCAAGTCACTTAGTCTCTAGTCTCTCTGAACCTCTGGCTCCTCACCCATTGCAAGAGAGAAATATTTTCCAGAATAAATAATACAATTATTATTAATTATTTAATATTAATACATTTCATATTGATACACAGCACGTGCGTGAGAAGAGGCTCTCAGAGAAGCATAAAGTGATATGCAAACGTAAGAAACGGCCAGCATGTGTCACTTCATAGTAATTGCAGCGCCCGGTGACAGACATGGGAAAGGTGACACATATCCCCAGAGACTAAGTATGACTCAGCACAGCCAGGTCGTGGAATTTTCCCAGAGACTCTTCGTGATGTCATGGTGGATGTCGTCAGGAGAGGAGCTGCCACAGAAGCAGTCAGGCCCTTCCACACACAGGCAGTGGAAATGTACTCCCAGCCGTCCAGTGACCTCCCCGCCCCACCCCTTTCTCTGGTCTCCAAGCAAATCAGGACAAAGAGGTAACACAAGAGCAAGGAACCCGAGATAGTGCTGAGAGTACCTGGGGTAATGCCTTCAGGCATAACACTTAACAACACAACAAAGGGCCACATCCATGTCCCCCCAGGAGAAAGCTGAAGAGGAGGGGAGGGTGACAAGCTCAGACCACAGAGCCTTAGTCCCTAGGCAAAGCTCAACTCAGCAGAGCCTTGGGAACGGAGGAGCCAAACAAGCTTTGACAAATTACATGACCTGGAAGAAGAGGTCCCTTCGTGGTGGCTGATTTTCCCTCTCTACTGATGGATCAAAGGGAAGACATCAATAAAAGATGGCAATCTTAAAAGAAGAAGGAAAAAAAAGGGATCAGCATCTTGGATTCTGCTAACCAGCCTTCTCTAGGCTTCAGTTTCTTCAGTTCCGTAAGACAAGTGGTTTGGGGGGATTCTCCAACACGCCCACCTCTCATTGTAGAGGCGCAAGTAAGAGAAATAACATCCATCTCTATCAGCCAAGAATAAGAGGACAGAGCAAGCAGAGAGAGAACAAGCAGGTGAAACTTGTGGAGGGTGGAGTTTTTCCATGTTACGACCATTCCCACCACGAGCCCATTGCCCTTACTCAACAGTAGCCTGCAGACGGCGCCTGCTGGCCCAAGACCTAGGTCCAAGGGAGGACTGTGGGAGATCTCACACAGGAAACTAGCTCCTGCATCATGAAGGGTATCTGAGGAAAACCGAAAAAAACTCCTGTACCACTCAGCACTGGACATGAGCTCTGGAGAAAGTTGTCCCTGAGCCACAAAGTCCCCAAGGCCACAGCGGGCTTGAAGGGAAGAGCATTATTGTTGTCACAAATGCTGGGAGAGCACCTGGCTCCCTGGCTCGGCTGCTCCGGCAGACCAGCAGGGGAAGAGGGGACTGGACTGGCAGGGGATCGGCTGGAGGGCTGTGGAATTTAGGCTGAGGGGAGGCCACTGAATCTCCCAGGCACCTGCCACCAGGGAAATCCATGTTGGGGGAACCTTAAAAGCAGTAGAGGCCAGGCGTGGTGGCTCACACCTGTAATCCCAGCACATGGGGAGGGCGAGGAGGGTGGATCACCTGAGATCAGGAGTTCGAGACCAGCCTGACCAACATGGTAAAATCTCGTCTCTCCTAAAAATACAAAAATTAGGCTGGGCGCGGTGGCTCACGCCTATAATCCCAGCACTCTGAGGGGCCGAGGTGGGCGGATCACCAGGTCAAGAGATTGAGATCAGCCTGGCCAACATGGTGACATCCCATCTCTACTAAATACAAAAATTAGCTGAGCGTGGTGGCACGCACCTGTACTCCCAGCTACTCTGGAGGCTGAGGCAGGAGAATCACTTGAACCCAGGAGGCGGAGGTTGCAGTGAGCCGAGATCACGCCACTGCACTCCAGCCTGGCAACAGAGTGAGACTCGTCTCAAAAAAAAAAAAATTAGCCAGGTGTGGTGGCACATGCCTGTAAAACATGCAGGGGAAGAAGGGGCAGTTTCCCTTTCCCCCGTTGTTACCGTGACTGGCAAAGGCTGAGCGTCACCCTCCGGGAACCCATGTCAAGTGACTTTACAACCAGCTGGCAGAGCCACCTCGCACCACAGCTGCCTGCTCTCCACGCTGACTCAAGGGGTCTTCTTAGAGGCGGCCCAGCCCCAGGGATTCTTCCTGCCCAGCTTCCCAAGCTGATCATACCCTTCCAGAAGCAGGGCATTCTGCTTAGGCTGGCCAGATGCCAAATGGGGCCAGCAGGGAGTCAGATGTCACTTTCCTGTAAAAATCAAGAGCAACTGGAAACAGACAAGACTGCTTAAACGGATATTATCCAAAAATCAGAGCACAGCCTTTTTTTATTCATTGAGCTTAAGACCTGACATGCCAAACTGCCGACATCCACAGCTGCTCCTGGTGAAGACCCCCACGCATCCCGCCAGCCTGGATTCAGGCACAGGACTTACCCTTAGTGTTTGGTCAGCTCTCCAGAAGGCAGACAGTATCTAAAGCAAAAGAAAAAAACAGCATTACCCTCACTGCTCCAAGAACTTCCCAGAGAAAACAGGAGTGGCAAGAACATAGTTTTTTTGTTTTGTTTTTTTTTTTTGAGACGGAGTCTTGCTCTGTCGCCCAGGCTGGAGTGCAGTGGCCGGATCTCAGCTCACTGCAAGCTCCGCCTCCCAGGTTTACGCCATTCTCCTGCCTCAGCCTCCCGAGTAGCTGGGACTACAGGCGCCCGCCACCTCGCCCGGCTAGTTTTTTGTATTTTTTAGTAGAGACAGGGTTTCACCGTGTTAGCCAGGATGGTCTCGATCTCCTGACCTCGTGATCCGCCCGTCTCGGCCTCCCAAAGTGCTGGGATTACAGGCGTGAGCCACCGCGCCCGGCCAAGAACATAGTTTTTTTTGTTGTTGTTGTTTTGTTTTTTTAAGACAAAGTCTGGCTCTGTCGCCCTGGCTGGAGTGCAGTGGCATGATCTCGGCTCACTGTAACCTCTGCTTCCCGGGTTCAAGTGATTCTCCTGCCTCATCCTCCTGAGTAGCTGGGATTACAGGCGCACGCCACCACGCCCAGCTAATTTCTTCATTTTTAGTAGAAATGGGGTTTTGCCATGTTAGCTAGGCTGCTCTCGAATTCCTGACCTCGGGCAATCTGTCCAACTCGGCCTTCCGAAGTGCTGGGATTACAGGTGTGAGTTACCACACCCAGCCAAGAACACAGATTTTAGAACCCAGAGAACTTTTTCACTCTTGTTACCCAGGCTGGAATGCAATGGCACGATCTCGGCTCACCGCAACCTCTGCCTCCTGGGTTCAAGCAATTCTCCTGCCTCAGCTTCCTGAGGTAGTTGGGATTACAGGCATGCACCACCACACCCAGCTAATTTTGTATTTTGAGTAGACACAGGGTTTCTCCATGTTGGTCAGGCTGGTCTCGAACCCCCGACCTCAGGTGATCCGCCCACCTGGCCTCCCAAAGTGCTGGGATTACAGGCGTGAGCCACCACACCCGGCCGAGAACCGTTTCTTTGCTTCCATCTTGGGGGAGTCTCTGAGGGCACCAGGAGGGTACAGGGCTGGAAGCACCAGCTCTGCTGTCTGCTGCCTGGACTGCACCCCTTGTTACTCTGACAGCAGCTCTGTAATCACTCCAAGTCTGTTTCCTCATCTGTAAAATGGGAATAATAACAACGCCCATCTCACAGCGTTCTAGGGAATACCCAATGAGGCAGCACACGCACAGCACTGGCACCATGCCTGGCACAGAGGACACACTGGGACGTTAACCGACAGGCTTGGTGGGAAGCACTTAAGTAAAACCCTTTTCTGACACCCACTATACATGAACAAGAAGTTCTAGAAACAGCTCTTGTTTGATCTGAAGTGCTTTCTCTTCCTGCCCACTCCATCCAGCCTCAGGCCCGCTTTCTCTGCATCTCCACAGAGCTGTCTCTAATCCTTCAGGAGCTCCCTCTGAATGCTGGGACTCTGGTTCTTCTCTCACTCCGCAACCTGACACTAATAAGGAGCCGTCTTACGTGACCTGACATGTGTTCCCTATTTCCTGGCTATTTCCTCAAATCCTCTCCTGCAGAGACCCCTCCCTGCCACACTAAGAGTACACCTCGTGTTTATGCCCACAGGAGCCCACAGTTGGTATTGTGTGTTCACTTTTCGGAGTTTTATCGACTGCTTATTTCTGAAAAAGCCACACCTGCTCTAGCCACTAGTCAATGAAGAGCAAAATGGAAACACAGGCCAGCAAGCTCAAATCCCTGTTCAGAGAAAACCAGCTGCCTTGGCAGATAATGTCAAGACTGAAATTCAATGTCTGGGGCACTCAAGTCAATAAAATATTTACTGAGCACACGCCTTGCACAAGGAACTGTATGTACACCCAGGCCCTGCCCACAAAGTGCCAAAAAGCAAGTTGTTGGGGGCTGGTTAAAAGAAGCAAAAATGGGATGGCACGTGAGACGCACTCCAGCAGTGAGCCTGCCTAGCCTGCCTGGCTGCGTGACTCTGGGCGAGTTATTTTACCTCTCTGTGTCTCACCTATGCGAGTCCACCATTTGTAAGAGATGGATCTAACAGTACCTTTGTAATAGGATTGTTGTGATAATCACATTATGTGTATGTAAGGGGCTTAGCAAGGCTGTCACCACCACACAGGAGTTGGCTTTTATTATTAATAACAATGTCATTACTTATCACCATCATTGTTATGAAAAGAGAGCCCAGTCCAACTGAATAGAGTTGTCAAGCCTTAATAAAGTCCCACGTCTCGAAGAATAATTTAATTTTGACAGGACAAGATAAGAGGCAAGGCCCTGCAGAAAACAAAGTCACCAAGAACAAGAGCAGAGGGGGGACCGTGAGAAGTGAGTCTGGGGCAACAGTGACGAATCTCACTATGGGGGCTGACACAGAAGAGGGTACCTGCGGGGTCAAATGGAAGAAAGAGCCCAACAGGTGGAATCATATTAGAGAGTCTTGAACGCCAAGATGAGGCAAGCTTTTCATTCGGTAAGTAAGAGGAAATGGTTTATTCTTTTGGCCATTTCCCATCTTCCACCATCAGACCCGACTCCTTTGGCAAAGTGTCCGCAGGTGAGACTAGAAGGCAGCTAAGAGAAAGAGAGGAAGGCATGGTCAGTCAGGCCCAGGTGAGGTTTCAGAGTGAGCGGGCAAAATGCCCCGCTGCCGTGAAGGACGCCTCTGGGTGAGAAACCTGCCCCAAAGTGGGAACTTTCAGGAAACAAGAATCGGTGCCCATTCAGATGGGGGCAGGACAATATTGGGAGGCAGCCAAAGAGAAAGCCATGCTCATCCTCAATGAAAATGTTGACCAGAGGCCGGGCACGGTGGCTCACGTCTGTAATCCCAGCACTTTGGGAGGGTCAGGAGTTTGAGATCAGTCTGGTCAACATGATGAAACCCCATCTCTATTAAAGATACAAAAATTAGCCAGGCGAAAGGGTGGCGCCTGTAATTCCAGCTACTCGGGAGGCTGAGGCAGGAGAATCGCTTGAACCCGGGAGGCAGAGGCTGCAGTGAGCCAAGATGGTGCCACTGTACTCCAGCCTGGGCGACAGAACAAGACTCCGTCTCCAAAAAAAAAAAAAAAAAAACCCAGAAAATGTTGACCTCAACGAGGCCTCCAGCCCATGCAGAAGGTGCCAGTGAGAAATGTGGACTGCCAGATTTTCTGCCATACTGACCATGGTGCTGGCCATCCCTGCCACCCCCAAAGGCAACTCCTTTCCGTATTCCCCATCTTTCACCCTTCTCTCCTCACTGGTTCCCCATTTGGCCCCTTTTCAACTAATTCACCCAAAACATTCATTAAGCACCTACTTGTTCCTGGCACTATTAGGAACTGTGAGGACAGACAGAAGAGGGACACAGGGAACTGTGGCTTGGGATGAGACTAGTGAATCTGAGGTCCTGCCCTGCCACTGGTCCCAGAGCCCCCATGAGTGGTGGTCTTGAGAGGACAGGTACCTATCACAGCACCTGGGGCACGCACCGGAAGTGAGACCGGGTGAAAGCAAGGAGCAGGACAAAAAGGGGCAAAGGGCCTGGGAGACCCACTGTGGGCTACCAGGGGCAACCTTCCAGGGGAGATCCTGGAGGTGAGGACTGACACAGGGAACCGAGTCAGCCAGGCTGCAGCGGGCTTCAGTAGAAAGACAGAAGGCAATATGGCACATGAGGGTACACTGGGGTAAACTAAGGAAACTTTGGATGACAGCCTAAATTAATTCAAAAAGCAGATACTGAGCAACTGTAGTGAACAAAGCCCCTTCCCTAAGGGCAGAGCATGGCAGGGTGGAGGAGACATTAGTCAACAAATGTCGGCTGCTTTCAGGGAGCTTACCAGAACACCATGGGATACAAACCACAGCTCAGGCCTGCAGCTGGGCCCTCAGAGCCCTGTCTGCCTTTTGGGCTTTTTTTGTTTTGGTTTGGTTTTTTGTCTTTTTTTGTTTTTTTTGACAGGGAGTCTCACTCTGTCGCCCAGGCTGGGGTGCAGGGGTGCGATCTCAGCTCACTACAACCTCCACCTCCCAGGTTCAAGCAATTCTCCTGCCTCAGTCTCCTGAGTAGCTGGGATTACAGGTGCCTGACATCACGCCTGGCTAGTTTTTGTATTTTCAGTAGAAACGAGGTTTCACCATGTTGGCCAGGCTGGTCTGGAACTCCTGACCTCAGGTGACCCAACCGCCTCGGCCTCCCAAAGTGCTGGGATTAAAGGCATGAGCCACCGCGCCCAGCCCGGTCTACCTTTGCATCTAATCTTGCTTCCTCAGGTTGGCTTCCAGTCACTAACTTACCCGCACCTTAGCAAATCCTAGTGCCCTCACCTGGTTACATCTCCTGTAGAGGCCTCTTCCCAGTGACCAATCAAGTTTCTTATACCCAACAGTGAAGTTGTGTCCCCTACATTCTCCTTCCACCTTCCTCAGCCTTTCTCTTCCAGTCCTAATTGCTTGAAACCTCTGTAACTGGCCAGGTGTGATGGTTTATGCCTATAATCCCAGCACTTTGGGAGGTCGAGGCGGGTAGATCACCTGAGGTCAGGAGTTCAAGACCAGCCTGGCCAACATGGTGAAACCCCATCTCTACTGAAAATACAAAAATTAGCCAGGCATGGTGGCATGTGCCTGTAATCCCAGCTACTCAAGAGACTGAGGCAGGAGAATCGCTTGAACTGGGGAGGTGGAGGTTGCAGTGAGCCGAGATCACACCACTGCACTCCAGCCTGGGTGACAAGAGTGAAACTCCGTCTCACAAACCTCTTTAACAAAACCTCTCCAGAATAAAACTTTCTAGCTGCTCAAATCCAATCACTGCTTCTCCACTGCCAGTGGCATCAAAAAGAGGCCCACCACTCACCTCCTCCACGAAGCCTTCCCAAGCCCATCTCCTTCCAGGCCATTTCTCCTCTCTCTTGCTTTAGTGTGTGGTTTGCTGTGATTTACTGGCCTCTACTGAACTTCCTCTTCCATGTCCCCCTAGGACCAATACCTCACCCACTAGGCTCTCTACAAACATCTGCAGCAGATTGTCTTGCTGCTTAGGTTTTGTTTATTTTTCTCTCCCTCAATCGGTTTGTCAGCAGTTGTAGGACAAGGATTGACCTCATCGCCCACGCTGTCTCTCAGCCCCGTGTAGGGATAGGAACACTGTAGGTGTGCAAAAGAATGTGATTAAGAGTTCAACGGTTAAAGAGAGCGTGCAGGCAGGAAGCTGTAGCTGCAAGTGAGAGAAATGCTGAGCACATCCACCCCCAGCACAAGTGTTTGCATCACATACAAGGATAGGGTGCCTTGGGGGAGGCCAGCCAGGGCTGCTGGGTGGCAGTGGGTACGGGAGCAACAGGGAGGCAGATGGCAGGCACTCTGGAGGTTCTGGTTGTCATCAGCAAGTGTTGGTACTTCTCTGAGCCTGTTTTCTCAGCTGGAGAAGGGGTAAGGAGCCCTGGCCTACCTCTTCTCACAAAATAAGACACAATCTGATTTTTAAGAATTTCAGGCCAGGCACGCCTGTAATCTCAGCACTTTGGGAAGCCAGGGCAGGCCGCTCACTTGAGCGTAGGAGTACGAGACCAACCTGGGCAAAATGACGGAAGCTCGTCTCCACCAAAAAATACAAAAATTAGCTAGGCGTGGTGGCGCCCGCCTGTAGTCCCAGCACTGGGGTACTGTGGCAGGAGGCTCGCTTGAGCCCGGGAGGTCGCGGCACTGCACTCCAGCCTGGGTGGGTGACAGCAAGACCCCGTCTAAAAAAAAAAAAAAAGAATCTCAAAGTTGCCAGGGAACTAGGGACTTGGCTTCCGACTCTGATGCGCTTTGTAAACTACTAAAAGCTGGAGAAATAAGGGGCTGAGCCCAGCCCCACCTCCCGAATGAGCGGCCTTGGGCGAATCACTGCGTCTGGGCGCCTGGAGCTTCCCTATCTGAAACAAAGTGGAAGATCCTACGGGAGGCGGAGTGCGAGCGCCGGGAACAAGGAAAGCCCTCGCCTTACACGCCGCGGCTTCCTGCAGAGCTGAGCCATATCCAGTACGATGGGGACAACTTGGGCTCCCGATCCTGACAGACTTGGGTTCGAACCCTCAGGGACCTCGCACGAGGCGCTTTAGTCAGTTTCTCCATCTGCAAAATGGGCCGGAGAACAAGAATGAGGCAGCCCGAGGGAGGACGCGGCACACGGGCGCTTGGTGGCTGGAGACGGGGGCGGGTCCGGGGGCGGGTCCAGCCGGCCGAGCCCCCGCGCGAGGGGGAGGGGCGGCGCACTCCGCGTCGCGCACCTCGCGCCGCTCGCCGCTGTCTCCGCCAGCCGTCACTCGCGGAGCCCGCGCCGCCTCTGCGCGCGCGACCCTTACATAAACGTCCCTCGCGGCGGCGTCGGCGCACGTCCACCCGCTCCGACCCGCCGCGGGAAGAGGACCGTGAGGAGCGCGGGAGACACTCACCTCCTCGCCGCTGCCAGTCCTCGCCGCCGCCTCTACTGCCGCTGCCTCCACTGACAGAGAACAGCTGCGGTCTCCGTGCAACCGAACTTGCTGCAGTCCCGGCCCCGCCTTACGGACTTCCTATTGGCCCAGGCAGCCCAACCCCTCCCGTTATTGGGCAGTGTTCTCCGTCACTCCTCGCCCCTCGGCTGTGGACTCCTCCCTGCGCCCGCCTGTCCGTCACGTTTAAGCCTTGGCGCCCCACGTCAGCCCCGCCCCTCCCGTCCCCGGCGAGCGCCTGGATTAGTGGCGAGGCTGGGAGAGCCCGCCCCTGGCGCACCACCGCCTACTCCCTTGTCTCGGGAGCCTCACGTGGGCCGCCGGACCCTGGCCGACGCCCGCAATAGGCGGAAGTGGCCGGGCTGCAACTTGCAGTTATTGGCTGTCGGCGGGGGTGGGGACGTTCGATTCATTCACCCGAGTAGCACGTGTTTCCCGAAGCTGCAAGCATAACAGATCGCACTGGGGCTCAGGCATCCCGGCTAGACGTAGATACGCGCTGGCGAGCGGAGAAGAGGTCGCCGGAAAAGCTAACGTTAGCGAAGGGCAGGAGAAAGGAGAAGGCGCTTGTGCCACATGGGTTACATGACTGTGTCCTTTAGCAGCTACGTAGGTGATTATGGGGGTCTGGAGTCCGTCTGTGTGACCTTGGGCAAGCAACTTAACCTCTGAGTCTCGGTTTTGTAATCTGCAGAGCGAAGCTGCTCAGGACCTAGGGAGTTTGGAAGGCTTGTTTGAGACACGAGAGGAAAGCTTTGACAAGTGGAACGAGTGACTGAGGCATAAGCCTCTATCATCGAGGCTTACTAATCCAGTTTGAGGGCGTGTTCGGGAAAAACACGAACCACAGACACCTCTGTGGTTGTTTTTCCGAAGAGGTTTTCGGGAGGTTTCGTATTTATGCATTTCCTTAAAGGGGGAGTGAGGGGAACGCATGTAGGAAGAAGGGCAAGTAGGCGATTAGGACAATAGTTAACATTCCTATGGGACTTTAGCTAGTGCCCGGTAAATCCACGTAAGATAAGATGAATGTCTGAAGAGAAAAAGAGAGTAAAGGAAGAGTCAGTTATGCAGATGTCTCTGAGTAGGTAGAGTCTTGACTTTGTTCCGCACCTGGGAAAATAAGCTCGTGATGACATTCTTATTGAGGAGTTTTTAGGAGCTAAACTTAGACTGTAGACCTGAAGCTACAATTGACCTGTCCTTGTTTATGGGAGGCCAGCAAGAATTTACCTGTGAATGATCTGTGGGGGCAGCCCTTCCCAGATGCCTGAGGCTTTTTACCTTTCCGTGTGGATCTGGCTGATGCCTAATGTAGTAACAGCTATTCTTTTGGAAGAGGGTGTTGCAATGACTCAGCTTCAAGGCTTAATCTTCACCTTCGCATGAATCGGGGCGGGTGGGGGGGGGCCAGATTTTTACTTTCATTTACCACTTCCTAAACTGGGATCAGTGCCAACCAGAGATAAGGGATTAACCAAACACACCAAAATCGTGCCTTCAAAAGAGAGCAGACAGATTAATATATATTAATTAATAGTGATATGTAATATAATACATCAGATGGTAATAAGGGCAAGAAAAAAAAAATCTGCTTCCAAAAAGGAGAGTCAAAGACTATGAGAACATCTTGCTAACTAGAAATTGTTTATTGAGCCTAGAGAGATCTGACTCTTCTCTCAGACTCCTGTATAAGTACTTTCTCACTCCGACTTCCCTGTCCTTCCTTCCACCGGTCCTGAAGAACCCCAACCTTCGGTTGGATCCAACACAGCTATTTTAGTAACAGAACAAGGATTAAGATCCCAGTTCACCTTTGGGAGGCTGAGTCGGGGGGAATACTTGAGCCCAGGAGTTTGAGACCAGAGTTGGCAACACAGTAAGACCTCATCTCTGTCTTTTAAAATTTTTTAAATGGGGCTGGGCGCTGTGGCTCACATATGTAATCCCAGCACTTTGGGGTGCTGAGGCGGGCAGATCGCAAGGTCAGGAGTTCAAGACCAGCCTGGCCAATGTGGTGAAACCTCGTCTCTACTAAAAAAATACAAAAATTAGCCGAGTGTGGTGGCAGTCACCTGTAGTCCCAGCTACTCGGGAAGCTGAGACAAGAGAATCACTTGAACCCGGGAGGTGGAGGTTGCAGTGAGCCGAGATCATACCACTGTACTCCAGCCTGGGTGACAGAGTGAGACTCCGTCCCCCCTCCCCCCAAAAAAATTTAAAATGGGCTGGGCGCGATGGCTCATGCCTGTAATGAGAGGCATGATCATCTGAATGTAATGGGAGGCCGGATCATCTGAAGTCAGGAGTTCGAGACCAGCCTGATGAACATGGTGAAATGCCATCTCTACTAAAAATACAAAAATTAACTGGGCATGGTGGTGGGCATCTGTAATCCCAGCTACTTGGGAGGCTGAGGCAGGAGAATTGGTTGCAGTGAGCTGAGATTGTACCATTGCACTCCAGCCTGGGCAACAGAGCAAAACTCCATCTCAAAAAAATGAAAATTGGCACGATGCAGTGGCTCAAGCCTGTAATCCCAGCACTTTGGGAGGCCAAAGTGGGTGGATCACTTGAGGCCAGGAGTTCAAGACCAGCCTGGCCAAAATGGCAAAACCCTGTCTCTACTAAACATACAAAATTAGGCCGGGCGCGGTGGCTCAAGCCTGTAATCCCAGCACTTTGGGAGGCCGAGACGGGCGGATCACGAGGTCAGGAGATCGAGACCATCCTGGCTAACACGGTGAAACCCCATCTCTACTAAAAAATACAAAAAACTAGCCAGGCGCGGTGGCGGGCGCCTGTAGTCCCAACTACTCGGGAGGCTGAGGCAGGAGAATGGTGTAAACCCGGGAGGCGGAGCTTACAGTGAGCTGAGATCCGGCCACTGCACTCCAGCCTGGGCGGCAGAGCGAGACTCCGTCTCAAAAAAAAAAAAAAAAAAAAAAAACATACAAAATTAGCTAGGCGTGGTGACGCATGCCTGTAATCCCAGCTACTAGGGAAGCTGTGGCAGGAGAATTGCTTTAACTCAGGAGCCGGAGACTGCAGTGAGCCGAGACTGTGGTGAGCCGAGATTGCGCATTGCACTCCAGCCTGGGCAACAAGAGTGAAAAACTCTCAAAAAAAAAAAAAAAAAAAAAGAAAAGAAAAAGAAAAGAAAAAGGAAAAGCATTTCTCAGTGTGGGCTTCTGTGTCACTAGCAACAGAATCTCCTGGGGACAAGGTGGGAAACACAGATTCCTGAGCCCCATCCCATTGCTCTTATGCATATTAATCACCAACTCAGAGGTCTTAGAATCACCAGCAGAATACCTGAGTCACCTTTGCCTCTTTAATCCATCCCTAGGGACTGAGACCGAAACTGATGCAATAGTCCCATAGACAGTTTTGTTTTTTTTTTAATAAACATAGAAATGGACCCTTTTGGTCTTAAAGCTTGAAATTTAACATTTGTTTTATCTGAGTTCCTTTGTCAGGAAAGGACACTCAGGCCTCTCAAAAAAAGTATCAGAAAACAGAAACTCATCAGATCAAGGCATCCAGACAACAAGATGCCAGAACCCACATTCACCCTGCTTGCTTCCTTCTCCATAATTCTTGTTTTCTTTTTATTTTATTTTATTTTTTTTCCGAGATGGAGTCTTGCTCTGTCGCCCAGGCTAGAGTTCAGTGGCACGATCTCGGCTCACTGCAACCTCTACTTCCTGAATTCAAGCAATTCTTCTGCCTCAGCCTCACAAGTAACTGGGATTACAGGTGCCCGCCACTACGCCTGGCTAATTTTTGTATTTTTAGTAGACCATGTTAGTCAGGCTGGTCTCGAACTCCTGACCTCGTGATCCACCTGCCTTGGTCCCCCAAAGTGCTGGGATTACAGGCATGAGTGGCAGCCCCTAGTTCTTGTTTTCTTACACATTGTTACATTTCTTCCCTCTATGTTAACTCTTCTTTTTTTTTTTTTTTTTGAGACGGAGTCTCGCCCTGTCGCCCAGGCTGGAGTGCAGTGGCCGGATCTCAGCTCACTGCAAGCTCCGCCTCCCAGGTTCACGCCATTCTCCTGCCTCAGCCTCCCCAGTAGCTGGGACTACAGGCGCCCGCCACCACGCCCAGCTAATTTTTTGTATTTTTTAGTAGAGACGGGGTTTCAACGAGTTAGCCAGGATGGTCTCGATCTCCTGACCTCGTGATCCACCCATCTCGACCTCCCAAAGTGCTGGGATTACAGGCTTGAGCCACCGCGCCCGGCATATGTTAACTCTTGCTTTTAGTCACTCAGGGAGATGGATTTGAGACTGATCTTGTATCTCCTAGGCTGTAGCACCCAGTTAAAGCCTTCTTCCTTGGCAATAATTGTTGTCTCAGTGATTGGCTTTCTGCGGAGAAGAATGAAGATGAAGGCCCTGGTGTTTCAGAAACAAGACCCCCTGCACTGCAGTGCTAGTTTTAGAAACTCTCCAAGTGGTTCTAATGGAGTCAGTGTAAAGACCAATGGAGAGGCTAGAGAAATACTATTTAGGCTTCCTGGATGGTAAGAATCTTCCAGGGCCCTTTAAAAACAAAACCATATTCCTGGACCCACACCCACCCCTGTGGATAATGATTCAGTAAATTTGGGGTGGGGCCTAGTAATCTTTTCAATGATTTTTTTTTTTTCTTTTCCTCTTAGCAAGCTCTCAATTGATTCTTGAGATCTGGGGAACTTGGAAAACTTAGCTGAGCTCCTGGGAGGTTGCAGCAGAAGCTGAAGCCAAACAGAGGAGCTGAGACGTGCTGTGGAAGGCTGGCCAAGGTGAAGCTCTGGTGCAGAGAACACAGGCAGCAGGACTGTGTTGGGAGGGAAATGATGTTCCGGGGGGCCTTACAGAGTAGCTGAGGGGCTGCCCTAACGGTAGGAGTGTAGGCCTGCTTTATTATTTCTTAATAGCTAACACTCTAAAAAGTTCTTGGGCTGGGCCGGGCACGGTGGCTCACACCTGTAATCCCAGCATTTTGGGAGTCTGAGGCAGGCGGATCACTTGAAGTTAGGGGTTCGAGACCAGCCTGGCCAGCATGGTGAAACCCCATCTCTACTAAAAAAATACAAAACCAGCAGGGCATGGTGGTGCACGCCTGTAATCCCAGCTACTTAGGAGGCTGAGGCAGGAGAATTACTTGAACCTGGGAGGCAGAGGTTACAGTGAGCCAAGATCGCACCATTGCACTCCAGCCTAGATGACAAGAGTGAAACTCCATCTCAAAAAAAAAAAAAAAAAAAGCCGGGCGCAGTGGCTCAAGCCTGTAATCCCAGCTACTCAGAGGCTGAGGCAGGAGAATGGCGTAAACCCGGGAGGCGGAGCTTGCAGTGAGCTGAGATCCGGCCACTGCACTCCAGCCTGGGCGACAGAGCGAGACTCCATCTCAAAAAAAAAAAAAAAAAGTTAGTTCTTGGGCGGGGTGCGGTGGCTCACACCTATAACCCTAGCACTTTGGGAGGCTAAAAGTGGTCAGGAGGTTCTTCCTCTGCCCCATCCTGTGGGCATCGGCCCTGGTATGGACCTGGCACCATGATAAAGGGATGTGGCCATGGTGAGGCATCTCCCACAGGCTTTAGGGGCATGAGACTTGAGCAAGTGGGCTTTGAAACAGGAGTGGGAGCTGGGTGTGGTGGCACATGACTGTAATCCCAAACTTTGCAGGGGCCAAGGTGGGTGGATCACTTGAGCCCATTTCTTTCTTTTTTTTTTATTTTTGAGACGGAGTCTCACTCTGTCACCCAGGCTGGAGTGCGGTGACTCAATCTCGGCTCACTGCAACCTCTGCCTCCCAGGTTCATGCGATTCTCCTGCCTCAGCCTCCTGAGTAGCTAGGACTATAGGCTTGCGCCACCATGCCTGGCTAATTTTCTTGTATTTTCAGTAGAGATGGGGTTTCACCGTATTAGGCAGGATGGTCTCAATCTCCTGAATGTGAGGCCTCATCTCTATTAAAAGTTGAAAAAGAAAGACCAGGCACAGTGACTCATGCCTCCCAGCACTTTGGGAGGCTGAGGTGGGCGGATCACTTGAGGTTAGGAGTTTGAGACTAGCCTGACCAATGTGGTGAAACCCCATCTCTACGAAAAATACAAAAAATTAGCCAGGTGTGGTGGCTGGCAAATGCCTATAATCCCAGCTGCTCGGGAGACTGAGGTAGGAAAATCACTTGAACCCTGGAGGCAGAGGTTGCAGTGAGCTGGGATCACACCACTGCACTCCAGCCTGAGTAACAGAGACAGACTCTGTCTCAAAAAAAAAAAAAAAAAAAAAAAATTGAAAAAATCTGAAAAACAAAAAGTCAGCCAGGTGTGGTGGGGTGTGCCTGTAGTCCCAGCTATTAGGGAGACTAGGTGAGAGAATCGCTTGAGCCTGGGAGGTGGCGGTTTCAGTGAACCGAGATCGTGCCACTGCACTGCACTCTAGCCTGGGCAACAGAGTGAGATCCAGTCTTCAGACAAAACAAAACAAAAACAGGAAGTTGCAGCTAAGAGGCTGGGCTGTGGGTAGGTGAAAGGCTGGCTTTGGTGTTACCCCAATAACTCTGGGGGGCACGTTGGGAGTAGCTAACCCATCCCTTTGCTTCTTAGGGACATGTTCAGAGGCTCGGAGACAGAAGAGGGCAGATCTCATAATTGACAGAGACTTCTGCAGTCTAAGAACACAGGGGAGACACTAGCCCTTGGTCCCCCTCGGCCGGTGGAAGGTCTGACCATCTTGTGGCGATCCCATGATGGGTTCCATGAGTCCAGTGGAATTGTCCAGACTGAACAGCCAAAGTAGGAGGAGGCTGAAAAGACAGGGCGGTTTCTAGGGGTGAGAAGCCATAGGGTTAAAGGAGCCTGGGAACACAGTGGGGCAAACATTGGAATTTAGGCTCGCTGCAAGCCAAAAATAGTACTTGAGTGGCCACAGGCAAGGGCACAGGGCCACCAAACACACTTGCAGTTTCCACACTGCAAACACTCCTGGCCAATGCCTTTCCTGCTCAGTCCATGCTGGCGGGAGAAATCTTTCTTTTGTCATCTCTGGAGGGGGGATCGGGGACATCTGGGTTGTCCTTATGAGATCCTCAGGGTAAAGCCAGGCTTCTGGATTCTAAACACAGAGGGGTGCGCTGTTTCCGGGCTCACAGTAACTGCTATGTTTTGAGGGATCTGTAGCTTTGTTTGTTTTTGTTTTTTTGTTGTTTTGTTTTGTTTTTGTTTTTGTTTTTAGGCAGGGTTTCACTCTGTCACCCAGGCTGGAGTGCAATGGTGCGATCTCGGCTCACTGCAACCTCTGCCTCCAGGGTTCAAGTGATTCTCCTGCCTCGGCCTCCTGAGTAGCTGGAATTACAGGCACCTGCCACCATACCCGGCTAATTCTTTTTTTTTTTTTTTTTTGGGACAGAGTCTCACTGTTGCCAGGCTGGAGTGCAGTGGCGCCATCTCGGCTCACTGCAACCTCCGCCTCCTGGGTTCAAGTGATTCTCCTGCCTCAGCCTCCTGAGTAGCTGGGACTACAGGCTTGTGCCACCACACCAGGCTAATTTTTGTATTTTTAGTAGGGATGGGGCTTCACCATGTTGGCCAGGCTGGTCTTGAACGCCTGACCTCAGGTGATCCACCCACCTCAGCCTCCCAAAGTGCTAGGATTACAGACATGAGCCACTGCGCCTGGCTAGGATCTGTAGCTTTGTCTGGGAGCTCCCATCCATCTAGATGTCTCCAGCCTTCTTGTTCCTAACTGCCCCGGCCTTGGCCACCATGCTGTCTGAACTTGCTGGTACGCTGTCCTCCCTACACCCCAGTGGTATGAGGTATCATCGTTCCTCTACCCCGTCGTGCTTCCTGCCTCTGCTTGGACTGTTTCCCTCTGCATGGGATTCCTTTTCTCAATAGATTCACCTGATAAACTCTCTTCCTGTCATCTCTCTCTCTCTCTCTCTCAAGACTTAACCCAGTCGTTGTCTCCTTCAGGAAGCCCTCCAAGGCCACTCTCATGGTGTAAGGGGCCCTCCTAGGACTCCCATAACACCCTGGGCATTATTTCTAGCGTAGCACCACACTGCTTTGAAATGGGGTGCTTTGAGGTCTGCCCCCCAACACTAATCTGGGAAAGTAGCTCATTTTTCATAGTGCTGCAGAAATGGCTCAATATCCTCCCACCACCTCATCTTCCTTCCTGGCCCAGGGACACTGTCAAAGCCTCAGAAATTCCTCAGCATTTGCTCCTCTCGGTCCACGCCCCCAATGTGACCTGTTCCAGGTATCATCTCTTTAACTTTTCCCTCCCCCATGGATGTGGTGTCCACTGGACTCTGTGGACTCTGCTTGGCCTCTGGGGCACTCCTATTCACTGACTATTAAACATTTACTATGTGCTAAACTCAACTCTTGTACAGGTGTGAGGAGGGAATAAGGGACAGAAGATAAACACAAGAACTTTTTTTTTTTTTTTTTTTTGAAACGAGTCTTGCTCTGTCACCCAGGCTAGAGTGCAGTGGCGTGATCTAGGCTCACTGCAACCTCTGCCTCCCGAGTTCAAGCGATTCTCTGCCTCAGCCTCCCAAGTAGCTGGGATTACAGGTGCCCACCACCACGCCCAGCTAATTTTTGTATTTTTAGTAGAGACAGGGTTTCACCATCTTGGCCAGGCTGGTCTCGATCTCTTGACCTCGTGATTCGCCCCCCAACCCTCACCCACCTCCCAAAGTGCTGGGATTACAGGTGTGAGCTACCGCACCTGGCCAATTTTTAAAATTTTATAGAAATGGGGACTCACTTTGTTGCCTAACCTGGTCTCAAACTCCTGCCCTCAAGTGATCCTCCCCTGCCTCAGCCTCCCAAAATGCTGGGATTACAGGTGTGAGCCACTGCACTTGGCCCACAAACAATGTTAAATTAAATAAATGTATATCTGCACAGTCGCTCATCTTACTTCTGGTGGGCATCATATTTTTTTATTTATTTAAAAAACTTTTTTTAGACAGAGTCTCAGTCTGTTGCCCAGGTTGGAGTACAGTGTCATGATCTCTGATCACTGCAACCTCCACCTCCCAGGTTCAAGCAATTTCTGTGCTTCAGCCTCCCGAGTAGCTGGGATTACAGGTGTGTGCCCCCACAGCCGGCTGATTTTTGTATTAGTAGAGATGGGGTTTCACCATGTTGGCCAGGCTGGTCTTGAACTCCTGACCTCAGGTGACCCAACCCACCTCACACTCCCAAAGTCCTGGGATTTACAGGCATAAGCCACCACGTCCGGCCTCAAGGCTAATTTTTGTACTTTTTTTAGAGACGGGGTTTCACCATGTTGGCCAGGCTGGTCTTGAACTCCTTGTCTCAAGTGCTCTGCCCGCCTCAGCCTCCCAAAGTGCTGGGATTACAGACATGAGCTACCGCACCCAAACTGGGCATCATATTTTCAAGGAGAAAGTCTAGTAATACTAACTGCTAGGTTTAAAATTTTGTCTAATCCTCCTAGAGGATATGTGAAGACTCAGGCCCCACCCATGGAGGGTAGAACACACATTTGCTGAAGACTCTATGTGCTGGACTGACTCAACTGGGCTGGATTCCAGGCCCATCATTGACTATACTTCTGTCATTTCAGCCGAGAGAAGAAGAGATGAGTATAAGCTCTGCAGGGGTGCAAAGGTGAAGCGCACTCACAAAGGTCAGTCTCCCAGGGTAGAGGGCACGCCCCACCCCTGCTGCCTTCCAAGGTCAGTCAGACTTTCAATATCTGATTCTCAAGGTTCTGGAGAGTGGGCTCTTGAGGCTGGGCTCCAATATCACCTCCTCCAAGAGGCCTGCCTAGATCCTCCCCTCCCCCAAGCCAGATGTGGTCTCTCATTCTCTTCTGTTCACCAAAACAAGGTCTTGCCCACAGCAGGTAGATGTAGATCACTTTCATTGGCTCACTCATAAGGAACATGGTAGCCTGTCCCAGCTTGCAGCCTTCCAGTTTATCTAAGCCTCACCAGAACTTTAAATGACATCAGCCATTTACGTGAATAGATACAGGAAATATCTCTTTCCTACTTCACTTTAGGAAATAGATACTACTGTGTTTTGTTACTTTCAAGGCACACTTTTTTCCTCCACATTTTAACCTCTCTAAAACGGGGCTGTACCTTCCAAGGAGTGGGTAATGGGTTTCTTTCTTTCTTTCTCTTTCTTTCTTTCTTTCTTTTCTTTCTTTTTTTTTTCTTTCTTTCTCTTTCTTTCTTTCTTTCTTTCTTTCTTTCTTTCTTTCTTTCTTTCTTTCTTTCTTTCTTTCTCTCTCTCTCTCTCTCTCTTTCTTTCTTTCTTTCTTCCCTTTCTCCCTTCTTTCTTTATTTTTTTTTTCCTGAGACAGGGTCTCACTCTGTTGCCCAGGCTGGAGTGCAGTGGCTTCAATCACAGCTCACTGCAGCCTCAACCTCCTGGGCTCCAGCCATCCTCCCACCTCAGCCTCCCAAGTGGCTGGGACTACAGGCACATGCCACCAGGCCCAGCTAATTTTTTTCTAATTTTTGTACAGGCAGGGTGTCATTAAGTTGTGCAGGCTGGTCTTAAACTCCTGGGCTCAAGCAATCCTCCTGCCTCGGTCTCCCAAACTGCTGGGATTACAGACGTGAGCCACCGCGCCCAGCCGAGATATTCTTTCTTAATGGTATATAAAATACTGCCACCTTTCCATAGATGTCCTCTTAGATTTTATGAAATAAAGCATGATCCCCGTGTTATAGTGGAGAAATTGTAGACACATGAGGTTAAGCCACTCACCCAAGGCACATAGCCAGTACATGAAAGGGCAAGGCTTTAAACACAGGCAGTGGAGGAGGCCTGGAATCCTTGGTGTCTGTGGTAGGCCATCTCCAAGATGGTCTCCAATGATCCTAGCCTCCTGGTGTTCACGCCCTTGTGTCATCTCCACCCCTTGAGGGTAGACTGGACCTGGCGACTCGCCTCTAAGGAACAGAATAAAGCAAGTGATGGGTTGCCATGTTCTGTGGTCGGCAAGTCCGTGTAAACCTATCCCCAAAACCCAAGGAAGCTGAGGCCAAAGAAAGAGGCCGACAAATTCAGTTTCTTAGAAAAAACATTTTTTTGTTGTTGTTTCTTTTTGAGAGAGTCTCGCTCCGTCGCCCAGACTGGAGTGCAGTGGCACCATCTAGGCTCACTGCAACCTCCGCCTCCCAGATTAAAGTGATTCTCCTGCCTCAGCCTCCCAAGTAGCTGAGATTACAGGCATGCACCACCATGACCAGCTGATTTTTGTATTTTTAGTAGAGACCGGATTTCACCATGTTGGCCAGGCTGGTCTCGAACTCCTGGCCTCAAATGATCTGCCTGCCTTGGCCTCCCAAAGTGCTGGGATTACAGGCATGAGCCACCGCACCCAGCCAAAAAGAAACATTTAATACAGATTTCGGAACAGCAGCCAAGTCTGTGTCTCACGCTGCGGCAAGACGTGTTGGTGGATCTCCACGCTATAGACCCCCCAGACCCAGGGCTTATATACCACAGGGCAGGAATGTGTAAGACAATTGAAGTTTGGGACCTCAGGGAAAGGCAAGAATGTGATATGGATCTGCCTATGGGTAGGATTTATGGTAACAGTAGATAGAGTAGAAATCTGTAATCCCAGCACTTTGGGTGGCCGAGGCGGGCGGATCAAGACCATCCTGGCTAACACAGTGAAACCCTGTCTCTACTGAAAATACAAAAAATTAGCCAGGCGTGGTGGCTGGCGCCTGTAGTCCCAGCTACTCAGGAGGCTGAGGCAGCAGAATGGTGTGAACCCAGGAGGCGGAGCTTGCAATGAGCCGAGATCGCACCACTGCACTCCACTCCAACCTGGGCGACAGAGTGAGACTCTGTCTCAAAAAAAAAAAAAAAAAAAAGGTAGAAATCTTAGAGGCATTCCCAGAATGGGGGTTAATAAGAAGTCAACGTGGGACGGGCGCGGTGGCTCAAGCCTGTAATCCCAGCACTTTGGGAGGCCGAGACGGGCGGATCACGAGGTCAGGAGATCGAGACCATCCTGGCTAACACAGTGAAACCCCGTCTCTACTAAAAATACAAAAACTTAGCCGGGCGAGGTGGCAGGCGCCTGTAGTCCCAGCTACTCGGGAGGCTGAGGCAGGAGAATGGCGTAAACCCAGGAGGCGGAGCTTGCAGTGAGCTGAGATCCGGCCACTGCACTCCAGACTGGGTGACAGAGCGAGACTCCGTCTCAAAAAAAAAAAAAAAAAAAAAAAAAAAAAGTCAACGTGGTGGATTAGCATCCAAGACGGAGTTGCTCTGGCCTCACATGTCACTTCTGCAGTTAGTCTCCAAAGATCCTGGCTTGTCTTTCTCGCCATCTCTTGCTCTCACTCGCTTGCTCTGATTAAAGCCAGCTGCCACTTTGTGAGATGGTCTTTGGAGAGGCCCAAGTAGCAACAATCAAGAAGCAGAGACCCTCAGTCCCACAATCCAAAAAGAATTAAATTATGCAAACAACCACAAGAATGAGCTTGGAAGCAGATCCACCCAAGAAGGACCTGGAGAAGACTTGACTGTGGCCTCTGAGAGATCCGAGCCAGAGACCTGCTAAGCTGCGCCCCCATTCCTGACCCACAGAAACTGAGATAATAAATGTGTGTTAAGTCTCTAAATTTTGGGATAATTTGTTAGATAGCAATAGACAACTAATAGTCTCCAATATTTAATAACAGTTATTTACTGTGTTGGGTCGTGGGGACACAGAGATGAAGGTGTTCTTCTAGCCTTCAGGGGGTACCTAGTCTGGTGAGGTAAGGCAGACATGTATGATTGTGTTACTGTGTGTATTGGGTTATCGGGTGGGCTGTAAAGGGGACTGCCTATCTTACACAGCCTGGAGGTGTCAGGGCAGGCTTTCTGGGGAGGTGTCACTCACAAAGCAGAGTTTGGAAAGGTGAGTAAGAGCTTGCCAGGTGCTATAGTTTGAACGTCTGCTCCAAAACTCATGTCAAACTCCAATTGTCATTATGACAGTTATCAAGAGGTGGAACGGCGAAGAGGTGATTAGGTGACTGGATTACTGCAATTATCAGGAAGTGGGTTCCTGATAAAAGTGAGTTCAGCCCCCTCTTGCCCTTGCCCAATTTTGCTTTCTCTTACCCTTCCACCTTCTGCCATGGGATGACATAACACAAAGGCCCTCATCGGAGGTTGATGCCATTCTTTTGGACTTCCCAGCCTCCAGAACCATGAATCAAATGAATGATTGTTTAGAAATTAACCCATATCTGTTACAGCAACACAAATCAGTCTAAGATACCAGGTGAAGAAGGCAGAGAAGCAGTGAGGAGGGAAGGAGGAGAACACAGATTTTTCTCCCTCTCCTCAGTGGATTTGGGAAATTGTTTTAAGACTACATGCTTGGCAAGAGGGTACTCCACAGCTATGTTCTTGACGTAAGAGCGAGTGATTCATCCCACCACATCTCAAAAGTCTGTGAGTCAGCCACTTCTTCCTGGGCTCAGACCTTTGTGAGAGTGGGGATTTGAGTTGACTACGTGTGTTGAAGTGAGGGCGTTGAAGATTGTGTAATGGTTTTGTTGCTTTTTAACCAGGGTCAGGACTGACCTTTGGAGTGTTGTCAGCGTTGAAATTAAAGGACCTGGGTACAAATCAGAGTCAGTGTTAGGGACAGGCTGGGGCAGAAGGTCAGGGCTCCTTTTTTCCATTCTCTTCACACTGGCCCTGTCATAGCTCCTCTGGGAGCTGAGCCTGGCAGATTTTAAGCAACCCTTCACCCAAGGAAGATTCAGAAACTTAGCAGAAAGGATGAGGGCAAGGCCAGGCCTTGGGGGACAAGGTTAGTGTGAGCCAATAGCTGCAGCCAGCACTTCCCTGGCCCTGGATAGGGGTGCTCTCTGCAGCACCCCAAACATGGAGGAGGCAGGACAGCTGGCTTCCAGTCCTGCGTCTGCTGCCTAGTCTGGGGAAGGAGACCTGAGTGATTGAAGCACAGGTTTTTTTTGTTTTTTTTGTTTTTTTTGTTTTTTTTGAGACAGAGTCTCACTCTGTTGCCCAGGCTGGAGTGCAGTGGCCGGATCTCAGCTCACTGCAAGCTCCGCCTCCCGGGTTTACGCCATTCTCCTGCCTCAGCCTCCCGAATAGCTGGGACTACAGGCGCTCGCCACCTCGCCCGGCTAGTTTTTTGTATTTTTTTTAGTAGAGACGGGGTTTCACCGTGTTAGCCAGGATGGTCTCGATCTCCTGACCTCGTGATCCGCCCGCCTCGGCCTCCCAGAGTGCTGGGATTACAGGCTTGAGCCACCGCGCCCGGCCGAAGCACAGGTTTTTAAAGCCCAGCTGACCAGGGTGGCTGACCAGCTCTGCCACTTAGTGGGCATGCTCTCCAGCCAGGTGATTAATCTCCCTGATCCTGAGTTTTCTGATCTATAAAATGAGATGACAATCCCCACATCATAGGACTATCGTGAGGTTTAAATGAAATCTGTGAAGGAGTTGACTCAAAACAGTGGTTAAAACAAAAAGGAGCTGGGCATGATGGCTCATGCCTATAATCCTAGCTATTCAGGAGGCTGAGACAGGAGGATCGCTTGAGACCAGGAGTTTGTGACCAGCCTGGGCAACATAGAGAAACCTTATCTCTAAAATAAACAAAGAAATACATAATCAAAATAAAACAAAAAGGAGCATGGAACAGATGTATGGGATCCCTTCAGCACTCAGATTCTACCATTCTCAGGCCGGGCGTGGTGGCTCACACCTGAAATCCCAGCACTTTGGGAGGCTGAGGTGGGCAGATTGCTCGAGTGCAGGAGTTCAAAACCAGCCTGAGTAACATGATGAAACTCCATCTCTACAAAAAATAGAAAAATTAGCCAGGCCTGGTGGCACATACCTGTAGTCCCAGCTACTCAGGAGGCTGAGGTGGGAGGATCGCTTGAGCCCCGGAGGTCAAGGCTGCAGTGAGCTGAAATCATGCCACTGCCTTCCAGCCTGAGCAACAGAGTGAGACCCTGTTTCAAAAAACAAAACAACCATTCTGAGGAATCTGCTGGCCCAGCCCCAGGCTTCCTATCTTGGGGGAAAGAGCTGCTGATGGCAGTCTCACCTGTAGAAGCATCCACACTCATGATTTCGTCTTATATTTGAAACAACCCATTTTACAGGCTGAGTTCGGTGGCTCATGCCTGTAATCCAGCACTTTGGGAGGCCGAGGTGGGTGGATCACAAGGCCAGGAGTTCAAGACCAGCCAGGCCAACATGGTGAAACCCCATCTCTACTAAAAATACAAAAATTAGCCAGGCATGGTGGCACGTGACTGTAATCCCAGCTACTCAGGAGAATCACTTCAACCCAGGAGGCAGAGTTTGCAGTGAGCCAAGATCACACCACTGCACTCCAACCTGGGTGACAGAGCAAGACTCCATCTCAAAAAAAAAAAAAAAAAAAATTAAAAAAGAAACAACCCATTTTGCAGATGAGACTGACCAAGAGGGGAAAGGATTTGCCCACAGCAGTGAATACCACTGATATGGTTTGGATTTGTGTCCCCACCAAACTTCATGTTGAATTGTAGTCTCCAGTGTTGGAGGTGGTTGACTCGTGGGGGTGGATTCTCATGAATGGTTTAGCCCTATCCCCTTGGCGCTGTTTTCATGATAGTGAGTGAGTTCTTGTGAGATCTGGTTGTTTAAAAGTGTGTAGGCTGGGCACGGTGGCTCATGCCTTTATTCCAAACACTTTAGGAGACCAAGGTGGGCAGATCACTTGAGGCCAGGAGTTCAAGGCCAGCCTGGGAAATATAGCAAGACCTTGTCTCTACCAGAAATATAAAAAATTAACTGGGTGTGGTGGTGGGCACCTGTAGTCCCAGCTACTCAGGAGGCTGAGGCATGAGAATCACTTAAACCCGGGAGGTGGAGGTTGCAAGGAACCGAGATCGCGCCACTGCACTCCAGCCTGGGCGACAGAGTGAGACTCTGTCTGAAAAAAAAAAAAAAAAGGATACAGCCCCTCCTGCCACTCTCTCTTTCTCCTGCTCCTATCATGTGAGATGCTTCATCCCCGCTTTGCCTTCCACCGTGGTTGGAAGCTTCCTGAGGCCTCCCCAGCAGCAGAAGCTGCTATGCTTCCTGTACAGCCTGCAGAACCATGAGCTAATTAAACTTCTTGTCTTTATAGATTACCCAGTCTCAGGTATTTCTTATTTTTATTATTATTATTTTTTGAGACAGAGTCTCGCTCTGTGCCCAGGCTGGGGTGCAGTGGCACAATCTTAGCTCACTACAACCTCCGCCTCCTGGGTTCAAGCAATTCTCCTGCCTCAGCCTCCCAAGTAGCTGGGATTACAGTTGCCCACCACTATGCCTGGATAATTTTTTGTTCTGTTTTGTTTTGTTTTTTGAGATGGAGTCTTGCTCTGTTGCCCAGGCTGGAGTGCAGTGGCATGATCTCGGTTCACTGCAACCTCTGCTTCCTGGGTTCAAGCAATTCTCCTGCTTCAGCCTCCCGAGTAGCTGGGAGTACAGGCACACGCCACCATGCCTGGCTAATCTTTATATTTTTTCAGTAGAGACGGGGTTTCACCATGTTGGCCAGGCTGGTCTCAAACTCCTGACCTTGTGATCTGCCTCAGCCTTCCAAAGTGCTGGGATTACAGGTGTGAGCCACTGCACCTGGCCTAATTTTTGCATTTTTAGTAGAGATGGGGTTTCACCATATTCGCCAGGCTGGTCTTGAACTTCTGACCTCAAGTGATCCACCCGCCTTGGCTACCCAAAGTGCTAGGATTATAGGCATGAGCCACCGCTCCCGGCCTCACGTCTCTCTTTAATAACAGCAGGAGAATGGACTAATACAACCACCAACTCTCTTTGTTCGAGGACTTGCTGTGTGCTAAGCCCTGTGGATCACATTTAATACGCACAACAATTACCCAAGTTATTTGTCCTTCTTACGGATGAAGGAGAAAAATGTGCCCAAGGTCACAAGGCTGCAAGGAATGAAGCTACAATTTACACAGAGGCAGTCGGTCCTCAGAGCTTGAGTGCTCAAGGGTTGTGCTGTGCTGCTGGGACATTAGGCGCAGTGCTGGGCCTGGAAAAAAATCCAGGCCTCCTGACTCCTAGCCTGGAGCAGTCGTGTTTCCTTTTGTTTCTTAAAAAAAAAAAAAAAATTCTCCAGTATTGTAGAACACATCTAACATAAAATTTACCATTTCAGCCATTGTTGTGCAACTGATCTCTGGAACTCTTCACCTTATGAACATCTACAGCCATGAAACTCTTCATTCCTCCCTCCTCCAGTGCCTGCCAATGGCCATCCTCCTTGCTGTCTTTGTGAATGTGGTTGTTCCAGTTTCCTTTTTGAAAAACATACTGATTCTTTTTTGAAAAACGTATTTCTTTTTGAGATGCAGTCTTGCTCTGTCACCCAGGCTGGGTGCAGTGGCGCGATCTCTTCTCACTGCAACCTCTGCCTTCCGGGTTCAAGTGATTCCCATGCCTCAGCCTCCCGAGTAGCTGGGATTACAGGTGCCCGCCACCATGCCCGGCTAATTTTTTGTATTTTTAGTAGAGACGGGATTTTACCATGTTGGCGACACTGGTACGGAACTCCTGATCTCAGGCAATCTGCCTGCCTTGGCCTCTCAAAGTGCTAGAATTACAGGCATGAGCCACCGGGCCCAGCCCAATTCTGTTTTTCTGTTAAGCCATGGGTGCTCAGTGTCAATGGATGCCAAGGCCATAGAAATTCAGAGGAGAACAAACTCTTCAGGGATGAGGTAGTCAGGGAAGGCTGCCTAGAGGAGAAGGAGGAGGAGGAGAGGGAAGGGGAAGGGAGGAGGAGGGGGAGGAGGGAGGAGAAGGGAGGAGGAGGGGAGGAGGGAGGGGAAGGGAGGAGGAGGGGAGGAGGGAGGGGAAAGGGAGGAGGAGGGGGAAGGGAAAGGAAGGAGGAGGGGAGGAATGAGGGGGAAGGGAGGAGGAGGGAGAAGGGGAGGGCGAGGAGGAGGGGAGGAGGGGAAGGAGGGAGTGGCAATATCCTCCCCTTGTCCTTCACTCCTTGACCCAGAAGGTGGGGAAGCAGAGTGGTGAGGTGACTCAGGGATGCTTGACCCTGTGGCCTGCCCTTTGATTTATGAAAGCCACCTTGGCAGTACCAACCTTTGCCCCCAAGTGATCTCTTGTAAGACAGGTAGAGGCACTGGGCCACCTCAGAGGGCCGTGTCTTGCTGAGGGGCCGGAGCAGTCTGTGCCTGCAGCCTCCGGAGCCATGGGAACAGGGCTGCGAAGCCAGTCCTTGCGAGGGCCCCGACCCTCCTATGGAAAGCTGCAGGAACCCTGGGGGAGGGCCCAGGAGGGCCAACTCCGCAGGGCGCTAAGCCTCAGACAGGGGCGAGAGAAGTCCAGGTCCCAGGGCCTCGACAGAGGCACAGAAGGGCCAGATGCCACTGCCCAGGAGCAGGTGCCAGGGAGCCTGGGGGACACACAGCAGCTGATCCAAGCCCAGCGAGGAAGCAGCCGGCGGTGGCTGAGGCGGTACCAACAGGTATGGCTGTGGGCTGAAGGATGGAGGGTACCACAGCGGGTGGGTGGGGACTCCAGGGCATCAAAGGTTCAGAGGCAGAGCCATCCCAGGCTGTGTACCAAGATGACAGCCAAGCTGCCTGGAGATGAGGGTTCAGAGAGAGATACCCCAGAGCCATATTTCAGAGGGCCCTGTGGGCATTTGGGATTTATCCCATAGGCACTGGGGAACCACTGAAGGTTTTAGAGGAGGAGGGCGATGTGGTGAGTGCTGTTTTTAGCTGATTAATCTGATAGTATGTTGGACAGGGGAATGGAGCAGGAAGCAAGGAGATTGGCCAATGCAACTTCCCAGAAGTACACTGTATGACCCTCTCACCCCAGGGAAAAAGGGACCCCTTTGTGGGGAGCTGCGGGCTCCTGGCCCCTGCCTCCTTCCTCTAAGAGACAGGGTCTCCAATGAGCAGTGCTTCTCTCCCTCGGGTCTACCCCCACCTCGTGGCTGTGGGTGGAACAACATCTAGCCCACCACAGTCCATGAGACCTCCCCCACCTCTGTCTTCCAGCAGGTAAGAAGAAGGTGGGAGAGATTTGTGGCCATCTTCCCCAGCGTGACTCGGAATCAGCTGGCCTCCCCGTAGCCCACACGGGACACCATCAGCTAAAGGTGCTGGAAGCCATGGTGGCTCCTGCTGTGCCTGGATCAGCCCGCCATGTCTGCTGACCTACCTCTTCACGGCTCTCTGGACTATGGCTGGGTGGCCCAAGGAGGCTTCTGCCACCAGCTCACTGGAGTCGCCACGTGGCTGCCCCTCTTAGCTGAGGCCCTCCCACCCCAACACTAGCTCTCTTCGAATACCCAAGCAGGGTCAAAAAGAAGGAGGCTCAGCTGTCTGCCCTCTGAGCTTGGGTAGGAGCCTTGGACTATGATTCTGTGAAGGTTTAGAAGAAGCCTGCCCAGAATGCAGGCTGTGGACGCTTCTGCCCCACACGACCAGCTGTCAACTTCCATGACGGAGCCTGGTGAAGCCAGACCCGTGGCTGAGAGGCTCACAGATGTTGCCTGGTCACTGGGCCATGACCCAACTGCCCTTCTCATCACTTGCTGATGGTGGGCCAGGGCCAGGTCTCCCTCCCAGATGGTGAGCCCCCTGGGGCAAGGACCACAGCTGGGTGGCCCTCCGGGCTGAGCACCCCATCCTGAAAACCTTTGAACCTCACGGTGTCCTGATGAAGGAAGCAGAGGAAGACTTCCTCCCTGTGTGACACAGGGACACACTGAGGCCCAGAGTGGGGAAGGGATTTCTTGTTTTTTGCATCTCCGGCCCCAACCCACCCCATCCAGTGTCCAGCATCGGAGTTGAACACAGTAATAAAGATGCTGAGAAAAAGTCGACAATTTGCCTGGTGACTAACTCGCTGGCTCAGACCCCCACCCCTGCTGACCCCTGTGAGGCAGGCTAAGCCCAGAGCATCCCAGAATGATTGCTGGGGGGGCACCAGGGCAGGGCGGATCCCCCAGCAGGCTGGGCCTTTCCTGCCACTTATCTGGACATTTCTCCCTAGAGGGATTGCGCCCAGCCTGCGTTGACCTCAAGGCCAGCTTCAGAGGATCTGGCTTTCAGTGTCCTGCCTCTATGCCCACCCCACTGAGGTAGGGTTCCTTCTGAGGCTCAGAAAGGCAAGGGCCACACAGAAGGAGAGGGTCTGACCCCAAAAAACCTGAGCTCTTCGAGAGACACTGGCACTTTTTGCAGGGTCCCTGGGGCTCTCCAGGCTCAAGCAGGCCCAAGGTTAAAGGTGAGGGAGCAGCTAAGCATTCTGGTCCAGGATCTGTTCCGGGGGGCGTTGTCCAGCAAACAGAGGGGAGGCTTCTCCGTTTCCCCAGAGACCAGGCCCCATCGGGGCCATTCAGAAACAAGGGGGCACTGGGAAAATTTTGTTCCAGGAAGCCTAGGGTGCCTGGCTGGGAAGCTAGATGGTAGGAGCCCACCAGAAGCCTCGAGCCCTACTGGTCTTACACTTCAGATGCCCTTCTCAGCCTCTTCTGCAGTAGTCTCTGAGGTGCCTCTGGGAAACCCCACGACTCCAAGGGACAGAATTGAAATTCACAGCTCTGAGCCACCTCTCAATGTCTGGAGGACGAAAACGGGGCCCAGAATGGGGCAGGACTTCTCATCCTCCAGGACGCTGCCCTCCAAGTTCGTCCCAGCCTCTTTATCCTCAGAGAATCTCTAGCCCAACTCCCAGCAGTTCTACTTGTCACACTCTGACTAGTTTGTCTAGTTACGTGCTTTTTTCTTTTCTTTCTTTCTTTTTTTTGTCTAGTTATGTGCTTTTTTTTTTGGCGATGGAGTCTTGCTCTGTCACCCAGGTTGGAGTGCAGTGGTGTGATCTCGACCCACTGCAACCTCTGCCTCCTGAGTTCAAGAGATTCTCCTGCCTCGGTCTGGATTCTCCTGCCTCAGTCTGAGTAGCTGGGATTACAGGCCCCTGTCACCACTCCTGGCTAATTTTTGTATTTTTAGTAGAAACAGGGTTTCACTATGTTGGCCAAGCTGGTCTCAAACTCCTGACCTCAAGCGATTCACCCTCCTTGGCCTCACAAAGGACTGGGATTACAGACGTGACCCACAATGCCTGGCTTTTTTCTTCCATTACACTGAAAGTTCCACGGAAACCTGGTCTGTTCACTATCAGGACCCCAGTGCCTAGTTCTGGGCCTGGCACATAGTAGGTGTTTAATGAATTATCATTCAGTGAATGAGGGACTGGCCCAAGGTCACCCAGTGAGTTGATGGCTGAGCTGAGCCTGCAGCTCATGGATTTGGAGGGTTCCTGCTTAGACAGAGGAATTCTATCCTTGTCAGCAGCCCCATCAACAGGGACTACATCTCTGGGGTCCTTGGCGGAGGCCTCCCCCAAACATTCACACACTCTGGTAGGTTGCTTCCAAAGATGTCCATAACCATCTATCCCATCACATCTCTCCATGCATTGTCTTGTCACACCTCTCATCTAGAGTGGAGTCCATGGGGGGCCAAAGTAGGAGGATCTCTGGAGCCTAGGAGTTCAGGGATGCAGTGAGCTGTGACTGTGCCACTATACTACAGTCTGGATTAGAGAGCAAGATCCCATTTCTTTAGGAAAAAAAAAAAAAAGTGGAGTATATTTTCCCTTTCCTTGACTCTAGATGGGCCATGTGACCTGCTTTGGCCAATAGAATGCATTGGAAGTAATGTTCTGGGACTTCCCCACCCAGGCCTTGCAGCTTCTGTTTCTGCTGTCCTCTGTTTCTACCTCTAGAAGCCAGATGCCATGTAAAGAACTCTGGGCCATCCTGATAGAACGGCCATGTGGAGGTCAGGGGCCACATGGAAGAGAACCAAGGTATGCCAGCCAACAGCCAGAACCAACTGCCTGCCATGTAAGTGAGCCCCCAGCCCAGCTTCTAGCTGACTGCAACCTAGCTCACCCCAGCTGACACAACATGGAACAGAAGAATCACCCAATTGAGCCCAGCCAACCCATGGAATTGAGATCTAAGAAACCTTTTTGCTTTACTCCTCTAGGTTTAGGGTGTGTTAGCTTTCTAGGACTGCCATAACAAATTATTACAAACTGGGTGGCTCAAAACAACAGAAATTTGTTATCTAATACTTCTGGAGTTCACAAGTCCAAAATCAAGTTGTTGGCAGTGCTGCACTACTTCTGAAGGCTCTAGGGAAGAATTCTTCCTGCCTCTTCCAAGCTTCCCGTGGTTGTGGGCAATCCTTGGTATTCCTTGGCTTTCGGATGTATCATTCCAATCTATGCCTCCATCATCACATGGCATTCTCCTTGTGAGTCCGTGACCAAATTTCTCTCCTTTTTTTTTTTTTTTTTTTTTACAGAAAGCATCTTTCTCTGTCACCCAGACTGGAGTGCAGTAGCATGACCATAGCTTAAGTGTAACTTTGAACTCCTGGGCTCAAGGGATCCTCCCACCTCAGCCTCCTGAGTAGTTAGGACTACGAGCATGTGCCCCATGCCTGGCTGATTTTTTAATGTTAATTTTTATTTATATGTATTTTTTGAGATGGACTCTTACTCTGTCACCCAGGCTGGAGTGCAGTGGTGCCATCTCAGCTCACAGCAACCTCTGCTTCCTGGGTTCAAGGGATTCTCCTGCCTCAGCCTCCCGAGTAGCTGGGATTACAGGCACCCACCACCATGCTCAGCTAATTTTTTTTTTTTGTATTTTTAGTAGAGATGGGGTTTTACTATGTTGGCCAGGCTGGTCTCAAACTCCTGACCTCAGGTGATCTACCCGCTTTGGCCTCCCAAAGTGCTGGGATTATAAGTGTGAGCTACCACACTCAGTGCTTTTTTTGTTTTGAGACAAGGTCTCACTTTGTCAGGCAGGCTAGAGTGCGGTGGCACGATCTTGGCTCACTGCAGCTTCAGCCTCCCAGGTTTAAGCAATTCTCTTGCCTCAGCCCCCCAAGTAGCTGGGACTACCACCTGGCTAATTTTTGTATTTTTTGTAGAGATGGGGTTTTGCCATGTTGCCCAGGCTGGTCTTGAACTTCTGGTCTCAAGTAATCCTCCCATGTTGGCCTCCCAAAGTGCTGGGTTTACAGGCATGAACCACTGCACCTGGTCAAACTTTCTCTCTTCTTCTTCTTCTTTTTTTTTTTTTTTTTGGAGACAGAGTCTCTCTCTGTTGCCAGGCTGGAGTGCAGTGGTGTGATCTTGGCTCACTTCAACCTCCGCCTTCCGAGTTCAAGTGATTCTCTTGCCTTAGCCTCCAGAGTAGCTGGAATACAGGTGCCCAACACCACGCCCAGCTAATTTTTGTATTTTTAGTAGAGACGGGGTTTCACTGAGTTGGCCAGGATGGTCTCAAACTCTTGACCTTGTGATCCGCCCACCTCAGCCTCCCAAAGTGCTGGGACCATAGGCATGAGCCACCGCGCCAATTTCTCTCCTCTTGTAAGGACAACTGTCGTATTGGGTTTAGCGCCTACTCTACTCCAGTATGACCTTAACTTGATTATATCTGCAAAGACCCTGTTTCCAAATAAGAACACATTCACAGGTTCCAGGCATGCGTGAATTTTGCGGAGACAAAATTCCACCCAGTAGAGACTGTAGTTTGATATGTGCAATAGGCAACACACACCTCCTTCCCTTGACCCTGGTGGCAGGGTAGCTCTCAGCTGGGGCACAGCGGCCTGAGGACAATGCCAAGAGAGGAACAAAGCGTTTGATTATAACCTTCCTAGAAGGAATAAAGTTACACGGTGCTGCAGACTGGTTGCCACAGCTGAGTATAACCTTTACAACAAGCTCTGAGGTCCATTAGAAAACTTGTCTCAGCCGCCGGGCGCAGTGGCTCACGCCTGTAATCCCAACACTTTGGGAGGCTGAGGTGGGCGGATCACCTGAGGTCGGGAGTTCGAGACCAACCTGACCAACATGGAGAAACCCTGTCTCTACTAAAAATACAAAAAATTAGCCAGACATGGTGGCGCATGCCTGTAATCCCAGCTACTTGGGAGGCTGAGGCAGGAAAATGGCTTGAACCTGGGAGGCGGGGGTTGTGGTGAGCCGAGATCGTGCCACTGCACTCCAGTCTGGGCAACAAGAGTGAAACTCCATCTCAAAAAAAAAAGAAAAGAAAAAAAGAAAACCTGCCTCAGCCAGGTGCAGCGGCTCACACCTGTAATCCCAGCACTTTGGGAGGCCAAAGCAGGCAGATCACTTGAGGTCAGGAGTTCGAGGCCAGCCTGGCCAACATGGTGAATCCAGTGTCTACTAAAAAAATTAAAAAATTAGCCAGGCTTGGTGGTGGGCACCTGTAATCCCAGCTACTCAGGAGGCTGAGGCAGGAGAATCGCTTGAACCCAGAAGATGGAGGTTTCAGTGAGCTGAGATTTCCCCACTTCACTCCAGCCTGGGCAACAGAGCAAGACTCTGTCTCACAAAAAAAATTTAAAAAATGAAAGAAACGAAAATTTGTCTCTTTGCCAGTAACTTGGAAAAGGGGGAAAAAAGGCAAAAAAGAAAGAAAACTTGTCCCAGGCTAGAGGAGGCCAGAACGGTGGCCAAGGAGTTTCTAAATTGGGTGACTGCTCTTCTCTCAATAATAGTCCCTGAAGAATTTTTAAACAGAGGAAGACAGGAAGAAGGAAAATGGTGTTTCTGGATCACTCATGGGGTCCACGCCTTCTGCTGGGCACTCGGCCAGGGCCATCTGGGGAGACAATAGGATTCAGTGGTTAAGCATGCTGGTGCTGGGGCCAGACTACCTGGGTTTGAAACTGACTCCACCACTTGGTGGTTTATAACCCTGAGCAAGTCACTTATCTTCTCTGCCTCGGTTTCCTCATTTGTAAAATGCAACTAATAATGGCACTCAGCTCCTAGGGTCACTGAGGGGCTCTCATGAATGTAAAGTCCTTAGCACTGCCTAGAACAGAGGAAGTATCCTTCTGATCTAATCATCCTTATGGCAGCCACACACAGGGCTGGCATCACTGTCCTTATTCTACAGGTGAAGAAATGGAGATTCATTCTTTTTTTTTTTTTTTTTTTTTTTGAGAAGGAGTCTTGTTCTGTCACCCAGGCTGGAGTGCAGCAGCGCAATCTCGGCTCACTGCAAGCTCCGCCTCCTGGGTTAAAGCAATTCTCCTGCCTCAGTCTCTCAAGTAGCTGGGATTACAGGTGTCTGCCACTGCACCTGGCTAATTTTTGTATTTTTAGTAGAGACGGGGTTTCACCATGTTGGCCCGGCTGGTCTTGAACTCCCAACCTCAAATGATCTACCTGCCTTGGCCTCCCAAATTGGGGATTACAGGTGTGAGCCACCACGCCCAGCTAGAAATGAAGATTCAAAAAGTGACGTGGGGGGCACACTGGCTACTTGCTCATACTGTTCCCTCTGCCTAGAACACTCTACTCTCCATTTTTCTAGTTTATTCTCTCTTCATCTTTGGCTGAAGTGTCTCATCCTCAGGGATGTCTCCCTCTCCTGCTCCCCCAGACTGAGCTGGTCTCCCTGTCCTTCACTTTCCCAGAATCCTGGCTTAGTGTCTGGCCCCAGGCACTTAGACATCGGGTGTGGAGGGGGTCCAATGGTGGCCCCAAGGAGATTTGTCCATGTTCTAACCCCTGAACCTGTGAGTGTGACCTTATTTGGAAAACAGGTCTTTGCGGGTGTGATTAAGTTAAGATCTTGAGAGGAAGAGATCACTGTGGATTACCCAGGTAGGCCCTAAATCCAGTGACAGGTGTCCTTGTCAGAGAGGCACACAAAGGAAAGACACAGAGGAGAGGCGACGCAAAGATGGAGACAGAGATTGGAGTGACGTGGCCACAAACCTTGGAAGCCAAGGATTGCCAACACCACAGAAGCTATAAAAAGGGAGTGTGGCCCCATTGGCACCTTGACCTTGACCTCAGGCTGCTGTTCCCCAGAACGACAAGAGAACCCATTTCTGTCGCTTTCAGCCACTGGGTTTGGTGTCATTTGTTACAGCAACCGCAGGAAACTCACAAGGTGTGCTCGTAGAATTCACCTGGAACAGAGTCACCTGCCGCCCATTTGGACAGTGACTTGGGTGCAAAATAGGCCTTCATCATGTTAAGCCACTGATTCAGGGGCTGCTCTTTATAGCCACGAGCCTACCCTGACTCATTCCATGTTAGTAACACGTGGCTCCCTCAGGAGACTGGAAACTCCTTGAGGGCAGGGCCATGTCTCCTACTCACCATGAGCAGCTCACCCTGCACAGTGGCCGCCACATTGTAGGAAGAAACATTTGTTGAATGCATTGAGGCTGAGACCTGGAAGATGAGCAGGAGTTGGCCAGATAAAGGGAGGGGATCAATCTTTCAGGTGGAGGGAAAGGTGGAACAGCGTGGGAAAGGTCCAGAGGCTGGAGAGAACAGAGCTCACCTGGGAAGTGCCAACCCATTCAATGGTCTAGGACGCAGCAGATGCCCCTGGCCCAGGCTCTGCACACGTTTGCTACAAATGATTCCCCATCTCCTCTCCCTGCTCCCTGCCCCACTCAAGACTTCTTCAGGTCTTGCCCATCCTGGTTTTGTCTGCACATAAGAACTTCTCGGTCATGGGGCAGGTGGGTGGCTGGGAAGGACACTGGCTGGGCCTCAGGCCAGGCTCCGTGACTGCCGCCCACACACTCATGCCCTTGGGCCTCCATTTCCTCCTCTGTCAAAGGGAGATGATAACTTTCCTTGCCAGCTCTTAGGGTGGGGTGAGGTGACGGGAGGAGGCGTGGACCGCACTGAGCTGGGCCAGAGCCATAGCAGGGCTGGGTTCAAACCTGGTGAGAGGAATAGGGATAAGACAGCTTCCTGGCGGTGAACCCTCTGCCAGCCATGAGCCAACCCGCAGAGGACCTGCCCCCAACCACAAACAGACCTTGCTGACATTGTGGACGCATGGAAGGGGCTCTGGCGCCAGTGGAGGCCTCCCCAGTGTTGGCGGGCAACATGGCCCATGCAGACAGATGGCTCCACCAGGGCGAAAGCCTTGGGCTCTCTGTTTATCCACCCTTAGGCCGGTGGATGCCCAATGGTCACATGAAGGCATCCCGGTCGAGTCCATTTCTATGTTCTATTTCAGCTGCCCCCAGTCGGCAGAGCAACCCAGTCCTCTCCCATGCCATGGGGTCTCAGGTACCCCTCATGGGGTCCTACAGACAGGACCTGGAGGAGCCTGTGACCCCCTCAGTCCCACTCCACCAAGCTCCACTCTCTCCTGCTCAACATCCCAACATCCCTCACCCAGCCTCTCCTCATGCTTCCAGGGCTGGGGAGCTCACTACTTATCAGGCTTTGATCTGCCCGTATGACCCCTTCCCTCAAGGAGCTCACTGTGGCTGCAGAGGCAGACAGACCGACAGACAGATGACTGGCTGCTCTGCTACGAGGCAGAATGGAGTAAGTGCTCACTGGGGCGGCAAGGTGAAGATCATACAGAGGTCCCGATTCCTGAACCACTGTGACATTCTGGGCCTGGCCAGACATCTTCCCCAGCTTCCTACGAGCTTCCTGTGAGGGCAAAGCCTTCGAGAAGTAGAAAAAAACCATCTTGCAGGGGCAGTGGGCCTGCTCGGCTGCACTAATAGGGGAGGTGGCGAAGCAAGCAGGGAGCGCTGTGCCCCCCGCACTGCTCAGAGTGGAGACTGCAAACTCAGGCTGGAAGGGCCCTAGGAGTCCAACAGATGCAGCCCATTTATTTTACAGATGAGGAAACGGAGGCTCCCATAGCAAACCAGAGGCAAAGCTGGAGGTCCTCCTCCAGAGCTCCTACTCCCAGCCCAGAGTTCTCTGCCTGCACTGGGTATCCAAAGCCCCCTTCCCTGGGAGGCACCAAACTCAGGGTGTCCAGCCAGTCAGGAGAGACAGGAGGGGGCTCAGGCTTGGGTGGAAGCCCGAGTCCAAGCCTCCAGCCTGCAGCTAGCTTGCTGAGTGACCCTGGGGACATTGCTGCCCTCCTCTGGTCTTCATTTTCTCCTCCGTAAAATGGGATCATGATCTTTGTTTCTCCTTTGGGCTGAAGGTCAGATGAGATGCCGAGTGTGTAAACGCTTTGCAAACTGCAGCATGCTGTGTCCAGAGAGGCAACACCACCATCACCCGCTCCTCACCATCCTCTTCATCATGCTAGAGAGTAAAACTCCGTGGCCAAAGTGCCCGGGTTTGAATCCTGGCTCTACCACTTGCTAGCTGGGTGACATCAGGCAAGTCACTTAACCTCTCTGTGCCTCGAATTGGTTGTCCCTCCTTACAAGGTTGTTAATACATGTAAAACACTTGGAGCGGTTGGTCCTTGGTTCTTAGGAGCCAGTTCCAGGATGTTCTCCCTGTGCAACCCAGGGCAGGTCTCATCTCCCAGCCTCAGCAGCCTCCTCTGAAAAATGGGGATGTTAATAATAGCACCTGGCTCAAGGCGACCTGGAGGATGGAGCAGGGCCAAGGCACACACTGTGCTGAGCCCAGGGCCAGCCCATAGAAGCGCCGGCTCAATGAGTGCCTCGGAAGCCTGGCATTTGGAGCCCAGCGTGTCCTCAGCTCACCTTGGCTGGGCTTGGCCTTGGCAGGGCCATGGGCGGCAGGGAAGGGCCATCAGGATCTGGGAAAGTGGGTCCAGCCCCAGACCAGATGGCCGCCCTGGGGCCTCCCAGGAGGTGGGCTCTCCTTCAGTGACCTGCATGGTTGTGGGTCTGGGAGGAAGGCGCTTTCTCCCCACTCCATACTCCCACTGTGGCTGCCAAAGAACCCTCCCTGCCCCACCCCAGCCAGGCCATGTCTCCCTTCTCTGAGCTTCGGGTACAAGCAGTCAGTTCATCAATACTTGGCAAGGCTCACTCAGAGCCCTGCTAGGGCGAGGACATCAGCAAAGATGAGTCGCGCCTGCTCACTGAAGTTCAGCCTGGTAGAGGAACCACACCCCAGCAGCAAAGGTGCCCTGAGGAAGGCAAGGTTAGGTCTTGGAGGGTGGGCACCAGAGACGGCCTCCTGAGGAGGGGCCGGCAGAGCTGAGTGTGGGCCACCCTAGTGGAAGAGCTGGAAGGGCACAAGAGGCAGAGTGAACAGCAGGTGCAAAGGCACGCGATGTGGAACAGCTGGAATATTGGGAGAACAAGGCAAACTCAGTTTCCTGGGGAAAAAGTGGAACCAGGGGATGTGAGGACAGAGAGGTTGGCAAGGGATAGAGCTCAAAGGACCAGGAAGAGCCAGGCGCAGTGGCTCACGCCTGTAATCCCAGCACTTTGGGAGGCCAAGGTGGGTGGATCACCTGAGGTCAGGAATTCAAGACCAGCCTGGCCAACATGGTGAAACTTCCATCTCTACTAAAAATACAAAAATCAGCTGGGTGGGGTGGTGCACACCTGTAATCCCAGCTACTCAGGAGGCTGAGGCAGAAGAATCACTTGAACCTGGGAGGCGGAAGTTGCAGTGAGCTGAGATTACGCCACAGCACTCCAACATGGGGGACAGAGCAAGACTCCCTCTCAAAAAAAAAAAAAAAAAAAAAAAATTTAGCTGGGCATGGTGGTGCACGGCTGTGGTCCCAGCTACTTAGGAGGCTGAGGTGGGAGGATCGCTTGAGCCAACGAGGCGGAGGTTGTGGTGAGCTGACATTGTGGCACTGCACTCCAGCCTGAGAGACAGAGCCAGACCTTGTCCAAAAAAAGGAAAAAAAAAAAAGGACCAGGAAGACAAGAACAAGAGTTTGAACTTGGCCTGAGGAGCACCGGGGAGCCATCACAGTGTTCAGCATAGGAGGGAGAGCAGTAGCTTAGAAAGATTCCTTGTGGTCATGTGAGCATGGAGGATGGGTGGGGCCCACTGGGAGGAGTGCAGACAGAGGCTCAGAGGGAGGGGCGGGCTTAACTGGGTCACACACAGCTGAGTGCCCTATACCCAACACCACATCTGGCCTCCTTGGCATAGCTTCACCTTCTGTCTTGTTTCCCTCTGCCTGGGTTCCACTTGCCCCAGTAGCTGCTCCCAGAGGCCAGGAGCACTTGGTCCTCCCTTCCCAGCAAAGGCCTCAGCCCTGACAGCAGGAGGCAGGTGTGTCAGTGATGGCTGGTGGCACGCCTGCGCCCCTGCTTCTGCCTGTGCCTGTGTGGGACGCTTCCTGGGTGAAGGGGTGGCCTGCCCCTCCACACCTGTGGGTGTTTCTCGTTAGGTGGAACGAGAGACTTGAGAAAAGAAATAAGACACAGAGACAAAGTATAGAGAAAGAAAAGCGGGGCCCAGGGGACCGGCGCTCAGCTTACAGAGGACCCACGCCGGCACCGGCCTCTGAGTTCCCTTAGTATTTATAGATAATTATCTTTACCATCTTAAGGATAAGGGAGTGGCAGGACAATAGGATCGTTTTTAGGGAGGAAATTAGCAGTAAGACATAAGAACAAGGATCTGTGACATGAATAAGTTTAAAGGAAAATCCTGTGCCTTGAGATAAACCTTTTAGCAACATTGTTTCATCCTATCACATGGGGATAAACCTTGGACAATACCTAGCTTTTCTAGGAACAAAGTCACACCCTGCACGCCCAAAATCCATTAAACCTTGAGTTACCACATGTCTCTTGCAAGGACAAGGTTGGAGGTAGGGTCACAGATTAACAGCATCTCAAATACAGAACAAAATGGAGTCTCTTACGTCTACTTCTTTCTATATAGACACAGTAACAGGCTGATCTCTCTTTTCCCCACACTGGGCCTTCCCCCGCTCTGTCCGCACACCCAAGCTGAAGCCACGGGTCCCACCTCTCCACCGTCACCCTCATGGTTGTCACCATGAGGGTGACAACCATGTCTAGGCAGTGTGATGACATTAAATGTTCACAGACAAGAGACAGTTGGAAGGATGGAAACATCCATGGTTGGTGACACTTTCTGGACTAGTTGCTCTGCTACAAAGCAGAACAGAGTTAAGTGCTAACTGGGGCAGTGAGATGAGGGAGATTAAACGGAGGCCCCAATTCCTAAACCAGTGTGACGCTCAGCCTGACCAGACACCTTCCGCAGCTTCCTGCGAGCTTCCTGTGAGGACAAAGCCTGAGAGGCGGAAATAAAAATCCTGCTGGGAAAATGGGGCCGCTCGGTTGCACTGATGGAGGAAGCAGTGAAGCAAGCAGCGAACGCTTCTCCTGGCGCTCCACATCCACACCCACCACTAACCTTGTCAGCCTCATCTTCAAAATAAGATATATCCACACTCTGAGCTCCTCCCCTCACCCTCAGCACCACAGCCTGGGCTGAGCCACTGTCATCTCTCACTGGGATCATTTCTGCAGCCTCCTAGCGGGTGGCCCATGTTCAGCTTCACCCTCTGCCATTTACTTACCACACAAGGTCCAGGGACACGCCTCTAAAACAAAAGCCAGGTCCAGGCCCTTCTCTGATCTAAATTCAGAAATGGCTTCCCTGTTCATGCAGAGTAAATTCCATGGCCCCTGACACTCTACCCTCTGGGTGCCTCCAAATTCATTGGGAGGCCTCTCCCTCGGCGCCACTCACCCTGGCCCCTTGTTGTTCCTGGAACCCAACACACATCCCACCTCAGGGCCTTGGCACTTGCCGTTCTGTCTACCTGAAATACTTTCCCGAAATGCCTGCCTCACTTCCTTGCCTCTCTGCTCATTAACTGCCTCATCACAGAGGCCTTTCTTGACCTCTACCAAAAACTGGTCTTGGCTGGGTGAGGTGGCTAATCTCTGTGATCCCAGCACTCTGGGAGTCCGAGGCAGATGGAACACTTGAGGCCAGGAGTTCGAGACCAGCCTGGCCAACATGGCAAAATCCTGTCTCTACTAAAAATACAAAACTTAGCCTGGCATGGTGGCACACTCCTGTAAGCCTAGCTACTTGGGAGGCTGAGGCAGGAGAATTGCTTGAAACCGGGAGGCGGGATTGCAGTCAGCCAAAATTGTGCCACTGCACTCTAGCCTGGGCCACAGAGTGAGACTCAGTCTCAAACTACGACGACAACAACAACAACAACAACAAACCCGGCTCTCCCCAACCCATCCTTTCTCTCTGCTCCTTACCCGTTTATGCTGGCTGACATTTACTTATTGTCTCCCCCACCAGAATGTCAGCTCCATGGCGCAGGAATTTGATATGTTTTGTGTCCTGCTGTATTCCCAATACCTGGCACTTAATAGGCGCTCATTTAATAGTTGTTAACTGAGGCCAGGCATGGTGGCTCATACCTGTAATCCCAGCACGTTGGGAGGCTGAGATGGGCGGATCACATGAGGTCGGGAGTTTGAGAGCAGCCTGATCAACATGCAGAAACCCCATCTCTACTAAAAAAATAAAAAGTAGCCAGCCGTGGTGGTGCATGCCTGTAATCTCAGCTACTCGGGAGGCTGAGGCAGCAGAGTCACTTGAACCTGGGAAGTGGAGGTTGCGGTGAGCCGAGACCATGCTATCGCACTCCAGCCTGGGCAACAGAGTAAGACTCCACCTCAAAAAAAAAAAAAAATAGTTGTTAACTGAATTGAGTGAATGAATGACTTATTGAATGAGGCTTCAGCATCCAAAAGAGTTTAGGAAACTTCATGGAAGGGGGCTTACTTGGGTCAGGTAGCAGAACTTGCGAATTTGGGGTTCCCTCTCTAATCTTTTGAATTTACAGGCACACGTCTGCCCTCTCTTTTCAAAACAAAACATTTTTTATTTTTTATTTTTTTTTATTTTTTTATTTTTTTGACAGAGTCTTGCTCTGTCGCCTGGGCTGGAGTGCAGTGGTGTGATCTCAGCTCACTGCAACCTCTGCCTCCTGGGTTCAAGTGAGTATCCTCAGCCTCCCAAGTAGCTGGGATTACAGGGGTGCACCACCATGCCCAGCTAATTTTTGTATTTTTAGTATAGACAGCATTTCATCATGTTGGCCAGGCTAGCCTCAAACTCCTGACCTCAGATAATCTGTCCGCCTCAGCCTCCCAAAGTGCTGGGATTACAGGCATGAGCCATGGCGCCCAGCCCCCAATTTTTTTTTTTAATAAAAAGTAGAGATGAGGTCTTGCTATATCACCCAGGCTGGTCTTCAACTCTTGGGCTCAAGTGATCCTCCTGCCTCTGCCTCCAGGAATGCTGGGATTATAGGCATGAGCCACCATGCTCAGCTCTCAAGCCTCATTCATTCATTCAGCAAATGTGTACCAACTTCTGCTCTGGGTAGGACTCTGGGAACTCTGAACAATCAAGCCCCAGCCCCATAGCTATGAAAACAAAACAAACACAAGAATGGAAATGAACACTTAGAACACTAAGCGGCTCAGCTGTAAATGATATTTACATAGTAAAAAGAATGTAATCAACAAATATTTACTTAACCAAAAATCACAATGGAGCTCTGTTGGGAGGACCAGAAGAAAGGATAGGTGTGTATGTATGTGGGGAGTGGGAGGGAGATAGAAGAGTTAAGCTCTCATCTTCCATAGTAGGAAGTCAATAGATAGTGTCCAAATTTGAAAAACCAAGAAATTGCAATGCAAGCATATTATCTAGAAATACAGAAGTAAATCTCAGAGGAAATACCTCCCAGAGCAGCTGCCCTGGGGGTGGCATGGGATAGGGCCAAGTGCTGCTGGTTTTCTTAAGTCTTCAACTATTTGATTTTTTTTTAAATCAGTTTTCCCAGGTTGAATTCAACTATTTGATTTTGTAAACTAAGCACATAGGTTGCTTTGATAAAAATTAAAATCAGGCCTGGCACAGAGGCTCACGCCTGTAATCCCAGCACTTCGGGAGGCTGAGGCGGGTGGATCACCTGAGGTCGGGAGTTCAAGACCAGTCTGGTCAACATGGCGAAACCTCGTCTCTACTAAAAACACAAAAATTAGCCAGGAGTGGTGGCACATACCTGTAGTTCCAGCTACCTGGGAGGCTGAGGCAGGAGAATTGCTTGAACCCAGGAGATGGATGTTGCAGTAAGCCAAGACCACGCCATTGTACTCCAGCCTAGGCAACAAGAGTGAAACTCTGTCTCAAAAATAAAATAAAATAAAAGATGTAACATAGATTTATAAATTACTTATGAGGCTATGAATTCGAGGCTGCAAGAATTAGATGTTTTGGAAACAAGTCTTTTAAAGGTTATTTCAAAAGGCAACACAGGGCTGGGCATGGCGGCTCATACCTGTAATCCCAGCACTTTGGGAGGCTGAAGCAGGAGGATCACTTGAGCTCAGGAGTTGTTTTTCTTTTTTTTTGAAATGGAGTCTCGCTCTGTTGCCCAGGCTGGAGTGCAGTGGCATAGTCTCAGCTCACTGCAACCTCTGCCTCCCAGGTTCAAGCAATTCTCCTCCCTCAGTCTCCCAAGTAGCTGGGATTACAGGTACCTGCCACCATGCTCGGCTAATTTTTTGTATTTTTAGTAGAGTCGGGGTTTCACCATGTTGGCCAAGCTGGTCTCGAACTCCTGACCTCGTGATCTGCCCACCTTGGCCTCCCAAAGTGCTGGGATTACAGGCATGCTCAGGAGTTTAACACCAACCTGGGCAACATAACAAGACCTCATCTCTACTGCTAAAAAAATAATAGGCCAGGCACGGTGGCTTAAGCCTGTAATCCTAGCACTTCGGGAGGCCAAGATGGGTGGATCACAAGGTCAGGAAATCGAGACCATCCTGGCTAACACGGTGAAACCCCGTCTCTACTAAAAAAATACAAAAAACTAGCCGGGCATGGTGGCGGGCGCCTGTAGTCCATTTCTACTAAAAATACAAAAATTAGCCAGTGTGGTGGCAAGCACTTGTAGTCCTAGCTACTGAGGGGCTGAGGCAGAAGAATCGCTTGAACCCAGGAGGCAGAGGTTGCAGTAAGCCGAGATCGCGCCACTGCACTTCAGCCTGGGCGACAGAGCGAGACTCTGTCTCAAAAAAAAAAAAAAAATAATAATAATAATAATAATTGGCCGGGCGCGGTGGCTCAAGCCTGTAATCCCAGCACTTTGGGAGGCCAAGACGGGTGGATCACGAGGTCAGGAGATCGAGACCATCCTGGCTAACACAGTGAAACCCCATCTCTACTAAAAATACAAAAACTTAGCGGGGCGAGGTGGCAGGCGCCTGTAGTCCCAGCTACTCGGGAGGCTGAGGCAGGAGAATGGCATAAACCCGGGAGGCGGAGCTTGCAGTGAGCTGAGATCCGGCCACTGCACTCCAGCCTGGGTGACAGAGCGAGACTCCGTCTCAAAAAAAAAAAAAAAAAATAATAATAATAATAATAATAATAATAATTACACTGATAAAAGACTCCTCATCTTTCAGATTATTTTCTTTGTGATGAATGGAATAATCTAATGTCTGGGATTTGCTTCAAAGGTGAGGGAAATAGACAAGAATGTACGTGAAGCAAGATCAGCTTGGGTACTAGGTGGGGCTGGGAGTATCTAATTTGTGTATGTTCAAAATAGAGAGGTTTTTTGTTTGTTTGTTTTTGTTTTTTGAGACAGAGTCTCGCTCTGTCACCCAGGCTGGAGTGCAGTGGAGCGATCTCTGCCCACTGCAACCTCCGTTTCCCAACTTCCAGCAATTCTCCTGCCTCAGCCTCCTGAGTAGCTGGGATTAGAGGAACAACAACCTTGTTCGACAACCCACAAAGGGGCTCCGTCTGATGGTGAAGATGCTTTCAAGATGTCTGTGAAGACTTTGCTCACAAGTGTTTTATAAAATGTATTCAAGACCTAGCTACTCATGGACGGGGGCTGAGGCTGGAGAATTGCTTGAGCCCAGGAGCTCAAAGCTGCAGTGAGCTAAGAAGGTGGCACTCCCAGCATGGGCAATATGGTGAAATCCCATTAAAAAATCCAAAAAAATGTAGCCTGGCATTGTGGTGCATGCCTACAGTCCCAGTTACTTGGGAGGGTGAGGTGGGAGGATCACTTGAGCCTGGGAGGCCAAGGTTGCAGAGAGCTGAGATCGCGCCACTGCACTCCAGCCTGGGCGACACAGCAAGACCCTGTCTTAAACAACAATAACAACAACAAAACAAGGTCCCACTGCATTCCTGCCTGGGTGACAGAAGAAGACCCTGTCCCTAAAAATAAATAAATATAAAATGCATCCAAACCAGGACTGTGGCTGTTAGTTCCTACTACTGCCGTTGTTGATGATGACTATGTCCCATGGTACCTCCACCATACAGAAGAGGCCACACACTGTTCCAATGAGAACTCAGGACCCAGAGCCATCACCAGGAGAAGCAGAAGCTAAATGAAATGTTTGGAATTCCAGCCAGTCTCAGCTGTGGCAAGAGGGAGCACTTATCTCTGTATATTTGGACATCTGTGGGCAGTGTTTATTTGCTGGGAAGTCTGGGTCTCTTCCCCTGAGGCTGCTGGAAGCCATGGCAGCCAAGGGACACAAGCTGGAGGAGGGTCAGGAATGGGCAGCCTGAAGCAGAGACTGAGGTCAGGCAGGGCATGGTGTGTGAGAAATCACTGCAGACTCAGTGGTGTCAGAGGTGGCCTGGCCATACGGAGGGCTCTGGGCAGAGCTGCTGACTTGCTGGGCAGACTTGGACAAGCATCTCTGGGCTTTGATTCTACATTAAGCTGTTACATGCAGGGTCACACACACCCGGGTATGAATCTTGACTTTGCCACTTGCTAGCTCCAGTGTGGCTCATGGCTGGAAGATCCTGTGTTCTCATCTATGAAATGTAGACAGTGTCGGGACAAATCTTATGGGTTGTCCTGCGGGATCAGTGAGGTGACGTTCGGAAGCTCTTAGCACAGGGCTAGGTGTGCCAGGAGCACTTGAAACCTAGGGGCTGCCACCGCCACAGCTGCTGTCTTTTAGACAACAGATGTCCAGCTCTACCAAGACTGAATATGTCAAATTTCTGTATGAAAGGCACCATAAACACAGTAAAAGACAATAGACAAGGAAATAAAAGAGTAACTTACAGTAGAGAAGGCTGGGTGCGGTGGCTCACGCCTGTAATCTCAGCGCTTTGGGAGGCTGAGGCAGGCAGATCACTTGAGGTCAGGAGTTCAAGACCAGCCTGGCCAACATGGTGAAACCGGGTCTCTACTAAAAATACAAAAGTTAGCCGGGCATGGTGGCGGGTGCCTGTAATCCCAGCTACTCGGGAGGCTGAGGCAGGAGAATCGCTTAAACCCAGGAGGCGGAGGTTGCAGTGAGCCGAGATTGTGCCACCACACTCTAGCCTGGGTGACAGAGCAAGACTCCCATTCGAAAAAATAATAAAAATACAGTGGAGAAGCCTGACAAATACTAGCCCAGCCAGGTGACCAAGGCCAACACCAGCAACATGAGGGTTATGATGAAAGTGGCACTTTCCCTCTATGATCTTTTCACCTAAAACCCATCAGCCTGCCCTAATCATGAGAAAGACAAATGCCAATTGAGGGACATTCTGCAAAACAGATGGCAGACCTTCTCAAAACTGTCAAGGTCATTTAAAAAACAAACAAGGAAACCCATAATCCCAGCTACTCAGGAGACCAAGGTGGGAAGATCACTTAAGCCTGGGAGTTTGGGACCAGCCTAGGCAAAATAGCAAAACCTCATCTATAAAAGATAAGTACAATTTAAAAATGGTTTTAGACTTAGCCTGGTGGCTCATGCCTGTAATCCCAGCACTTTGGGAGGCTGAGGTGGGCTGATCTCTTGAGGCCAGGAGCTGGAGACCAGCCTGGCCAACATGGTGAAACCCCATTTCTACTAAAAATATAGAAATAAGCCGGGAATGGTGGTTGGCGCCTGTAATCCCAGCTACTCGGGAGGCTAAGGCAGGAGAATTGCTGGAACCCAGGAGGCGGAAGTTGTAGTGGGCCAAGATCACCCCACTGCACTCCAACCCGGGCAACAGAGCAAGACTCCATCTCAAAAAAAAACCCTAAAGCTGGGTGTGGTGGCTCACGCCTGTAATCCCCGCACTTTGGGATGCCCAGGTGGGCAGATCACCTGAGGTCAGGAGTTCGAAACCAGCCTGGTCAACATGGTGAAACCCCATCTCTACTAAAAATACAAAAATTAGCTAGATGTGGTGGTACATGCCTGTAATCCCAGCTACTCTGGAGGCTGAGGCAGGAGAATCGCTTGAACTCGGGAGATGGAAGCTGCAGTGAGCCGAGATCCTGACACTGCCCTCCAGCCTGGGCGACAGAGCAAGAATCCGTCTCAAAAAAAAAAAAAAAAAAATCCCAAAACAAAAAACAAACCAAAAAAAGGTTTTAAATGAGGATAGCTGAGAAACCGTCACAACCAAAAGGAGACTAAGGAGACATGAAGAGTAAATGTAATGTGGTGTCCTGGGGGGGGACCCTGGGACAGAAGAAGGACAGGTGTGGCAGATGCATCTGACACCAATAACGTAAGCATACCCTGTGAAAGATGTAAGAAACACACGTGACGGTCCTGAGCTAAGGAATCTGAGAGTGGCCGCTCTAGAGATTCACCCCTTATCTATGAAGAACCCTTGGCCCATCCCTTGGAACTCAGGTTATATACAGGGTCAAGGCCCTTTGCTTTGGGTTAGGTGAAGGTTGCTAAGTAAAAATGCTATATAAACTGCATACTGTTTACAAACAGTAGTGGTTCTCTTGTCCAGCCTGCTGCCGCTGGACCGTCCTCGTACGTAAGTCCCCCTCAATCAGCCCTGTGTCTCAGGCAGGTGTGATGGCTCGCACCTATAATCCCAGCACTGAGGTGGGAGGACTGCTTCAGCCCAGGAGTTCAAGACCAGCCTTGGACACCCAGTGAGACTCTATCTCTACAAAAAATAAAAACAATTAGCCGGGTGTAGTGGCATGTACATGTAGTTCTAGCTACTCAGGAGGCTGAGGTGGGAGGATCACTTGAGTGCAGGAGGATGAGGCTGCCGTAAGCAGTGATTATGCCACTGCACTCACTCCAGGTTGAACAACAGAGCAAGACCTTGCCTCAAAAAAACGAAATAAATAAATAAATAAACCCTATGTCTCGTTCACTGCCTCCAGGTCTCTTCTTCAGCCTCTTGGACACGGTGCCATCGCTATTGGCGTCAATAGGGGTCAGGCACGACACGACAGTAGGTTAAAAACTAAGGAAATTGGAATAAAGTATGGACTTAGCAATAATGTATCAATATTGGTTCATTAACTGTGACAAATGTATAATAATAACATAAGATAATAATAGAGGAAGCTGGGTGTGGGCTTCCTCTGTACCATCTTTGTGATTTTTCTGTCAATCTAAAACTATTCTAAATTAAATAATCTACTAAAAAAGAAAACAGACAAGAGACAGCCTGGGAGAAAATATCTGCCGTATAAGAAACAAGGACACTTCATCTATACCAAAAATAAACAAAATTAGCCGGGTGTGGTGGCATCCACCTAGAGTCCCCCCTACTCAGAAGACTGGGGTGGGAGGATTCCTTGAGTTCAGGAGGCTGAGGCTGCAGTGAGGAAAACATTTATAGGCAGAAAACATGAGAATGCCTATAATTTTTTTTTTTTTTCAGAAGGAGTCTCGCTTTGTCGCCAGGCTAGAGTCCAGTGGCACGATCTTGGCTCACTGCAACCTCCGCCTCCTGGGTTCAAGCGATTCTCCTGCCTCAGCCTCCTGAGTAGCTGGAATTACAGGCGCCCACCAGCACACCCAGCTAATTTTTGTATTTTTAGTAGAGACGGGGTTTCACCATGCTGGCCAGGATGGTCTCAATCTCCTGATCTTGTGATCTGCCCACCTCGGCCTCCCAAAGTGTTGGAATTACAGGTGTGAGCCACTGCCCCCGGCCGCCTTTTTTTTTTTTTTTTTGAGAAGGAGTCTCGCTTTGTTGCCTAGGCTGGAGTGCAGTGGTGCAATCTCAGTTCACTGCAACCTCCACCTCCTGGGTTCAAGCGATTCTCCTGCCTCAGCCTCCTGAGTAGCTGGGATTACAGGCACATGCCACCACGCCTGGCTAATTTTTGTGTTGTTAGTAGAGATAGGGTTTCACCATGTTGGCCAGGATGGTCTCAATCTCTTGACTCGTGATCCACCTATCTCAGCCTCCCAAAGTGCTGGGATTACAGGCATGAGCCACCACGACTGGCCTATAATTTTTTTTTAACCCAGTAGAAAACAATACAGCAGTAAAATGGGCAAAGGAAGGAAATGCAAAATTCACAGAAGAGGAGACAAACAGGTCAATACACACATGAAGAGATGCCCGACCACCCTGTCATCAAAGAAATGAAAATGAAAACAACAATAAACCATCATTTCTCCCAATGAGATTGGTAAAACTTAAGAGTAAATTGGCCGGGCGCGGTGGCTCACACCTGTAATCCCAGCACTTCGGGGGGCCGAGACGGGTGGATCATGAGGTCAGGAGATCGAGACCATTCTGGTGAATGGTCTCTGGTGAAACCCCATCTCTACTAAAAAAATACAAAAAACTAGCCAGGTGTGGTGGCGGGCGCCTGTAGTCCCAGCTACTGGGGAGGCTGAGGCAGGAGAATGGCGTAAACCCGGGAGGTGGAGCTTGCAGTGAGCTGAGATCTGGCCACTGCACTCCAGCCTGGGCAACAGAGTGAGACTCCGCCTCAAAAAAAAAAAAAAAAAAAAAAATTAGAGTAAATTGATGACATCCCGTGTTGAAGAGGGTGTGGGGAAATGAGTGGTGTAGGCAGATAAAATGGTACTGCCTTTGGAGGAGGCAATTTGGCTGTAAGTTTTCTTTTCTTTCTTTCTTTCTTTTTTTTTTTTTTGGTGAGACAGAGTCTTGCTCTGTTGCCCAGGCCGGAGTGCAGTGCCACAATCTTGGCTCACCGCAACCTCTGCCTCCCTGGTTCAAGCAATTCTCATGCTTCAGCCTCTAGAGTAGCTGGGACTATAGGAATGTGCCACCAAGGAACAAGGGGAACAAAGAAGTCATTGCTCAGCTTTGGATTTGACCTGATCTGCACCATGCCTGGCTAATTTTCCTATTTTTAATACAGACAGGATTCAACTGTGTTGACCAGGCTGGTCTCAATCTCCTGACCTTGTGATCCACCTGCCTCAGTCTCACAAAGTGCTGGGATTATAGACATGAGCCACCACGCCCAGCCTATAACTTTTAAGATAAAAATGCACATGCCCAGTGTGTTCCTTGCTGCATTATTTGTAACATCAAAAATCAGAAAAATCCTTAGTCCATTGATAGGAGACTAGGATGCACACACACAATGAAATACTCTGTGATTAACAAAAAAGCCTGAGGCGTGCTTACAGTGCAAACAGAGCAATGATCCCAGTTAACACAGCAGCACTCATGTGCCAACCTCTCTCAAAATGTAATTTTCACAACTCTGTGAGTTAATTACTATTAGTATCCCCATTTTACAGATGAGAAAAACTGAGGCAGAGAGGGGTTAAGTAACTTTTTCAAGATTGCACACTTAATAAATAGCAGAGTGAGGATTTGAACCCAAGTAAGCTGCTCTAAACAACAACAGACTGGGTGCAATGGCTGAGGCCTGTAATCTCAACACTTTGGGAGGCCAAGATGGGAGGACCCCTTGAGCTCAGGAGTTCAAAACTAGCCTGGACAATACAGTGAGACACCCATCTCTACCAAAAAAAAGGTTTTTTTCATTAGCTGGACGTGGTGGTACACACCTGTCGTCCCAGCTACTTGGAAGACTGAGGCAGGAGGATCACTTGAGCCTGGGAGGTCGAGACCAGCCTGGGCAACATAGCAAGACCCTGTCTCTACAGAAAAAAAAAAAAATTAGCGGAGCATGGTGGCACATGCCTGTAGTCCCAGCTACTTGGAAGGCTAAGGAGGGAGGATCCTTTGAACACAGGAGATTGAGGCTACAGTGAGCTATCATCACATCACTGCATTCCAACCTGGGTGATGGAGCGAGACCCTGTCTCACAAAAATAAAAATAAAAACCTCGACCACCAACTATATACACTCACACACACGAACTCACCCACACAAATCTGTGTGCATATGCATACATATATGCAAATACATAAACAACTCCTGAAAGCTCTCCACAGCCCAGCAACCTGATAAGTATCTTGCCTTTCCAGGGCAAAGTGGGAGGATGGGGGAGCGGATAGGACTTTGACCAGATCTGCATGGAAGAGTATTATTTTGATTCTGTGGTTTTTTGTTTTTCCTTTCATTCCTCTCTTCCCTGCAGCTGCCCTATTCGCAGCACACAGAGGCTGCCCACTGGACCGGCTCTCCCAGCACTACCTCCAGGGAGGGCAGATGCAGGGGAACAAAGAAGTCGTTGCTAAGCTTTGGGTTTCAAATTAGACTTTTTCAAAGCCCATAACAGAAACAATGGCCTTGAGAACAAGCCTCCCATGTAGCAGCCTTTCATGGCTGGGCTGTTGAGGGAGAAGAAGTTTGTTGAGAAAAGAGCCACAGGCTCACAGCCAAAGGTGTACAGCAGCCACATAGGAATGGAAGAAGCTGGGGGCAGGCAGGCACATTTTCCTGCTCCTGAGGTAGCCTGAGGCCTTGTCCCAACCGACATTCTCTCCATGCCCACCTCCCCAGGCCCTGCCCCCGGGAGTGCTGAGTGCCTTCTAGCCCCTGGGAGAGTAACTTAGCCATGCCCAATAAAACCAGAAATAAAAAAAATAAAACCAGAAAGGTCAGGAGGCTGAGTCTGGGTCCTCAGGCCTCAGGAAGCTGCAAGGGGATCCCCTACCACCAGGCTTGTATCCCATGGAGATACAAGCTCCTCCAAACGTTTCTCCAGCCTCCTAAGGATGGGAGAGGGTTGTAGGACTAGAGGACCTGGCACCAGGAAGGGAGGCTGCTACCCGCCCGCTTGTGGTCTGCCTACCTGTTAACACAGGCCTCGTCAGGCCCTGGCCAGCAGGGACCGAGGCCGATGTCCAGGAGCTGAGGGGCAAGTAGCCCTCAGGGGGAGGACAGAGAAAGGTGTGGTGACTAGGTGCCCCCTTCCTGATGCTGGGACCAACTTAAACCTGCGGTGCTTGGCTTTGCCCTGGGACAAGAGGAGAAAGGGCAGGGAGAAAAAATTGTTTCATGAAATTCAGTGGGTTGACAAAATAGAATAGAATCAAATCAAATAACAGAGTATTACTTTATGAAACTTTTGCTACATGATTATTGATTAAATGTTGTGCTGGCTTCAAAGTGTACCGGGTTTCCTACCGTTAGTCAAGGCCAAACATGTGAGAAAAATTTTCTCAAAGACTACAAAAAGTCTCCGTGTAGGTCCGGCTGGTGAGATGAGTTTGGTTATTAGAGAGTTAGAGGCCGGGCGCGGTGGCTCAAGCCTGTAATCCCAGCACTTTGGGAGGCCGAGGCGGGCGGATCACGAGGTCAGGAGATTGAGACCATCCTGGCTAACACGGTGAAACCCCGTCTCTACTAAAAATACAAAAAACTAGCCGGGCGAGGTGGCGGGCGCCTGTAGTCCCAGCTACTCGGGAGGCTGAGGCAGGAGAATGGCGGGAACCCGGGAGGCGGAGCTTGCAGTGAGCCGAGATCCAGCCACTGCGCTCCAGCCTGGGCGACACAGCGAGACTCCGTCTCAAAAAAAAAAAAAAAAAAAAGAGAGAGAGAGAGTTAGAAAGGGTTACATTTTTATACCAACTCTTATCTTTAGGATCTTTTTTTTTTTTTTTTTTTTTTTGAGACGGAGTCTCGCTGTGTCGCCCAGGCTGGAGCGCAGTGGCTGGATCTCGGCTCACTGCAAGCTCCGCCTCCCGGGTTCCCGCCATTCTCCTGCCTCAGCCTCCCGAGTAGCTGGGACTACAGGCGCCCGCCACCTCGCCCGGCTAGTTTTTTGTATTTTTAGTAGAGACGGGGTTTCACCGTGTTAGCCAGGATGGTCTCAATCTCCTGACCTCGTGATCCGCCCGCCTCGGCCTCCCAAAGTGCTGGGATTACAGGCTTGAGCCACCGCGCCCGGCCTATCTTTAGGATCTTAAACTACAGCCATTTTGTTTGATTTTTGGTACAGTGAGGATATAAGTGTATTACTTCTGTAATTTAAAAATGTTACTGGCCGGGTTCTGTGGCTCCCAGCACTTTGGGAGGCCAAAGCGGACAGATCACCTGAAGTCAGGAGTTCAAGACCAGCCTGACCAACATGGCGAAACCCTGTCTCTACTAAAAATACAAAAAAAAAAAAAAAAAAAAAAATTAGCCAGGCGTGGTGGCAGGCGCCTGTAATCCCAGCTACTCCAGGGTCCAAGGCACAGAACTGCTTGAACTCGGGAGGCGGAGGTTGCAGTGAGCCAAGATTGCGCCACTGTACTCCAGCCTGAGCAACAGAGCAAGACTCTGTCTCAAAATAAATAAATAAACAAATAAAGTTACTGATTGTCCCTGACATCAAAAAGGGATTAGTGGGCTCAACAGGCACAGGGGTGGCCATTGTGATAGGGGATGGTAGGAGAATAAACCCCTTCGTTCTTTAACTCGGTATCTGAGGAGTTTTGTCGGCCGCTCTTCCTGCTACAATAAAACAGGTTGCAGTAAAGAAGCCAGCTAAAACCCACCAAAACCAAGATGGCAATGAGAGTGGCCTCTGTTCGTCCTCACTGCTACACTGTCATCAGCACCATGACAGTTTACAAAATGCCATGTCAATGCCAGGAAGTTACCCTATATGGTCTAAAAAGGGGAGGCATGAATAATTCACCCCTTGTTTAGCGTATCATCAAGAAATAATCTCATGCCTGTAATCTCAGCACTTTGGGAGGCCGAGGCAGGCAGATCACTTGAAGTCAGGAGTTTGAGACCAGCTTGGCCAACATGGTGAAACCCTGTTCCTACTGAAAATACAAAAATGTAGCCGGGTATGGTGGTGCACACCTGTAATCCCAGCTACTCAGGAGGTTGAGACAGGAGAATTGCTTGAACCCGGGAGGCAGAGGTTGCAGTGAGCCAAGATCATGACACTGCACTCCAGCCTGGGTGACATAGTGAGACCCCATCAGAAAAAAAACAAAGGACCATAAAAATGGGCAACCAGCAGCCCTTGGGGCTGCTCTGCGTATGAAGTAGGCATGCTTTTGTTTCTTTACTTTCTTAATAAACTTACTTTCACTTTATAGACTCGTCCAAATTCTTCCTTGTGCAAGATCCAAGAAGCTTCTCTTGGGGTCTGGACTGGGACCCATTTCCGGTAACACCATGGGCAGTGATTGGGTCACTCAACTCTAGCCTAGAGCAACGGAGCTAGACCCTGTCTCAAAAAAAAAAAAAAAGAGAGAGAATTGTAAGACAGCAACAGCAGAGCATTAACCATGTACTGGGCCCTGTGTGCAAGCTCAGGTTTTACACTTGTGAAGCCAACCCTAAAGAGAGGCCTTGAACTAGATACTGAGGTCGGTGTGTGTACTGCAGGCTGGAGTCCTCATATGTGCTCATGCACAGAGGTAGGCACGCAAACAACCAGTTCAAACAGCAAGCAGAACACAAGCAGAGAGGAAATCGAGTTGCAAAGGCAGAGAGATTAGTTCCACAGGAAGAGTCAGTAAAGAAGTCGGCTAAAACCCACCAAAACCAAGGTGGCAATGAGAGTGGCTTCTGTTCGTCTTCACTGCTACACTCCCATCAGCACCGTGACGGTGCATTCAGCACAGGTGAAGAATGAGCAGGCATCAAAGATGCATTCTTAGCTGTCAATATCCCCAACTCTTCCCCTCGTCAAGGGCAGGCTTCGGCAGCCATGCTCATATGTATCACCTGACCCTCACGCTCTTGGCCACTGTGGGTTGGAGGAGGACTGATCACCTGACCCAAGCCAGCCAATCAGAGCTCTCTCCCGACACTGGCTCAGGTTGAAGTTGTGAAAATGTTAATTGGGGGAGCTGTGGCTGGCAAAGGAAAAAGGAAGGGGAAGGGATTGGGCTTATAATGGTCTCTCCAACCCTGATCCTGTCGTTTATGGACATTTGGCTGCGCTGCTGCCTTGAGGTGCCTTGCAATGCTGGGTCTATTTGTTAAAGCCACCTCTGTTGCTTCACCCAGCTTGAGTGGGTTTCTGTTGCTTGCTAGGGGTTGGGAAGGCTTCACCGACTAAGGGAAAATGATTCAGGTCCTGAAGAATGAGCAAGATAGGGGAGTGGACTTCCTGGTGGGGTTGAGGGCGCCTGAACACCTGGGAGGCAAGTTGAGGCCAAGACCTAGGGTGATAGAGAGGCAGGGTAGGCTCCCCAGTGAGTAGGAGGCAGAAGGAACCACAGCAGAGCTCCAGATCTCCTGGCCCAAAGGACACTCCTCCCTAAGGGGAGCGTGAGACTAAGGAACTCTCATGCCCTGTGTCGGGCTCATGGGCGAAGGGCCTTCCCAGGGACTGCACCATGGCCTGTCCCTGGCCTTACCCAGGGGCCGCCCTCTTAGGTTCTGCAGGACCCAGGGGTCACAGCTCTGTGGGGTGCTCCACTGAACACTTCCTTCAGACTCCTTCAGGTTTGCTATTTTTACCTGCCGAGTTCTCAGTTCCTGAGTGGGAGGCAATAATAAAAGGGAGTGGGTGGGGAAGAGGAATTAATATATTTCTTTTTTCTTTTCTTTTTTTTTTTTTTTTTTTGAGACAGAGTTTCACTCTTGTTGCCCGGACTGGGCTGGAGTGCAATGGGGCGGCCTCGGCTCACGGCAACCTCCACCTCCGGGGTTCAAGTGATTCTCCTGCCTCAGCCTCCAGAGTAGCTGGGATTACAGGCATGCGCCACCATGCCTGGCTAATTTTGTATTTTTAGTAGAGACAGGGTTTCACTACATTAGCCAGCCTGGTCTTGAACTCCTGAACTCAGGTGATCTGCCCACCTTGGTCTCCCAGAGTGCTGGGATTGCAGGTGTGAGCCACCGCACCCCAGCCTTTTTTTTTTTTTTTAATTAAAAAAGTGGATTTGGATAGAGGGTTTTTCCTTTTCGTTTTTGACGAGGAGCACTTCCTTCCCGATCCTGAGGAAGCCCTTTTTTTTTTTTTTTTTTTTTAAGGCAGAGTCTTGCTGTGTCACCCCAGCTGGAGTGCAATGGCGTGATCTCGGCTCAGTGAAACCTCCGCCTCCCGGGTTCAAGCGGTTCTCCTGCCTCAGAGTAGGCTGGGACTACAGGCGCGTGCCACCATGCCCGGCTAATTTTTGTATTTTTAATAGAGACGGGGTTTCGCCATGTTGACCAGCCTGGTCTTGAACTCCTGAACTCAGGTGATCCGCCCGCCTCACCCTCCCAAAGTGCTGAGATTACAGGCGTGAGCCATTGCACCCGGCCAGGAAGCCCTTCTTAATCTGATTTTTCCTCCTTTCAGTTCTTTTATTCACTGCTTATTCATCAACTCTTTACTATTACTTGTTACTATTGGTTTGAATCCCACCTCTGCCACCTGCTGGTGTTTATTCTTGGCTACATTTCTTCTTTTTTTTTAGAGACAAGTTCTTGCTCTGTTGCCCAGGCTGGAGTGCAGTGTCGTGATCATTGCTCATTGCAGCCTCAACCTCCTGTGCTCAAGTGATCCTCCCACCTCGGCCTCCAGAGTATCTAGGACTACAGGCGTGAGATGGCTACATCTCTTTTTTTTTTTTTTTTTGGAGACAGAGTCTCGCCCTGTTGCCCAGGCTAGAGTGCAATGGCGTGATCTCGGCTCACTGCAACCTCCACCTCCTGGGTTCAAGCGATTCTCCCACCTCAGCCTCCCGAGTAGCTGGAATTACAGGCATGCAGCATCATGCCCTTCTAATTTTTGTATTTTTGTAGAGATGGGGTTTCACCATGTTGGTCAGGCTGGTCTTGAACCCCTGACCTCAGATGATCCGCCCGCCTCAGCCTCTCAAAGTGCTGGGATTGCAGGCGTGAGCCACTGCACCCGGCCTGACTACATTTCTTAACCTCTCTGTACCTCAGGTTCCGAATGTGTAACCTGCAGGCTGATAAAGGAAGCTTGGTGATGAGAGTCCTGGGAGGATCGAGTGAGCCAATATATGTAATGCTCTGAGAATGGTGCCAGGTATATAAAGACTGCATGCATGTGGGTTCTTGGGGCTGTTGTTGTTGTTGTTATTGTTGGTGTTTTGAGACAAGGTCTGGCTCTTGTTGCCCAGGCTAGAGTACAGTGCATCTTGGCTCCCTGCAACCTCGCCCTCCCAGGCCCAAGCGATCCTCCACCTCAGCCTCCCAAGTAGCTGAGACCGTAGGCATGTGCTACCACGCCTAGCTAATGTTTGTATTTTTTGTAGAGATGGGGTCTCACTTTGTTGTCTAGGCTGGTCCCAAACTCCTGCGCTTAAGTGATCCCGATGCCTTGGCCTCCTGAAGTGCTGGGGTTACAGGTGTGAGTCACTATGCCCCACCTTTGATTGATTTTTTTTTTTTTTTTTTCTGAAAAAGGCTGGAGGGCAGTGGCTCGATCTTGGCTCTGCAACCTCTACCTCCCAGGCTCAAGCAATTCTCATGCCTCAGCCTCCTGAGTAGCTGGGACTACAGGTGTGCGCCCCCACACCTGGCTAATTTTTGTATATTTAGTAGAGACTGGGTTTCACCATGTTGGCCGGGCTGGTCTTGAACTCCTAGCCTAAAGCAATCCATCCACCTCAGCCTCCCAAAGTGCTGGGATTATAGGCGTGAGCCATTGCGCCCGGCCCCGGCTCTTGATTTTTAAATACTGACAAAGCACCTGCTATATGCTGGGCCTGAAGGCTAGAGAGATGAATAAGACACCTCATCTATGCTTCAGGTTCCCAGCGTCTAGTAGGAACAGGCACAGGAACAAATAATTCCAGGACAGACACTGTAAATGTGTTAGAGGGAGAGTCCAGGAAAGGGGAGTGAGTGACTTGCTGGAGCATTTACGGAAGTCTTCGTGGGAGAGAGTTTTAAAGGATGAAGAGTTTACATCCTCTGGAAAGAAGCAAATAGAAGGTGTTCCAGGCAAAAGGAACTGCATTGAGTAAAAGCATGGAGGCAAGAAAGGGCTTGGTGTGTTTGAGAAACAGTGAGTAGGGCATGGTGGTGGCGGAAGCTTAAAGTGTATGGCCCAAGGACAGTGACAGCTGGACAAGAAGCTGAAGTGACAGTAAGAAAACACTGAAACCGGCCGGGCACGGTGGCTCAAGCCTGTAATCCCAGCACTTTGGGAGGCCGAGGCGGGTGGATCACGAGGTCAGGAGATCGAGACCATCCCTGGCTAACATGGTGAAACCCCGTCTCTACTAAAAATACAAAAAACTAGCCGGGCGTGGTTGCGGGCGCCTGTAGTCCCAGCTACTCTGAGGCTGAGGCAGGAGAATGGGGTGAACCTGGGAGGCGGAGCTTGCAGTGAGCCAAGATCACGCCACTGCACCCCAGCCTGGGCGACACAGCGAGACTCCGTCTCAAAAAAAAAAAAAAAAAAAGAAAAGAAAACACTGAAACCATTTGACCTTTGATTTCTGGCTTGATGGAGACATGTAGAGGACAATGTTTTGTCCCTCCCAGGCTAGAAAAAGACAGAACTGAGTCCTAGGGATTACCCTGAAGCATCATCTCCACTCATCCATTCTGCCCCACAGCAACATCTGTGCCATTTATCTCCCAGACTCCCTCGTGGTGAGGCGGGTGGTGGCAGTGTGACTTCTGGAGCTGGCCACCTCGCCCAGGTCCAGGCTCCAGCTCTAACATGCTGGGCCCCAAGGGCCGGGCAGGAGAGATTGCAGCCAAGATGGGGGCAGTGTCCAGACAGTGGACAGCATGATGTAGCCAAGCCCCAGTAACCCTCAGGTCCCCCCCACCCCTCCCTGGGCCCTGGGCCCTGGGCCCAACCCTGAGCTCATGCCCCTTTGTCTTGCCAGACCTGTTCCGGCTCCATGTTAACTGGCTGCCCAGTACCCTGCTGGTGACACCTGCCACCACCTCCAAATGCCTTCTGTGGCTGCCCTGCATCCTGCTCATGCCAGTGAGGGCCTGGGACCTGTCCCCGAGCAACCTGGGGAAGGGCAGCTTCCAGCTGTGACTCAGAGCCTGTGGAGGGGTCAGGAGATGCGTTCCTGTGGTGCTTCTGGTTGTCCTATGTTACCAGGGGTCTATCAGTGATGGTGCCCACACCTTTTTTTTGTCTTGACTCCTAGAACAAGTTGAAACAAAGGAATTCCAGACCTGGGAAAGTGGAGAAAGAATTTTGGGGTCAGAGCCATTTAAGACTTTGCCTAGGGCCTGGGTCTTCTGTCTCCTAAAGGCCTCATCCCATAGCACGCCACACAAACATGTCACACATCACACAAACACACGTCGTATGTCACAGTAAGTAGAATTTTTTATTACACTATGTTCAGGTGCAGTATTCTCGTTGGCAACATATTTGTGCATGATCAAATATTAACTTTAGCTAGGTGCAGTGGAACCTACCTATAGCCCCAGCTTCTTGGGAGGCTGACGGGGAGGGTCACCTGAGCTCAAGAGTTTGAATCCAGCCTGGGCAACATAATGAGACCCCCATCTCTAACAAAATGAAATGAAATAATAAAGTATACACGTATTAACTTTGATTTTCTTTTTTTTTTTGAGATGGAGTTTTGGTCAGGAATGCAATGGCACGATCTTGGCTCACTGCAACCTCTACCTCCTGGGTTCAAGCAATTCTCCTACCTCAGCCTCTTGAACAGCTGGGATTACAGGTGCGTGCTACCATGTCCGGCTAATTTTTGTATTTTTAGTAGAGATGAGGTCTCACCATGTTGGTCAGGCTGATCTCGAACTCCTGACCTCAGGTGATCTACCTGCCTGGGCCTCCCAAAGTGCTGGGATTACAGGCGTGAGCCACCTCCTCCAGTCTCATTTTGTTTTCTTATTTGGAAGCCAATCATTTTCCCCAGATGCCAGGCATTGTCGGCTCTTTCCACACTGGGTCCAAGGCAGTAGGCTATGAAAAGCCCTCCACAGAGTCTCTTGGTATCTGCCCAGTTTCCTCTGCTTGGGCTGTCTTTTCCCACCCACCTTGCCTGGCTGATGCCTGATCATCTTTCAGGTCTTGGTTTTGTTTTTTGGGTTTTTTTTGTTTGCTTTTTGTTTTGTTTTGTTTTTTGGAGACGTAGTTTTGCTCTGTCACCCGGACTGGAGTACAGTGGCACGATCTTGGCTCACTGCAACCTCTGCCTCCCGGGTTCAAGCGATTCTCCTGCCTCAGCCTCCTGAGTAGGTGGGATTACTGGCACGCACCACCACGTCCAGCTAATTTTTGTATTTTTAGTAGAGATGGGATTTTACCATGTTGGCCAGGCTGATCTCAAACTCCTGACCTCGTGATCTGCCCACCTCAGCCTCACAAAGTGCTGGGATTACAGGTGTGAGCCACTGTACCCGGCCCAGGTCTTGGTTTAAAAGTCACCTCCAGTCAGGCATGGTGGCTCACACCTGTAATCCCAGCACTTTGGGAGCCCGAGGCGGGGTAGATCACCTGAGGTCAGGAATTGAGACCAGCCTGGCCAACATGGTGAAACCTTGCCTCTACTAAAAATACAAAAAGTAGCCAGGCGTGGTGGTGGGTGCCTGTTGTCCCAGCTACTGGGGAGTCTGAGGCAGGAGAATCGCTTGAACCCGGGAGGTGGAGGTTGCAGTGAGCCGAGATTGTACCACTGCACTCCAGCCTGGACGACAGAGTGAGACTCCGTCTCCAAAAATTTAAAAATAATAATAAATAAATAAAAGTCACCTCCTCCAAGAAATGCTCTCTGAAGCCCTCCCGCCTCAGACTGAGTGAACTACTCCACCTTTGTGCTGCCACATCACAGCGCCTTGTGACTTCTTGGCTATGAGTTGGCTTCTTCCATCAGATTATGAGTCCAAGAGGGTAGGGTCTGTCTCATTCATTGGCCCTCAGACCAGCATCCCTCTGAAAATGTAAGTGCTTATAAATATCAGCAGGGAAATGAGGCAAACGGACCTTGAAGTCAGCACTGGAGCTGGTTCTCTGTCAGCCTTAAAATGCTAAGAGCGGCCGGACGCGGTGGCTCAAGCCTGTAATCCCAGCACTTTGGGAGGCCGAGACGGGCGGATCACGAGGTCAGGAGATCGAGACCATCCTGGCTAACACAATGAAACCCCGTCTCCACTAAAAATACAAAAAAATTAGCCGGGCGTGGTGGCGGCGCCTGTAGTCCCAGCTACTCGGGAGGCTGAGGCAGGAGAATGGCGGGAACCCGGGAGGCGGAGCTTGCAGTGAGCCGAGATCGCGCCACTGCACTCCAGCCTGGGCGACAGAGCGAGACTCCGCCTCAAAAAAATAAATAAATAAATAAATAAAAAATAAAAATAAAAAAAATAAAATAAAATAAAATGCTAAGAGCATCACTTTTCAGGATCTCATTTGAGGGTCTCACTCATCTAGGAGGTTGGCACAGTTATTAACTATATTTTGCAGTGGAGGAAACTGAGGCACAGAGACGGTAAGGAACTAATCCAAGGTCACACAGCGACTTCAGTGTTCTTAACCACACGTGCTGTGTCAGAGATTTAGCATGAAGTAACCACACACTGAAAGGGGGCTGTTGTGTTTCTTCCTTCAAAGGGAGGGGACTGTGAAAAGATAAGGCTTTTGAGACCTGGGGGGGTCATCCTTTCCTTTGGGAGGAGGTTGGGAATCTGCCGGTCATTCCTGAATTCTGGGTCTCCAGGAGTGAGTCCCTGTCCTCACAGGCGCAGGCCCCAGAGTCCAGAAGGAAAGTGGGTATAAGTGGCTTGAGCCTGATCAATTCAGTGTAATTGACACACAGAGTGGAGAGGAGCAGCCCAGCCAGGCAGTATGTAGTGTCTCAGGTTGCAAAGGGCTCTTCAGGAACCACCCGTAACATAACTTAGTTGGGGCTAGGATCCCTACCAGGCACTCTTATTTATATATCTCCCTTGATGGGGAGCTTGCCCCATCTCGGGGTCATTTTCACTGTGGGGGCCCTGGCCATGCAAGTTCTTGTAGTCTGCCGAGCTGATACCTGCCTCCCTGCAGCTTCCTCAGGGCGCTGGTGCTCAGGGCCTGGCAGGGTTGCACCTTCTTCCCTTTCTCCCTGCAGCCCTTCCAGGAGCTGAGTGAGTGTCTGGGCCTTTCTGGTCTTCAGCGAGGGCTCCTGTCTCTCTCCTGTTTGTCCCAGCCCCCAACCCTGACAGTCAAGGCCTTTAGTCCTTGAGCCCATCCCATTCACCCTTCGAGGCTCCTGGCCCACAAGCCCCCTCCCTGGGCCGGGGTCCCACCAGCCAGTTACCTCATTACTGAATGGATCCTCCCCTGTCTGTGTGTCTTCCCATAAGGTTACAGGCCCCTGTCAAGTGTGGCTCCCGGGGCAGGGCCTCCCTGCCCTCCACTCGGCTGCAGTCTGCTCAGCGCCCTTAGCACAGGCTGGGGCTAATGTCATCTGCGTTCCTTTCCTGGGGCAGCCATGACAAATTACTGCAACCTTGGCAGCTTACAAAACCAGAAATTAATTCTCTCACAGTTCTGGAGGCCAGAGCCCAGAATCAAGGTGTTGGCAGGGCTGGTTCCCTCCAGAGGCTCTCTGGAGAATCCATCCCAGGCCTCTGTCCTAGTTTCCGGGGGCTGCCAGCAACTCTTGGTGTTCCTTGGCTGAGGATTTCATGACTCCAGCCCCTGCCTCCGTCTCCACGTGGCCTTCTCTCTCTGTGCCTTCGTGACTAAGACGTCCCCGTTTTCTTTCTTATAAGGACACCACCCATCGCATGTATGGCCCACTGTAAATCTAGAGTGATTACATCTTGAGATCTTTCACTTAATTACATCTGCAAAGACCTTGTTTCCAAAAAAGATGACAGTCGCAAGTGCTAGGTGTTAGGACCCCGATGTATCTTTTTGGAGGATCACAAGTCAACTCGCTGCAACCATCCCATCAGCCTAGATGTGTGTAGATGTGTCTGGAATCAGGGAGGGTGTCCCCTTCACCTCCACATCCCATGGAAAGTGCTCACTGGAAGGAGGGAAGATCTTGTTAATGGATTTGATGATTGGGAATCCAAGCAGTGCGCCCCGAGCAGATGCCCGGGGGAGCGGAGCTGAGTATGGGGGCGGGGAACAGGTGAGGGCCCACAGATCCAAGGGCTGGCTTCCCTGAAGCTCCCAGCACCAGCTTCTCTGGAAAGGGTTGGAGCAGCAGCTCCTGCCGGGCTGCCCTCTGCCAGGCACTGAGGCCATCCTGTGAGCCAGGCAGGGGACCCAGCAACGGGGAGCTGGTGGAAGCTTGGGGCCTTGTGGGTGAGACCCAGACTGGACAATAAGGGGCTGAGGGATCATAGTGGGGGTAGGACTAGGGGTGGGGGTGGGGGTAGCAGGCAGGCCCCAAGGCCGTTTTGACTCACATGGAGACAGCATCGAGGTGTGGCATGGGTGCCTGAGAACCCAGAGGGGCCTAGGTGCCCTGGCTGGCTGTCCGTGGCCCACAAACCTGGCCAGGTTCCCTGTCCTGCCCTCCAAGGCAGCAGGGATCCTCATGGTCTCCTCACTCCCACTCTTGATGCTCCCTGGAGGCTGGTGGCAGCCAGACTGCTTTGGGTGTGTGCAGGGTGGCTGGAATGGGCAAGTAAAAAAATTAAAAAATAACAATAATGTCACTGTAAAATATTCCTGCATCATGTAGCTCCTGCCACAAACTACTTAAAAGACAACTGCTTTCTTCGTCTAGTGCTCAAACTTTCTAGATGTGAGTCCACCGAGCTGGTGTACACCTTGAGTAAACTGTCCTACACCCCATTCGGTCTCTCCGGCCCCTTACTTTCCAGCAGCAATGGGAGATCCCTGCCTTGCATCCAGAGCTGCGGCTCCTTCTTAAGCTTCCCCCAACCAAGGGGATCCCGGTAACAGGTGGAGAGGCAGCGCAGGTGTCTTTTGGAAATAGAGACCAGTAGTCCCTGGGGAAGGGATCACAACAGGAGGGCAGGGCAGCCAAGGCCAGCGCGGGAAAGCAAGTCCCTGCCACCCCTGCTGGCCTCAGCCTGGCCCCATGAGTGCTGGCCTCCAATGCAGGCCCAGCTCCTCAGCATCCTCTCTGCACCCCATGGGCTGCTCTCCAAGGACCTGTGTTATAGACAGCTGCTTCCAGGGGCCACATCCTTACCCTGGCATGGAGGCAGGGGGGCCATCAGGCAGGTTGTGGCATGATGGGAGTCCCATCTGGGAACAAAGAGAAGGGAAAGGGAAGCGCTTTCTCTCCAAGGAGTGAGCCACCTCACCCGGCCACAACAAAAAATTTTAAAGGCTGGATGCCTGTAATTCCAGCACTTTGGGAGGCTGAGGCAGGCAGATCACCTGAGGTCAGGAGTTCGAGACCAGCCTGGCCAACATGGTGGAACCCCGACTCTACTAAAAATACAAAAATTAGCTGGGTGTGGTGGCAGGTGCCTGTAATTCCAGCTACTTGGGAGGCTGAGGCAGGAGAATCACTTGAACCCAGGAGGTGGAGGTTGCAGTGAACCGATATTGCACCATTGCACTCCAGCCTAGGGGACAAGAGTGAGGCTACATTTCAAAAATAATTTAAAAGGCCGGGCGCGGTGGCTCACGCATGTAATCCTAGTGCTTTGGGAGGCCGAGGCAGGTGGATCACTTAAGGTCAGGAGTTCGAGACCAGCCTGGTCAACATGGTGAAACCCCCATCTCTACTAAAAAATACAAAAATTAGCCAGGTGTGGTGGCACGTGCCTGTAATCCCAACTACTCGGGAGACTGAGGCAGGAGAATCTCTTGAATTTGGGAGGCAGAGGTTGCAGTGAGCTGAGATCCTGCCACTGCATTCCAGCCTGGGGGACAAGAGCGAAACTCTGTCTCAAAAAAAGAAAAAAAAATTTTTTTTTTCAATAGTTGGGCTGGCTACTCTGGGTACACTGCCTGTGGGGTAGCCCTGCTCCACAAGGAGCAATACCAAAAAGAAAAAGATAAAAGAAAAATAGCTGGGCATGGTGACATGTGCCTGTAGTCCCAGCTATTTAGGAGGCTGAGGTGGAAGAATGGCTTGAGCCCTGTAATTCAAGTCTGCAATGAGCCATGGTCTTGCCACCACATTTCAGCCTGGGTGACAAAGCAAGATTCTGTCTCTTAAAAAAGAAAAAGAAAAAAGAAGTGAAAGAGTTGGGCCTGTGGGATGCACAGGGCAGACACGTGGCTGGTGCCTCATGAGCTGAGCCAGGGCCTGGAAAGTGAAGAACTGAGGCCGAGTGCAGTGGCTCAACGCCTACAGTTCTAACTGTATTCATCCATTTTCATGCTGCTCATAAACACGTACACAAGACTGGGCAATTTATAAAGAAAGAGAGGTTTAAAGGACTCACAGTTCCATGTGGCTGGGGAGGCCTCACGATCATGGCAGAAGGCAAAAAGCACGTCTTACATGGTGGCAGACGAGAGAAAATGAGAGCCAAGGGAAAGGGGTTTCCCCTTATAAAACCATCAGATCGCCGGGCACAGTGACTCATGCCTGTAATCCCAGGACTTTGGGAGGCTGAGGTGGGCGGATCACCTCAGGAAGCTCAAGACCAGCCTGATCAACATGGAGAAACCCCGTCTCTACTAAAAATACAAAATTAGCTGGGCATGGTGGCATATGCCTGTAATCTCAGCTACTCGGGAGGTTCAGGCAGGAGAATCGCTTGAACCCGGGAGGTGGAGGTTGCAGTGAGCCAAGATCGTGCCTTTGCTCTCCAGCCTGGGTAACAAGAGCGAAACTCCATCTCAAAAAATCACAAAATCCATCAGATCTCATGAGATTTACTACCACGAGAACAGTATGGGGGAAACCGGCCCCCATGATTTAATTATTTCCCACTGGGTCCCTCCTACAACACGTGGGAATTATGGGAACTACAATCCAAGATGAGATTTGGGTGGGGACACAGCCAAACTGTATCACCGACACTCTGGGAGGCCGAGGAGGGGGGATCACTTGAGCCCAGGAGTTCATGACCAACCTGGGCAATGTGTCGAAACCCCATCTCTACAAAAATACAAAAAATTAGCCATGCGTGGTGGTGCGAGCCGGTAATCCCAGCTACTCAGAAGGCTGAGGTGGGAGGATCACCTGAGTCTGGGTGGTCAAGGCTGCAGTAAGCCATCTTTGTGCCACTGCACTCTAGCCTGGGTGACAGAGTGAGACCCTGTCTCAAAAAAAAAAAGTAGAGAGCCGCTGGCTGCAGCGCTGGTCTTAGGGCCCAGCTGTGTGGCCTTGGGAGCCTTTTCTTTCTAGTCTCTTCACCTGTAAGTGTCACTGACTCCACGCACAGCATCTCTATGGTGCTCAGATGGAGCATCCTTTGGGCCAGACCTCAGGGTGGGGCCTCCCCTGAGGTGCCCTGCTCTTCAGGAAGCGGTCCCAAGTGTCCCAAAGGCCAAGGAAGAATGAGTAGGGGCTTCGCTCAGAGGAGGTGACCTCTGTAGGGTGTGATGCACAGAAGTTGGAGGAAGCCATTGGTGAGAGCAGGGAAAACACTCCAAGCAGAGGGACCAGCAAGGGAGAGTCCCTGAGGCGGAAAATGGCTTGGCAGGCATCGGGAAGGCCAGAAGGCCCAGGAGGCAGGAGCTCAGCAGGTGACAGGGATGGTGGCATGAAAGTTCAGAGAGGCCAGCAGGGCCTGTAGGCCCCAGAAAGGAGTTTGGCTTCCATTTCCAGCGCAGTATGCAGCCACATGAGATGTTTTTGCTTTTGTAAATTGTACTGAAGCAAATCACACATGCACAAAGGTATACAAATCATAAGTGTACAATGCCATGAATTTTCACAAAGTGAACACACCCAGGAGATGGGCACTGAGATCAAAACCAGAGTGTGACCAGCACCCCAGCATCCTCCCGTAGGCCCCTCTAGTCACCACCCCCATGGGGAGCAGAGTCCCATGCACGGAGTAGTTTTCCTTGTCTTTGAACCTCTTATAAATGGAACTATCAGCAGTGTTCTCTGTGTCCAGCTTCTTTAGCTCAGCAGTACATTTGTGAGATTCACCCACCTTTTTTTTTTTTTAGACGGAGTCTCTGTCGCCCAGGCTGGAGTGCAGTGGCGTGATCTCGGCTCACTGCAATCTCCACCTCCTGGTTTCAAGCGATTCTCCTGCCTCAGCCTCCTGAGTAGCTGGGATTACAGGCACCCACCACCACGCCCAGCTACTTTTGTATTTTTCAGTAGAGACAACATTTCACCACGTTGCCCAGGCTGGTCTCGAACTGAGCTCAGGCAATACACCCACCTTGGCCTCCCAAAGTACTAGAATTACAGGCGTGAGCCACTGCACTTGGTGGATTCATTCACCTTTCATCAGTGGTTGTAGTTTTGCTTCTCTTCTTAATGGCACAGTCTTCCATTGTGTCACTATACCACAATGCATCTATGCATTCGATTCATAAGCGGCATTTGTGGTCTCCTGTTTGGGGCTACTGTGAACATTCTAGCCTTGTCTTTTGGTGTACCCGTGTACACTTTTCTGATCACTGAAGGGTGTTCAACATGAAATTGACAAGATCTCATTTCAAGCTCACTCCCGCCCCTGCATCAGCTCCCCAGGGTGACACCACAACTGGACCAGCCTCAACTTTGCTTTTTTGTTTTTTAAGATGGAGTCTCGCTCTGTTGCCCAGGCCAATCTCGGCTCACCGCAGCCTCCGCCTCCCAGGTTGAAGCAATTATCTTCCCTCAGCCTCCAGAGTAGCTGGGACTACAGGTATTTTTAGTGGAGACAGGGTTTCACCATGTTGGCCAGGCTGGTCTCGAACTCCTGGCCTCAAGTGACCCGCCTACCTCAGCCTCCCAAAGTGCTGGGATTACAGGCTTGAGCCACTGTGCTGGCCTCAACTTTGTCTTTTGTTGCTTGGGTAGAATCCCCTATTAGAGTCTGGCCCCTTTTATGCCCTGATGATGTGTCTGACTCCCAACTCCCTTCCAAACCAGGAACTCGGCCATTCATTCCCCAGGCCTGGGTGTCCTGCGAAGAAAATGGACTCAAATGGACTCAGTCGTACCAAAGCTGCAGCTGGCTGTGAAGGTTGAGTTAAATGGGAAATGGCAGTGAAAGCTCAGGGCCCATTACCCAGGCCCTCCCGCCCCATAAAATGCCCTTTCTATTTGTTCTGTTCCAGGTCCAGGAAATGAAATGAAGACAAAAGCGCCCCCTGTGGGTGAGGGTAGGATGCAGCTCTCTTTCTTTTTTTCTTTTCTTTTTTTTTTTTGAGATGGAGTCTGGCTCTGTCGCCCATGCTGGAGTGCAATGGCGCGATCTTGGCTTACTGCAAGCTCTGCCTCTCGGGTTCGCGCCATTCTCCTGCCTCAGCCTCCCGAGTAGCTGGGACTACAGGTGCCCGCCACCATGCCTGGCTAATTTTTTTGTATTTTTAGTAGAGACGGGGTTTCACCGTGTTAGCCAGATGCAGCTCTCTTTCTAGGGCTCCCCAGCGCCCTGTCTTCTAGACCAAGGATGCCTGCACTGCACCAGGCCAGCACAGACCCAGCCTCCACTGAGAGGTCAGTGCCCACAGGCTGCCCTCAGCTCTAAAGGCCCAGAGTGTGGATGAGCCAGGAAGCACTGCCACCCTTGCACACTTGCTCCCCATCTGGGATCCTCACCCCATCCCAGACCATTGGAGAGGTCTCCCCAGGTGTCCACCCAGCCTGCTCCCCTGGTTACTGTGCCCACAACATGTGGCACTTCCCCCGCACCCAGCCCCTCCCAATGCAAGCCGTGCCTCACTGCCAGACTGCGCGGGCAGGGAGGGACCTGTCCCCTGTTCCCGGAAGATGGGAGATCGCCCACACCTGGCACTGTGCCCAGCCCCTGCGGGGGCGTCATAAATATCTCCTGAATGATTCATTCATTCCTTTGGGAGAGAAAGCACGACCCCTTAGTGGTTAAAGGTATGGAGTTTGAAGTCACACAGACGTGGGTTCAATTCTGGCTCTGACCTTTGGCTCTGTGATCTTGGTCACCTCTCTGAGCCTGTTTCTTCATGTAAAAAATGGAGTCACCACGACCAGACTAGGCCACAGTGAGGACTGAGATGATGTTGTAAGGCACCAGCACAGAGCTGACCTACAGTTACAGCTCAGTCGTGGTGGGAGGGAGTAATTGTCCATTCAGAAAAGGGGAAACTTTCCGCTGCGCCTCCTGTCGGTGTTTTCTTTGGCTCCCGGAGGTGCGCGGTATCGGGTCCGTTTTTAAGGTAAAGAAACTGAGGCCTAGAAAGGGAACAGGATAACCCAGAGCGCGAAGGCTGGGGCTAGAACCCAGGCCGGCTGGCTCTGAGTCCAGTGCTTGGCCTGCCTCTCAGAGGCCTGTGGGCACATCCCCACCCATCCCTGTCCCCAGTCCTGGGAGCGAGGGGTTGGGCTTGGCCTCAGGGCGTCCCTGGATCCCAGACGCGTTTGGGGATCTCCAGCTCGGACCCCGGGAGCAGAGACAGCGCTCGAGGTTGTCACTTTAAATTAAAGAGGGAGCGAGCGGGCGAGCGGGCGAGCGCGAGGGAGCGCGCGGCGGGCTCCTGGGAGCGTGCCCGGACTGCAGCGCAGCTCCGGTCCACCGCTCCGGCCCGGCCGAGCCCCTGGCCCGCGCCGCGTCCCTCGGAGGCGGGCGCCCGGCGACACTGCAGGGGTGGCGTTGCCGCCGGCGGCCGGGCTAGGCGCAGGTGCGTGCGCGCTGCGGGAGGCGGGCCGGCAGCTGGAGCCCAGCCGGAGCGGCGGCCCCTCCGCGGAGCCCGGGTGAGTACGCACCCCGACGACCCCCGTGCGCGGCCGGGATCACACCCTGATCGCGGACGCACGCAGCCCCCTCCTCAGGTCCGGGGCCCGGGACCCCAGAGCCCCGCGCACTCTGCGCGCCTGCACCTCCGCGCGGCGCTTGCACACGAACGAATGCCGGGCACCGCGCACGCTGGGCGCCCTTACCCGGCCCAGCCACTCCGCGCAGTGCGCATCGCATCGCACGCCCCGCGTGTGCACACACGCGGCTCACCCCACCATTTACACGCCTCCCCGCGCCCACGCTGCACACACGCCCCTCACTTTCGCATTCAGCAACCTGACTGTCCTCACTGTCCCTGCTCTGGCTTCACACCCCCTCCCGACACTCCGGTCCCCATACACCCTGGGGGTTCCCGAGGCAGGAGCTCTGGGTCTGCGGGAACCGTCCCAATCTGGAGGGAAACGTTGCACCCCAGCCCAAGGAGGCACTGGCTGTGTGAAGAGCCAGAGATGACCCTCAGCCTCCGGTGGCACCAGCCTGAGTGGGGGGCTTTCCAGAGCTTAGGAGAGGGGTACGGCGGGGCAGGGGAGGAAGCTTGCCCAGACTCAGGGCCTCAAGGCTGTAGATTTGGGCTGAAGTGCGGGGAGGGAGGTGGGGGGCCGGGAGCCTGGCCTGTGGGTGGAAGGCCCTAAACTGGCCATCCTGGGAGCCCTCTTCCAGGGGCTGCAGAGAGACTGTGTGCCGCCCTCCTCCATTGCCAAAAGCCTGGGAAAGCTGCACCATGGAATGTCAGCTCCTTCTCCCCATCAGGGGGTTACAGTTTTAGAGCGCAGCAGCAATAGTGCTTCCTATTAGAAATGGGAAACTGAGGCTCAGAGAGGGCAGGAGACCCACCCAAGTTACCATAGCCAGTGTGAAGAAGGGTTAGGACAAGTCCCCAAGCCCCCAGCCTCCCTACTCTGAAGTCTGAAAGCTTTCCTAAGCAGCTCTGCAGAGTGGGGGCTCCTAGCCTGGGTTTCAAACCCGGACTCTGCCACTTGTCAGCTCTGGTGACTGACTGACAAATAAGACACATCTGTAGGCTGGCAGTGCTGCCCACACTGCACCTCAGTTTCCTCTCCAGTGCAAGGAGCAGGGTAGCAGCCCCCTCAGAGGGCCGTGGTGCTGAGATGACACAGGGCAAGTCACACAGTAGGTGCCCAAGAAATGCCAGCCAGCACCTCCCAGCCAGTCTGTCCTGCGGTTTCTGTGGGCTGTTTGGGGGATGGCAGCAGGATGTGGTTATCTGAGAAAGCGGAGGAGGGGGACTTGAAAAGGTTTCAACCTAAAGATCCTGAAGAGGCTCACAGCTTGAAGAGTGAGGCTCTCCTGGGCCCACCTCCCAACCCTTCCCATTCCCTTGCTAGCCAGAGAATGATGTGAGGACACTGGGCAAGGAGGTGGGGTGGAGCAGAGGGCAGGGACAGAAGGCCCCTCTCCCCTGCCGAGGCACAGCGTTCTTGGAAAGCCAATTCTCTGACAAGCCCAGGAGGGGCCTCTGCCATGGTCTGATTCCAGCAAAGCCAGGGGAAGTGGGGGGCTCTTCTAACTCCCCACCCCAAAAGGCCTGCCTGGTCAGGAGTCAGCATGGTGGCCAAGAGCCCAGGCCCAGATCCATTGCACCCTGGCACCAATCCCGGTGTTGCTACTTGTATGCTAGGTGACCTCGGGCCCCAGCTTCCTCATCTGTAAAAGGGAGATCCATTAATCCATTGAATCATCATGTCCACATTGTGTACCTACTACAACCAGGCACAGTGCTAAGCACTTAGCACATATTATGTCCACTTGCATGCAGCAGTAAGGAGATATGGCTAGGTAGGTATGATCGAGCTGGAATTTGAACCTAGAGCTGTTTTCAATGAGTAAGCTCTGTGCAGTTTAGGGTCTGGGGGTTTGGGACTGAACGAATTGGTCGGATGGGGAGGGGTGCTGCAGGGGGTGGGATGTGCAATCTGGGAGCTCAGTGAGGGTCTGGAGCCACTCTGGTCCCCATGTTATGCTCTTTGCTGTGTGTCTGGACACCGGGGACGCTCTGGTCACAGGCTGCCCTGGTCCTACTGTACCTTGTCGCTATCCTCTTCTAGCCAAAGCCACAGTCCCTCTGCCTGGCAGACCTCCAGGCTGCCAGCGGGAGCCCACTGAGGTCGTCCCAGGTGAGATGGAGTCAGGGGGTCTCAAAGTGAGCAAAGCTGTTGAGAAGGGTACCTGCTGTACAGCCAGCACTTGCAACTTGGTCTCGGCTTCCTGCTCACTGGTTGGGTGACCTTGGGCCAATTCACTGCCCTTCTCTGAGCCTCCCTCTCGTCCTCTGTGGAGGACAGTCTGTGGAGGATGGGGTAGTAACAGGATTTGCCCCATGGGTCTTACGGATGGGGAAGATGACATGAGGGTTGTCACTGCTAATGAAAGAGGGGCTGGACTGAGCAGCAGGAATGGCTGCCAGGCCCAGCTCTACCACTGCTGGCTGTGTGGCTTTGGGCAAGTCACTTAACCTCTCTTAATCTCCCATAGCTTTGCTGGGCTTGGTGAGATCGTGCCACTTCATTCCAGCCTGGATAAAAGAGCAAAACTCCGTCTCAAAAAAAAGAAAAAAAAAAACAAAAGTAGCTCATGAACAGGGATGCGTCTAGGGGCCAACAGATTCTAGCAGTGAATAGAAGGATGCAGCCAGGGAAGGGGCAGAGCTGACTTAGCTCCAACTCCTGCTGGAGTCGGGAGATGCAAACCCATTGTCCCCAGATCTTCTAACTTTTTTATTTTTTTGAGACGGAGTTTTGCCCTTGTTGCCCAGGCTGGAGTGCAATGGTGCGATCTCGGCTCTCTGCAACCTCCACCTCCCAGGTTTAAGCGATTTTCTGACTCAGCCTTTCCAAGTAGCTGGGATTATAGGCATGTGCCACCAAGCCCAGCTAATTTTATATTTTTAATAGAGTTGGGGTTTCTCCGTGTGGGTCAGGCTGGTCTTGAACTCCCGACCTCAGGTGCTCCCGACCTCCCAAAGTACTGGGATTACAGGCATGAGCCACTGCGCCTGGCCAGATCTTCTAACTTTCAAAGGGAAGCTGGAAATCCTTTTTAAATCAATTTTTTAATGGGAAAGTCCCCCCTCACCGCACACTGCTTTCTTTTGAGGCACAGTCTGACTATGTTGTCCAGACTAGTTTTGAACTCCTGGGCTCAGGAGATCTTCCCACATCAGCCTCCCCAGTAGCTGGGACTGCAGGCACAACCCACTGCACCCAGCTAAATTTTTCAATTTTAAAAGGCTGGCAACTCACTTAAATGTAAGACAAATCAACACATCTGTAGGCTGGCGATGCTGCCCACACTGCCCAGACTAGGGATTAGGGGGCCTGTGTGGGCCATCACCAGGCTGCTAACCACAGCAGCCAATACGTACCAAGCCTGACTACACGTACCTTCTCATTCCACCCTCCTGGCAGCCTCACATCTGCTTTACAGATGGGGAACTGAGGCTCTAAGAGACTAAGAAAATTGCCCAAGGCCGCTGCAGCTAGCCAGGGGCAGATATGGGAGTCAGAGCTGGGTGCAGCTGACTACAAACCCTGTGCTCAGGATGACCCCCTCTAGGAGCCTCCACCTCTCCCGCAGTTCTCTTCTCCCTCCACTCAGGCAGATGAGATTCTGCCTTCACAGGGCACCAGGCTGGAACTTCTGTCTGGAAGCCAGGGGCGGTGGCTCACGCCTGTAATCCTAGCACTTTGGGAGGCCAAGGCGGGAGGATCACTTGAGGTCAGGAGTTCTGAGACCATCCCGGCCAACGTGGAGAAACCCCATCTCTATTAAAAATACAAAAATTAGCTGGGCATAGTGGCGCATGCCTCTAATCCCAGCTACTTGGGAGGTTGAGGCAGGAAAATTGCTTGAACCTGGGAGGCAGAGATTGCAGTGAGCTGAGATCGTGCCACTGCATTCAAGCCTGGGTGACAGAGTGAGGCTCTGTCTCAAAAAAAAAAAAAAGAAAAAAAGGAACTTCTGTTGGGTGTGCCTAGCAGTGATTCACACCCTCACTGAAATCTCAGCTCCCTGGGAAAGGATGTCGTGTTAAAGGGAGAGGAGAGAACAGACAGCATGGGAGTCTGGGGTCTGAGCTGGACCAGCCATGGAGGTGATGGGGCCCCGGACAGCCAGAGGCCGGATGCAGCTTGAGGCTTTGTCCCATACCACGCCTGTTGTGCCGTGGGATGTACTTTGCCTTGCATACCTTGCTCGTATGCTGCTGGCATTGGCTGTCCCAGCTTGGCTCCACTCTTGCAAAGTCAGCTTGTGCCAGGTAAGCAGGAAAAAGCCGATGGCTTATCTGATTCCCGGCAAGGCAGCAGCAGGCTGGGAGGTGTGTGTGTGCACGTTAGCGTGTGTTTCAGCGTATCCAGGCCAGCTTCCGCCAGGAGCTAGGACCACCTTGGACAGGGACCCGGTGACCCATTTGACTGGCAGATTCTTAGGAAACTTTTTGGAAACCATATGCCCACCTGCAGAGAGGCACAGTGGTTAGGAGCATGGAGCCAGACGGCCTGGGTTGAACAGTTTATTAGCTGCGTGGCCTGGGGCAAATTACGCCCTGGGACTCTCACCCACAAACCAGAGATAATAATAGTACCTACCTCATGGGGCTGTTAGGAGGATTAAATGAGGTCAGATATAAGCAAAGTGCTTAGAACGGGGCTTGATGTATAAGAAGTGCTCGGCAAAGTTGCCTATTCCTATCATTATCTCCAGCCCAGGCCCAGGAATGAGTTTCCACTCTAGTCAGGACGGATGAAGCCCTTCCTGGCTTAGCACCGCCCTTCCATCTCCATGACAACGCACATCTCCTTGTGGGAGTGGGGGCAGCATCAGGAGAGCTGGGAGCCAGGAGCTGGCTGTGCAACTTACCTGACCTGCTTCTCGAGGCTCCTGGGCACCCCCGGACTTAAGGGGGTGGACTAGGACTTATGGCATCCCAAATGTGCTGGATGACCCTGACTGAAGCATGGCACCCCAGCTTCTTGACTCCAAAGCCACAGATTGGGGAGAACCCCGGGGTTCCTGAAAATGTTGAGGGCCTTAGCTTTACCCTCTGATTCAACCCCTGTCCCAAAGGGAACCTACAGGATGCTCCAAGGGGTCAGGAACTAGTGGGTCACGCTCCCCGAGGACTTTTTATACTGCACCTGAATGGTGTTTGGATTTTTTGCAAATTGGTTGCTGCCTTTAAAACTCAGGAAAGTGCATGTAAAAAATTCAGGTATCTGGCTTTTCTTTAAAGTGCCAGAAGATCAAGCCGCAGTGGGTGGCATTCCTGCTGGGGCAGAAAGGCAGCGGCCCTCGGGCCAGGCCATCACTCTGCAGTTCTCACGTCCCCTTCCCCTCGCCCTACCACCCTGCACCAGGCCTGCAGGCTTACTGTGTGTAACCACCTCTCTGAACTACACGGGAATCCAGAGGTTGGGGTGGGCATTATCCTGGCCCTCTGCGCCCTTGACCTGAGATCAGCGCAGCCCATCCCAGTTTCCCTTTTCCAGGACTCCCCACACGCACCCATCGAGAACACATCCGTGAGCCAGATTTACTTCTTAACACAATAATAAAACAATGAGCAGTTGCCTAGCTTCAGGTAATGGATTGTAGGAGCTCCCAGACCTTTCTAGAACAACTTCAGTTGTTCCTAAAAGCTGGGGATGGAGGGTGGGGTGGGGAAGAAACCATGCCAAGCAGTGAAAGGACTGATAATAGAATATTGCAGAGATGCAGCCTTTCTTTCCCAATCAAAATGGAAGCATTTGAAGGAAGGCTCCGGCTCAAGCCAGGGGTGCCTTGCTCTTATGAGTCGCCTACCGCGTCGCCGCTGGTCAGCCTGATGTTGTTAGGATGGAAATGAGCTGGGGTTGCAAATTTGGCAAATACAAAAACAGGTCGCCCAGGAGCATTGACATTTTGGATGAACAATGGAAAAGATTTTGGTGTAGATATGTCCTATGGACTATTTGGGACACACATATTAAAAGCTGATTTGAAATTTGGCCGGGCACGGTGGCTCACACCTGTAATCTCAGCACTTTGGGAGACCGAGGCTGGTGGATCACATGAGGTCAGGAGTTTGAGATCAGCCTGGCCAACATGGTGAAACCCCATCTCTACTAAAAATACAAAAATTAGCCGGGTGTGGTGGCACATGGCTGTCATCCCAGCTACTTGGGAGGCTGAGGCAGGAGATCACTTGAACCCAGGAGGCAGAGGCTGTAGTGAGCCAAGATCGCGCCACTGCACTCTAGCCTGGGCAACAAAGAGAGACTCCATCTAAAAAAAGAAAAGAAGAAGAAAAAAGAAAACAAAGCAAAATCTGAAATTCACATGCCACTGGGCATCCTATGTTTTATCTGGCAATCCTGAAAAGAGTCTTAGAATGCTTGAAAAGAGCTTTAAACACCATTTCTTCAAATGCCAAGCCTCCCTTTGGTAGCACGCCCTTTATAGCGGAGTGTAAGCTCTGGATGACCGGCACGCGCGTGCCGGGAGGCCAGGACCTGGGGACGGGACGCTGACTCTCTGCAGCCCTATCCGCTTACTCTCTTTTCCCTTCCAGTCACAGTCACCACAGCAGGCACCATGGCAGTGGATGTGGCAGAATACCATCTGAGCGGTGAGTGCCCAGGGCAAGCCCCTCCTGGATCACGCCTACGAGACCCTTACCCCAGGCCTGGGTGGGAGGTGTCTGTGGGACATGAGTAATTTGTCCTTGCCATTATTGCCTTCACTGTCAAGGGCAGTCAGTGACTTGCCCAAGGTCAGACAGCCCTGGGGACATCAAGCTTGGCCCAGTCTGCCATCTCCTCATCTTGCCACTCAAGTGACTCCTTCCTGTTAAAGTGACTTTCTCTCTTTCACTTGAGAGGGTCCCCAGGGAGACCCTCGTCCTGCTGCACCCTGGGGATGAGCCTGTGAGTCGGAATCCACTCACCGAGGCCTTTTGTGGAGGCTGTCAAGTAGCCAAGGGAAAATAAATCCAGGAAGGTCAATGTTAGATTCATGAGGCATTAAACTCAGAGACCACCCAGTCCGGAGACAGAAGCTATGGTGAGCTGAGATCACACCACTGCACTCCAGCTTTCCAGCCTGGGCGACAGAGTGAGACTCTATCTCATTAGGAAAAAAAAATAGAGGCCACCCAGTCCAGGGCCATTGCTCCCACCCTGTCACCCTGTGCCCCAGCAGGGAGATGGGAGCTGGCCCGGAGATGCCTCAAGACTCCAGACATACTCCTGCAGCCCTCCCCATGGACGGTAGATGGGGTCAGAGCTGAAACACACCAGCCGTCTTTTCTCCCTTTGTTCTTCTCCCCATTCACAGATGGGAGAAGTGAGGCTCAGAGAGTAACGGGGTCAGGACGTGCCCTCAGGTCTCCTGACTCCCAGGCCCAGGCTCCCCATCACTCCAGGTCCTACCCTAACACAGCCCCTGGGAAGCCCAGGGCTGATCTGAAGGGTGTGCCTGGGTTTTCCCATCACTTTTCACCCTCGGGCTCACAGGTTTAGTCCCCCACACCCCACCCCCTATCTGTATGGCCTTGGGCAAGTGGTGAAACCTGAGCTTCTACTTACTCATCTGTAAAATGCAAACGATGAGCCTTGCCTCAGGGCTGTTGGGAAGATTTAGAGAGCTGATGGATGTGCAGCGCCCAGCACAGTGCAGACGCCACTCTCCCAGCGCCAGGGCTTTGCACATGCTGTTCTCCTGGCCTGGAGTTGTTCCCTGCCTCTGCCTCTGCCTCTGCTTGCCTGAGTCCTGGGGCCTGGTGTCAGAGTTACAGGTGCAAATCTGGACCCAGTCTGTCTGGAGGCAGATCTTTCCTCTGTCCCTCAGCTTCCTCATCTGTAAAATGGGGAAAGCAATAGAACCAACCTCACAGGATTGCCTTGACTGGATGGGTTAATATATGTGACGTGCTTAGAACAGGACCTGGCAAATCATAAATAGTAAGTGCTTCATAAGGGGAGTTATTCCTCCTCCTCCTCGTCCCCCTCGTTTCCGGTCTTAGCCTAGACCCCACTTCCAATATCACCCAAAGACTGGTATTCCATAAAATCAGTAAACAAATGAATGTGAATTGTCATTTCATGCCACCTTCCTGGGGCTTTTCCTTCTGTGCCCCCAGCCCTGCCCCCTTTTCTGCCACACCGGGCATGGGTTTCATCCTTCAGCTCCCAAGAGCCTCAGGCACAGGGGAGCCTGAACCTGCTTTGCCACCTGGCTGTACCCACAGCCTGCTCGGAGACCTTGGGCCTCCGGTCCTGCCCTCTGGCCAACCCCCGGCTACCACCCAGCCGTGCTGTGACCCTGTTCCCAGGACTCCCAGAACATGCCAAGCCTTGGCAGGGCAGGGCCCGGGAGCCTCTGTGGATCTCTTTGTTACGGGTGTATTTAGCCCACAGGTGACATTCTGTCAACAGGAGCAGGAGGAAGGAGGGTTTCTTCACGGCCCTTCCATTATCATTACCCATTCCTTCTGTTTTCCCCTGGTCTGCCCAGCCCGTGACTATGTGCTGCGTTACTTTTACACACATCACAATTGTGTGATTAGACCGTGTTGGGGATTCATTTTTTTTCCTCTCTTAACAATGCCAGAAATGTGTCTCTGCATTGCCACAGTGCCATCCTAATGACCTCAATTGTCATGCTCAAAGGCCAGTGACATTTCCTCCCAAGACAGTGCCACCAGCCCTCCCTGGCCCCCTCGGTGGGACCTTCAGGCTGTTTCCAGATTTCTGCTGTTATAAATACAGCCTCGATGACTCATCCCAGACATAAAACTTGTTGGGATTTTCCCTTTAGAATAAATTCATCAGAGTGGTTCCGCTAGATGGGGGATGTTCTTGTCATCTGCATTTTCCAGACAGAGTCTGAAGCCCAGAGGTGCTGGGTGACTTGCCTGGAAGCCAAGGTACCTGTGCCCGGCTCTGCCGTTTCTCACCGATGGCCTTGAGTGGAGAAACAGATGTGCCCGTTACCCTTCCTTGGTCTCAGTTTTCCTCTTTTAGAAAGTAGGGCCATGGCCGGGCGCGGTGGCTCACACCTGTAATCCCAGCACTTTGGGAGGCTGAGGTGGGCGGATCACCTGAGGTCACGAGTTCAAGATCAGCCTGGCCAACATGGTGAAACCCTGTCTCTACTAGAAATACAAAAATTAGCCGGGCGCGGTGGTGGACGCCTGTAATTCCAGCTACTCGGGAGGCTGAGGCAGGAGAATAGCTTGAACCCAGGAGGCAGAGGTTGCAATGAGCTGAGATAGTGCCACTGCACTCCAGCCTGGGCAACGAGAGCGAAACTCTATCTCAAAAACAAACAAACAAACAAACAAACAAAAAAAAAAAAACAGAAAAAAAAAGAAAAAGAAAAGAAAAGAAAGTAGAGCCTCACAGGGTGCTTAGTGCTGGGAGGGCGTCAGGGCTGGAGGCCAGTGAGTCAGTGCTGTGGATCTGGCTAAAGGTGGCTCAGTAGACAGCAGGGCAGCCTAGAAGGGCTGCCCCACTGTGTGCTCCATTCCAGTGCATCTGGGCTTCAGGGCAGCAGTGATGAGGAACTTCTCTAGCCCCAGGTCCCCTCCCTCCCTCCCCCAGGCACTCTGCCCACTCTGGGCTTTTTATACCCCTCTATTCTTCCTGCCCTTGACTTCCAGCTCCTGTTGCTGTGGCCTGGCACACTTCTTGCCCCTCCTGATATCTCGGCTTACATGTCCCTCCTCCGGGAAACCTTCCTGGGCTGCTCCCATTCCCAGTACGCTGATTTGTCTATTTATTTGCCTGCCCCACACCACCCCCTAGATTGCCAGCTACTTAAGGACAGGGACTTGGCCTGGGGCTGACTTAGCCCTGGCTACCTGTGCCCATAGGCTGCTGGCGCACCAGGGTGGGTGCTCGATGGATGTGCAGTGATCCATCTCCAGCCCTGAGATGCCCTTCGCGCCTCTCTCCACTTTGCTGCAAGGGAACTGTGCAGGGTTGAGGCCGGGTGGGGCAGTGGTTACCCCGCTTGCTTTGGGGTCAGGCTGCCAGAGTTGGAGTCCCAGGATCACCCCTTCTGGGCTCTGTGACCTTGAGCAAGTTCTTTAGTCTTTCTGTGCCTCAGTTTCCTCACTTGAATTGAGACAGACACAGTACTAAGAACAGTTTAGAGAGCTGTATTTGCCAGCACTGTGACCTGCAGAATGAATCCCAGTGTCTCCTTGGCTTCCTGTGGGGAAGCAGAGCCAGATTTCCTAGGAGAGGGAGGCAAAACCTTGGAATGTGTGTGGTCCTGCCTCGTGCCAAGCACGGTGCTGGGGAGGACGCGCCTGCCACAGTTGAGGGGGTTGTTAATTTCCGTTTTCGGGGGCAGCAAGGCTCAGAGAGGGAAGGTTATTGACTCATCAGCAGAGCAAAAGCCTCTGAGCATCCGGATTTGTCTCCGAGCCCTGCACAGCCTGCAGCCACCTCACTTGTGGGTGAGTTGTTTGTTTGTTTTGGTAAGAGATTCACGGAGAGATGAGATTCACATACTGCGCAATTTACCCACTGAAAGTGTACAATTCAGTGGTTTTTAGTATATTGTGTGACCAGCCACACAATCCATTTTTAGAATATTTTCATCATCCCCCAAAGAAACCCTATTTCTCCCAACTTTCCAGCCCCTGACAGTCACTAATCTACTGTATAGACTGGTGTCAATTCTGTCTACGTAGATTTGCCTGTTCTGGATATTACGTACACCGGCTGATCATCCTCAATCCAAAAATCCAAAATCGAAAATCTGAAATTTTTTGCGGGCCGACATGATGCTGAAAGGAAATGTCCATTGGAGCATTCTGGATTTCAGATATTTGGATTAGGAGTGCTTAACCTATAAGTGTAATGTAAATATCCCCAAATCAGAAAAAACCTGAAATCCAAAACACTTCTGGTCCCAAGCAACACGGGGAAGTGTATGTCTTGTTCGACATGGGATCTCCAGCACCTAGCACATAGTAGGCATCCAATAAATATCCATTCAATGAAGAAGTCAGTGCTGCTCCCCGGGTGGGGGTCTGTATCCACTAGGAAGCCCTAATGAGAGGCTGCCCTTGCCTTGCAGTCATCAAGAGCCCCCCTGGCTGGGAGGTGGGTGTCTATGCTGCAGGGGCCCTGGCCCTGCTGGGAATCGCAGCTGTGAGCCTGTGGAAGCTCTGGACGTCGGGGAGCTTCCCCAGCCCCTCTCCGTTCCCCAATTACGACTACAGGTACCTTCAGCAGAAGTACGGCGAGAGCTGCGCGGAGGCCAGGCAGAAGGTGAGGCTTCTGCTCCTGCAGGTGCACAGCGAGTGCAACCCCATGCCCCCACATCCACTCAGATCGGCCTTCAGCCCCTCTCCCTCCCCTCCATCACCGCCTCCTCCTGGTTGATGTCCTCCTTTGAAGGGGAGTAGGCCTCCCTCCTCCCCTTTCACATCCGCACCTTTTTTTTTTTTTTTTTTTTTTTTTTGAGATAGAGTTTCCCTCTTGTTGCCCAGGCTGGAGTGCAATGGCATGATCTGGGCTCACTGCAACCTCTGCCTCCTGGGTTCAAGCGATTCTCCTGCCTCAGCCTCCCAAGTAGCTGGGATTATAGGCGTGCACCACCATGCCCAGTCAGTTTCGTATTTTTAGTAGAGATGGGGTTTCACCATGTTGGTCAGGCTGGTGTCGAACTCCTGACCTCAGGTGATCCATCTGCCTCGACCTCCCAAAGTGCTGGCATGAGTCATCACACCCGGCCTGCTTTTGAACTACTAACGTCTTCTTTCTTTCCTTCTTTCTTTCTTTCTTTCTTTCTTCTTTCTTTTCTTTCTTTTTCTTTCTTTCTTTTTTTTTTTTTTCAAAATGCTCCTTGTGGAGGAGGGCTACCCCATAGGAACGTGTCCAGAGTAACCTGATATATTTATTTCTTCTTTCTTTCTTTTTTCTTTTTTTTTTGTTTTTTTTTTTTTGTTTTTTTTTTTTTTTTTTTTGAGACAGGGTCTCACTCTGTCACCCAGGCTGGAGTGCTCTGGCACAATCTCAATTCACTGTGACCTTCACCTCCTGGGCTCAAGCAATCCTCCCACCTCAGCCTCATAAGTAGCTGGGACTACAGGCCCAAGCCACGATGCCTAGCTAATTTTTTTTGTTTTTTGTAGAGACAGGGTTTCACCACGTTGGCCAGGCTGGCCTCAAACTCCTGGGCTCAAGAGATCTGCCCGCCTCGGCCTCGAAAAGTGCTAGAATTACAGGCGTGCACCACCGTGCCAGGTCCTTCTCTTTTCACCTCCCTTGTAGCTGAAGCATTTTGACATACTGTTGAACACACATCAGAAGCATTATTGTAATGGCTGTAGGAGATTCCTTTTTGTGCATGTGCCATGATTGACTAAATGTCATGATAAATAATGCAGTGGATGTTCTGTATGTAAAACTTTGTCTTCATTTGGGATAGTGTACTTTGGATGGATGTCCACATGTGGAATTGTTGTATCGGGGGCACACACATTCTTAGGGCTCTCACTATACGTTGCCGAATGTTTTATCATTTAACACATGGCAGAGAATTTTCCGAATGTCATGTAGAGTTCCAGAAAGCACAGCCAGAATCTATTACCAGATTAGAGTCCCTCATGCTCACTCACTTAAGGTGTCTGGGGGGACTATCTCACATGCTGTTGGGGGAGTGTAAATTTGAAAAAACTTTTCCAGGCCTGGCGTGGTGGCTGACGTCTGTAATACCAGCACTTTGGGAGGCCGAGGTGGGTGGATCACCTGAGGGCAGGAGCTCAAGATCAGACTGGCCAACATGGTGAAACCCTGTCTCTACTAAAAATACAAAAATTAGCTGGGTGTGGTGACACATGCCTGTAATACCAGCTACTCGGGAGGCTGAGCACGAGAATCACTTGAACCTGGGAGGCAGAGGTTGCAGTGAGCCAAGATTGTGCCACTGCACTCCAGTCTGGTTGACAGAGCGAGACTCTGTCTCAAAAAAAACCCCGCTTTTCCAAAGAGCATTTCGGCAACGCTTGTCAAAAGCCTTCAAAGGGGCCGGGCGCAGTGGCTCACGCCTGTAATCCCAGCACTTTGGGAGGCCGAGACGGGCGGATCACGAGGTCAGGAGATCGAGACCATCCTGGCTAACATAGTGAAACCCCGTCTCTACTAAAAAAATACAAAAAACTAGCCGGGCGAGGTGGCGGGCGCCTGTAGTCCCAGCTACTCGGGAGGCTGAGGCAGGAGAATGGCGTAAACCCGGAAGGCGGAGCTTGCAGTGAGCTGAGATCACGCCACTGCACTCCAGTCTGGGCGACAGAGCGAGACTCCATCTCAAAAAAAAAAAAAAAAAAAAAAGCCTTCAAAGGACTGACTGGGCGCGGCGGCTCACGCCTGTAATCCCAGCACTTTGAGAGGCTGAGACTGGTTGATCACCTGAGGTCGGGAGTTCGAGACCAGCCTGACCAACATGGAGAAACCCCATCTCTACTAAAAGTACAAAATTGGCCGGACGTGGTGGCACATGCCTGTAATCCCAGTTACTTGGGAGGCTGAGGCAGGAGAATTGCTTGAACCCGGGAAGTAAAGGTTGCGGTGAGCTGAGATCATGCCATTGCACTCCAGCCTGGGCAACGAGAGCAAAACTCCGTCTCAAACAAAACAAAACAAAACAAAATTAGCTGGGCATGGTGGCAGGCGCCTGTAATCCCAGCTACTCAGGAGGCTGAGACACGAGAATTGCTTGAACCCAGGAGCCGAGATCGCGGCAGTGCACTCCAGCCTGGGCAACAGAGTGAGACTCCATCAAAAACAAAAACAAAAAACCTTCAAGGGACGGTGTCCTCTGAGCCAGGATTTTAAGAAAGCTATTCGATACTGCAGCATTTGTATTTCTGAAAAAGTAGAAACAACGTAAGTGTCCAACAGTGCGAAAGAGTGAATTAAATTATGATTATCTGCTCAATGGAAAATTGGGGAACCATGAAAATTATGGTAAGCAGCCAGGTGCAGTGTCTCATGTCTGTGATCTCAGCATTTTGGGTAGCCAAGGCAGAAGGATCTCTTGAGCCCAGGAGTTGGAGACCAGCCTGGGCAACAAAGCAAGATCTCATCTCTACCAATAAATAAATAAATTAGCCAGATGTGGCTGGGCGCGGTGGCTCATGCCTGTAATCTCAGCACTTTGGGAAGCCGAGGCGAGCAGATCACCTGAGGTTGGGAGTTCGAGACCAGCCTGACCAACATGGAGAAAGGCCGTCTCTACTAAAAATACAAAAAATTAGCTGGGTGTGGTGGGGCATGCCTGTAGTTCCAGCTACTTGGGAGGCTGAGGCAGGAGAATCTCTTGAACCCAGGAGGTGGAGTTTGCAATGAGCTGAGCTCATGCCACTGCACTCCAGCCTAGGCAACACAGTGAGACACCATCTTAAAAAAAAAAAAAAAAAAATAGGCCGGGCGCGGTGGCTGAAGCCTGTAATCCCAGCACTTTGGGAGGCCAAGACGGGCGGATCACGAGGTCAGGAGATCGAGACCATCCTGGCTAACACGGTGAAACCCCATCTCTACTAAAAAATACAAAAAGCTAGCCGGGCAAGGTGGCGGGCGCCTGTAGTCCCAGCTACTCGGGAGGCTGAGGCAGCTGAATGGCGTGAACCCTGGAGGCGGAACTTGCAGTGAGCTGAGATCCGGCCACTGCACTCCAGCCTGGGCAACAGAGCGAGACTCCGTCTCAAAATTAAAAAAAAAAAAAAATAGCCAGGTGTAGTAGCTCACGCCTGTGGTCGCAGACACTTGGGAGAGTGAGGTGGGAGGATCGCTTGGGCCCAGAAGATTGAGGCTGTGGAAAGCTGTGATCGCACTCCACCCTGGGCAAGTGAGACCCTGTCTCAAAAAAAAAAAAAAAAATTATGGTAATGAAGGCATGGAAGATGTTTGTGGTATAAAAGGTTCTTGTTTTCTCAAATCCCAAGGTCAATTTAAGGAAAATAAAAATATTTATTTATTTATTTGTTTTTGAGCCGGAGTCTCACCCTGTCGCCCAGGCTGGAGTGTAACGGCGTAATCTTGGCTCGCTGCAACCTCCGCCTCCTGGGTTCAAGCAGTTCTCCTACCTCAGCCTCCTGAGTAGCTGAGATTACAGGCGCATGCTGCCACACCCAGCTAATTTTTGTAGTTTTAGTAGAGACAGGGTTTCACCATGTTGGCCAGGCTGGTCTTGGACTCCTGACCTCAGGCGATCTGCCACCTCAGCCTCCCAAAGTGCTGGTATTACAGGCGTGAGCCACCGTGACTGGCCAAGGGAAAAAAAAAATTAATATTTGGGTGAGCGTCACCCAACATGAAAGCTTCCTGTGTTGTAAAATTCCCTTGTGGCTGCTCCATCATCTCTTGAGTGGCTGGCTTCTGGTATTCTTACCCGTTCTTCTTCTGGGACACTTAGGGTGCTAGCTGTTTTTCCTTTTTCTAAACATCACTGCAATCGACAACTTGACGTATGGAATTCTGTCCCTACAAATAAACATGTTAAGAAAAAGTTGAGGGGCCAGGCGCGGTGGTTCACGCCTGTAATCTCAGCACTTTGGGAGGCCAAGGCAGGTGGATCATGAGGTCAGGAGTTCAAGACCAGCTTGGCCAACGTAGTGAAACCCTGTCTCTACTAAAAATACAAAAATTAGCTGGGTGTGGTGGCAGGTGCCTGTAGTCCCAGCTACTTGGGAGGCTGAGGCAAGAGAATTGCTTGAACCCAGGAGGCAGAGGTTGCAGTGAGCCAAGATTGTGCCACTGCACTCCAGCCTGGGCAATGCAGCAAGACTTTGTCTCAAAAAATAAATAAATAAATAAATAGTTGGCCAGGTGCAGTGACTCACGCCTGTAATCCCAGCACTTTGGGAGGCCGAGACGGGCGGATCACGAGGTCAGGAGATCGAGACCATCCTGGCTAACATAGTGAAACCCCGTCTCTACTAAAAAAATACAAAAAACTAGCCGGGCGAGGTGGCGGGCGCCTGTAGTCCCAGCTACTCGGGAGGCTGAGGCAGGAGAATGGCGTAAACCCGGAAGGCGGAGCTTGCAGTGAGCTGAGATCACGCCACTGCACTCCAGTCTGGGCGACAGAGCGAGACTCCATCTCAAAAAAAAAAAAAAAAAAAAAAGCCTTCAAAGGACTGACTGGGCGCGGCGGCTCACGCCTGTAATCCCAGCACTTTGAGAGGCTGAGACTGGTTGATCACCTGAGGTCGGGAGTTCGAGACCAGCCTGACCAACATGGAGAAACCCCATCTCTACTAAAAGTACAAAATTGGCCGGACGTGGTGGCACATGCCTGTAATCCCAGTTACTTGGGAGGCTGAGGCAGGAGAATTGCTTGAACCCGGGAAGTAAAGGTTGCGGTGAGCTGAGATCATGCCATTGCACTCCAGCCTGGGCAACGAGAGCAAAACTCCGTCTCAAACAAAACAAAACAAAACAAAATTAGCTGGGCATGGTGGCAGGCGCCTGTAATCCCAGCTACTCAGGAGGCTGAGACACGAGAATTGCTTGAACCCAGGAGCCGAGATCGCGGCAGTGCACTCCAGCCTGGGCAACAGAGTGAGACTCCATCAAAAACAAAAACAAAAAACCTTCAAGGGACGGTGTCCTCTGAGCCAGGATTTTAAGAAAGCTATTCGATACTGCAGCATTTGTATTTCTGAAAAAGTAGAAACAACGTAAGTGTCCAACAGTGCGAAAGAGTGAATTAAATTATGATTATCTGCTCAATGGAAAATTGGGGAACCATGAAAATTATGGTAAGCAGCCAGGTGCAGTGTCTCATGTCTGTGATCTCAGCATTTTGGGTAGCCAAGGCAGAAGGATCTCTTGAGCCCAGGAGTTGGAGACCAGCCTGGGCAACAAAGCAAGATCTCATCTCTACCAATAAATAAATAAATTAGCCAGATGTGGCTGGGCGCGGTGGCTCATGCCTGTAATCTCAGCACTTTGGGAAGCCGAGGCGAGCAGATCACCTGAGGTTGGGAGTTCGAGACCAGCCTGACCAACATGGAGAAAGGCCGTCTCTACTAAAAATACAAAAAATTAGCTGGGTGTGGTGGGGCATGCCTGTAGTTCCAGCTACTTGGGAGGCTGAGGCAGGAGAATCTCTTGAACCCAGGAGGTGGAGTTTGCAATGAGCTGAGCTCATGCCACTGCACTCCAGCCTAGGCAACACAGTGAGACACCATCTTAAAAAAAAAAAAAAAAAAATAGGCCGGGCGCGGTGGCTGAAGCCTGTAATCCCAGCACTTTGGGAGGCCAAGACGGGCGGATCACGAGGTCAGGAGATCGAGACCATCCTGGCTAACACGGTGAAACCCCATCTCTACTAAAAAATACAAAAAGCTAGCCGGGCAAGGTGGCGGGCGCCTGTAGTCCCAGCTACTCGGGAGGCTGAGGCAGCTGAATGGCGTGAACCCTGGAGGCGGAACTTGCAGTGAGCTGAGATCCGGCCACTGCACTCCAGCCTGGGCAACAGAGCGAGACTCCGTCTCAAAATTAAAAAAAAAAAAAAATAGCCAGGTGTAGTAGCTCACGCCTGTGGTCGCAGACACTTGGGAGAGTGAGGTGGGAGGATCGCTTGGGCCCAGAAGATTGAGGCTGTGGAAAGCTGTGATCGCACTCCACCCTGGGCAAGTGAGACCCTGTCTCAAAAAAAAAAAAAAAAATTATGGTAATGAAGGCATGGAAGATGTTTGTGGTATAAAAGGTTCTTGTTTTCTCAAATCCCAAGGTCAATTTAAGGAAAATAAAAATATTTATTTATTTATTTGTTTTTGAGCCGGAGTCTCACCCTGTCGCCCAGGCTGGAGTGTAACGGCGTAATCTTGGCTCGCTGCAACCTCCGCCTCCTGGGTTCAAGCAGTTCTCCTACCTCAGCCTCCTGAGTAGCTGAGATTACAGGCGCATGCTGCCACACCCAGCTAATTTTTGTAGTTTTAGTAGAGACAGGGTTTCACCATGTTGGCCAGGCTGGTCTTGGACTCCTGACCTCAGGCGATCTGCCACCTCAGCCTCCCAAAGTGCTGGTATTACAGGCGTGAGCCACCGTGACTGGCCAAGGGAAAAAAAAAATTAATATTTGGGTGAGCGTCACCCAACATGAAAGCTTCCTGTGTTGTAAAATTCCCTTGTGGCTGCTCCATCATCTCTTGAGTGGCTGGCTTCTGGTATTCTTACCCGTTCTTCTTCTGGGACACTTAGGGTGCTAGCTGTTTTTCCTTTTTCTAAACATCACTGCAATCGACAACTTGACGTATGGAATTCTGTCCCTACAAATAAACATGTTAAGAAAAAGTTGAGGGGCCAGGCGCGGTGGTTCACGCCTGTAATCTCAGCACTTTGGGAGGCCAAGGCAGGTGGATCATGAGGTCAGGAGTTCAAGACCAGCTTGGCCAACGTAGTGAAACCCTGTCTCTACTAAAAATACAAAAATTAGCTGGGTGTGGTGGCAGGTGCCTGTAGTCCCAGCTACTTGGGAGGCTGAGGCAAGAGAATTGCTTGAACCCAGGAGGCAGAGGTTGCAGTGAGCCAAGATTGTGCCACTGCACTCCAGCCTGGGCAATGCAGCAAGACTTTGTCTCAAAAAATAAATAAATAAATAAATAGTTGGCCAGGTGCAGTGACTCACGCCTGTAATCCCAGCACTTTGAGAGGCCGAGGCGGGCAGATTGCCTGAGGTCAAGAGTTTGAGACCAGCCTGGCCAACATGTAGACACCCCGTCTCTACTAAAAATACAAAATTAGCCAGACGTGGTGGTGCACACCTGTAATCCCAGGTCCTCAGGAGGCTGAGGCAGGAGAATTGCTTGAACCCAGGAGGTGGAGGTTGCAGTGAATCGAGATCGTGCCACTGCACTCTAGCCTGATGACAGAGTGAGACTCTGGCTCAAAAAAAAAAAAAAAAAAGTCTCGTGTACCCCTAGGCTGGGCACGGTGGCTCAGGCCTGTAATCCCAGCACTTTGGGAGGCTGAGGTAGGTGGGCAGATCACCTGAGGTTGGGAGTTCGAGACCAGCCTGACCAACATGGAGAAACCCTGTCTCTACTAAAAATACAAAATTAGCCAAGCATGGTGGCGCATGCCTGTAATCCCAGCTACTCAGGAGGCTGAGGCAGGAGAATCACTTGAACCCTGGAGGGAGAGGTTGCAGTGAGTCAAGATCGCGCCATTGCACTCCAGCCTGGGCAACAAGAGTGAAACGCGGTCTCAAAAAAATAAATAAATAAATAAGTGACATGAAATAATATTAAACAAGGACCTTCCTAGCTAAGGGATGCAGGGCTTCTGTGAAAGGGGAACTTGGAGATTCGAGAATGAACAGGACTTACTCATCTCTTTGACGTCTCCCAGTGACCCTGCCTATGACCCCCATGATGCTCCCACATCCCTCTTTCTCATCCCCAGAGAGTGCCTGCCTGGAATGCCCAGCAGGCCAGCACGCGGGGATCATCCAGCCGCAAAGGCAGTCTCAGCATTGAGGACACTTTTGAGAGCATCAGTGAGCTGGGGCCTCTGGAGCTGATGGGCCGGGAGTTGGACCTAGCCCACTGTGGGACCCTCCGGAAGTCCCAGTCGGCCGACTCCCTGAACTCCATCTCCTCCGTGAGCAACACCTTTGGGCAGGACTTCACCCTGGGCCAGGTGGAGGTGAGCATGGAGTACGACGCTGCCTCCCACACCCTGCACGTGGCAGTGCTGCAGGGCAAGGACCTCCTGGAGCAGGAGGAGGCCAGCTTCGAGTCCTGCTTCATGCGCGTCAGCCTGCTGCCCGACGAGCAGATCGTGGGCATTTCCCGGGTAAGTGGGGCTTAGGGTGGGGCACAAGGGTGCTCTGGGCTCACTAGACGCCTCCCAGGCAGACAGGGCGGTGGGGCCCGGCAGGATCCCAGGAAGGCACTAGAGCGCAAATATGGATGCTGATCCTAGAGCTGAAGCTTCAGACGGTAGAGAAAGCTCCATACAGAGCCGGGAGGTGGGGGGCTCCACCTGAAGGCTCCCATTGTGTGGCGTTCTTAGCTCTCCTGCTAGGTGAATACAGAGTGTGGCAACTGTCCCTGTCCACATCTGCCCTGTGTCAACATGGGGTCCCAGCAGAAAAGGGATGACATGCTCAAGAGGGCTAATTTGGGGAGAGCTTAATAACAGGACTGTCCAGGTACAGTGACTCATGCCTGTAATCCCAGCACTTTGGGAGGCCAAGGTGGGAGGATCGCTTGAGCCTAACCAGGAGTTGAAGGCCAGCCTAAGCAACACGGCAAAATTCCTTCTCTAACAGAAAAAAAAAAAAAATGTAGCTGGGTGTGGTAGTGCCAGCTAATGTATAGTCCCAGCTATTCAGGAGGCTGAGGTGGGAGGATCACTTGAGTCCAGGAGGTTGAGGCTGCAATAAGCCACGATTGCACCACTGCACTCTAGCCTGGGTGACAGAATGAGACCCTGTCTCAAAAAATAAAAATAGGGGTGGGCGCAGTGGCTCACACCTGTAATCCCAGCCCCTTGGAAGGCTGAGGCAGGTGGATCACCTGAGGTCAGGTGTTTGAAACCAGCCTGGTCAACATGCTGAAACCCCATCTCTCCCAAAAATACAAAAATTAGCCAGGCATGGTGGTGCACACCTGTAATCCCAGCTATTTGGGTGGCTGAGGCAGGAGAATTGCTTGAACTCAGGAGGCGGAGGTTGCAGTGAGCCAAGATCATGCCACTGCACTCCAGCCTGGGCGACAAAGTGACTCCACCTCAAAAATAATAAATAAATAAATAAATTTTAAAAATGAAAATAACAAGAACGTTTAGAGTGGCGCAGATGGGTTGTGAGGCGACCTCAGGGATGGCATGGTACCCTGGAGGGGTGTAACAGGAGGGGCGGTCCCACTCTAGATCTGAAGGGATGAGGGGAAGGTGAGGTTACTGGGCCCAAGAGGATAGAGGGCCACCTTTTGTGGAAAGGGCTACCTTGGTGGGAGCTGCGCCCTTTGGCCAAGGGACATGGTCGTCCCGCAGCAATACTGCAGAGAAGGACCTCCCTCCCCCTCCAGTTTCCTTCTGGTGACCTCCACTGGTTGACCTGACCAGAAGCCAAAGGCCAAGGGAATCTGTTGACACAGCCCATGGAGGTCAACTCTCAGGGCCAGAGCAGAGTGGGGAAGGGTGAAGAATAAAGCGTGAGGGGCAGGGAAGGCACCCAGTCCCTTAGGCTACCCTTCACACATCCCTGTACCTCACAGAGCCAAGCCAACAGAGCCACATCTGGGCTGAAGGATGGGGATGGCCTGTGACCAGAGTGCAAGGAGGGCGTGTTTAGGCAACACGTTGGGGTGGCCCAGCTTCTGAGAGTCAGTATAGTAGGCGATTAGGAGCAGGACCTTGGAGCCTGATTGCCTGGGTTCAAATCCTGGTTCCACCTCTTCCTAGCAGTATGACCTTGGGTAAGTCAGTTTAGCACCCCATGACTCAATTTCCCCATCTGTCAAATGGGCATCATGGTTATTGAGAAAGAGATGGGTTAACATATGTGGAGTTCTTAGCCCAGCCCGGGTCAGTGCCCCATAGGTTGGCTCTCAGAACCGTGCAGAGCTCCTGTCGTGCCCAGCCATGTTGCCTGTGGTCTGGGCTGCCTAGAGGACTCTGGGTGGTTCAGGACGCATTCCTGGAGGAGGGTCATTGGCAGACAGCAGCCACCACAGCCTGATGTGTGCTGAGAACCTGGTTCACAGAGCCTAGCACAGCCATGATTCTCTCATTAGCCCCTGAGGCCAACAGGACGGATTGTTAGGGCATCTTACAGAGGAGGAAACTGAGGCTCGGGAAAGTGCTTTGCCCAAGACAACCCCAGTAAGGAAGCAGGAGGTCCGGGACTCGAACCCAGGGTTCCATCCTCCTCCACCCATGTGCGCACAAAGCACATGTTCAGAGAATGGCTGGTTGGGGAGCCCAGGCCCCCATGAGCAGGGGACAGCTGAGAGGCTAATTTAGCCGAAGGAGGGACAGGTGGAGCCAGATCATGACCAGCCTGAATGCCGAGGTCAGGAGGTCAGGAGGCCAGGTGGGCTTTATCCCTTGGAGGCCAGGAGCCCTTCAAAAGCAAGGGGTTGTGTAGGGAACGTGAGCACTGTGAGAAGAGCCTTTCCATGCCCAGGCAGTGACAGAAGAGTGTGGTCATGGTGGCTGGTGGCCCTGGGGGATTTATTCTGGGGAAGGCAAGCTTCCCAGCATAACAGCCTGGGCAATCCCACAGGGGGTGCTGCCCCCAGGCTAGGCAGCCCCTCAGCCTCAGGCAGGGTCCAAGGATGAGAACACCTTTCTTTAAATATCGCCAGGCAGTGACTAAAGCATCCCCCCCCCCATTCCCCAGAGACAGTGCCCGCAATGCACCTTCCCGGGGGCCCGCCCACGACTTCCTGGGAGGAGGCCAGTGGCGCCCACCAGGCAGGACTGGGCTTGGAAACCGAGTTGGCCCAACCTCGCCTAGTCCTCCCTTCCATCCACCCATCCAGCCTACGGTGTTCAAACAGTCCTGGGCCAGGCTCTTCAGGAACCTGGGACATCAGTGGCTCGTGACTCCACAGACAACTGTCCCACTCCACTGCTTGCCTGGCCTAGGGCTAGACTCGAGCAGATGCAAGAAAGATGGAGACCACCTCCTCCAGGGCATCTGGAGGGTTCTGGGGTGCCACGGGCACTGAGGACAGAAATTAGTTGGGATCAGATTGTGGGAGCTTCAAACGCCAGGCCGCTAGATTGGCCACCACTGAGGAGAGGACAGGAGGCTTTTAAACCTTCAAGGCTGAGCCACCAAAGGAAAGATTGGCATTGAAGGTGTCATGACAACAGAGCGAGGACTCTAGCCTGGGCCTCTGGACTCCCTGTCCAGTGCTCTCTCCCTGCTGCGGCCTCTCAGGCCCCTAGCGCCCTCCATGGCCCTTTCTCCTGCAGATCCAGAGGAATGCCTACTCCATCTTCTTTGATGAGAAGTTCTCCATCCCCCTGGATCCCACAGCCCTGGAGCAGAAGAGCCTGCGGTTTTCTGTATTTGGCATCGATGAGGATGAGCGCAACGTCAGCACGGGGGTGGTGGAGCTGAAGCTTTCTGTGCTTGACCTCCCGCTGCAGCCCTTCAGCGGCTGGCTCTATTTACAGGACCAGAACAAGGTAAGTGACCCGCCCCGGCCTACTCGTCCGCCTCGGAAGAGCGCGCACACACATACACTCCCATTAAGGGACTCCATCATCCTCAGCAATGGCCCGAACCCCAACGTCATTAGGAGAGCAGAGAAGAAGACCAGAGCCACGTCTGAGGAAACCGCTTACTGCAGGCAAATTTCAGAAACATCCCAACCACTGTTTACAGCTCTTCTGCTGCTTTGCCACCAAAGCTTCAGAGGCTCTACCCCTACTGCGCTTCTGCTAGAGAAACATTCCTCTGGCCTTAGAGGGGATGATTTCAGACAGAGGCCAAGCTGCACTGTAGTTTTGTAATTGTAGGAATGTTCACAGAACATCATTGCTGTTTAAGCAAAGAATCGAATTCCATTCCACTTGGATCGCTGCGTATTACTACCGCAGAGTGTTTTCCTTGGCCTGCAATGACGGAACAAAACTACATTTGATAGCTACATTTGACAGGCCGCCTCTGGCCTTTGGTCCCAGGCAGGGCCCACACCCGGTGGAAGGGAGGGGTGGGACATGCTCCATGCAGTGGCGGGGGGTGGGTGGCTGTCCCTTTCTCCAGGCTGTCCCTGCCAGCCTGGAGCCCTGTGCTGAGGGGCCCCCGGTGCAGCCACTTCTCTGTGGAGAAGGAAGCCTCAGCCTTTCCCTGGCAACCAAGGCCTTCCCTGGACCCCTCACGTCGGGTGGAGAGAAGCCCTCTGAGCCACCCATCTGTCCCCCAGGCTGCCGATGCTGTGGGGGAGATCCTGCTCTCCCTCAGCTACCTCCCCACAGCCGAGCGCCTCACCGTGGTCGTGGTTAAGGCCAAGAACCTCATCTGGACCAATGACAAGACCACAGCGGGTAAGGCCCAGCAGGCAGCCCAGCTCCCCCATGTGGCTCAGTGGAAGCTGTGGCCCAGCTGCTGTGCTGTGGGCACCTGGAGGCATCAGCAAGTGTGGGACACAGTGCCAAGGTTCCCCTCAGCTTTGCTGAGCCCAGAAGTCGTGCAGATGGGTAGGGGGTGGCATGGGCACAATTAATCCAACGGGGGAAACATGAGATCCCTGGAGGGTGGCAGGGGCCCCTGTGATGGCAGAGTGAAGGGGGTCAGAGTGATGGGGGGTCTGAGGGCAGGAGGCAGCACTCAGGGCTGGGGGCACTGGGCAGGGAACCAAGGTGGGCATCTGTTTTCTGGAACTGGAATTCATGATGGAGGCTCCATTCCCAGAGACAGGGCAGTACCCCAGACTCCAAAAAGGGACCAGGGCCATGGGGTTGAGGTGGGTGCCAGGCAGGACCTCATGCCTTAGGTCTGCAGGAGCCCCCAGTCCCTCAGTCCCTCTCAAAGCAGTGACCGTGGAGGCAGCTGTATTCTAGAGAACTGAAGACAGGGGGCTGGGGGAGCCTGATCTATTGGGAGTTGCAAGTCTTGGGACGGCGCGGGGGAGCGGGGGAGGGGCCAGCTCCAGGCAGGTGCAGCAAGGACACTCCGTGGGCAATAGGTGATGGGCAGACGGCAACTTGTTATTTCAGAGCCGCACACGGTTGAGTCAGGCTCTGCTGTGCGGGTGCCTGGTGACTCAGGGCTGACGTCTGCACTCGGGCCATTTATAGAAGGAACACGGTAGGGCTGCTGAGTTCCCCCCAGCATCCTAGGAGGGGAGGGCGTGGGCTGTGAGGCAGCTGCCTGAGCACAAAGCCCAGCCCTCACCTGACATGCTGTGTGAGCCTCAGTTTTCTCATCTGTGAAATGGGAAAAAAAATAAAGGACCAAGGGCGGGGCTGCAGGAGGTCACAGCAACAGCAAAGCATTGAGGAGTCTGGAGTCGGTGGGTGGAGCCAGACTGGGCAGGGCTGTGGTGAGTGAGTGTGACGCTGGCCCTCACTGCTGCACCTGCCCACAGACCCCTTCGTCAAGGTATACCTGCTGCAGGATGGGAGGAAGATGAGCAAAAAGAAGACAGCTGTGAAGAGGGATGACCCCAACCCGGTGTTCAACGAAGCCATGATCTTCTCAGTGCCAGCCATTGTGCTCCAGGTGAGGGGGGCTGGGGGACGGGAAGGGGCCAGGTCACCCCAGGGCTCTGGGGCTGCCACATCTCTCCACCTTCACTTCTCAGGGCCCCTGCAGGGGTAGCAGTTTGCCTCCAGCCATCACTTTCTAGCAGTTATTGAGTGCCACTGGGGCCAGCCCTAGGGTGGGTGCTGGGGACACAGGCACAGCTTTCTTGGTGCTCACAAGGGACAGGCAGGAGAGTCCCTAATCCACTAAGAGTGTCCTAGACTCCCGCAGTCAGGTGAGAGGGCTTCCTGCAGGAGGGGATACCCAGCTCTGAGGGAGGACCATTCCTGGTGGAGGAATTGCAGAGGGCTAGAGAGGAGCCGGGGTGAGCCAGGCACCCACAGTTCCTGCTCTGAATCTCCCAGGCTCTATTTCAGGGTTCTGCTGAACTCCTCAAGTTCCCGTGGTCTTCAAAAGGTGACATGCTCCAGGGAGACCTCTCCCAGCAGGGACATCACAGACCACGGGTGGGAGCACTGCAGAGGTTAGGGCTCGGGCCCTGCTTGCATGCCTCGGAGGATGGGGCTCACACCACCTTCCGTCACTATCTCTAGCCCTCCTCCGCACTCCTGACAATGAGAAAGTCCTTTGTGCCTTGAGCCAAAACCTGCCTCCATAGCCCCAGGGCTATACAGAACCCGCCTAATCTCCCCCAACCCAGGGACCCCGCCTGTACGTAAAGGCCCAGAACTCTGCCTCGCTCTGAGTGTTCCTAACCCAGGCACATCCCAGCATCTCTGGCCCATCCTGGGTGTCGTAGCCTTCGCCTGCCACCCTCGTGGGGCAGGCTGCCCGTGTGTCCTCTGCCTCCCCCCGGGTGTCATAGTGCCACTTCTCCACAGCCTCTAAAAGCGAGAGACTTCTGGGGACCATGTGGGAAGAGGGGGAGGAGAGAGATCGGGCTGGGTCTGAGTTTCAGCTCCCACTCTCATCTCAGGCACGGCCTCTCCTGTCCTCGGTTGTGAGTGCAACGTGGTGATATCAGTAATAGCATGTTCTGACTGTGCGCAGGTTCTACACAGTTCACTCATTTTGTTTCCGAAACAGCCCTATGAGATAGAAACCAATTTTTTTTTTTTGAGACGGAGTCTCACTCTGTCGCCCAAGCTGGAGTGCAATGGTGTGATCTCAGCTCACTGCAACCTCCGCCTCCTGGGTTCAAGCGATTTTCCTGCCTCAGCTTCCCGAGTAGCTGGGATTACAGGCACCTGCCACCACAGCCGGCTAATTTTTGTATTTTTAGTAGAGTTGGGGTTTCACCATGCTGGCCAGGCTGGTCTTGAACTCCCGACCTTAGGCGATCCGCCCACTTCGGCCTCCCAAAGTGCTGGGATTACAGGTGTGAGCCACTGCGCCTGGCCCCAATTTTTTTTTTTTTTTCCTTTGAGACAGAGTCTTGCTCTGTCACCCAGGCTGGAGTGCAGTGGCATGATCTCGGCTCACTGCAACCTCCGCTTCCCAGTTTCAAGTGATTCTCCTGCCTCAGCCTCCCAAGTAGCTGGGATTACAGGCAAGCACCATGATGCCCAGCTAATTTTTGTATTTTTGGTAGACACAGGGTTTTACCATGTTGGCCAGGCTGGCCTCGAACTCCCGACTTCAGGTGATCTGCCTGCCTTGGCCTCCCAAAGTGGTAGGATTACAGATGTGAGCCACCGCGCCCGACCAGAACAAATATTATCATCACCATTTCACAGATGGAGAGGCTGAGGTAGCAAGAGCCCAAGTCACTGCCCAAGGTCACACAGCAAGGAAGTGGAGGCCAGGCATGGTGGCTCACGCCTGTAATCCCAGCACTTTGGGAGGCTGAGGTGGGTGATCACCTGAGGTCAGGAGTTCAAGACCAGTCTGGCCAACATGGTGAAACCCCCATCTCTACTGAAAATACAAAAATTAGCCAGGCATGATGGAAGGCGCCTGTAATCCCAGCTACTGGGGAGGCTGAAGCAGGAGAATCGGTTGAACCTGGGAGGCAGAGGTTGCAGTGAGCCAAGATCGTGCCCCTGTACTCCAGCCTGAGCAACAGAATGAGACTGTCTCAAAAAAAAAAAAAAAAAAAAGGAGGAGGGGGAAGTGGGGAGGCCAGCATTTGAACCCTGGCAGGCAGGTGCTGCCGCTGTGGAGGGAGGCAGCAAGAGAAGCCTGAGGGCCTAGTTCAAACTCTTGCCTGCCATTTATTTGCTGAGTGACCTGGGGCAAGTCTCCTCACCTCTTAGATCAGAAGTGAGGATTCAGGGAGCCCCCACTGGGGCCTGACATTTGTAGCCTTGAACCCAGGAGCCAAGAAGTGCCTCTGACTGCTCCTGGTCCTCAGCACCCATGTTGCCTCTTCCTCAGGACCTGTCTCTCCGCGTGACGGTGGCTGAGAGCAGCAGCGACGGCCGTGGGGACAACGTGGGCCATGTCATCATTGGGCCATCAGCCAGTGGCATGGGAACCACACATTGGAACCAGATGTTGACCACGCTGCGCAGGCCTGTGTCCATGTGGCACGCTGTCCGGCGAAACTAGCAACCAGGGCGGGCCAGGTGGGCAATGGAGCTGCTGGAGCCTGGTACCCACTCGGCTCTGTCTGATGCCCTCTCCATAGCCCAGCTGGAGCCGTGAACACTGGGGTCCCTCATGAGCCATCCTGGTCTCTCTGTCCAGATTGCAGCAGAGGAGTGGGCGTGGCTTTGTGTCCAGGGCCCCAGGGTCTTCTCCTGCTGAGGACCAGCTGTGGCTGGGCCAGGACAGAGGGAGGGCGCTGGGCACTGGACAGCTGTGCTCCATCTCAAGCTCCCTTAACCCTGCTCCTCCGGGGAGGCCAGCTGCCAAGCCGGGCTATATTCTGGAACCCAGCGAATCTTGGGGGCCAGGCACTGTGCTAGGCACCAGCAGGAGTAACACGAACAAACCTGGCCCTTAGGACATCAGGAAGACAAGCTCCCCTGCCCCTGAGGATCTGCTCAGTGCTGATGGCAGCCCAGCTGTGTGGACTCAGGGGCTCTGAGGGCTGGGGAAACAGGAAGTATCTCTTTGACAAGGTAGGAGCTGCACTTGGAGGGGCAGGGAAAGAACTGAGCATGTTGCAGGCAGCGGGCCCAGCCTGAGCTATGGCAGGATGTGAACTTCCCATCACAAATGCAGCCCTCAGCCCACTGCAGTGGATACAAGGAAGGGCCTCCCTCAGGGCCAGAGAAGAGACCAAGAGACCAAGAGACCAGGCCCAGGCGGAAGACTGCTGGCCACGTGGAACACTGGCTCCAGAGTTATTCTCTGTGAAATCTACTCCCCGGACCTCAAACATGGCAAGAACCAGAGGTCCAAAGAGGCCCAGACACAGGTTGTTGTGCTCAGTCCTGCGCAAACCAGGCCCGGGCTCTGCAAGCATTTGATGCCCTTCCAGGCCCACTGGGAGAAAGACGCCTCAGGCAGGTCTCAGCCTGGGAGGTGGCAGGGGTGGGGCAGAGAGAATACTGGCTGCAGAGGTCTTGGTGGGCTGCAGGTGCCTGGGAAGATGTGGTGGACAAGGAGGCTCTCGGGCTGGACCTTGGAGGGGTGGCAGCGGAAGGACAGCCCAGGTGGCTGAGGCCTGATGGGAAGCCAAGAGAGGCCAGGGTGGAAGGGCGGTTTGAGGGACGCCAGGATAAGACTGAATGCCAGGCTAGGAAGGAGATGGCTCTCAATCACAGGGCGGGGGGTGCCCCCGACACTGGGTCTCCTAGCTTCTAGTTCCCGAGAAGCGAAATCTTAGAGGGGGATTCTTGGGCAAGTAGTTTCTTGCGGGTGAGTGCTCCAAGAGAAACTTACCAGAGCCAGAAAGGGAGCTGAGGCTGGAGGAAGGAAGACAAGCAAGTGTGGCTTCAAGATCATCGCCTTGGCCTGACTGCTGTGGGGGCAGGGGCCTGGGCTGTAAGAGGCACCCTGGGGCTCCCACCCAGAAGCAGAGGGGCTGGGCTGTTGCACCTTTACTGGCATCAGTCTTTGGTTACCCCCCAGCTCCAGTGGGAGGAGAGCAGGCAGAGCTTATCGTCCCCAGCCTGGCGTCCCACAGTCCCAGGAAGCCGCTTCTTGCCTTCATGGCTGAGTGCTGGGAAGGTCTGAGCTCACCCAGGCCAGCAGGTGGGGTATCATCTGCTCGGTGGGGCCACCCACAGGTGACAGCATGGACCTTAAGGCTGGCTGCCCCTGTTCCTTGGTCCATAACTAGTGAGCTATGGCGACCCAGGCCAACCAGTTATCCCCAGTGATATGGGGGGAGGAGGGGCTGGAACAGGGGCCCAGGGAACTGGAGGCAGGATGGTGGCTCTCCCCACCTGACACAGCCATGGCCCAGGCCCAAGGCCAGGCTGTCTACCCTGTGGCCACAGCAGGAGGTCAGCCCAGGGCCAGGAAACACAAGGCTGGATAAGGCTTTGTAGCCTGGGATACCCCAACTCTCTCTGACCCAGTGGCTGTGCAGTGCAGGCCACTGACCCCCCTGCCCTCTCCCTACTCTCCCTCCCCCTGACTGCATGACATGTTAACTGTGTGCCCAGGATGGCCGTGGTGGGGACGGGGTATGCCGACTGGAATGATTCTAGAACCAAAATAAAGCTGGGGCGGGAAGAGGGGGCTTCCAGGGAGCCCTGCTCGGCCCTGAATCACCTTCGTCTCTTCTCTAGGAATCAGGGACTCAGGCCTCCTATGGGTTACTGTGCACCCTCCTTCCTGCTACTGGGTGCCCAGAGGGGAGTGAGCCCCATGTCTGCTGAGGAGACCATTACAGGGACCAATGCAGGCTGGGCATGGTGGCTCACACCTGTAATTCCAGCACTTTAGGAGGCTAAGGTGGGTGGATCACTTGAGGTCAGGAGTTTGAGACCAGCCTGGCCAACATGGCGAAACCCCATCTCTACTAAAAATACAAAAATTAGCCAGGTGTCGTGGCACGTGCCTGTAATCTCAGCTACTCGGGAGGCTGAGGCAGAAGAACTGCTTGAACCTGGGAGGCGGGGGCTGCAGTGAGCTGAAATCGTGCCACTGCACTCCAGCCTGGGCAACAGAGCAAGACTCAAAAAAAAAAAGGTCTTTAAAAAAAAAAAAAAAAAAAAAACAAGGAAAGACCAATGCATCAGACTCCTTGGGAAGCTCAGAGGAGCCACTGAGCCAGCTCTGGCAGGAGAGAGTAGGATGACAGGGAGTATTAAGGAAGGCTTCCTGGTGGTGACACCCAGCTGAGGCTTCAGGGCCAGAAGGAGGAGATCAGGTAGACATGGCAGGAGAAGCATTCCTGGCAGGGAACCGCATATTCAAAAGGGCACGAGGGAGCAAAAACTTGGCCAGTGTATCCATTTGGCCAGAACAAAGTGAGGGGGGTGGGAAGAAGGAAGCCAAGGGGGAGGCCTGAAGGGGAGAAAGGCCTTCCACATTCAGCAAATGCTGGTGTTCAGCCCGCAACACTTCAGAGTAGATGCTGCTGCCATCCCCTTTTTTGCAGATGTGGAAAAGAGCTCAGAGAAGTTAGGTAACTAGCCCAAGACCACACAGCCACAGAGCTGGGACTCAAGCTCAGCCTGTCTAGTTACAGAGCCAGTGCTCTGAATCACTCAGCAACAGCGCCCCCTTCCCCAGCTCCTCGAAGGTAGTGCTGAGGGCATAAGAGAAACCCCCCTGGGTCCCCGGCTGCTGGCTTCCCCTCCTCACCCCTGGAAGATCACAAGCGTGGGACATTCAGCATGGATAGGGATGAGCTGATGGAGAACTCCCAGCAGCTGCCGGGAGGCCTGTCCACCGCAGGGACTGACTCTGAAGAGCTTCTGAGGCAACCAATGAGATGGGCTGTGGCAGGAGCCTGTAAGGGGTCAGAGACCAGGGAGGGCTTCCTGGAGGAGGTAGAAGCATGAGAGCTGGCCTTGCAGCAGGGGGACTGTACACATGGAGGAGGGAGGGGGTCTCAAACTGCCTGAGCAAAGGTGTCACAGTGTGTGGGGAGACACAGCTGGGCTGAGGCTTGAGAGGCCAGGTGGGGTTGGGCTGTGGAGGCTGTGCGTCCAAGCTCAGGGAGAAGCTCCTTGTGCTGCTGGCAGTGGGGAGCCATGGTGGAGTCTTGAGCAGGAGCAGGTCCGAAGGAGGGAGGGGTCACTCTAAGAAGCTTTGGAGGTGACACGGAGGGACATCAGTGAATGTTACCCTCACCGGTGAGTGGTAGGAGGGGCAGGCAGGAGGCCTCTGAGCTGCCTTTAGGTTTGGGTTCATTCAGCAGGACTCAAACCAAGGTGCCTTCCTGGAGAGAAGCCAGGACAGCCCAGGCTCTGAGAAGCTGTCTTGCCTTCTTCTCCTCTCTTGTAATCTTCCCAACCTGTTTCCCTCCTTTCTCGGGCCACCCCACCTCCAGGGTCACATCCCTCCCTGCCCCTTCATCTCCCCTCTTCCAGCCCCAGCCCTGGGCCCGTGGACATGCCTCCAGGGTCCCAGGCCCCCTCTGTCTGGGAGCCCCATCGAAGAGGACAGGTGTGGAGGTCTCTGACCCGCCCAGCAGCATTGCCTGGGCCAGGCCTGCATGTGGGAGAAGCAGGGCAAGTCACTGCATCACGGTCAGCAGCAGCTCCACGGTCAGCAGCAGCAAACTCCAAACTTCCCTTCCTCTCTCCCATCTGTCTGTGCCTGCAGACCCCCAAAGGGACCAATCAAAAAGCTAAATAAGCACCAAGATGGGGCCACCAGACTTCCTCTCTCTCCACCACGCCCACCCTATTATCAGCCCTCGCGTCCCACCCTGAAAGATCAATAATGATTTGGCAGGGAGAGGAAGCTGGGGCAGGAGAGCACGTCCCCGTGGCCTGGGGCCCCAGTTAGATGGCAGCCAGGCTGGAGCTGTCTGGGCAGGCTAGACAAAAGGAAACCTGGGAGCACAGGCCCTCTGGGTTCCACCTGGCGTAGAGCTGAGTCTGTTACTCACTTGCTGTGTAAGTTCCTTCCCTTCTCAGGCCTCAGTTTCCCCATTTGAAGAATGGGGGTGTTGGATAAGATGGCCTCTAAAGAGCCCTGTACCTCTGACCTTTGGAGATTCTGTGTGTATGGACTCTGGAGCCCAAGGGCCTGGGCCCAAATCCCAGCTCCTCTGCTTACCATCTGTGGGACCTTGGGCAAATTATCCGACCTCTTTGGGCCTCAGTTTCCTTACTTGTCAAAGGAGGATAAGAATTGAACATACTTCATAGGATGGCATGAAATGACACTTGCCAAATGTCCGGCACAGGTAGGTGCTCAGTAAATGTGAGGTCAAGGCTTTGGGTGGAGGAGTTCAGGCTGAGGGCAAGGGCTCTTGGGATCCGATATTTCAGATGAAAGAAAGTGGGCCAAGGCTGGGCGCAGTGGCTCACATCTATAATCCCAGCACTTTGGGAGGCCAAGGCGAGTGGATCACCTGAGTTCAGGAGTTTGAGACCAGCCTGGCCAACATGGTGAAACCCCGTCTCTACTAAAAATACAAAAATTAACTGGGCGTGGTGGCAGGTGCCTCTAATCCCAGCTACTCGGGAGGCTAAGACAGGAGAATCGCTTGAACCTGGGAGGTGGAGGTTGCAGTGAGCTGAGATCGCGTCACTGCACTCCATCCTGGGCAAGACTCCATATGGGAAAAAAAAAAAAAAAAAAAAAAACATAAGGAAGAGAGCAGAGGACAGGAGATGCATGCAGAACTAAGGACTTCGGGAGCCACACACCAGGGCCCCGTGCACCCTGCCAAGCCACTCCAAGGGGAAAGACTGTATCTCTCCCCTTCACTCAGCCATCCACAAACATCCCACACACCCAAGTCCAGAACCCCAAGCAGGGAGGCAGCCCCTGGTGATGACTGCGCAGGGAGCTGAGCAACCACATGAGGGCAGTGGAGACGTGATCAGGACCGCACAGGATTTGGCCTTAGGATGGGGGTGGGCTGTGAGAAAATGGGGACAGGGGTGAGGCCAGGGGGCCTTGGAGTAGGCAGAGGCTGGAGAGTGGTCACCTGTCCACACATTCCCCATTCATGTCACATGTGGTATTCGTCATCAATGCAAGCATTTGTTCTTTTATTCATTTCTTCACTTTGTTTCTTCTTGTAAGTCAGCCCCTCTTCCGTCCATCCTTCCTTCTTTCCTTCCTCTCTTCCTCACTCTGCTCTTCTCCTCCTTGTCCTTTTGGTTTGTCTGGCCAGGCGATCAACTGGACATACCATCCTGAGCCACAGCTGGGTGCCAGCCCGAGAGAGGCACTCCTCTAGGGGGTACAAGTGAGCCTTGACTCTTGCCCTTGAAGGGTTCAGGGCAGCAGGCCACGGTGCTGGGCTCCCCACAGATCTGGGCCTGGGGTTGGTGGGGCCTAAAAGGGCCTAAGTCACCCACAGGTTGCAAGTCCTGAGAAGCCTCAGTAAACACTAAAAACAGTAAACAGTACCCTGGCCAGGCAGACTGTGTGACCTGGTCCACCACTCTAAAAATAAATTCCAGGAAAACAGTACAGTCCCAGGTCCACAAATGTCTGAGATTCAGGGACATTCCCTGCCGACTAGAGCCAATTTCTGTGGCCTGGTGACTAAGTTCCCTCTTGCAAGAGCGTAAGCATAGTGGGGGGTGGGGGGCTCAGGGGCGGTGAGGCTGGGGCAGATCGAATCCTGGCTGTGTCCTGCTGGCCTAAGACACCCCTCTGCCTCTCTCGGAGGTTCAGTTCCCAAATCTGTAAAATGAGGGGAAGCAGGTCATCTGCTTGGTTGACGTCATGGTCTGAGAGCTGAACAAAATTGCAATTGCACAGATGAGGTGTGATGGAGGGAGACAGCCTGGCTTTGGGGTCACACCTGGATCCAAATTCTAGTTCAGCCTCTTACTAGTTGTGGATCTTAGTCAACAACTTAGCCTCTCTGGGTCTCAGGCTCCTCATCTGTGAAATGGAGCTAAGAGTCCCTACCTCCTAGGGAACAGTGCCTACATGTGGCTTGCAATCCATTAATGGGTGCTGTTATTATTAGGAAATGTTCAGTGAAACTGTACAGCATGACAGACATCAAGTGTGTCATTACAGAGATTATCCCTATAGCAACCAAGGCCAAACGCCTCTGCCTGACTCTCGGCTCCCTCCACCCCCAGTCTGGCCCCACCTGCCTTCCAGCCTTGCCACCCAAGGCCTGATGACAACAGCAATGGGGAGGATGACGCTGACAGCTGATCCGAGGGGGTGGGGCCCCTCTCACCACTCCTTGGGGCGGGGAGCCCTGCTCAGGAGCTACCTGCCCAGCCCGGTGTCAAGTCACTGCCCAGCCCTATGGCAGTTTCGGGGAGGAAGGGGCACCTGGAAGGCAGAGCTGTCCTGGGGAGGCTCCTTCCCTCCAAGTGGGGCTCCATCCAGCCTGTGGACCACAGCCTGGAGCCAGGCAGAGGAGTTAAGGAGCTGGACTCTGCTTCTCCACGTAGTGACTCTTGCCCTGGCTGCCTCTTTAGACCACAGTAAGTTTAAAGGAGGTTGAAGGTGCATTTTCACGTGCCTGACTTGGAACTCCATAAGGGGTGATGTCATGACCAGCATAAATTGGGGGTAACCTAATGATGTCTGCCCCCTATTCTTTTAAGTTTCAGTATAAACACTCAGTTCAAGATCTGGGAAGACCCTTGTGCCCAATTTTTTTTTTTTTTTTTTTTGAGACGGAGTCTCACTCTGTCACCCAGGCTGGAGTGCAGTGGCCGGATCTCAGCTCACTGCAAGCTCCGCCTCCCGGGTTCACGCCATTCTCCTGCCTCAGCCTCCCGAGTAGCTGGGACTACAGGCGCTCGCCACCTCGCCCGGCTAGTTTTTTGTATTTTTTAGTAGAGACGGGGTTTCACCGGGTTAGCCAGGATGGTCTCGATCTCCTGACCTTGTGATCCGCCCATCTCGGCCTCCCAAAGCCTTGTGCCCATTTTTAAAAGATTTCAACTCTGGCCATTAGGAGAAGTGGAGGGATCAGGTGACAATGAGTTCCCAGTCCAATGCTGGATTTACTGCTGGCATCCAAAGTGCTCCACTGGGCAAGCACCAGCTCCTCTTGCTGCACCACTGTGCAAGGGAGACTCACCCTCTGCGGGGGCAGGGGGGCAGCATTCTGCTCCGGCCTCCACAGCCTCGCCCCTGCCGCTCTCTCCTGTGGAACACCTTCTCCCTCCCCCATCTGACTGTGTCTCACTTTTTCCTCAAGACTCTGAAGGGCTTCCTGACTCACTCAACCTGGGCGAGGAGCTCCTTTCCCCTACTCCTGTCCCGCTGCCTGTCCCTACCCCCGTTGTAGTTCTGATCACACTGATGTCCTGCCTGTCTACTATTCTAGGCTGTGGGCTTCTCAAGGCAGGGCCTAGATTTTATCTTGAACAGTTCAGGGTCCCCAGGCCCTTGGGCACCAGGAGGACGTCTCATGGTGCAATAATAAGAAACACACTTTATAGAGGGAAGGTTCCATCTCTTTCCCTAGATCGTGGCCAGCCAGGGTGTCAGGTGGCTGCCCACCTTCAGCAAAACTTCCTGGTGCTGGCGGAGGGAGGCAGGCCAGGCCTGGTAGGGCCAGTGAAGGGGGTCATCCGCTTCCCACCTGGCATGAAACGCCTGTGTTGTGCTCCGTCCTAAGCCCCCTGGGGAAATGCACCATTCATTCACTCATTCAGTAAAGGTCACTGGCTCCTGCCTGGGATCTGGGACCCAGCCCGTGAGCACACCCCCGCCCACACTGTCATGGTCCCGCTGTTTGTCTTCTCCCTTCCGACCTCCCATGGCCCCAGCGCGGCCCGCTCACAGTAGGTGTTCGGGCAGCGTTTCTTCAAGGACCTAGACGGCCTTGAGAGGAAGGGCCCCAGCCCAGCCGCCCGGGCGTCTCACCTGGCTCTCGGGGCGCCCGGCTCGCACTTCCTCCCGCCGCCCCGCCCCTTCCACATTCCTGCCCCGCCGGGCCTGCCCCGCCGGGCCGGCCCCGCGCAGTCTGGGTCCCTGCGCTGCAGCCGCCCGCCCGCCCTCTCCGCGCCCGACCCCGGGATGACGGCGGCCCAGGCCGCGGGCGAGGAGGCGCCACCAGGCGTGCGGTCGGTCAAGGTGGTCCTGGTGGGCGACGGCGGCTGCGGGAAGACGTCGCTGCTGATGGTCTTCGCCGATGGGGCCTTCCCCGAGGTGAGTGCCCGGCGTCTCCGCCTCGCCCGGTTCCGCTCCCGCGCCCGGGTGTGCAGGTCCGTGCCGGACGGCCCAGGCTGTGCGTCTGCCCCGGCCTCCGAGGGGTCTCCCAGCGGGGCCTGGAGTCCAGGGCAGAGTTCTTCTCCCCCAGCCAGTGGGAATGAAGGCCTCAGTGATGTTATCTGTAAAGCGGGAGGAATGGCACCTACCGGGGAGGGGTGTCACAAGGACCGAGTGAGGCGACCTGGGTGCACACAAGATCCTAAGACAGCACTTGGCCGCACAATTCCGCCAAGAGGGCCTGAGGGCTTGGGAGCCAGACTGCCTAGGTTAAAATTATGGCTTTGCCACTTACAGCTGTGTGCCCTTGCGAGCGTCCCCTAACCCCGCTGTGCCCGTGTCCCTAACTACATCACAGGTGAGTGACAGCGCCCACCGCACAGGGTCACTGTGACAGTGAGTTAATAGACGTCAAGCACTCAGCCCCGGGCTGCGCACAGGAAGTACTCACGGAGAGTTGGCACATGTCACTCTTGGGAAACATATTCTCCCCTCCAGCTCTTGCCGCTGGAATGCATGTGCCATGGGCTCTTCCTTGGAGGGTCAGAGCACACCAGCTGTAGCCTCAGCTGCTGGGACCGCGTCTCTGCTCTCCTCTTATGAGCCCCGTGCCCTTTTGTAACCTGCTTAGCTTCTCTGAGCCTCAGTTTCCTCACAACAACCCCATGGGGTAGAGGGACTGTAGGGCGGTGGTGAGGTGGAGCCCAGGGAAGGCTGATAGGTAGCTCCGGTGCGGTACCTGGCACGTCCTTGGCGCTGTAGGCATGCCCACTGTTAATCCTTCCTGACATGCTGACTGCCCAGGCAGACTCCACAGGCACCAGGTGGCCCCTGCTCTGCCACCTCTCAGCTCTGTTGTCCTGGGAGTCCATGGAGTTGCTCCCAGCATCTCTTTTTTTTTTTTTTTTTTTTTTTTGAGACAGAGTCTCACTGTCACCCAGGCTGGAGTGATATTGGCACAGTCTCGGCTCACTGCAACCTCCGCCTCTCCGGCTCAAGTGATTCTCTTGCCTCAGCCCCCTGAGAAGCTGGGATTGTAGGCACCCAACACCACGCCTGGCTAATTTTTTTTATTATTTTATTTTTGAGACGGAGTCTCGCTCTATCACCCAGGCTAGAGTGCAGTGGAGCAATCTCGACTCACTGCAACCTCCGCCTCCCAGGTTCAAGTGATTCTCCCACCTCAGCCTCCCGAGTAGCTGGGACTACAGGTGCGTGCTACCGTGCCCAGCTAATTTTTGTATTTTTTTTAGTAGAGACAGCATTTCACCATGTTGGCCAGAATGGTCTCCATCTCTTGACCTCGTGATCCGCCCACCTTGGCCTCCCAAAGTGCTGGGATTACAGGTGTGAGCCACCTCGCCTGGCCAATTTTTTTATTTTTAGTAGAGACGGGGTTTTGCCTTATTGATCAGGCTGGTCTCGAACTCCTGGCCTCAAGCGATCTGCCCGCCTCAGCCTCCCAAAGTGCTGGAAATACCAGCTTAAGCCACCGCAACTGGCATTCTTCCTTCTTTTCTTCCCAGCATCCTCAAAACCCCTGGGGTTGTACAGGTGCTGGGGCATCTGAGCACAAGCAGGACGGGTCGGGCCTACCCTGGTTCTTATCACACTGTAGTTCTTATCACGATGATGTCCTGCCTGTCTCCCACCCTTGGCTGTGACCCCCGGGCTGTATTGGGCCCCGCCATGGCTTTCTGCTGCAGTGGCATTGAGTCACTTTTGTTTAGTGGCTTGTGGAGCTCATGTCACCTCCTTTGATCAGTCATACTTTTTTTTAAGTTGGGGGAAACATGTTTCTGGATGCTGCCCATGGGAACCCAACAATGAGGGCACCCAGGGAAGAGCACTACACAGGGACAGGTGGCCCAGGCCCAGGGGAAGGCACCTGATGGGCGGGGGCTGGAGGGCTGGTGCCTCACCACCAGCTCTGAAATGTCCTTGATGGTGAGACCATCCCAGCTTCAGAGCAGTTCTGACGTGGAAATGGGCGTCTTGCAGTTGATAAGATGTGAATGCTTTGAGGGACATGCTGGGGCAGGCCGGAAATGGGGGGAGGGCATGCTTGTCACCAGGAAAATGGGCCGGATTTGTCCAGGCTCTTCCCCTGTCTGCGGGCCCTGGAGCAGGAGAGTCCTCTTCTTTTAAAGAGCCCGCAATGGGCCAGGCGCGGTGGCTCATGCCTGTAATCCCAGCTCTCTGGGAGGCCAAGGCGGGTGGATCAGCTGAGGTCAGGAGTTCAAGACCAGCCTGGCCAACATGGTGAAACCCCGTGTCTACCAAAAATACAAAAAAAAGTACCCGGGCATAGTGGCACACGCCTGTAATCCCAGCTACTCGGGAAGCTGAGGCAGGAGAATCGCTTGAATTCAGGAGGCGGAGGTTGCAGTGAACCAAGATCACTCCACTGCACTCTAGCTCGGGGACAACCGAGTGAGACTCTGTCTCAAAAAAAAAAAAAAATTTTATATATATATATATATCCCACAATGTGCAAGAGCTGGAAAGGGTTCATTTTGCAGATGGGAAAACTGACTCCAGAGCCCAGAGGCTTGCCTGGGGGCACATGGCTCAGTGGGGGCAGCACTGATCTAGACCCCTGGTCTTCCCACTCCCTACCAGGGCCTTCTCCACAGCCCCCAGTGATCTGCCTGCTGGACCCAGCCTCCTCCTGCCCCTGTCTCTAGCACCAGACTCTTCCTCCAGGCAGCCCTTGAAGCCCAAGGGGCCAGCAGCCAGGAGGCTGGAGTCCCATCTCCCAGACTTCCTGCACACAGCAAAGGGCTGAGAGCAGCCTGAGGATTTGGAGGGACCTCCGTGACCCTCATCCGGCTGTGGCCCAACCCTGGGTTCAGAGCAGCAGGGGAGGGCAAGGTAGAGAGAACTCCTAGAACAGGGGGGAGCCCCAGGCTGGCCTGCCAGCCTCTGCCCAGTCCTGGCTGGCATTTGGGGCTGCAACCATTCCCACAGGTTCAAAGCCTAGCAGCCCCCACACCAGCATGGGGATAGGAGGCGGTGAAGAGCACCCGGCCCTGCTGGCTAGAGCCCTCTGAGTCCTTCCTTGTTCGCACTTAGACTCCCATGGGTGTCCTAACTAGGGATACCCCGACACTCCCCTTTGCCCAGGTCCCCTATCTTGGTAATGATCCATTTTCTGTCTGTGAGCCCCTGGAGGGCAGACCCGAACCTGAGTCATCTCTGTCCTGGTCCAGCACAGGCTCAGCCCTTCTTTTCTGGCTGAGGACGGCCTAACAGATAAGGTTAGGTGCCATTGGTCCCATGGACAGAGGGTGACCCTGCCTGGGGGTCAAAGAACAACACAGGAGGCCGAGATGGGCGGATCACAAGGTCAGGAGATCGAGACCATCCTGGCTAACCTGGTGAAACCCCGTCTCTACTAAAAAAAAAAAAATACAAAACACTAGCCGGGCGAGGTGGCAGGCGCCTGTAGTCCCAGCTACTTGGGAGGCTGAGGCAGGAGAATGGCGTGAACCCGGGAGGCGGAGCTTGCAGTGAGCTGAGATCCGGCCACTGCACTCCAGCCTGGGTGACAGAGAGAGACTCCGTCTCAAAAAAAAAAAAAAAAAAAAAAAGAACAACACAACAGAAGGTATAGACAGAGTCTCTAGGATGACCTCCCGAGTGGGGGAAAGGGCTGTGACAGTTACAAGCCAGAGGGGAAACCCTGCCCCTTTCTGCCTCCAGGAACTGGAGTTGGTAACCTCAGGAAAGGCAGGTGGCTGGGGACAGAGCGTGGCCTCTGCAGCCAGAAAGACCTAGCTCTGTCACTAGCCAGCTGTTCAGTGTGTCACCTTGAACAAGTCATTTCCTCTCTCTGAACATCATCAGAAAGTGAAGATTGTACTGATGTTCCAAGCTTGCCAGGATCAGAGGCGGCGCCAGTACACAGCCACGCACAGATCCTTAGAGAATGGTGGGTGGTGGTGTCATTACCATGGGCATTTGCAAAGCACTGAAACATGTTTCCCAAGAGATTCCCAGCAGGCTGCCCTGCAGCTCAGATCAAGAAGGTGACTTAGTGGGTGGTCAAGCTGGGAGCTCAGCTGCAAGGGCACCAGTGCCCTTCACAATGAGAGGCCCCTACTCTAGGACAAAGGTCAGAAGCTGGGGAGGGGCTGGGGGTATTAGTCCATTTTCACACTGCTATAAAGAACTACCTGAGACTGGGTAATTTATAAAGAAAAGAGGTTGGCGGGGCACGGTGGCTCACGCCTGTAATCCCAGCACTTTGGGAGGCCGAGGCAAGCGGATCACCTGAGGTCAGGAGTTTGAGACCAGCCTAGCCAACATGGCGAAACCCCGTCTCTACTAAAAATACAAAAATTAGCTGGGCGTGGTGGCAAGCACCTATAATCCCAGCTACTTGGGAGGCTGAGGCGAGAGAATCACTTGAACCTGGAAGGTGGTGGTTGCAGTGAGCTGAGATAGTGCCACTGCACTCCAGCCTGGGTGACAGAGCGAGACTCCGTCTCAAAAAAAAAAAAAAAAAAAAAAAAGAAAAGAAAAGAAAAGAGGTTTAATTGACTCACAGCTCTACATGGCTGGCGAGGCCTCAGCAAACCTATAATCATGGTGGAAGGTGAAGTGGAACCAAGGCACTTCTTACGTGGCAGCAGGAGACAGAAAGAGAGAAGGGGGAAGCACCACACTTTTGAACCATCAGGTCTCGTAAGAACGTCCTCACTGTTGGCCAAGCATGGTGGCTCACATCTGTAATCCCTGCTCTTTGGGAGGCCGAGGTGGGCAGATCACTTGAGGTCAAGAGTTCGAGTCCAGCCTGGCCAATATTGTAAAACCCCATCTCTACTAAAAGTACAAAAATTAGGCTGGGCACAGTGGCTCACGCCTGTGATCCCAGCCCTTTGGGAGGCCAAGGCGGGTGGATCACCTGAGGTCGGAAGTTCGAGACCAGCCTGACCAACGTGGAGAAACCCTGTCTCTACTAAAAATACAAAATTAGCCAGGCATGGTGGCACATGTATGTAATCTCAGCTACTCAGGAGGCTGAGGCAGGAGAATCGCTTGAACGTGGGAGGCGGAGGTTGCGGTAAGCAGAGATCCTGCTATTGTACTCCAGCCTGGGCAACAAGAGCGATACTCCATCTCAAAAAAAACAAAAAAACAAAAATTAGCCAGGTGTGGTGACACACGTGTAATCTCAGCTACTCAGGAGGTGGAGGCAGGAGAATCACTTGAACCCAGGAGGCAGAGGCTGCAGTGAGCAAGATCGCACTACTGCACTCCAGCCTGGCTCCGTCAAAAAAAGAAAAATCTCCCTCACTATCCCAAGAACAGCATGGGGGAAACCACCTTCACGATTCAATCACCTCCCACCAGATCCTTCCCTCGACACGTGGGCATTACAATTCGAGATGAGATTTGTGTGGGGACACACAGCCAATCCATATCACTGGAGAAAGTGTCACCACCTGGAAGGACGGATGGGGGCTCTTGTGGACACTGCTCCTGGCCACCAGCTTTCCCGGTGGTGAGCATTTATGCTGGGGCCTCATCTGCCAGTCCATCCTCCCTCCCACATCATGGCGTGACACTCTTCCCCTTTAACCAGTGAGGAGACTGCCCTAAGGACACATAGCTGGTGAGTGCCGGAGCTGGGTCTTAAGCCAGGCACATCTAAACCTAAAGCTAGTGCTCCTAGCTACCAGGTCACACTGCCCCCACCAGGCAAAGGGCCTGAGGGAGGGCACTCTGAGTGGGCAAGGGGGGATGGAGAGGTAGGTGACGCCCTTGTCTCTTCCTGTTGGTTCCTCTTGGTAGAAGGAGTGACAGCATGTCTAGAGTCTGGGGTGGGGCCAGCCCTTACCTCAAGGCTATCCCAACTTTTCCATCTTCCCCAGCTGCCCACTCTGAGACCTGCCTTTCTCCCCACCCCACTCCCTGCAGCTTCCCTGGAGGATGGTGCTGACCCACTGCTCAGGTGCTGCCCCTCCCAGCTGGTCAGGGCCTGACTCAGAGGGCCAGCGGGCAGGCAGGCAGGCGGGCAGGCGTGAAATTCTCCTGAGTCATGGGCAGGTGGGGGCCCCACCTGGCATGGGAAGGGAGTAGGATAGGACCCCCCTGACTGTGGCCGTACCAACCAGCCCTGAGCAGGCAGTCCAGGGTTAGGGACCTAACAGCAGGCAGCCCAGCATGCCCCTTGGAACAGAGGGCACAGGTTGTGGCAGAGTTTTGCAAACCCATCTTTCAAAAGCTCCCTCTTCATTCCTGCATTTTCATCTGTGTACAAAACCTGGCCTGTTGCCCGTTCATCTCACCTTCATGGAAAGGCAGTGAGCTTAGGCTGGGCAAGGCTGGAATAAGGGGCCTCTGTCCTGGGCGACCTCCTCCCAAGCCCAGGCAGGACAAAGAAGAAAGGCCCAAACATGGGACACTGGTCTGGGAGTGGTGGCTCACACCCGTAATCCCAGCACTTTGGGAGGCCAAGGCAGGTGGATCGTGTGAGTCCAGGAGTTCAAGACCAGCCTGGGCAACATAGCAAGACCCCATCTCTACAAAAAATACAAAAAATTAGTTTGGGAGGTTAAGGTGGGTTGATTGCTTGAGTTCAGGAGTTTGAGACCAGCCTGGGCAACATGGCAAAACCCTGTCTCTACGATAAAAGAAAAAGAAAAATTAGCCAGGCATGGTGGCCCACACCTGTAATCCCAGCTACTCAGGAGGCTGAGGTAGGAGAATCACTTGAGCCTGGGAGACAGAGGTTGCAGTGAGTCAAGATTGCGCCACTGCACTGCCTGGGTGACAGAGTGAGACCCTATTTAAAAAAAAAAAAAGAAAAAGAAAGGCAGGGCGTGCTGGCTCATACCTATAATCCCAGCACTTTGGGAGGCCGAGGTGGGTGGATCACTTGAGTCCAGGAGTTCAAGACCAGCCTGGCTAATATTGTGAAACCCCATCTCTACTAAAAATACAAAAATTACCTGGGTGTGCTGGTGTGTGCTTGTAATCCCAGCTACTCTCAAGGCTGAGGCAGAAGAATCATTTGAACCCAGGAGGCAGAGGGTGCAGTGACCAAGAGATCACGCCATTGTACTCCAGCCTAGATGACAGAGCAGGACTCTCTCTCAAAAAAAAAAAAAAAAAAGCCCGGGTGCGGTGGCTCACGCCTGTAATCCCAGCACTTTGGGAGGCCGAAGTGGGTGGATCATGAAGTCAGGAGTTCAAGACCAGCCTGACCAACATGGTGAAACCCTATCTCTACTAAAAATACAAAACTTAGCCGGGCATGGTGGCGTGTGTCTGTAGTCCCAGCTACTCGGGAGGCTGAGGCAGGAGAATCCCTTGAACCTGGGAGGTGGAGGTTGCAGTGAGCCAAGATCACACCATTGCACTGCAGCCTGGGCGATAGAGTAAGACTGTCTCAAAAACAGAAAAGAAAAAAAAAAGGTGGAAGGTGCATTGGGGCATTCTGGTAAGGGATCAGGAAAGGCATCCCAGAAAGGTGAAGGTAGCATTTAATAGGGGTCTTGTTTGGATTGTGAGAGGTTGAGAGGCAAAGAAGGAACCCCAAAAAGGTGCGAGTTCCCCAGGGCAGGGATTGAGTCTTTTGTTGCCTGCTTCCCAGTGTCCGGAATTGGGCCTAGAGAAGGTGCTAATGCTGCTGAATGAATAGATGAATGAACAAACGAACAAAGCAAGGCATGAATAAACATGTAGGTTAATGGTGTTCTAGGAAGGGGGGACGACATGAATGAAGGCTCAGAAATGGGAGTCCCACTAGCATGTGCCTGTGGTCCCAGTTCTTGGGAGGCAGAGGCAGGAGGATTGCGTGAGCCCAGGAATTTGGGGCTACAGTGAGCTATGGTGCTTGTGAATAGCTGCTGCACTCCAGCCTGGGAAACACAGGGAGACCCTGTCTGTGAAAAAAAGGAAAACTGGGAGTCCCCTGCCCCCATCCAGAGGGCAATGATAAAAATAACAGTAGCTGGCATGTAGATGTGCTTATTTTATGCCAGGCCCTGAGCTAAGGGCTCTGCATGGAATATCTCACTGAATCCTTATAGCGGCACTGTGGTAGGGACTTTTTTTTTTTTGAGACGGAGTCCCACTCTGTCACCCAGGCCGGAGTGCAATGGAGCTATCTCGGCTCACTGCAACATCCACCTCCTGGGTTCAAGCGATTCCCCTGCCTTAGCCTCCCAAGTAGCTGGGATTACAGGCATGTGCCACCACGGCTGGCTAATTTTTGTATTTTTAGTAGAGACAGGGTTTCACCATGTTGGCCAGGCTGGTCTCGAACTCCTGGTCTCAAGGCCCACCTCAGCCTCCCAAAGTGCTGGGATTACAGGGGTCAGCCATGGCGCCGGGCTGGTAGGGACTTTCAATATTCCCATTTCACGACTGAGAACAAAGCTCGGGAGGTTCAGGACTTTGCAAAAGCAGACAGGCTCTGGACCAGCACCCCAGGCAGGTCAAGGAGGAGGCTTCTCACAAACAACTACACTCCACTGACTCCCAAGACAGGGGCAGCGCTGTGGACAGACCAAGTCCCCAACGCCTCTCAAAGCCTCCTCACAGCCTCCCCCTGCCCTGCTTCTCCTCAGAGCTACACCCCCACTGTGTTTGAGCGGTACATGGTCAACCTGCAAGTGAAAGGCAGACCTGTGCACCTCCACATCTGGGACACAGCAGGTGGGTGTGCTGGGGCAGGGGCAGGGTGGGAGGGGCTTCCGTGGGCCCCAGATGCCTGGGACAGATTCCGCTCTGCTTCCTTCTGAACCAGGGAGGCCAGCCAGTCTCCCAGGGACAGGCGCGGGCCAGGAGTGGGCCCAGGAGTCTGAGCCCTCTTTGCCTCTGCAGCCGTGTCCACCTGCACCCCCAGCACCCCCAGCACCCCAGGGCTGCCCACTACGTCTTGGAGGCAAGCGGGAATCCAGCACTTTGCTTTCAGGACTGTTCCTGGCCTTCTGAGCGCTCCACCCTGCTTTTAGCTTCTGTAGGATCTGCCTGTCCATGGCCTCTGCCCTCCAGCCTCCTGACCTTGCCTATACCAGGGTGAGCTCTGAGCTAAACTCAGGGCATCCCAGCAGCCCTCTTAGTTGGACGGGTTAAGATGTCTTTGCCAGGTTCCCACCTACCCCTTATTTCTCACTCCTAAGCTCAGAGCAAAGCCGGCTTCTGAGCAGTCGGCCCCAGTTCCTCCAGGTGGTGCCAGGCCTGGCCTCTGCCTTGCCCGCCATCCCTTCCAGACACCCCACAGGCAGAGGTGAGCACTGCCCCAAGGGCGCACTCACATGGAATAGCCACCTCAGAGCCAAATTTGTGCCAGACTCTGAGGCAAAAAACTAGGCCCTGTCCCCAGAAGCTCCCCATCTGATGGGGTGACCTCCTGACATCGGGGCGGTGCTGACAGGGGCCAGGAGCCCTGAAGGCAGTGACCACCCCCACTCTGCCCAGGGCAAGACGACTATGACCGCCTGCGGCCCCTGTTCTACCCTGACGCCAGTGTCCTGCTGCTCTGCTTTGATGTCACCAGCCCGAACAGCTTTGACAACGTCTTTAACCGGGTAGGTATCAGGGGACAGGGAGGCATAGCCCCCATAGCAAGGCCACTCCACTCTGCCACCCACCCTTGATCCAACTGACTGTCAGAGCGTGGCAGGCCCAAAATGATACTGATTCCAGAGCCTTTGGTGTATATATGGGGAAACTGAAGCCCAGAGTGGGGCAGTGGCTTGCCCAGGGTCTCTGGCACAGGGATTTGGTGGCAGCATCTGCCTTTCTGACTCCCAGTACAGTGCTCCTTGCCTACCCTATGCTGCAGACTCTGAACACTGTGGCTCTTCCCACTGCGGCTCTGCCTGAGGTTGCTGGGTGACCCAGAGGCTCCTGCATCTCCCCAGCCTGTGCCTGCCCGAGGTGCACGAACCGTGAAGTCAGAGTGCGGCAGCTCTGCGTGGCTGCTGGTTCTCAGAGGCTAGTCATGGATATCAGGGATGTGGCCCCTTGAATTCCTCTGCTCCAGCTGCCTTTAGCCATGGCACAGCCCCTCACCCACTGCTGCCAGGGCCTCCGAGTTTCTGCAGGGTACAGCCCACGACAGTATTTGCAGCAACAGCGACAACAATGGCGACAATTTTAAGGACTGACCATGTGCCAGGCACTGTTCTGGGTACTTGCATGTATTTACTCATTTACTCCCCTGGCCAGCCTTATGGAGTGTTATTATTCCCGGATCCAGTCACTCATCCAAAGATACACATCTATTAAAGTGGTAACACTGGGATTTGAACCCTGGCAGGCTGCCCTGCCCATTCATTCAGAACAAATGATTGAGCACATTTGTTCTGGTGCTGTTTGGGCATTGGGGACCAGGAGAGATGGTGGTGCCTGGGACCAGGGTGGAGTGACAAGAAGGAGGTTCATTCTGAATCGGTCTGGAAGGCGGAGTTTGCTCATGATCGGGGTTTCCTGTTGGATTGGATGTGGGTGGGAGGGAGGAGTTTTTACCAGAGCAGCTGGAAGGTGGAGTTGCCCTTGGCCAGGATGAGAAGGAGCAAGCTGGGGACCGGAGTGGGACATCCTAGTGGAGGTGTCCGGCAGGCAGTGCCAGGCATGCGTCTGCAGTTCCTCCTAGCAGGCAGTCCGGCTGGGCAGCCTCAATGCAGCCGCATATTTATAAGCTACAGGTGCAGTAAAGCCTGGGGGAGGCTGCCCGGTGAGGGAGAGTAGCTAGAGGGGAGGAAAGGCTGAAGCCCAGGGAGAGAAGGAGGAGGGCAAGGCCCCATAAGACCTAGGAGAGCCAGGAGAGTGGGGTCCTGGGGTGAACTGCAGGCTCAGTCAGGTAGGAGGGAGTGATGCCCAGGGTCAGGGCTATCGAGGGATTGGTAGGAGCAGGGCTGAGGATCCACTAGTGGAGGCCGGGCGCGGTGGCTCACGCCTTGTAATCCCAGCACTTTGGGAGGCCGAGGAGGGCGGATCATTTGAGGTCAGAAGTTTGAGACCAGCCTGACCAACATGGTGAAACCCCATCGCTACTAAAACTACAAAAATTAGCCGGGTGTGGTGGCACATGCCTATAACCCCAGCTACTTGGGAGGCTGAGGCAGGAGAATTGCTTGAACACGGGAGGTGGAGGTTGCAGTGAGCCGACATTGCACCACTGCACTCCAGCCTGGGCAACAGAGCTAGACTCTGTCTCAAAAAACAGAGGATTCACTGCTGGGTTCAGTGGGAGCCACCAAGGAAATCTTCCTCATGGGCAGTTTAGGTGGATGGGTAGGGTGTAGGGAATCTGCCAGGGACCCCACAAAGGCCCCATTTGCTTCCAGGAATGAGGTAGTTTGACGCCAATGTTTGTTTGTTTTGAGATGGAGTCTCACTCTGTCTCCCAGGCTGGTACAATCTGGGCTCACTGCAATCTCCACCTCCCGAGTTAAATCGATTCTCCTGCCTCAGCCTCCCGAGTAGCTGGGATTACAGGCTTGAGCCACCAAGCCCAGTTGATGCCAATTTTTATCTGGCAAGTTTGACGCCTGAACTGGCCGACTTAGTGCTCCTGGAGATAGAAAGCCCCCTCGGGATCCCTGGCTCTCCAGCTGTAGTCCAGGCTGAAAGAACTCGGCCCTGGTGGCCTCACATTCCGCAGAGCAGCCCTCCCTCCACCAGGCAAACAGTTGAGGCAGACAGCGGCAACCATTTTGTAAGTGGTTTTATTTATTTATTTATTTTTGAGACAGATTCTCACTCTGTCGCCCAGGCTGGAGTGCAGTGGCTCCATCTCAGCTCACTGCAACCTCCGCCTCCCGGGTTCAAGTGATTCTCCTGCCTCAGCCCCTGGAGTAGCTGGGACCACAGGCGCCGCCACCATGCCCGGCTAATTTTTGTATTTCTAGTAGAGACGGGGTTTCCCATTGTTGGCCAGGCTGGTCTCCAACTCCTGACCTCAGGTGATCTGCTGGCCTCAGCCTCCCAAAGTGCTGGGATTACAGGCGTGAGCCACCGCGCCCAGCCTGGATTGATTGATTTATTTTTATCTTACTTATTTATTTATTTATTTTGAAATGGAGTTTCACTCTGTCACCCAGGCTGGAATGCAGTGGCGCAATCTCAGCTCACTGCAAACTTTGCCGCCCAGGTTCAAACGATTCTCCTGCCTCAGCCTCCCGAGCAGCTGGGATTACAGGCACCCACCATCACACCCACCTAAATTTTGTATTTTTACTAGAGGTGGAGTTTCACCAGGTTGGCCAGCCTGGTCTCGAGCTCCTGACCTCAGGTGATCCATCTGCCTCAGGCTCCCAAAATTCTGGGATTACAGGCGTGAGCCACCACACCTGGCCCGGATTTGTTTTTTTTGTTGTTGTTTGTTTGCTTGTTTTGAGACGGAGTCTCACTCTGTCGCCCAGGCTGGAGTGCAGTGGCCGGATCTCAGCTCACTGCAAGCTCTGCCTCCCGGGTTCATGCCATTCTCCTGCCTCAGCCTCCAGAGTAGCTGGGACTACAGGCACCAGCCACCTTGCCCGGCTAGTTTTTTGTATTTTTTTTTTTTTTGGAGACGGAGTCTCGCTCTGTCGCCCAGGCTGGAGTGCAGTGGCCAGATCTCAGCTCACTACAAGCTCCGCCTCCCAGGTTCACACCATTCTCCTGCCTTAGCCTCCCGAGTAGCTGGGACTACAGATGCCCGCCACCTCGCCCGGCTAGTTTTTTGTATTTTTTAGTAGAGACGGGGTTTCACCGTGTTAGCCAGGATGGTCTCGATCTCCTGACCTCGTGATCCGCCCATCTCGGCCTCCCAAAGTGCTGGGATTACAGGCTTGAGCCACCGCGCCCAGCCTCCGGATTTGATTTTAAAGGATCACTTATTTCCTTATATGTTTTGCTCAGTTTAGTGGGTGTCTGTGAGGGCCCTTACCCTGCAGAGGCAGGATTCTAGAAGGGCAGGAGCAGGGCTCTGAGCCCCACCCCCAGGCTCAAATCCTGCCATTTCCAGCCAAGGCCAAGTTACGTCGCCTCTCTGTGCCTCAGTTACCGCATCTGTACAGTGGGATTGGTTATGAACTTGCTGCCGGGCCTTGGGGAATTAATGGGTCCATATGTGTAAATTCTTAGATGAGAGTCTGGTACCAAATAGTTTCTCCCTAGATGCTGGCTGTACTGATTATCAATATCAGAGCTCGGGCTGGGGAGCAGGAGAGTGGCCCACTGAGAGGGCCAGAACTCTCAAGGGCTCATACATGCCCCCTTGCCCCCCTGCAGTGGTACCCAGAAGTGAATCATTTCTGCAAGAAGGTGCCCATCATCGTCGTGGGCTGCAAGACCGACCTGCGCAAGGACAAATCACTGGTGAACAAGCTCCGAAGAAACGGGTTGGAGCCTGTGACCTACCACAGGGTAGGAAACCCAGCCTGAGGTGGGAGTTGGGGAGGACTGGCTAAGGGGACCTCTGGATGCCTCTCAGTGGCACTAGGCGTCCAGCATGCTCAGGGTGTAGGTCAGAGCTGGGGTCGTCTTAGAGGCTGTTGGTGTCAGGAACTTCCAGCACTTGGAAATGGTCCCTAGAATATGCTGGGAGCCTCCACTGGCAGAAGGGAGAACAAAGAAGTAGGCGTATCAGAGTCAGTTCCACCACCAACCTGAGACCCAGAGAGGAGGCCCACATATTCAGACTGTGGGATCCTCTCTGCTACACGCCCAGGTTCATAGGAAGTTCATTTCTTGGTGCCTTGAGAGGCAAAGAGGCCCAGCCCAGAATGGAGGTAAGAAACACAACGAAGGCTCGCTGGGCACAGTGGCTCACGCCTGTAATCCCAGCACTTGGGAGGCCAAGGTGGGTGGATCACTTGAGGTCAAGAGTTCGAGACCAGCCAGGGCAAAATAGTGAGACCCTGTCTCTACCAAAAATACAAAAAATTAGCCAGGTGGTGTGGTGGCGGGTGCCTGTAGTCCCAGCTACTCTGAAGGCTGAGGCAGGAGAATCACTTGAACCCGGTTGGCGGAGTTGCAGTCAGCTGAGATTGCACCACTGCACTCCAGCCTGGAGGACAGAGCAAGACTCTGTCTCAGAAAAAAAGAAAAGAAAGAAAGAAAAAAGAAAAGAAAAGAAAAAGAAACACAATGAAGGCCAGGCACAATGGCTCATGCCTGTAACCCTAGCACTTTGGGAGGACGAGGCTAGAGAATCATTTGAGTCCAGGAGTTTGAGACCAGCCTGGGCAACATAGGGAGACCCCATCTCTACAAAAAAGTAAAAAAAAAATAGCTGGGCTTGGTGGCCGCTCCTCTGGTCCCAGCTACTTGGGAGGGTGAGGCGGGAGGATCCCTTGAGTCCAGAAGTTCGAGGTTACAGTGAGCCAAGATTGTATCACTGCACTCCAGCCTGGGCAACAGAGCAAGACCCCGTCTCAAAAAAAAAAAAAAAAGCCAGGGGTGCTGGCTCATCCCTGTAATCGCAGCACTTGGGAGGCCAAGGCGGGTGGATCTCTTGATGTCAGGAGTTCGAGACCAGCCAGGGCAAAAGAGCAAGACCCTGTCTCTACCAAAATTACAAAAGATTAGCCAGGTGTGGTGGCGGGTGCCTGTAGTCCTAGCTACTCTGGAGGCTGAGGCAGGAGAATCACTTGAACCTGGTTGGCGGAGCTGCAGTGAGCTAAGATCGCACCACTGCACTGCACTCCAGCCTGGACAACAGAGCAAGACTCCGTCTCAAAAAAAAAAAAAAAGAAAAGGAAGAAAAGAAAAATAAATGTGCTAAAGTGCATGAGGGCGCTTGGGCAAGCCAGGGTACGGGAGCCATGGGTGCTCGGCAGACCCCACCTTCCACTCTTGTCCAGGGGAAGGAAGCGAGGACGTGAGGCCTGCCCATTGCCCCCTTCACAGTAGCCCCATCCACCTCTCCCTCTAGGGCCAGGAGATGGCGAGGTCCGTTGGCGCGGTGGCCTACCTCGAGTGCTCGGCTCGGCTCCATGACAATGTCCACGCCGTCTTCCAGGAGGCGGCCGAAGTGGCCCTCAGCAGCCGCGGTCACAACTTCTGGCGGCGGATTACCCAGGGCTTTTGCGTGGTGACCTGAGCATCTCGGGGCGTCCCAGCAGCGCGGGAAGGGGCAGGGTGCTGACCTACTGCTGAGCTGGCTGGGCTGGACCCGGCCCCTAGGCTGTGACCGCCGAACTGCACCACAACAGATGGGTGCCACCAAGGCCAAGCCCTGGGGCCTGGGAGTCTTGGACTGAGAAAGGGGGTTCCTGGGCCCACCTGCCCTATGTAGGGCTCATCCTGCTGTGCCGGAGAATCACTCACTGACCTCTTCGCCCGGTCCCGGACCGACATCCTGGAGCCGCCTGTGCAGCCTGATGCCCCCTCGTGGCTGCTCCCAGGGCTGCACCTGCAGGGACCTAAAGTTCTTAGGTCCCTCCTGCCAGGACCCACACCCGGCCCCATCCCACCTGTCATACTGGTAACTGTAACAAGGAAAACGACATCACTTGTCATTTGTGTCATGCCTGGTTTCTTTTTTCTTTTCTTTTTTTTTTTTTTTTTTTTTTGAGACAGAGTCTCGAGTCTCGCTCTGTCCCCCAGGCTGGAGTGCAGTGGCTCAATCTCAGCTCACTGCAAACTGTGCCTCCTGGGTTCAAGCGATTCTCCTGCCTCAGCCTCCTGAGTAGCTGGGGTTACAGGCGCGCGCCACCATGCCCAGCTAATTTTTGTATTTTTTTTTAGTAGAAACGGGGTTTCTTTTTTTTTTTTTTTTTTTTTTTGAGACGGAGCCTCACGCTGTTGCCCAGGCTGGAGTGCAGTGGCGCGATCTCGGCTCACTGCAAGCTCCGCCTCCTGGGTTCACGCCATTCTCCTGCCTCAGCCTCCTGAGTAGCTGGGACTACAGGCGCCCGCCACCGCGCCCGGCTAATTTTTTGTATTTTTAGTAGAGACGGGGTTTCACTGTGGTCTCGATCTCCTGACCTTGTGATCCGCCTGCCTCGGCCTCCCAAAGTGCTGGGATTACAGGCTTGAGCCACCGCGCCCGGCCAGAAACGGGGTTTCACTATGTCAGGCTGGTCTCGAACTCCTGACCTCGTGATCCACCCGCCTCGGCCTCCCAAAGTGCTGGGATTACAGCCGTGAGCCACCACGCCCAGCCTATGCCTCTTGTGTCAAAGCGGCTTTACACACACGTTCCAAGGTAGGTAAAAGCCCACCCCATCTAGGCACTGGGATGGGACTGCTTGGATCCAATCCAGCTTTATTGCTTCCACGACCTTGGGCAAGTTCTTCTGGGCCTCAGCTTCCTCACCTGTGAAATGGATCACAGACTAAGCCATGGAGCTTTTGGATGAGTAAGAGGGTCATGAGGACCAACACATGCAAAGAGCTTAGTAGGTGCCTAGCACGCAGTAAGTGCTCACAAAAGGTTAGGCCAGGGCCGGACGCGGTGACTCACTCCTGTAATCCCGGCACTTTGGGAGGCCAACATGGCTGGATCACGAGGTCAGGAGTTCGAGACCAGCCTGACCAACATGGCGAAACCCCTGTCTCTACTAAAAATACAAAAATTAGCTAGGCGTGGTGGCTCACACCTGTAATCCCAGCTACTCCAGAGGCTGAGGCAGGAGAATTGCTTGAACCCAGGAGGTGGAGGTTGCAGTGAGCCAAGATCACACCACTGCACTCCAGCCTGGGCAACAAGAGCGAAACTCTGTCTCAAAAAATAAATAATAACAATAAATTAATAAATAATAGTAGTTTAAACAATAAAATATAAATAATAAAAATAAAAAAACTCACAGTGGGGACTGGAATCCAGGTAGGGTTTTCCACGTTGGCCCCTAACACTATTTCACGTGCTGCAGCTCAGCCCTGTAATCTGAGCTGTAAGCCCCCACATTGCTGAAGTCCCCCACCTGGAACTGTTTCTGATGAAACTTCCGGGACAGGTGTCAGCAGCTGGTTCTCATTAAGGATCATGTGTATCAGTGCAAAAGAAATGGTCTCGTTTGGCTGGGTGCGGTGGCTCACACCTGTAATCCCAGCACTTTGGGAGGCCAAAGCAGATGGATTGCCTGAGGCCAGGAGTTCAAGACCAGCCTGGCCAACATGGTGAAACTGCGTCTCTATTAAAAAAATACAAAAATTAGCCAGGTGTGGTAGCACGCACCTGTAGTCCCAGCTACTCAGGAGACTGAGGCAGGAGAATTGTGTGGGACGACGAGGTTGTGGTGAGCTGAGAATGCACCACTACACTCTAGCCTGGATGATAGAGCGAGACCCCATCTCAAAAAAAAGAAAATATATGGTTGGTTTTGGAACTTCCCAAGAGCTTTAATTAGGCTCACAGTACAGTTGGAGAATATTTGGGTTTGAGTCCAGAGCACATGGGCATAGAGTAGATTAGTGCAGCTTTGGTGCTGGTTCATGGTTTGGTTCAGATCGAGCCCCTGAGCATAAGAAAGTTACTCACTCAGGCCAGAAATGAAGCTGCGGCAGGTGGGGTCATAAGTGCCCTGCTCACCTTGTGGCTTGGCCAGATGGGTAGATAGGAGGGGGGGCTCAAACTGCATCTGATTCAGGACACACCAAGATCTCTCTTAGGAAATTACCTCCCCTTGAAGCCCCAACAGGATTCTTTTTTTTTTTTTTTTCACAGACAGAGTCTTGCTCTGTTGCCCAGGCTGGAGTGCAGTGGTGCAATCATAGCTCACTGCAGCCTCAACCTCCTGGGCTCAAGCAATCCTCCTACCTCAGCCTCCTGAGTATCTGGGACTACAGTTGCACACCACACCCAGCTAATCCCCCTGCAGGGTTCTAAGTGCTATAGAGGAGAGCAGACCATGGGGTGGGCTTGTTCACTGAATCGGTTTTAATGAGTTCACATTGACTAAGACTCACTGAGGCCGGGTGTGGTTGCTCACGCCTGTAATCCCAGAACTTTGGGAGGCCAAGGCAGGTGGATCACCTGAGGTCAGGAGTTCAACACTCGCCTGACCCATATGGTGAAACTCCGTCTCTACTAAAAATACAAAAATAAGCTGGGTGTGGTGGCATGTGCCTGTAATCCCAGCTTCTAGGGAAGCTGAGGCATGAGAATTGCTTCAATCCGGGAGGTGGAGGTTGCAGTGAGCCGAGACCACGCCATTGCACTACTCCAGACTGGACAACAGAGCGAGACTCTGTCTCCAAAAAAAAAAAAAAAAAAAAGAAGGAAGGAAAGAAAGAGAGTCACTGTGTGCTTAGTGCTGTGCTTAGTCATTTTCCATGAAAGTATCCCATTTAGTAGTCACAGGCCCCAGCAAGCTAGGACCAGGTACACATCCACCTCACAGATGAGGAGGCAGAAGCACAGAGGGCTTGGTCAAATGCTCATGACCTCAAGAAGTAGCAAGGCCAAGGTTTAAGCCCAGGACAGTCTGACTGTCCAGAATCTGGGCTGTTAACCACTACGCTGGACCCCTGTCCTGAGTCACCTCTTCCCCGGACCCCCAGCCCTGGACCCCTGCTTTGTACCAGTATTTCCAGACCCAGACCCCAAGGAGCTAAGAGTTTACAGAGATAAAAAGGCTTAGAACTGTCTTTCAGGGATTGGGAGCAACATGGCGGGTGCAAGGCTGTGAAGACCACGTGGTTTGCCCCAGACACCAGCAGAGCTACAGTTCACAGAAGGCCCGCTGAAGCAGGCTGAGTAGCACCTGAGGATCCCAGCAGAAGGAATAGGCGCTGGGATTTATTGGGTTCCTACCCTGTGCCAGACACTTGATTGACAAGATGCCATTATTAGACCCATTTCAGAGAAGAAAATAAGGCTCAGGGCAGGAGAGTGGTCTGTGTAGGGTCATGTGGCCAGAGGTAGGGCTGAAGTTCAGCTCAGCCTCTCATGGTACTTCATTGAGGACGCATGCTGGGAGATCAAGGTCAGTGAGGAACCGAGCTCTGTGGGCAAAGAAGAAGCAGGATGGGTCTGGAGAGCGGAAAGATCCAGTGGTGTGCACAAGTTGGGGAGAAGCATCTGGGGCCACCACATGAGAGGAGGGAAGTGGGCACCTGCCTGCTGTTCCGGGGAGGGAGTTCCTGGGAGAGAGACAGTGGGACTCAGGAGCACACACACTGGACTTTCCTTCCCTGCCAAGGGCTGCCCTCCTCTCCTTCTTTGAGAGCTCATCACCACCTGAAATGGTCCTGTCTGTCTCCCCATGGCCATGCCAGCTCTCTGAGAGCACAGGCTGGGCTTGTTGCAATCCCCCATGCCTGCCGGGCGCGGTGGCTCACGCCTGTAATCTCAGCACTTTGGGAGGCCAAAGCGGGTAGATCACCTGAGGTCAGGAGTTCGAGACCAGCCTGGCCAACATGGTGAAACCCTGTCTCTACTAAAAATAAAAAAAATTAGCCAGGCGTGGTCGTGGGCACATGTAGTCCCAGCTGCTCAGGAGGCTGAGGCAGGAGAATTGATTGAACCCCAGAGGCAGAGGTTGCAGTGAGCTGAGATTGCGCCATTGCACTTCAGCCTGGGTGACAGAGCGAGACTCCATCTCAAAAAAAAAAAAAAAGAAAGAAATCCCCTGTGCCTCAAACAATGCCTAGCATATAGTAAACACCAAATACATAGGTGAGAAATGAGTGAATTAATGAATGAATGAATGCCATCAATCAGTACTCCATTCAGACCCTCATCTATTCCGGCTTGGACCAGCACATAAGTCTCCCAGCCTGCAGGCTCTCAGCCTCCTCCATCCTCCTCACTCTGGCAGAGCCATCCTCCAAAGCACAAGTGTGTCCCTGCACAGAAGACTTCGGCAGCCCCTCTGCCCAAAGATGAAGAGCCAGAGTCCACGGCTGGGGCCTGGGGCTCTCCAGTATCTGGCCCCAGCCCACCTTGATCTGGGCCTTATCCCCAGGACACCTCCCCACACCCACTCAGGCCACACCCAGGGGCCACATCAAGGGAGCACCAACCTCCTAGCCTTCGCTCAGACTGCTTTCCCACCTCAGCAAGCCCTGCCTCCCAGTCACCGCCCATTCAAACCTCCCCTCCTCCCCCAAATCCTTCAGGGTCCAGCTGGGACACCACCCTCTCCAGGAAGCTTGTGGGCCAAGCCTGCCGCCTTTCTCCCTCTTCACTGCACACCCGCCTGTGTGCACCAAAGCTGTCTTCGCAGGGCCCCTTGGCTAAGGAACTGGGCTTTTCTTCCCATGCTGTGGGAAGGGCCAGGTTGGACTCCGTAAGATGACAGGTCTGGTCGTGGGACCAGGTGGGCTATCTGGGAGGGCAGAGGCGGGAGCCTGGAGACCAGCTGTGCAGCTGCAGATGTCCAGACACAAGAAACAAGCCACCACAAGTCAAGGCTTGGTGACTTCTGGGCTGGGCGCTGTAGCACCAAGGGTGGACTTTGGGAAGGGTGGGGATGTTGGGAGGGAGGTAAGAATGCAGGCCTCTCCCACCCAGGGTCGGGGGGGGGGGGGGGAGGGGGAGGGGAGGAATGTGGGGAGGGCGAGTACTTCTCCCAGACCCGGCACTGGGAGAGGCGGGGACCTGAGTTGGGTGACCGCTTTCTCACTCTGGCCTCTCTCCCTCTGCCCTGCCTGCGTTTCAGGCCCCATCCTGCCTAGCCCACCACACACAGCTCTCCAACCATGTCCAAGGAAGGCACGGGAGCGGCGGGGGTGGGGGCGGGGCGCGGTCCTCGGAGACGCCTGTGAGAAGCCAGAGTTATTACTATTATCCTCCTCCTTCTCCCCCCAACAATCCCCTCTTTCAATTCCTCACTACCCAGCCTGGCAGGGCAGGCACTGCCAGACGAGTGGGAGCTAGGGAAGGCCCAGCCTGGAGGCCAGCCCAAGCCAAAAGCCACAAACCACAGTCTTCCTTACCCCACGCCACCTCCACCCAGCCTTGGGGTTGTCTGCTGGGAAGGTAGAGGGCAGGGGTGGGAACCTCAAGTCATCTCCTCCAGGACAGGCCACTCCTTAACACCCTCAGGGTGAGGAGGAGGGTGGGGCACACACTCTGTGAGTCACAGAGCTTCCCTCTCCCCTGTGCCGGGGCAATGCTCTGGGCCCCATCCCATGTCTGGACACAGGGAGAGGATGGTGGCCAGCAGATCACCCTACTCCAGGCCACCCTCTGCTCTCCAGCCTCGTTTTCCTCCTGGGGACCCATCATTTGGAGGATAACCACTCACAGCCCCCAGGAAGTCATCGTTCAGCCGCTGGCTAGGAAACCAACAAAGCATATGGCCAGGCTGAGGGCAGTAAACGCGCGAAAGAGTGGAACAGCTGACAGCCCACCCCTGCATTCAAGGGCTTAATCTCCACAGTAATGCTGCTGATTAATAGGTCAGATTGCCGGGCGCGGTGGCTCACGCCTGTAATCCCAGCACTTTGGAAGGCCAAGGTGGGCGGATCACCTGAGGTCAGGAGTTTGAGACCTGCTTGACCAACATGGTGAAACCCCGTCTCTGCTAAAAATACAAAAAATTAGCCGGGCGTGGTGGTGGGCACCTGTAATCCCAGTTAATTGGGAGGCTGAGGCAGGAGAATCGCTTGAACCCACGAGGCAGAGATTGCGGTGAGTCAAGATGGCACCACTGTATTCCAGCCTAGGCAGGACAGAGACTCCATCTCAAAAACAAACAAATAAACAAACAAAAAAGGTCAGACTGTGACTAGAAGGGGACTTTCCTGCGTTCAAATCCTGGCTCTGCAACTTACCAGCTGTGTGACCTTGAAGGAGACACTAGGGCTTTCTTATGTGTCAGTTTCCTTATTTGTCAAATGTGGGTATGAGTAGCTCTGACCTCCTACATTGGTTGGATTCAATAAGCAAATAGTGCTTATTCACTCCCTCAGTGCTAACTCTTAACTAGAGCTATTAACTAAGAAATGAGGATAATTGTTTACTGTGCAGGGTTGTTGCAGGGCCTGCGAAGCAGAAACAAGCATGTATGTGTTTGATGCTGGCCCCCTCTTCCCAATCTGGGTCACCAAGCCTGGGAGGAGAAGAGAGGGAAGCTTCATCAAGGAGACAGAAAGGAACATGAGGCTGACCGCTGTTTGCAGGCCTGCAGGAGGGGCTGGACCCTCAGCAGAGCCAGGGAGGATGGGGCTGGAATTTCCTCCAGGGCTCCTGTTTGCACGGGACACACCAAACTGAGCAGTGCTCAGCCCAGGGCTGACAATAGTAGTACGTCTGATTAGGAAATGCATGGTATCAGCTCCTACCAAAAAACAAATTTTATTTTTATTTATTTATGGTTTTCTTTGTTTTTGGTTTTAGTTTTATTGAGACAGAGTTTCACTTTTGTCACCCAGACTGCAATGGTGCGATCTCGGCTCACTGCAATCTCCACCTCCCGGGTTCAAGCAATTCTCCTGCTTCAGCTTCCCAAGTAGCTGGGATTACAGGCACCCACCACCACTCCCAGCTAATTTTTGTATTTTTACTAGAGATGGGATTTCACCACGTTGGCCAGCCTGGTCTAGAACTCCTGATCTTAGGTGATCCGCCTGCCTTGGCCTCCCAAAGTGCTGGGATTACAGGTGTGAGCCACCGCACCCGGCCTTTATTTCTTTTTGAGCCAGGGTCTCACTTTGTCATCCAGGCTGGAGTGCAGTGGCATAGTCTCTGCTCACTGCAGCCTCGACCTCCTGGGCTCAAGTGATCCTCCCGCCTCTGCCTCCCAAGTAGCTGGGACCACACAGCACATGCCACCACAGGCCCTGCTCTAGGCACTGTGACTACTGAGCACCAAGTGCAGGGTGCAGGGTGCAGGGTGCAGAGGTGAGGTGAGCAGGATGTGGTCCTTGCCTTCCAAGCTTCCATCTTCCATCTTCTGTGGCAGCTCAGATGTGGATACAACCAGCAGGGGAGGGGAGTGTGCAACATTCACTCAGCAGCCCACAGGTGTGAGTGCCGGCTCCTGCCACTGAGACAAACAGGAGGAGTTCAGCTAAAACAGGGTTAGGCCAGGCACAGTGGCTCACGCCTGTAATCCCAGCACTGTGGGAGGCCAAGGTGGGAGGATTGCTTGAGCCCAGGAATTTGAGACCAGCCTGGGCAACATGGGGAGACTCTGTCTCTACAAAAAAAAACCCAAAAAAAGTATTTTTCTTTTTGAGGTAAGGTCTCATTCCGTCATCCAGGCTGGGGTGCAGTGGCAGAGTCGCTGCTCACTGCAGCCTTGACCTCCTGGGCTCAATCCATCCTCCTGCCTCAGCCACCTGAGTAGCTGGGATCACAGGCTCAGACTACCACAGCTGGCTGCTTTTTTTTTTTTTTTTTTTGAGACGGAGTCTCTCTCTGTCGCCCAGGCTGGAGTGCAGTAGCATGATCTCAGCAGCTCACTGCAAGCTCTGCCTCCTGAGTTCACGCCATTCTCCTGCCTCAGCCTCCCAAGTAGCTGGGGCTGCAGGCGCCCGCCACCACGCTCGCCTCATTTTTTGTATTTTTAGTAGAGACGGGGTTTCACCGTGTTAGCCAGGATGGTCTCAATCTCCTGACCTCGTGATTCGCCTGCCTCGGCCTCCCAAAGTCCTGGGATTACAGACATGATCCACCGTGCCCGGCCTCCAGCTAATTTTTTAATTTTTTTTGGAGCGATAGGGTCTCACTATATTGCCAAAGCTGGTACATTTTTTTTTTTTTTTTTTTTTTTTTTTTGAGACGGAGTCTCACACTGTCGCCCAGGCTGGAGTGCAGTGGCGCGATCTCGGCTCACTGCAAGCTCCGCCTCCTGGGTTCACGCCATTCTCCTGCCTCAGCCTCCTGAGTAGCTGGGACTACAGGCGCCCGCCACCGCGCCCGGCTAATTTTTTTTTGTATTTTTAGTAGAGACGGGGTTTCACTGTGGTCTCGATCTCCTGACCTTGTGATCCGCCCGCCTCGGCCTCCCAAAGTGCTGGGATTACAGGCTTGAGCCACCGCGCCCGGCCCAAAGCTGGTACATTTTTAAAAAATTAATGGAACAGGCTGGGTGCAGTGGCTCATGTCTGTAATCCTAGCACTTTGGGAGGCTGAGGCGGGCAGATCACAATATCAGCAGTTCGAGACCAACACGGTGAAACTCCATCTCTACTAAAAATACAAAAATTATCTGGGTGTGGTGGCGCGCACCTGTAATCCCAGATACTCTGGAGGCCAAGGCAGGAAAATCGCTTGAACCCCTGGGAGGTGGAAGTTGCAGTGAGCCAAGATCACGCCACTGCACTCCAGCCTGGGTGACAGTAAGACTCTGTCTCAAAAAAAAAAAGTTGAACAGAAAAAAATAAGAAAGATAAAGGGCAGGATCAAAAGCAGTGGGTGGCAAAGTTGGGTGCTTGGACACAGGACCCCAACTCTCAGCCTCACCTCCTGGCCTCCCTTGGGTGCTGTCCAGGTGCTGGACCTTGACCACCAGAGGGCAGCAGGGCCCAAGAAGAGGCGCCTTCCCCACTCCCCGCGAGGCCCATGGGGCAGGTGTGGCGATGATCTGCCCCATTGCTCCTGCCTAGGGTATGTTTAGCAACAAATAACTGCCAGCAGCCCCACCCACTGAGCCCTGCCCACCCCACCAACATTTTACACAAATAAAACTGGGGCTCAGAGTGGCTGAGTAAGTTGACCATTCAGTTAGTCTAGGCAGACCCAAAAGAGAATCAGGTGGTCCTGAATCAGTTGTGGTTCTAAGGTCAGAGAGATGTGGGTTTGAATCCCCCCCTGCACCTACCAACTGGCAGGATTCTTGTCAAGCGTCAGGCGGGCCTGGATGGAGTGCGATCAAACGTGGGAAACGCAATAAGAGCACCACTGCTGTTCTCTCCTGATTCCACCCCAGAATTTGCAACGCAGTTCAGGGAGATGATCAAAATACTTAAGAGTGTTAAGGAACCCCGAGAGAGTGATCCCAGAAAGCGAGGTGCTGTGGGCAAGCACCAGGGGGCACGCCCCACTGCATGTGGCCAGAAGAATCCTGGAGGGTTGCCAGAGAAGGGGTGGAGCTGGAGGACCCTGCGGGGCAGGCTGGATAGCTGGCGGGACTTTCCTGCTGGAGAATAAACCCATGCAGAGACCCAGCCCCTATGTGGGGCGCTGGGAATGGTTTTGGAGCTGTGTACTCCTCCTCATCCTCCCAACAGCGAAGGGCTGCTGCCTCCACAGTGCCAAGAAGTGACACCTCTCGGGAGCTTCTGTCTGGCCCAGCCCAGCCACTTCAGACACCCTGAGCTCTCCAGCTCTTTTCACTTCCCCATCCCAACACCTCCGTTGAGAATCAAAAAAGAAACGGCCTGATAAATAATTTTTTATTTTTAGCGACAGAATCTCACTCTGTCACCCAGGGTGCAGTGCAGTGGTGCTATCCTAGCTCACTATAACCTCAAACTCCCCGGGCTGCAGCGATCCTCCCGCCTCAGTTTCCTGAGTAGCTGGGATCACAGGCATATGCCAACATGCCTGGCTAATTTTTTTTTTCTTTCTTTTTTTGAGACTGACTTTCGCTCTTGTTGCCCAGGCTGGAGTGCAGTGGCACGACCTCAGCTCACCGCAACCTCTATCTCCCGGGTTCAAGCGATTCTCCTGCCTCAGCCTCCTGAGTAGCTGGGATTACAGGCATGTGCCACCACGCCCTGCTAATTTTGTATTTTTAGTAGAGACAGAGTTTCTCTATGTTGGTCAGACTAGTCTCAAACTCTTGACCTCAGGTGATCCTCCTGCCTTGGCCTCCCAAAGTGCTGAGATTACAGGTGTGAGCCACAGCACCCGGCCTATGCCTGGCTAATTTTTTTATTTTTTATTTATTTTTTTCTTTTCTTTTTTCTTTTTTTTTTTTTTTTAGACAGAGTCTCGCTCTGTTGCCCAGGCTGGAGTGCAGTGGCCGGATCTCAGCTCACTGCAAGCTCCGCCTCCCGGGTTCACGCCATTCTCCTGCCTCAGCCTCCCGAGTAGCTCGGACTACAGGCGCCCACCACCTCACCCGGCTAGTTTTTTGTATTTTTTTAGTAGAGACGGGGTTTCACCGTGTTAGCCAGGATGGTCTCGATCTCCTGACCTCGTGATCCGCCCGTCTCGGCCTCCCAAAGTGCTGGAATTACAGGCTTGAGCCACCGCGCCCGGCTATTTTTTGTAGAGATGGAGTCTCACTATGTTGCCCAACCTGGTCTCGAACTTCTAGGCTCAAATATGCCTTGGCCTCCCAAAGGGCTGGGATTACAGGCGTGCACCTGGCCAAGAATTTTTTTTATTTTTTATTTATTATTATTATTATTTTGAGATGGAGTTTTGCTCTTGTTGCCCAAGCTGGAATGCAATGGCGCAATCTCAGCTCACTGCAACCTCCACCTCCCGGGTTCAAGCGATTCTCCTGCCTCAGCCTCCCAAGTAGCTGGGATTATAGGCGCATGCCACCATGCCCAGCTAATTTTTGTATTTTTAGTAGAGATGGGGTTTCATCATGTTGTCTAGGCTGGTCTCGAACTCCTGACCTCAGGTGATCCGCCCACCTTGGCCTCCCAAAATGCTGGGATTACAGGCATGAACCACTGCACTTGGTCAATAATTTTTGTTTCTTTTTTGAAACAGAGTCTTGCTCTGTCACCCAGGCTAGAGTGCAGTATTGAGATCTCAGCTCCCTGCAACCTCCGTCTTCTGGGTTCAAGTGATTCTCCTGCCTCAGCCTCCAGAGTAGCTGGTATTACAGACGTGTGCCAGCACCCCCCGGCCTGCCAAGAATATTGTATACCATTGTCACTCATCACATCCCCTAGGACCAGCTCCCTGAAAGTTCCCAATCCCCTCACCTACATCCTCCCCTCCCCGCTGCCCTCAAGCCCACCATCCAGGAGGGAGCCATACCACCCTGATCACATCTTGGAGGGTCTCAGCAGAGTCCAGGTGTAGCCTTCCCCCAGGGCATTAACAGAACTCCCTGAGCTTCTCTTTCCCCATTTCCTTCTCCCCCTCCCTCCCTCACTCCTCCTACCCGGGATCTCCTCCTCAATGAACTAGCCTTCCTTATCCACAATTTTGTTTACCCATGGTTAACCTTAACCCAAAACTATTAAATGGAAAATTCTAGAAATAAACAATCGTAATTCTTTTTTTTTTTTTTTTTTTGAGACACAGTCTCACTCTGTAACCCAGGCTGGAGTGCAGTGGCATGATCTCCACCCACTGCAACCTCCGCCTCCCTAGTTCAAGCGATTCTCACGCCTCAGCCTCCCAAGTAGCTGGGATTACAGGCATGTGCCACCACGGCCAGCTACTTTTTGTATTTTTAGTAGAGACAGGGTTTTGCCATGTTGGCCAGGCTGATCTTAAACTCCTGACCTCGGGTGATTCCCCCACCTCAGCCTCCCAAAGTGCTGGGATTCCAGGAGTGAGCCACCAAGCCTGGCCATAAGTTTTCAATTGTGCACCATTCTAAGTAGTGTGATGACATCTCCCCAGTTCCCACTCTGTCCTTCCTGGTAGACACTACCTATTAGTCAGTGTCGAGTCATTACATCAGTTACTTAGTTGGGATCCACTGTGGTATGGCAGTGCTAGTTTCAAGTAACCCTTACTGTATTTAACAATGGCCCCAGGGCACAAGAGTAGTGATGTTGGCAATTCTTACATGCCAAAGAGCAACTGTAGAGAGCTTCCTTTCACTGAAAAGGTTAAAGTTCTCAACTTAAGAAAAGAAAAAAAATCGAATGCTGAAGTTGCTAAGATTTGTCGTAAAAATGAATCTCCTGCCAGGCATGGTGGCTCACGCCTGTAATCTCAGCACTTTGGGAGACTGAGGCGGGTGGATCACCTGAGGTCAGGAGTTCGAGACTAGCCTGTCCAAGATGGTAAAACCCCGTCTCTACTAAAAATGCAAAAAATTAACCGGGCATGGTGGTGTGTGCCTGTAATCCCAGCTACTCAGGAGGCTGAGGCAGGAGAATCCCTTGAACCTGGGAGGCGGAGGTTGCGGTGAACTGAGATCACGCCACTGCACTCCAGCCTGGGCAACAAGAGTGAAACTTCGTCTCAAGAAAAAAAAAAAAAGTATATAGTGCTTACTACATGCCTGACACTTTTTTGAGACAGGATCTCACTCTGTTGCCCAGGATGGAGTGCCGTGGTTCAATCACAGCTCACTGAAGCCCCAACCTCCTGGGCTCAAGTGGTCCTCTCACCTCAGCATCCTGAGTAGCTTGGACTAGAGGAGCATATCACCATGGCTAATTTTTTTTTTTTTTTGAGAAACAGGGACTCACTATGTTGTCCAGGCTGGTCTCAAACTTCTGGACTCAAGTAATCCTCCTGCCTCAGCCTCCCAAAGTGTTGAGATTACAGGCATGAGTCCCCGTACAATGCTTTTTTTTTTTTTTTTTTAATATAATTTTTAGTCCAGGCGCAGTGGCTCATGCCTGTAATCCCAACACCTTGGGAGGCCGAGGCGGAAGAATCGCTTGAGGTCAGGAGTTCGACACCAGCCTGGCCAACGTGGTGAAACCCTGTCTCTACTGAAAATACAAAAACCAGCCGGGCATGGTGGTGCATGCCTGTAATCCCCACTACTCGGGAAGTTGAGGCAGGAGAATCGCTTGAACCCGGGAGGCGGAGGTTGCAGTGAGACGAGATGGTGCCATTGCACTCCAGCCTGGGCAACAGAGCGAGACTCCATCTCGAAAAATAAAACAAAAGCCAGGCGTGGCGGTGCTCGCCTGTAATCTCCGCACTTTGGAGGCTGAGGCAGGCAGATCGCCTGAGGTCAGCCTGGCCAACATGGTGAAACCCTGTCTCTACTAAAAATACAAAAATTACCTGGGAGTGGTGGCGTGTGCCTGTAATCCTAGCTACTCGGGAGGCTGAGGCAGGAGAATCGCTTGAACCCAGGAGGCAGAGGTTGCAGTGAACCAAGATTGCACCACTGCACTCCAGCCTGGGCGACAGAGTGAGACTCTGTCTTAGTAAATAAATGAATGAATAAATAAATAAATAGGCCGGGTGTGGTGGCTCACACCTGTAATCCCATCACTTTCAGAGGCCGAGGTGTGGATCACCTGAGGTCGGGAGTTCAAAACCAGCCTGGCCAATATGGGAAAACCCCGTCTCTACTAAAAATATAAAAATTAGCTGAGCATGGTAGCGTGTGACTGTAATCCCAGCTACTGGGGAGGCTGAGGCAGGAGAATTGCTTGAAGCCGGGAGGTGGAGGTTGCAGTGAGCCGAGATCACACCATTGCACTGCAGCCTGGGCAGTAAGAGCAAAACTCTGACTCAAAAAAAAAAAATTATTTTTAACCCTCATTTCTTCTGCAACAACACTTCTAATACCAACTCATTAAACCTTCATTTCCACCCTGCAACGTGGGCACAGTTAGCAGCAGCCCCATTTTACAGATGAGAAAACTGAAGGGCAGAGGGGTTAAGAAATTTGTCCGAAATCACAAGCTGACAAGGGACATTTAGCATTTGAATCCAGGCTGGATGGTCCCAGATCGCACGGTGTGTCCAGGCGATGGGTGGGGACAGCAGGTCCACAGTGTCCAGAGGTCTGTAACCCAGGCTGTGGGGGCCTGCTCCCAGCTCTGTCACTGATGCAGAGTGATCAGATAGCCTTCCCACAAGGCCCTTTTCTGCTGAAATTAACAAGCCCCTTTTGATGTCTGAAGCTTCTTAAGAGCTCTCACTGGTTCAGACCCTATATTAAGAGAAATTGAGGACAGGCATGGTGGGGCATGCCCATAATCCCAGCCCTTTGGGAGGCCAAGGCAGGAGGATCGCTTGAGGCCAGGAATTGGAGACCAGCCTAGGCACACAGGGAAACCCCCATCTGTACAAAATATTTTTTTAAAAAAACAGCCAGGCAGGGTGGCATGTGCCTGTAGTACCAGCTATTCAGGAGGCTGAGGTGAGAGGATCACTTGAGCCCAGGAATTCAAGGTTATAATGAACTATGATTGCACTACTATACTTCAGCCTGGGTGACAGACTAAGATCCTGTAACGTAAAAAACAAAAGAAAAAGTAAGAGAAAAACTGCAAAACATTTAAAAATAGTATACACACTATATATATATATATATATATATATATATATATATATATATATATACACACTATTATATATATATGGCAGAGTCTCACTCTGTTGCCCACACTGGAGTGCAGTGGTGCGATCTCGGCTCACTGCAACCTCTGCCTTCCGAGTTCAAGTGATTCTCCTGCCTCAGGCTTCTGAGTAGCTGGGATTACAGGCACCCACCACCACGCCCAGCTGATTTTTGTCTTTTTACTAGACACAGGGTTTCACCATTTTGGCCTTGAACTCCTGGCCTCAGGTGACTCACCCGCTTCAACCTCCCAAAGTGCTGGGATTACAGGTGTGAGCCACCATGCCTGGAGAAAAATAGGATTTAAATTACTCTAAGTTTTATGGCCTTTGAAAACAACTTGATAATTTGCATATTTTATTTTCTTTTTTTCCCCATTAAGAAAACCCTTGCATAGTTGTAATCACACTCTCATGCCTTTTTTGTTTGTTTTTGTTTTCAAAACAAAACTTGCTGTGTCACTTAGGCTGGAATGCAGTGGGGCAAACCTAGCTCACTGCTGTAACTTCGAACTCCTGAGCTCAAGGGATCCTCCTGCTGAGGCCTCTTAAGTGCCACCTTACCCAGCTAATTTTTTTTTTTTTTTTTTTTTTAGATGGAGTCTGGGTTTACAGGTGGGTACCACCACGCTCAGCTAATTTTTGTATTTTTAGTAGAGATGAGGTTTCACCATGTTGGTCATGCTGGTCTCAAACTACCTACCTCAGGTTATCCACCCGCCTCGGCCTCCCAAAGTGCTAGGATTATAGGCGTGAGCCAACGCGCCCGTCCACCCAGCTAATTAAAAAAAAATTTTTTTGTAGGCTGGGCGTGGTGGCTCACGCCTGTAATCCTAGCACTTTGGAAGGCTGAGGCGGGCACATCCCCCTCAAGGCCAGGAGTTCCAGACCAGCCTGGCCAACATGCTGAAACCCCATCTTAACTAAAAATATAAAAATTAGCCCAGTGTGGAGGTGTGTGCCTGTTATCCTAGCTATTTGGGTGGTTGAGGCACGAGAATCGCTTGACTCCAGGAGACTGAGGTTGCAGTGAGCCAAGATCAAGCACTGCAGCCTGAGTGACAGAGCAAGACTATGTCTAAAACACAAAAAATTTGTAGAGATCATATTGCCCAGGCTGGTCTCAAACTGCTAGCCTCAAGCAATCCTCCCACCTCAGTCTCCCAAAGTGCTGGGATTATAGGCGTGATCCACTACATTTGGTCTCAGAATTGTTAAAGGGGATCCAGGACAAAGGTTTGTTTATTTATTTATTTCGTTGATGTTGTTTTGAGAGGGAGTCTCACTCCCTCAGGCTGGAGTACAGTGGTGCTATCTTGGCTCACTGCAACCTCCGCCCCCCGGGTTCAAGCAATTCTCCCACCTCAGTCTCCCAAGTAGATGAGATTACAGGCATTCACCACCACACCTGGCTAATTTTTGTATTTTTGGTAGGGATGGGGCTCCACCAGGTTGGCTAGGCTGGTCTCAAATTCCCGCCCTCAAGTGACCTGCCTGCCTTGGCTTCCCAAAATTCTGGGATTACAGGTATGAGCCACCATGCCTGGAGCAGGACAAAGGTCTTACAAAAAAAAACTTACTGATTTTTCCAGTGATACTCTTGGTTTTAGATACATTGATTCATTGTCTGATCAAGATCAGATAATTATGGCCAACCCATTGGCTGGGGCCTCAGTTTCCTCTTCTGTAGTGATGATAATATTATCTCCAGTGAGTAGGGGGAAAAGGTCATATGGGGAAGGACGTAACAGAGGACTTGGCCCTGGTGAGTGCTCAGTAGAAGACAGCCTCGTGGATATTTTAGGGAGGCTGCTTTGTCATCAGCGATGTCATAGTAGCCCATGGAGTAAGCCCAGAGGGCAGTTGTGCTGCTCAGCTTCCAGCCTTGCTTTGGGCCTTTCAGTGTGTTGCTTTTCATCTCCTGCCAGTCTAGTCATCAAGGACTGTTTAGGGCTCACCTCAAGGACCTCCTTTGGCGGGGCCACGCTCTATCACTTTAACAACCCTAGGCCAGGTGCCGTGGCTCACGGCTGTAATCCCTGCACTTTGGGAGACCGAGGCGGGTGGATCACCTGAGGTCAGGAGTTCGAGACCAGCCTGGCCAACATTCTTTAATAAGAAAAAAATGTATATTTAAAAAATTACCTGGGTATGGTGGTGGGCACCTGTAATCCCAGCTGCTTGGGAGGCTGAGGTAGGAGAATCACTTGAACCTGGGAGGCAGTGGTTGCAGTGAGCCGACATTGCACCATTGCACTCCAGCCTGGGCAACAAGAGCGAAACTTCGTCTAAAAAAACAAACCCTAACAAGCTGGTTGTTTTTTATTGTTGTTTTGTTTTTACTTTTTTTTTTTTTTTTTGAGACGGAGTCTCACTCTATCACCCAGGTTGGAGTGCAGTGGTGGGATCTCGGCTTACTGCAAGCTCCTCCTCCTGGCTTCACGCCATTCTCCTGCCTCAGCCTCCCAAGTAGCTGGGACTACAGGCGCCAGCCACCATGCCTGGCTAATTTTTTGTAATTTTAGTAAAGACAGGGTTTCACGGTGTTAGCCAGGACGGTCTTGATCTCCTGACCTCATGATCTGCCTGCCTCGGCCTCCCAATGTGTTAGGATTACAGGCGTGAGCCACCGCACCTGGCCTGTTTTGTTTTTAGAGACAGATTCTCTCTGTAACCCAGGCTGGAGTGCAGTGGTTCGATCTTGCTTGCTGCAACCTCTGCCTCCCGGGTTCAAGCGATTTTCTCGCCTCAGCCTCCGGAGTAGCTGAGATAACAGGCATGCACCACCACACCTGGCTAATTTTTGTATTTTTAGTAGAGATGGGGTTTTTCCACCCACCCACTTTGGCCTCCCAAGGTGCTGGGATTAGAGGCATGAGCCACCATGCCTGCCAAGCTGGGTTTTGTTTTGTTTTGTTTTTGCCCCAAGATGGAGTCTCGCTCTGTCACCCAGGCTGGAGTGCAGTGGTTCGATCTTGGCTCACTGCAATCTCTGCCTCCTGGGTTCAAGCAGTTATCCTCTCTCACCCTACTGAGTAGCTGGGATTACAGGGGTGAGCCACCATCCCCAGCTAATTTTTGTATTTTTAGTAGGAATGAGGTTTCACGATGTTGGTCAGTCTGGTCTTGAACTCCTGACCTCGTGATCCACCCACCTGGGCCTCCCAAAGTGCTAAGATTACAGGCATGAGCCACCGCAACCGGCCGACAACTTGATTTTTATATGAAAATGTAACCAAGGTCAGGCATGGTGGCTCACGCCTATAACCCCAGCACTTTGGGAGGCCGAGGTGGGTGGATCACCTGAGGTCAGGAGTTTGAGAGTAGCCTGGCCAACATGGTGAAACCATGTCTCTACTAGAAATACCAAAATATTAGCTGGGCATGGTGGCGGAAGCCTATAATCCCAGCTACTCAGGAGGCTAAGGCAGGAGAATCACTTGAACCCGGGAGGCGGAGGTTGCAGTGAGCCGAGACTAAGCCACTGCACTCTGGCCTGGATGACAGAGCAAGACTCCATCTCAAAAAAAAAAATACTATTTTTTTTTAAAAAAAGAAAAGTTGGCTGGGTGGCGCAGTGGCTCACACCTGTAATCCCAGCACTTTGGGAGGCTGAGGTGGGCGGATCACAAGGTCAGGAGATCGAGACCATCCTGGCTAACACAGTGAAACCCTGTCTCTACTAAAAATACAAAAAAATTAGCTGGGCGTGGTGGTGGACGCCTGTAGTCCCAGCTGCTGGGGAGGCTGAGGCAGGAGAATGGCATGAACCCGGGAGGTGGAGCTTGCAGTGAGCCAAGATCGTGCCCCCTGTACTCCAGCCTGGGTGACAGAGCAAGACTCTGTCTCAAAAATAAATAAATAAATAAATAAATACATACATACATACATACATACATACATAAAATAAAAAAGAAAAGTTGCCAGCCACGGTGGCTCACGCCTATAATTTCAGCACTTTGGGAGGCCGAGGTGGGCGGATCACGAGGTCCGGAAAGCGTGACCATCCAGGCTAACAGTGAAACCCCACCTCTACTAAAAATACAAAAAAAAAAAAAAAAAAACCAAAAATTAACCAGGTGTGGTGGCGGGCGCCTGTAGTCCCAGCCACTCAGGAGGCTGAGGCAGGAGAATGGCGTGAACCCTAGAGGCAGAGTTTGCAGTGAGCCGAGATCACACCACTGCACTCCAGTCTGGGTGACAGAGCGAGACTCCATCGCCAAAAAAAAAAAAAGATATGTTAACCAAAGCAATTTATATCTGTGATCTTACTCCCCAAATCCCACAATCCCTGTCTAATAATGAGAAAAATACCAGACAGATCCAATTAAGGGACATTGTACAAAACTGACCAGTCCTCAAAACTGTCCAGTCCTCAAAACTGTCAAGGTTATCAAAAACAAGGAAAAGGCCAGGAGCAGTGACTCATACTTATAATCCCAGAACTTTGGGAGGCTGAAGTGGGAAGACTGCTTGAGGACAGGAGTTCAAGACCAGCAGTCTCTGCAATGTGGTGAGACCCTGTCTCTACAAACAAAATTAGCCTGGTATTGTAGCTCAAGCCTTGGTCCCAGGAGGCTGAGGTGGGAGGACTGTTTGAGCCAGGAGGTTAATGCTACAGTGAGCCATGATCGCACCATTGCACTCCAGCCTGGGCGACTGAGAAACCCTGTCTCAAAAAACAACCAGGAAAGTGAGACTCCATCACAGCCAAGAGAAGCCTAAAGAGACATGACGACTCAATGTCATCGACATGGTGTCCTGGATGGGATTCTGGCACAGAAAAGGACATTAGGTTAAAACTAAGGAAATCAAGCCGAGCATGGTGGCTCACGCCTGTAATCCCAGCACTTTGGGAGGCCGAGGCGAGAGGATCACCTGAGGTCAGGAGTTCGAGACCAGCCTGGCCAACATAGTGAAACCCTGTCTCTACTAAAAATACAAAAATTAGCCGGACATATTGGTACATGCCTGTAATCCCAGCCACTTGGGAGGTTGAGGCAGGAGAATCCTTGAACCTGGGAGGCAGAGGATGCAGTGAGCTAAGATCATGCCATTGAGGCCGGGCGCGGTGGCTCAAGCCTGTAATCCCAGCACTTTGGGAGGCCGAGACGGGCGGATCACGAGGTCAGGAGATCGAGACCATCCTGGCTGACACAGTGAAACCCCGTCTCTACTAAAAAATACAAAAAAACTAGCCGGGCGAGGTGGGCGGGCGCCTGTAGTCCCAGCTACTTGGGAGGCTGAGGCAGGAGAATGGCGTGAACCCGGGAGGCAGAGCTTGCAGTGAGCCAAGATCGCGCCACTGCACTCCAGCCTGGGCGGCAGAGCGAGACTCTGTCTCAAAAAAAAAAAAAAAAAAGAAAAAGATCATGCCATTGAACTCTAGCCTGCGTGACAAGAGCAAAACTCTGTCTCAAACAAAACAAAACAAACAAAAACTAAGGAAATCAGAATAGATTTTTTTGTTTTGTTTTGTTTTTTACTTTAGGTTCTGGAATACATGTGCAGGTTTGTTACATAGGTATACATGTGTAATGGTAGTTTGCTGCACCTATCAACTAGGTTTTAAGCCCCACATGCATTAGATATTTGTCCTAAGCCGGGCACAATAGCTCATGCCTGTAATCCAAGCACTTTGGGAGGCCGAGGCAGGCGGATCACCTGAGGTCAGGAGTTCGAAACTACCCTGACCAACATGGAGAAACCCTGTCTCTACTGAAAATACAAAATTAGCTGGGCATGGCGGTGCATGCCTGTAATGCCAGCTACTCGGGAGGCTGAGGCAGGAGAATCACTTCAACCCGGGAGGCAGAGGTTGCAGTGAGCCAAGATCATGCCATTGCACTCCAGGCCGGGCTACAAGAGTGAAACTCCATCTCAAAACAAAACAAAACCAAAAAGAGATATTTGTTGTTTTTTTTTTTTTTTTTGAGACGGTGTCTTGCACTGTTGCCCAGGCTGGAATGCAGTGGCACTATCTTGGCTCACTGCAAGCTCTGCCTCCCAGGTTCACGCTATTCTCCTGCATTCTCCTGCCTCAGCCTCCTGAGTAACTGGGACTACAGGCGCCCGCCACCACGCCGGCTATTTTTCGGTTTTTTTTTTTTTTTTTGAGAGGGAGTCTCGCTATGTCGCCCAGGGTGGAGTGCAGTGGCCGGATCTCAGCTCACTGCAAGCTCCGCCTCCCGGGTTTTTACGCCATTCTCCTGCCTCAGCCTCCCGAGTAGCCGGGACTACAGGCGCCCACCACCTCGCCCGGCTAGTTTTTTGTATTTTTTAGTAGAGACAGGGTTTCACCGTGTTAGCTAGGATGGTCTCGAACTCCTGACCTCGTGATCCGCCCATCTCGGCCTCCCAAAGTGCTGGGATTACAGGCTTGAGCCACCGCGCCCGGCCTATTTTTTGTATTTTTAGTAGAGACGGGGTTTCACTGTGTTAGTCAGGATGGTCTCGATCTACTGACCTCGTGATCCGCCCACCTCCGCCTCCCAAAGTGCTGGGATTACAGGCGTGAGCCACCGTGCCTGGCCAGATATTTGTCCTAATGCTGTCCCTCCCCTTGCCCCCTACTCACCAACAGGCCCCAGTGTGTGATGTTCCTTTCCCTGTGTCCATTTATTCTCATTGTTCAACTCCCACTTAGGAGTGAGAACATGTGGTGTTTGGTTTTCTGTTCCTGTGTTAGTTTGTAAAGTACAATCTTTAATTACAAATAGTATATCCCAGCTGGGCGCGGTGGCTCATGCCTATAATCCCAGCACTTTGGGAGGCTGAGGCGGATCACGAGGTTAGGAGATTGAGACCATCCTGGCTAACATAGCGAAACTCCGTCTCTACTAAAAATACAAAAAATTAGCCGGACGTGGAGGTGGGCGCCTGTAGTCCCACTTGCTGGGGAGGCTGAGGCAGAATGGCGTGAATCCAGGAGGCAGAGCTTGCAGTGAGCAGAGATCGCGCCACTGCACTCCAGCCTGGGCAACAGAGTGAGACTATATCTCAATAATAATAATAATAATAATGTATCAATATTATATGTATCATTACTTGTTTGTTTTTGAGACAGAGTCTCACTCTTTTGCCCAGGCTGGAGTGCAGTGGTGCAATTTCGGCTCATGGCAAGCTTCGCCTCCCAGGTTCAGCAATTCTCCTGCCTCAGCCTCTTATTTTATTTTATTTTTTTGAGATGGGAGTCTCACTCTATTGCCCAGGCTGGAGTGCAGTGGCGCGATCTCGGCTGATTGCAAGCTCTGCCTCCCAGGTTCATGCCATTCTCCTGCCTCAGCCTGCAGCGCCTGCCACCACGCCCAGCTAACTTTTTGTATTTTTAGTAGAGATGGGGTTTCACCGTGTTAGCCAGGATGGTCTCGATCTCCTGACCTCGTAATCTGCCCACCTTGGCCTGCCAAAGTGCTAGGATTACAGGCGTAAGCCACGGCATCCGGCTTGCCTCAGCCTCTTGAGTAGCTGGGATTATAGGCGTGCGCCACCGTGCCTGGCTGATTTTTAATTTTTTTTAGTAAAGATAGGGTTTCACCATGTTGGCCAGGCTGGTTTGGAACTCCTGACTTCAAGTGATTTGCCCGCCTTGGCCTCCCAAAGTGCTGGGATTACAGGCGTGAGCCACCATGCCCAGTCATGTATTATTACTTGTAACACACATACCACAGTAATCTGAGACATTAATAATAGGGGAAACTAGGTGCAGGGCTATATAGAAACATACTTTTCCTGCAAATCTAAAACTGTTCTAAAGTAAAATGGTTATTTAAAAAATCAGGCTGGGCATGGTGGCTCAGGTCTGTAATCCCAGCACTTTAGGAGGCCAAGGCGGGTGGATCATGAGATCAGGAGATTGAGACGATCCTGGCCAACATGGTGAAACCCTATCTTTACTAAAAATACAAAAAAGAAAAAATAGCTGGGCGTGGTGGTATGCGCCAGCAGTCCCAGCTACTCGGGAGGCTAAGGCAGGAGAATCGCTTGAACCAGGGAGTCAGAGGTTGAGCTGAGATGGTGCCATAGCACTCCAGCCTGACAACAGAGAGAGACTCTGTCTCAAAAAAAAAAAAAAAAAAAAAATCAAAGTAGCCACCAGAAATTATTGTAGTAGTCAGGTGAAATCCCAAGAGTAGGTTGGAAGTCCTAGGACTTCCTTTAGCCGCCTTTTTAGGTTGTCTTATCTATGCTGGGATGGATCCATTAATGGTTCAGCACTGAAGAGCCTCTAAAGGCCCTAATCTGTTCGGGCCTGAGTTGCATCCTTGAGCACCTATTCCTGCCTGCTGCACCGCCCTGGTTGTGTGGGCTACCTGAGAGCTGCCTCTACTGGTACCTAGATGGCATACTGGCTAAGGATAGGTCCCAGAGACCCAATAGCAACCCATCTGCTTCCCTCAGTGCAGAGCAGTGTTCAATAAATGCATGTGTGCGGCGTAAGACGTGAACTGCCCCAATTCCAGGCAAGACCTATAGGACGGATGCAACGCACACCTATTTGTGGAATTCTAGTCCTGGGTGGAGCGGTAATCCACTTGAACCAGGGGAGACCTCCTGAGGTTTAAACAAACCTCAGCTGGCAGCTGACAATAGAAATGTAAACAGCCAAGCCAGGCGCAGTGGCTCACGCTTGTAATCCCAGCACTTTGGGAGGCTGAGATGGGCAGATCACTTGAGGTCAGGAGTTTGAGACCAGCCTGGCCAACATGGTGAAACCCCGTCTCTACTAAAAATACGAAAATTAGTGGAGCATGATGGGGTGTGCCTGTAATCCCACCTACTAGGGAGGCTAAGGCAGGAGAATCGCTTGAACCCAGGAGGTGGAGGTTGCAGTGACCAGAGATCGTGTCACTACACTCCAGCCTGGGCAAGAGAGCAAGACTCTGTCTCAAAAAAAAAAAAAAGGAAAGAAAAAAAGAAAGCGGGGGGAGGGAGGGAGGGAGAAAAGGAAGGAAGGGGGAGAGAGGGAAAAGGAGGAAAGGAAGGGAGAGAGAGAGAGAAATGAGGAAGGTAGGAAGGAAGGAGAAGGCAAGAAAGAGAGAAAGAAAGAAAGAAAGGAAAGAGGCCGGGCGCGGTGGCTGAAGCCTGTAATCCCAGCACTTTGGGAGGCCGAGACGGGCGGATCACGAGGTCAGGAGTTCGAGACCATCCTGGCTCACACGGTGAAACCCCGTCTCTACTAAAAAATACAAAAAACTAGCCGGGCGAGGTGGTGGGCGCCTGTAGTCCCGGCTACTCGGGAGGCTGAGGCAGGAGAATGGCGTAAAAACCCGGGAGGCGGAGCTTGCAGTGAGCTGAGATCCGGCCACTGCACTCCACCCTGGGCGACATAGCGAGACTCCATCTCAAAAAAAAAAAAAAAAAAAGAAAGGAAAGAAAGAGAGAGAGAAAGAAAGAAAGAAAGAAAGAAAGAAAGAAAGAAAGAAAGAAAGAAAGAAAGAAAGAAAGAAAGAAGAAAAGAAAGGGAGGGAGGGAGGGAGGGAAGGAAGCCCCTGATAGATTTAGGTTTGCTCATGCATTTTCCTTCCTGGTGCCTGTTCACTCAAGTTTCCTTTGCCCACCCGTCCTGGGTCTCTGGGCTGCAGGCAGAGCGGCTCCCAGGCTTCTCCAAACTCACTGGCCCCTCTTCCCACCTTCAAACCAGCTGCATCAGCAGAAGAGATTATGCCAGGTATTAAAAGCCTGCCAGGGGGCGGGGGTGGGGTGGGGTAGGGATTGCCAAGCCAGCATGCTGGAGGCCCAGGTACCTGCAGGGACACCAGGCACAGCTGTCCACCAGCCAGAAGGGCCACTGCTCCCCTCCATGTGCCTGAAACCTGACCTTCCCTGTACCTCTGGCTGAAGTTTGCTCCAGTCCAGGCTCACCGGCAGTGGTCTGTGGTCAGCTGTGCATGGGGCTAGGCAGGGATGCTAGGGTTGTGGTGGAAGTGAGGGAAGGATTTAGGGCTGAGCCAGGTGAGGTGACACTGGAGAATTTTCTTTTTCTTTTTTTTTTTTTTTGAGACAGAGTCTTGCTCAGTCACCCAGGCTGGAGTGCAGTGGCACGATCTTGGCTCACTGCAAGCTCCGCCTCCCGGGTTCACGCCATTCTCCTGCCTCAGCCTCCCAAGTAGCTGGGACTACAGGAGCCAGCTGCCACGCCCGGCTAATTTTTTGCATTTTTAGTAGAGATGGGGTTTCACCGTGTTAGCCAGGATGGTCTCGATCTCCTGACCTCGTGATCCACCTGTCTCGGCCTCCCAAAGTGCTGGGATTACAGGCGTGAGCCACCGCGCCCGGAGACACTGGAGAATTTTCACAGCTGGGCTGATCGTGGAGCAGGAGTGAGAGCAGTGGTGGGATGTGCAGGACGGGCTGGAGGGACCTGCAGACCTGTCTGGATGGATGATGCTCCAGCACCCGCTCCGGGTGAAGACAGCAGGGTTCAAGATGAAGACCTCTCACCTAAGCAGCAAGGGCCGACCCAGCCCCTCTCCCTGCCCCGTCCCCTGAAGCTGCTAGTCAGTTGCAGCATGAGTACTGGGGCAGAAACTGTCTTCTCTGGAGAAGTGCTCACACTGCAAGGGACACTGCTGGGGGCTCAGGGGAGAATGGGACCCTCGCCCCCGTAAGTAACTAGGGATCAGTAACTAGGGAGCCGCCTTCCTGCAGCAGGCCACCCCCTGCCCCCTGCTTCTTAGCTGCAACCTCTGCAGGGCCCTGGCCCATATAGGTGTGACCTGTGAGGAGGTTAAAGAAAGGGTACCTTAGTCCCTGCCTGGGGCTCTCTGTCTGAAGTGCACCTGTAGTCCCAGCTCCTTGAGGCTAAAGCAACAGGATCTCCTGAGCCCAAAAGTTTGAAGTTGCAGTGAGCTATGATCACGCCACTGCACTCCAGCCTGGGTGAAAAAACGAGATGCTTTCTCTAAAAAAAAAAAAAAAAAAAAAAAAAAAAAAAGGAAGGCCGGGCATGGTGGCTCATGCCTGTAATCCTGGCACTTTGGGAAGCCAAGGCGGGTGGATCACCTGAGGTCGGGAGTTCGAGACCAGCCTAACCGACATGGTGAAACTCTGCCTCTACTAAAAATACAAAATTAGCTGGGCCTGGTGGCACATGCCTGTGATCCTAGCTACTCCGGAGGCTGAGGCAGGAGAATCGCTTGAACCCAGGAGGCAAATGTTGCAGTGAGCCAAGATCACGCCATTGCACTCCAGCTTGTGCAACAAGAGCGAAAGTCTGTCTCAAAAAAAAAGAAAGAAAGAAAGAAAAAGAAAAGGAGGCCGGGCGCGGTGGCTCAAGCCTGTAATCCCAGCACTTTGGGAGGCTGAGACGGGCGGATCACGAGGTCAGGAGATCGAGACCATCCTGGCTAATATGGTGAAACCCCGTCTCTACTAAAAATACAAAAAAAACTAGCCGGGCGAGGTGGTGGGCGCCTGTAGTCCCAGCTACTCGGGAGGCTGAGGCAGGAGAATGGCATAAACCCGGGAGGCGGAGCTTGCAGTGAGCTGAGATCCGGCCACTGCACTCCAGCCTGGGCGACAAAGCGAGACTCCGTCTCAAAAAAAAAAAAAGAAAAAGAAAAGGAAAGGGCATATTGGCCGGGTGTGGTGGCTCATGCCTATAATCCTGGCACTTTGGGAAGCCAAGGTGAGCAGATCAGCTGAGGTCAGGAGTTCAAGACCAGCCTGGCCAACATGACAAAACCCTGTCTCTACTAAAAATACAAAAATTAGCCCGGGGTTGTGGCAGGCACTTATAATCCCAGCTACTTGGGAGACTGAGGCAGGAGAATCACTTGAACACAGGAGGCTGAGGTTGCAGTGAGCGGAGATTGCACCACTGCACTCCAGCCTGGGTGACAGAGCAAGACTCTGTCCCAAATAATAATAATAATAATACTAATACTAATAATAATAATAATAATAAATGAAGGGCATCTCTGGCTTTGGGTGGAGACCAGGCTGGTGGCTGTGGGGGCCACATGGGAGCAGGGAGGCCAGGAGACACTGCGACTGGGGGCCTCCACTCACCTGCCTCCTTCCCTCCCAACTTTGCCTTAGAGCCCAGCAGGCTGCCTCCCAGCAGCCTGGCTCTTGCAGTGGGATGTGGCACAGGAGGTTTTCTTTCCAGCTGGCTTTCCTTCCCACATCTGCAAGTTCAAACTCAATGCCCATGATCCCTAGAAAGCCTTGGTAAAGGATGCCACTAAGTCTGACATTCTCTCAAACTGACCTTTTTTTTTTTTCTGGTGCCCACCAAACCCTACCCTAGTTCTCTCAGAGTATCCAAGGAACTCTCCAGAACTCTCCACTGCCCTCTGTAGCTCTGGATGTGGTACCTACCACGGGTCGTTGGCAGTACCTATTCTGTGTCTCTGGCCAGGGGTTGCTCAGGAGCTGACTCTGCACACACATGGGGCAATGAGTGTGCCAGGGAGCCAACAGCCTCTGGAAGCAGCCCACAACCAATGGCAGGTGGCAGCGGGTGGATAAGGAAAACATGGAGCCCCTTTCTACACTGTCTCCCAGAGGCATCCAGCCAGGCAGCACCAGCAGCCACTGCAGTGGCTTACTCAACAATGCACCCTTCGTTGGCTCTCTTCCCTCCCTTGTCTTACTTTCCACTCCTCTGTATTCCCTAGGACCATTTCCCAAATAAACTTCTTGCACTTGAATCCTTGCCTCAAGGTTTGCTTCTGGGTGAATTCAAAGTAAGGCACAGTGGCTCACACCTGTAATCCTAGCACTTTGGGAGGCTGAAGAGGGTGGATCACCTGAGGTCAGGAGTTCGAGACCAGCCTGGTCAACATGGTGAAACCCCATCTCTACTAAAAATACAAACATTAGCCGGGCATGGTGGTGGGCACCTGTAATCCCACCTACTCAGGAGGCTGAGACAGGGAGAATTGCTTGAACCTGGGAGGCAGAGGTTGCAGTGAGCAGAGATCACATCACTGCACTCCAGCCTGGGCAACAGAGTGAGACTATCTCAAAAAAACAAAAACAAAACAAACAAACAAAAAACTACAAAAAAACAAGACATACTCACTTGCTTACATTAAGAACAGGGTCTGGGCAGGGCGCAGTGGCTCATGCCTGTAATCCCAGCATTTTGGGGTGTGTGTCTATATGTATATCTGTTGGGGTGAAGGTGGCTCTCAGAATTGATTGGGGGCAGCTGGGCGCGGTGGCTCATGCCTGTAATCTCAGCACTTTGGGATGCCAAAGTGGGTGGATCACCTGAGGTCAGGAGTTCGAGACCAGCCTGGGGGACATGGTGAAACCCCGTCTCTACTAAAAATACAAAAAATTAGCCAGGTGTGGTGGCAGATGCCTGTAATCCCAGCTACTTAGGAGGCTGAGGCAGGAGAATCGCTTGAACCCAGCAGGCAGAAGTTGCAGTGAGCTGAGGTTGCGCCACTGCACTCCAGCCTGGGCAACAAGAGCAAAACGCTGAAGAAGAAGAAATAAGAAAAAAGAAAGAAGAAAGAAGAAAATGAAGAAGAAGAAGAATTGATTGGGTGCTGGAGGACCAGGTTTGGGATGGGCAGGAAGGCAGGTGGGAATGATGTCCATCTTTCCCCACTTCCTCAGGCCGCCGGCTTGGGACTTAGCATCCTAAAAAAGGAGGTCTGCTGGGTCAAACCGAATTTGACCCGGCTGCACCCGGTCAGGAGAAGGAAGATGTCTCTATTGTCCCTAGGACCACCCAGGGGGCATCTCCAAGGGAGACTGGGTACCTGTAGGAACAACCTCATTGAATGGAGTTGGAAGGGAACCACCAAGAAATGCAAATGTGCCTTGGCCTTTATTATTATTCTCCCAATCATAAGGCAAAGCTTAGACTACAAGTTTGCCACCACCCTCCACACCCCACGTCCTCTGCCACACTTGGCAGTGCTCCTTCTCTGACCCACTTGGATGCCTCTTCCCATTCTTCTGTCACTGCCTCACTCTAGTTACTATCATCACTGCCCATTACCACCTCCTCCCTCTGGGTATTTGGCCTCCAGCAACTGCCTCCCATGTGCCCAGTGCTGGCTGCCAAGCTGCTTCTCCCATCTTTAGTGGTTGTCAAGTGATCAACCTATTCCCATCCTGGGCTCTAAACTTGCCACCAGCTCTTTCTCCCCAGGGTATCCTCTACCTCTTCTTCCTCCAACTCCACCCCTACTGGCTGGGCCTTCCTGGCAGTGACTCAATGTCCTCCTCCTCCGATAATTTCATTCCCATTTGAGTCTTTGCTCAGATGCAAATACTCTATGTGCCTGCAATGTACTCCTCCAATAGTTACTTTTACAAATTCCACCTCTTTCCTGGCAAACCCTCTTGTCTGTCTCCCCACCCCCAACATCGGCCGCTACACCACGGGCGCCTCTCATGTTACCCTTCGCAAGCATTTAGTGAATGAGGAAAACTATTTTCAGGGCCTGATTCCAGACAGAGTGGAGGAAACAGGCACACAGCAAGCCCATTCTGTAGGAAGCTTCCTCCACTGGAGAGAGAACCAGACACACTCATTAGAGATTTTAAAGCAGAAGTGAGGCCAGGCATGGTGGCTCACGCCTATAATCCCAGCACTTTGGGAGGCCGAGGTGGGTGGATCACCTGAGGTCAGATCGAGACCAGCCTGACTAACATGGTGAAACCCCGTCTCTACTACAAATACAAAATTAGCCAGGTGTGGTGGCACAGGCCTGTAATCCCAGCTACTCGGGAGGCTGAGGCAAGAGAATTGTGGCCGGGCGCGGTGGCTCAAGCCTGTAATCCCAGCACTTTGGGAGGCCGAGGCGGGCGGATCACAAGGTCAGGAGATCGAGACCACAGTGAAACCCCGTCTCTACTAAAAATACAAAAAATTAGCCGGGCGCGGTGGCGGGCGCCTGTAGTCCTAGCTACTCAGGAGGCTGAGGCAGGAGAATGGTGGGAACCCGGGAGGCGGAGCTTGCAGTGAGCCGAGATCGCGCCACTGCACTCCAGCCTGGGCAACAGCGTGAGACTCCGTCTCAAAAAAAAAAAAAAAAAAAAAAAAAAAGAGAATTGCTTGAACCCGGGAGGCAAAGGTTGCAGTGAGCCGAGATCATGCTATTGCACTCTAGCCTGGGCAACACAGCGAGACTCTGTCTCAGAAAAAAAACAAACACAAGGGAGCATACAGTAACTGCCAAGCTGGGTGAATGGATTTTCAGGGCTGTGGGAATTCACAGGGTGCAGCAGGGAAGGCCTGTGCATGTGTCTGGAGGCAGAGGAGGGAGCCGGGAGGAGAGAGTTATCCAGTGCCTGTTTGAAGGGGAGGACAGCGTAGACCTCATTTCACACAGAAGGGTGCAGGGGAATCTCCAACAGAGAAGTCGCTGACCAGGTGATGGGGAAAGTTCAGGGCCGTAGCAGCCACAGGAGACAAACCCACAGAGAAGACATCTGAAGTTCTGAGAATAAATGAAGGTCTCAAGGGAGAGAAGAGCAGAGGCTTGAGGACTAGGCCTTGCAGGAAGCCCAAGGGCAGGGGTGGAAGAGAGGGGCAGAAGGTTAACCTGCTCGAGGGAAAAACTCCTGTTTCTTAGCCTGGGTCATTGTGGCCTGTTTGGGACTCTGCTCTCCTTCCTGTGTAGGGCACCTGTGTGCAGTGCCTGGACCTGCCTTGGTTCTCACTGAACCTCTGGCATAACTGGTGGTCACAGGAAGTTGGTTTCCTGTGAGCTTTCATGATGCTTCCCGAATCCACCCACTTCTCTCTCCACTTCTGTGGGGTAGAAGACTGTAGACAGAAAGTAGGAAGTTTAAAAAAGGAAAGAAAAAAAGAAAGAAAGAAGTCCAGGCATGCTGGTTCACGCCTGCACTTTGTTTTGTTTTGAGACGGAGTCTCAGTCTGTCACCCAGCTGGACTGCAGTTGCGCGATCTCAGCTCACTGCAACCTTCACCCCCCTGGTTCAACCTATTCTCCTGCCTCAGCCTCCGGAGTAGCTGGGACTACAGGCATGCACCACCACTGCTGGCTAATCTTTTGCATTTTTAGTAGAGACCGGGTTTTGCCATGTTGGCCAGGCTGGTCTTGAACTCCTGACCTCAGGTGATCCGCCCACCTCAGCCTCCCAAAGTGTTGGGATTACAGGCATGAGCCACCACGCCCGGTCATGCCTGTAATCCCAGCACTTTGGGAGGCTGAGGTGGGAGGATCACTTGAGCCCAGGAGTTTGAGGCTGCAGTGAGCCATAATCATGCCACTGCATTTCAGCCTGGTCAAGAGCAAGACGCTATCTAAAACAAAAAAAAAAAAATATATATATATATCATAGTAAGATCTGGCTTCTTTCAGAGAGAAAGGGGTCATCTTATCCACCCATCTCAGTCCCTTTGTGCTGCTATAACAAAATAGCTGAGACTAGATTATTTATTTATTTATTTATTTGAGAGGGAGTCTCACTCTGTCGCCCAGGCTGGAGTGCAGTGGTGCAATCTCAGCTCACTGCAAGCTCCGCCCCCTGGATTCATGCCATTCTCCTGCCTCAGCCTCCTGAGTAGCTAGGACGATAGGCACCTGCCACCACGCTCGGCTAATTTTTTTTTTTTTTTTTTTTTTTTTTTTTTTTTTTTTTGAGACGGAGTCTTGCTCAGTCGCCAGTCGCCCAGGCTGGAGTGCAGTGGCACAATCTCGGCTCACTGCAAGCTCCGCCTCCTGGGTTCACGCCATTCTCTTGCCTCAGCCTCCCGAGTAGCTGGGACTACAGGCGCCCACTGCCACGCCCAGCTAAGTTTTTGCATTTTTAATAGAGACGGGGTTTCACTGTGTTAGCCAGGATGGTCTCGATCTCTTGACCTCGTGATCCGCCTGCCTCAGCCTCCCAAAGTGCCGGAATTACAGGCGTGAGCCACCGCGCCCAGTCTTAATTTTTTGTATTTTTAGTACAGATAGGGTTTCACCGGGTTAGCCAGGATGGTCTCCATCTCCTGACCTCGTGATCCACCCGCCTCAGTCTCCCAAAGTGCTGGGATTACAGGCATAAGCCAGCACACCCAGCAAGACTAGATAATTTATAAAGAATAGAAATCTCAAAAAAAAAAAAAAATAGAAATTTATAGCCAGGAATAGTGGCATGTGCCTATAGTCCCAGTTACTCAGGAGGCTGAGGTGGGAAGATCCCTTGAGCCTAGGAGTTCGAGACTAGTCTGGCTGACATAGTGAACTCTCATAGTTCTGGAGGCTGAGAAGTCCAAGATCAAGGCACTGGCGTCTGGTAAGGGCCTTCATACTGCATTGTCACATGGCAGAAGAGCAGAAGACAGTGAACCTGCGCTCTCTCTCTCTTTTTTTTTTAAGGCGGAATTTCACTCCGTCACCCGTGCTGGAGTGCAATGGTGCGATCTCAGCTCACTGCAACCTTCCCCTCCTGGGTTCACGCGATTCTCCTGCCTCAGCCTCCCGAGTAGCTGGGATTACAGGCAACCACCACCACGCCCACCTAATTTTTGTAGTTTTTAGTAGAGACGGGGTTTCTCCATGTTGGCCAGGCTGATCTTGAACTCCTGACCTCAAGTGATCCACCCACCTCAGCCTCCCAAAGTGCTAGGATTACAGGCGTGAGCGACCAGACCCAGACCCCACTCTCTTTTACAGCAACATTAATCCACTCCTGAGGGCCCAAGTCCTCATGACCTAAACACCTCCCATTAGGCCCCACTCCAAAACTGTCGCACTGAGGATTGTTTCCAACATATAAACTGTGAGGAACACATTTAGACCATAGCAACTCCCAAGAATATTCCAGGGGTTTTCAAGCCTAAAATCTCTCAATCTCCTGCACCTACATCTTCAAAATCATCAACCTACACACAGCCCTGGCAACCTCTCCCCGGGGTCAGAAGAAGACGTGTCCTCACCCTGCGGAAGTTACCTCAGGCCAGCTGGCTCTTCTGGCTGCTGCAGCACCAAGCACCTCTCGCTCTATCCCTTCTCTCTCATTTCCAGTTTCTAGGCCCACTCTCGCACACCCCCATCTCTACTGACATCTTCTTGCGGGCCACACACAAACTCTTTATGTTCCCACTACAACCTCCCATCCTGTCTTTCCTCTGCTAGAACTTCTCTCCACAGCCAGCTCTTGAAAGAAGGATGCATGGCCGGGCATGGTGGCTCATGACTGTAATCCCAGCACATTGGCAGGTCGAGGCGGGTGGATCATGAGGTCAGGAGATGGAGACCATCCTGGCTAACATGGTGAAACACTGTCTCTACTAAAATACAAAAAACTAGCAGCGTGTGGTGGTGCGCGCCTGTAGTCCCAGCTACTCAGGAAGCTGAGGAAGGGGAATCGCTTGACCCAGCAGACGGAGGTTGCAGTGAGCCAAGATCACGCCATTGCACTCCTGTCTAAAAGAAAGAAAGAAGGATGCACACTTGCCTTCGGTTCTCCTCATGTCGACTCCCTCACCCCCAACTTCACTGACACAGCTGTCAAAGGTCACTGGTGATGTCATAATGGTTGCATCCAAGGGGGGTCTTCCAGCTTCATCTTCCTCTCTGACTCCTCTCCTCTGCACTCTCCTCCCTGCCGCCTCCACTCTTCCTCTCTCTTACCCATCTGGTCTTTCCTTCTCAGCTGCTTTCACAGGCTCTGCTTTCTCTCCTGGCTACTTCATATATCCATTAATTTTTCAAGCAGTTACTGGGCACCTACAGTGGGGCTGGGCACAGTGCTCCCTGATGCCCAGTCCCTGGGATCCCTGGGATTCTGGTTTCCTTCCATACCCTTTCTCTCTCTCCATCTTTTTTTTTTTTTTTTTTTGAGATGGAGTCTCGCTCTGTCGCCCAGGCTGGAGTGCAGTGGTGTGCTGCGATCTTGGCTCACTGCAAGCTCCACCTCCCGGGTTCACGCCATTCTCCTGCCTCAGCCTCCCGAGTAGCTGGGATTACAGGCACCCGCCACCACGCCCAGTAATTTTTTTTCTATTTTTAGTAGAGACAGGGTTTCACTGTGTTAACCAGGAGGGTTGCGATCTCCTGACCTCGTGATCAGCCCATTTCAGCCTCCCAAAGTGCTGGGATTATAGGCGTAAGCCACTGCGCCCGGCCCCCTTTCTCTTTTTTTTGAGACAGAATCTTGCTTTGTCGCCCAGGCTGGAGTGCAGTGGCTCACTCTCAGCTCACTGCAACCCACCCCTTCCCGGTTCAAGTGATTCTTCTGCCTTAGCCTCCTGAGTAGCTGGGTATACAGGAGCACCATGATGCTAGCTAATTTTTGTATTTTTAGTAGAGACGGGGTTTTGCCATGTTGGCCAGTGTGGTCTTGAACTCCTAACCTCATGTGATCCTCCCGTCTCAGCCTCCCAAAGTGCTGAGATTACAGGCATGAGCCACCATGCCCGGCCTTCCATGCCCTTTCCATGGGCCACCTTATTCCTCCCACAACCTGGATCTGGCACTGTGGATACCCAGACCTCTGACTCCAGCGTGCACCGCTCCCCTCCATCCCAGGCCTCATAAAGCCAGCAGCAGGGGTCTTAGAGCTTCTCAGACTCAGCCTGTGCAAATGTGACCCTGTCTCTCTTGGCCCGACCCATTGCTTCTCCTGTATTTCCCATTTGAGGGGATGGCATGGTGGATCAGTCAAGACACACACACACAGCAGACATCCACGACCCTCCTCCTGCACATCCAACGTGTGCCCACGTCCTGTCGAATGCTGCTCCTCCTATACCTCTCAGCTCTCCTCTCCATACTGCCTCAGGCCATGTCCTTCTCACATGGGGAAGATAAAACACCTTAATTATCTCAAAAGCATCTCCTTTTTTATCAGAGTTCTTTCTGAAACATAAACTTGACCTTAACATTTCCCTACTTGTATGATCACCATGGGTTGCTCCTGCCTTGAGAGTACACTCCTGGCTTGCCACAAGCCTTGTGTGACTTGGCCAGCCACTCTGTGACTTCATCTCACACCATTTTCCACCTTGGCGACTTTGCCCCAGACGCTCCGGCCACTGCTGTTTGAGTACACCAACACCCGTTCCCGTTCCCATGGAAGGTCTTTGCTCAAGCTCTACCCTCTACCTGGGAGGTTCTTTTTTGCTGTACAATTCCAGTATCACCTCCTCAGAAGAGCTGTCCCAATTTCCCTTTTTTTTTTTTTGAGACGGAGTCTCACTCTGTTGCCCAGGCTGGAGTGCAGTAGCACGATCTCACTACAGCCTCCACCTCCTGGGTTCAAGCAATTTTCATGCCTCAGCTTCCTGAGTAGGTGGGACCCCTTTCATTTTCTGAAAGTGTCTCAGTGTAGAGACTAATTTCTTTGCTCACCTGACTTGCCCCCTGACAATGTGGCCTCATGTCACTCACCTTGCAATCCCAGTGCCCTGCACAAGCAGGTGCTCTTTCTAGGGAACGAAGGAATACATGAACATTTGATCTGATGGTTAGAAAATGCCATCAATTTGGGGAATAGCAGAAAGTACTGGACTAGCTATCAGAAGACATGGCTTATAGTTCTAATTTCTTTTTTTTTTTTTTTTTTGGAGACGGAGTCTTGCTTTGTTGCCCAGGCTGGAGTGCAGTGGCCGGATCTCAGCTCACTGCAAGCTCTGCCTGCCGGGTTCACGCCATTCTCCTGCCTCAGCCTCCCCAGTAGCTGGGACTACAGGCGCCCGCCACCTCGCCCGGCTAGTTTTTTGTATTTTTTAGTAGAGACGGGGTTTCACCATGTTAGCCAGGATGGTCTCGATCTCCTGACCTCGTGATCCACCCGTCTCAGCCTCCCAAAGTGCTGGGATTACAGGCTTAAGCCACCGCGCCCGGCCTATAGTTCTAATTTCATCACTAAACTAGCTGCTATGACCTTGGCCAAGCTGCTTAACATCTTTGGGCCTCAAACTGCCAGTTTTTAATTGAGCAAGTAGGATTAAATGACCTCTGCCCCCCATGCTACCTCTAAGATTCTGTGATTCAGAGTTATTCCCTTAATAGACGAGGACCTTGAAGACCCTAAATGGAAGTAGTTAGTATACAACTGAGTACACACACTGGGAAGCCCTGGAAGACCGACAGTGTTGCTGCTGCTCTTGAAGCTGTGCAGGAACCATCTTCACTTTTCCCTCTGCCAGCTCTGTCATGCTGCTGTCTCTGTGGTTAATATGCACGGTGCTGCTTTTTATTTATTTATTTATTTTTGTTTTTTGTTTCTCTCTCCAATTAAACTGTAAGCTTCTTGAGGATAGGCTCCAAGTCTTGTTTTAAATCTTGAGGCCCTTTAAGTTAAGTTAGAACCTGGCATATGTTTTGTGGTTGACAATAATGGTCATACGGAGATCCAATCAAATCAAATGTTAGACAGTGGGTGGCAGGTTTAATCAGAAATACACCAGAAAAGGCCAGGTACGGTGGCTCATGTCTGTAATCCCAGCACTTTGGGAGGCTGAGGAGAGCAGATCATTTGAGGTCAGGAGTTTGACACTCACCTGGCCAACACAGTGAAACCGCGTCTCTACTAAAAATACAAAAATTACCCGGGTGTGGTGGGGGGGCGCCTGTAATCCCAGCTACTTGGGAGGCTGAGGCAGGAGAATCACTTAAACCTGGGAGGTGGAGGTTGCAGTGAGCCGAGATCGCGCCACTGCACTCCAGCCTGAGTGACAAAACGAGACTCCATCTCAAAAAAAAAAAAAGAGGCCAGGCGCAGTGACTGTAATCCCAGCACTTTGGGAGGCCAAGGTGGGTAGATCACCTGAGATCAGGAGTTCAAAACCAGCCTGGCTAACATGGTGAAACCCCATCTCTACTAAAAATACAAAATTAGCCAGGTGTGGTGGTGTGTGCCTGTAATTCCACCTACTCAGGAGGCTGAAGCAGGAGAATCGCTTGAATCCAGGAGGCAGAGGTTGCAGTGAGCCAAGATCGCGCCACTGTACTCCACCTTGGGTAACAAGAGCGAAACTCTGTCACACGCGCGCACACACACACACACACACACACACACAAAAGAAAGAAAAAAAGAAGATAAAAGAAAAGAAATACACCAGAGAACAAAGAGAAAGCAGTGAAAATTATGGGCATTGTCCTATCAAGAGCATCACAATTATATACCTACGCCTCTGTATTAAGGAGCAACTTAAATACATATGGAGGCTGGGTGCAGTGGCTCACGCCTGTAATCCTAGCACTTTGGGAAGTTGAGGTGGGTGGATCACCTAAGGTGAAGAGTTTGAGACCAGTCTGGCCAAAAGACATGGTAAAACCCTGTCTCTACTAAAAATATAAAAATTAGCTGGGCGTGGTGGCACGTGCTTGTAATCCCAGCTACTCTGGAGGCTAAGGCAGGAGAATTGCTTGAACCCAGGAGATGGAGGTTGCAGTGAGTTGATATTGCACCACTGCACTCCAGCCTGGGCGACAGAGTGAGTAAGACTCTGTCCAAAAAAAAAAAGAAAGAAATATGGTCCCATCAAGAGGCACAAGGAAAAGGAAGCCACTGAGGACTCCATATTATGTTCTGGCAAGTCAGAACTGCATATTCCATTTGTTCACTTTTCTAAATTCATTGACAAGAAAAATGCATAAAGTGCATTATAGGATATATTACATGAGTAGTAAATAGTAAAATGAAATATAAAATACTGCCAGTGGTGGGCATGGCAGTTCATGCCTGTAATCCCAACACTTTGTGAGTTTGAGACCAGCCTGGGCAACATAGTGACACCACATCTCTACAAAAAATACAAAATTGGCTGGGTGTGGTGGCTCATGCCTGTAATCCCAGCACTTTGGGAGGCCGAGGCAGGTGGATCACTTGAGGTCAGGAGTTTGAAACCAGCCTAGGCAACATGGTGAAACCCCGTCTCTACTAAAAATACAAAGAAAATTAGCCAGGTGTGGTGGTGCATGCCTGTAATCCCAGCTACTTGAGAGGGTGAGGCAGGACAATTGCTTGAACCCAGGAGGCGGAGGTTGCAGTGAGCAGAGATTGTGCCATTGCACTCCAGCCTGAGTGATAGAGCAAGACTCCATCTCAAAAAAAAAAATTTGCTGTGCATGGTGGTGTGTACCTGTAGTCCCAGCTACTGGGAAGGCTGAGGTGGCAGGATGGCTTAAGCCCAGGAGGCAGAGGTTTCGGTGAGTTGAGATTGTGCCACTGCACTCCAGCCTGGGTGACAGAGTGACACTCCGTCTCCAAAACAAAAAAAAAAAAAAAAGAAAAGAAAATACTGAATACAGCTGGGCATGGTGGCTCACCCCTGTAATCTCAGCACTTTGGGAGGATGAGGTGTGGAGGTCAGGTGGCCTCACTTGAGGCCAGGGGTTTTGAGATCGGCTTGGGGCAACACATGGAGAACACATCTCTGCAAAAATTTTAAAAATATTTTAAAAATCAGGCATGTGGTGGCACATGCCTGTAGTCCCAGCTACTGGGGAGGTTGAGGTGGGAGGATCACTTGCGCCCAGGAGGTCGAGGCTGCAGTGAGCTGTGATCGTGCCAGTGCATTCCAGCCTGCCTGGGTGACAGAAGGAGAGACCTTGTCTAAAAAAAAAAAAAAGAAAGAAATGTAAAATACTAAGACATATTATAGAAACTACCAACATTTACACAAAGCATAAACCTTCACCCATGGAAACATATACACTAAAAACATATCAGGCCAGGTACGGTGGCTCATTCCTGTAAACCCAAGCCAGCCTTTGGAAGGCTGAGGCAGGAGGATCCCATGAGGCCAGGAGTTCGAGACTAGTCTGGGCAACACAGTGAGACCCCATCTCTACAAAAAATTTAAAATTGGCTAGGGGGCCGGGCGCAGTGGCTCACGCCTGTAGTCCCAGAACTTTGGGTGGCCAAGGCGGGGGGATCATTTCAGGTGAGGAGATTGAGACCATCCTGGCCAACATGGTAAAATCCCATCTCTACTGAAAATATAAAAATTAGCCAGGCGTGGTGGCGCTCGCCTATAATCCCAGCTACTTGGGAGGCCAAGGCAGGAGAGCCTTGTGAACCCAGGAAGCAGAGGTTGCAGTGAGCTGAGATTGCACTTACGCACTCCAGCCTGGGCGACAGAGTGAGGCTCCATCTCAAAAAATAACAGTAATAAAAATAAAAAATAAAAAAACAAAAATGAAATAGACAGATGGGTAAATCCTGTCATCAGCTCCAGTAATAAAGGAGTAAGGTATAGATGTAGGGTCTCCAACATTTCTTCTACCAATAACATTATGCAGGAATAGAAAGTTAACGATATGGAGCTCACCAATAGGAAGATAATTTGATCAGCAGTAGAAGCAGATCTAGAAATTATGACCAAATCAAAACATGAACTCTAAGCTGTGGCAAATCAAGTATAATTGTAAAAATATATATAACATGAAAATCTTACCTTAAACTCAGTCAAGTCAATATTTTCTTACAGTCCCCTAGAGAGTGTGAAAATAGATTTAGCCAGAAAGAAGGTAAAGACTAAATACACTTCAGAGTTTAAATATTTAGCAAGCATTTTTTTGGGGAAAAAACAACATTGTCATTTTAAAGTTATACTTTTTAAATACAATGTACATTATAATTAAAGAGACATCATGAAAAATAATTGATTGGAGATATTAAGCTTATAATATCACATCAAAAGCTGCACTCCTGTCTGGGCGTGGTGGCTCACGCCTATAATTGAAGCACTTTGAGAGGCCAAGGTGGGCAGAACACTTGAGGTCAGGAGTTTGAGATCAGCCTGGCCAACATGGTGAAACCCTGTTTCTACTAAAAATACAAAAATTAGCCGGGTGTGGTGGCGGGCACCCATAATCCCTGCTACTTGGGAGGTTAAGGCAGGAGAATCGCTTGAACCCAGGAGGCAGAGGTTGCAGTGAGCCAAGATTGCTCCACTGCACTCCAGCCTAGGCAACAGAGCAAGACCTTGTCTCAAAAACAAACAAACAAACAAACAAACCCCAATAAAACAGCCGGGTGCAGTGGCTTATCCCTGTAATCCTAGCACTTTGGGAGGCCGAGGTGGGTGGATCAACTAAGGTCAGGAGTTCAGTACCAGCCTGGCCAACATGGTGAAACCCTGTCTCTACTGAAAATACAAAAATGAGCCGGGCATGGTGGTGGGTGCCTGTAGTCCCAGCTACTCGGGAGGCTGAGGCAGGAGAATCGCTTGAACCTGGGAGGCAGAGATTGCAGTGAGCTGGATCATGCCACTGCACTCTAGCCTGGGCAACAGAGCAATACTCCATCTCAAAAAAAAAAAAAAAAAAAGGCTGGGCGTGGTGGCTCATGCCTGTAATCCCAAGATTTTGGCAGGCTGAGGTGGGTGGATCACCTGAGGTCAGGAGTTCAAGACCAGCCTGACCAACATGGAGAAACCCTGTCTCTATTAAAAATACAAAAAATTAGCTGGGCGTGGTGGCAGGCACCTGTAATCCTAGCTACTCGGGAGGCTGAGGCAAGACAATCACTTGAACCCGGGAGGCGGAGGTTGTAGTGAGCCGAGATCACGCCAATGCACTCCAGCCTGAGTAACAGAACGAGACTCTGTCTCAAAATAAATAAAAAAATAAATAAAATAAAATATAAAATAAAATAAAATAAAGTAAAATAAAATAAAGATAACCTCCTGGCCAGGTGCAGAGGCTCATGCCTGTAATCCCAGCACTTTGGGAGGCAGGCCAATTTCTTGAGACCAGGATTTGGAGACCAGCCAGGGCAACAGGGCAACGACCCATCTCTACTAAAAATCCAAATACAAAAACTAGTCAAGTGTGGTGGCGTGTGCCTGTGGTCCCAGCTATTCAGGAGGCTGAGGTAGGAAGACTGATCATCTGAGCCTAGGAGGTGGAGAGTGCAGTGAGCTGAGAGTGCACCACTGCACTCCAGCCTGGGTGCCAGAGCGAGACCTTGTCTAAAAACAAAACAAACAAACAAAAAAGTTGCACTCTAACATGGACTCTAAAGTCGACATCCTGAACTGGAGACAGTAGAGGTAAGTGGAGCTCAAAGACAAAATCACAAGAGGAGCTGGAATAAAAACAGAGTGAAGAACTTGGCCTAAGATTCACATACCTCCTGGCTTGGTTTGCAGTAGTACAGGATTTGGTTTCTATCACTTCTATTCCAGCTGCAATGACAGCTGCAGGAACAGTTTCTCTGGAACGATTACTATTGCATCAACCTTCTCTGCTCCAGAACATATGTGCCTCTCTTACTCTCACAAATCCAAGCTTCTCTGCAGGACTCAATGCTCTCCAGCCTTCATACTCCTTCCCTCAAAAGCAACACTGCACTACTTTATTGGCCAATTCAATAAATATGAAGGAATGAGTGCCAACTATGCCTGGCACTGTTCTAGGCATTGGGGAATCCAGCAATGAACAAAACTTCCTGCCCCACGGGGCTTATATCCAATTGCAATTTGAAGACCAGTTCTTATGGTCTAAACTATCTTTCAGCAATTCACTGGAATGATGATTATTCTCTGAGTATGTCACATCTTTATGGTGTCCTTTCTTCAATATGAAGTCTTCGAAGGTAAAAGCCAAGGCTTCTAATTTTTCAAACCTCCTTTCTCTATCCAAGCACTTAATTTAGCATTGGGCACAGTGTACTCAGTAAGTACCCAAATCCTACATGTAGGAGAAAAAGAAAATGGAGAATGTATTGTACACTTAAAACTTTGTTAAAACAGTAAATCTCACATCAAGTGTTCTTACCACAATAAAATAAAAATAAATTTAAAAATAGGAGAACTGGCTGGGTGCAGTGGCTCATGCTTGTAATCCCAGGCACTTTGGGAAGTCAAAGCAGGAGTATCACATGAGGCCAGTAGTTCGAGACCAGCCGGGCAACATAGTGAGACCCTGTTTCTATGAAAAAAATTTAACAAGTAAAAATATTTTAAAAAATAGGAAAATCAGAAATCCTTTTTTTCTTTCTTTCTTTTTTTTTTTTTTTTTTTTTTTTTTGAGATGGAAGTTTCACTCTTGTTGTCCAGGCTGGAATGCAATAGTGCAATCTTGGGTCACTGCAACCTCTGCCTCCCGGGTTCAAGCGATTCTCCTGCCTCAGCCTCCCAAGTAGCTGGGATTACAGGCATGAGCCACCATGCCCAGCTAATTTTGTATTTTTAGTAGAGACGGGGTTTCTCCATTTTGATCAGGCTGGTCTCGAACTCCTGACTTCAGGTGATCTGCCCACCTTGGTCTCCCAAAGTGCTGGGATTACAGGCATGAGCCGCTGCGCAAGGCCTCAGAAATCCTTTCTAAAATAAGTTGTCTTCTAGTTTCCAAAGGGTATTCATGTCCATTAGTCCATTTCACTCCACAACAATCCTAGGAGAAAACAGGGCAGGAGTCACTACTTCTGTTTTATTTATATATATGTTATACATATGTTTTAAATATATTTTATATATTATATATATTTAAATACATATATATATAGGTTTTTTTTTGAGACAGAGTCTTGCTCTGTTGCCCAGGCTAGAGTGCAGTGGCATGATCTTGGCTCGCTGCAACCTCCACCCACCTCCCAGGCTCAAGTGATTCTCCTGCCTCAGCCTCCCGAGTAGCTGGGAATACAGGCATGTGCCACCGCACCCAGCTAATTTCTGTATTTTTAGTAGAGATGGGGTTTCACAATGTTGCCCAGGCTGGTCTTGAACTCCTGACCTCAGGTGATCCGCCTGCCTTGGTCTCCCAAAGTGCTGGGATTACAGGTGTAAACCACCGCGCCCGGCCTACTCTGTTTTATTAAAGAGAACTGAAGTTCTGACGGGCTCAGAACCTCTCACAAAGTGGCTGAAGGAACACCAGCTTTAGCAGAAACTGACAAAAGGTAGTGAATGCCCTTGAAGAAGATAAACAAAGATCAGTCTCACTGGGAGGGGCTAAACAGGCCTAAGTGCTTAAGCATTTGGTCCTTTGGGGAAATGGCTGGAGCCCCGCATGACTGTCACCACCAACCCAAGCTGGGAAGCTAGTGCAAGGTTGCAAAGAGACCCTGAAACCCCAGGGTGCCAGAAACTGCCCCCAGCAAGCAGGTGTAGCTGACACACAGGCTCTGCATCTTTGAGCTCCATGCCCAGGCACAGCAGGAAGTCCCACCCTTTTAGAAGTGAGAAGTGAGGGTGGCCTGGCCCCAAAGCAAAGCTAAGGCTGCTGAAGAACAGGTGGGTCTCAGACACTGCTGCAGTTGCCCCAACAGCCAAAGTTCACCCCAGCACTCAGGAGCAGTGGGTCTGCACAGCTGATGGTCACATACCTGGAAAAGCTGGCAGCAAGGAAGCACGGGGCCAGGGAGGGTGGTGGTCCCATGGTCCCAAGGAAAGGGTCAGCCACGTTCCATGCAAGTGCGACATCCATGTCTGATGATCCAAGAATCTGCAGGGCATTTCTGCCTTTCATTTTTCTTTTTTTTTTTTTTTTTTTGAGACGGAGTCTCGCTGTGTCGCCCAGGCTGGAGTGCAGTGGCCGGATCTCAGCTCACTGCAAGCTCTGCCTCCCGGGTTTTTACGCCATTCTCCTGCCTCAGCCTCCCGAGTAGCTGGGACTACAGGCGCCTGCCACCTCGCCCGGCTAGTTTTTTGTATTTTTTAGTAGAGACGGGGTTTCACCGTGTTAGCCAGGATGGTCTCGAACTCCTGACCTCGTGATCCGCCCGTCTCGGCCTCCCAAAGTGCTGGGATTACAGGCTTGAGCCACCGCGCCCGGCCCTGCCTTTCATTTTTCTTCCCTGATCAATTCAGATTCAACTTCCAAACTTAAAAGAAAACTTTTGGCCAGGCGTGACAGCTCACGCCTGTAATCCCAGCACTTTGGGAGGCCGAGGCGGGTGGATCACGAAGTCAGGAAATTGAGGAGACCATCCTGCCTAACACGGTGAAACCCCATCTCTACTAAAAATACAAAAAAATTAGCCGGGCGCGGTGGCAGGCGCCTGTAGTCCCAGCTACTCGGGAGGCTGAGACAGGAGAATGGCGTGAACCCTGGAGGCGGAGCTTGCAGTGAGCCGAGATCGCACCACTGCACTCCAGCCTGGGCGACAGAGTGAGACTCCGTCTCAAAAAAAAAAAAAAAAAGAAAAAAGAAAAAAGAAAAAAAGAAGACTTTCTATCATCACCCCCCAACACCATTTAACCCTAGGAGTTTTTTTCTTTTTTTTTTTTTTTCCTGGGGTTGGGGGCGGGTGGAGGGATATGTTCAGGAAATGGTTAAGTAACACAATCAGAGAGCATGGGATTGAGGTGATTAAGGGCACCGAATGGATTCTAAAGGAAAGTGGGCAAGCCATTCAGTCAGATGATACTGGGCCAGGAGAGAGAGAATGAACATGGAGGAGGGGGTGGGCCAAATGACAGAAAGAAGGCTGGAGAGAAAGAGACTTCAGGAGGTAGGTGATGATGAGAAAGAGGCAGCTGGAGTCACGGAAGAGGGAAAAATAAAAAGTGGAGACACCAGGGTTGGGGGTTGGGGAGAGAAACCAGGAGTTAGGATAGGTAAGAGGGCCCGGTGCGGTGGTTCATGCCTGTAATCCCAGCACTTTGGGAGGCTGAGGGGCGCAGATCACCTGAGATAGGGAGTTTGAGACCAGCCTGGCCAACATGGTGAAACCCTGTCTCTACTAAAAACACAAAAATTAGCCAGGCATGGTGGTGGGTGCTTGTAATCCCAACTTCTCAGGAAGCTGAGGCAGGAGAATTGCTTGAACCCGGGAGATGGATGTTGCGGTGAGCCAAGATCATGCCATTGCACTCCAGGCTGGGTGACACAGTAAGACTGTCTAAAAATAAAAAAATTTGGCCGGGCGCGGTGGCTCAAGCCTGTAATCCCAGCACTTTGGGAGGCCGAGGCGGGCGGATCACGAGGTCAGGAGATCGAGACCATCCTGGCTAACACGGTGAAACCCCATCTCTACTAAAAATACAAAAAGAAATTAGCCGGGCGTGGTGGCGGGCGCCTGTAGTCCCAGCTACTCCGGAGGCTGAGGCAGGAGAATGGCGTGAACCCGGGAGGCGGAGCTTGCAGTGAGCCGAGATCGCGCCACTGCACTCCAGTCTGGGCGACAGAGCCAGACTCCGTCTCAAAAAAAAAAAAAAAAAAAAAAAAAAAAAAAAAAAAATAAATAAATAAATAAATAAAAATAAAAAAATTTAAAAAAATTAAAAAAGGGAGGGGGAAGAGAATCGAGGAATAAGTCATCACACTTAAGGTCTACGCAAACTCTTGACTCACATGAAAACTTCAAGTTTCTTAAATATTGAATCATCTTTACCTAAAACCTTCCCTTCTTTTTTTTTTTTTTTTAGAGATAGGGTCTCAGTGTCACTCAGGCTGAAGTGCAGTGGCATAGTCATAGTTCATTGTAACCTCCAACTCCTGGACTCTAGCAATCCTCCACCTCAGCCTCTTTTTTTGTTTTTGATTTGTTTTGTTTTGTTTTGTTTTGTTTTGAGACAGAGTCTCCCCCTGTTGCCCAGGCTAGAGTACAATGGCGTGATCTCGGCTCCCTGCAACCTCGGCCTCCCGGGTTCAAACGGTTCTTCCTGCCTCAGCCTCCCGAGTAGCTGGGATTACAGGCACGTACCACCACACCCAGCTATTTTTTGTATTTGTAGTAGAGACGAGGTTTCACCACATTGGCCAGGCTGGTCTCAAACTTTTGACCTCATGATCCGCTTGCCTCGGCCTCCCAAAGTGTTGGGATTACAGGTGTGAGCCACGGCACCCGGCCAAAGCTTTTTAACCACTGGTTATGCTACCTCCTGGGGAATCTTCACAACCAACTTCTCTATTTTAGTTTAGACCTACACTGTTTGGGACATCTTTACTTCCTCCTTAACATTTAAGGATAAACTGGAAATAGTTTAGCTTAACCAGACTAAAGAGTTCTCTTTTCGCACCGTAAAGTCTCCCAAAAGAAATGGGTGAGTCAGGCGTGGTGGCGGACACCTGTAATCCCAGCTACTTGGAGGTTGAGGTGGGAGAATTGCTTGAACCCAGGAGGTGAAGGTTGCAGTGAGCCGAGATTGAGCCACTGCACTCCAGCCTGGGCAACAAGAGCAAAACTCCATCCCAAAAAAGAGAAAAGAAAATAAAATAAGAGAAAAGAAAAGGGTGACTGGATTTTGACTCTCAGCATTTGTTGGGTCTTAGCTTTGCTCAAAAAGGCAGGGATTTATTAATATCTTATTAAGGTACCAATTTATTTCAGCCAGGGACCCTGTTCTCAGTGCCTCTAGAATGCATTTTTATTTCCTTTTTCCCATATACCATTGTCAGGGTTGAAGCCATAGAGTTCACAGTTCTGGTGGCCTTCTTGGGGAATCCCCCAAGCTCTATTCTCCCTGCAAATGGCTGTTTTAGACCAATGCAGTGAACCTCACAGATCTGTCTTTGCCAATCAGAGCCACTGTGATGGTGGGAGGAATCACCAGCCATCTGTCTATCTCTTATCTCACCCTGCATATCTGCTCTGGAATATTAACAAAGCCTGCCTGTGGAGAAACCATTGTGTATATCTGTTTAAATGTCCCATTCCCCCAACGCAGACTAGTTAACAAATGGTTTTCTACTGGAAAAGAGCTGGCTGCAATCTGACAAATCTTGCTCTACTTGCAGTCCCATTCAAAATAAGTACTACTATTACTGTTCTAGAGCCTTTTTTTGAGGGGGGGCGAGGGGGTGGAGTCTTGCTCTGTAGCCCAAACTGGGTGCATTAGCGCCATCTCGGCTCACTGCAACCTCCACCTCCTGCATTCAAGTGATTCTCCTGCCTCAGCCTCCCAAGTAACTGGGATTATAGGCATGCACCACCATGCCCAGCTAATTTTGTTTTTTTTTGTTTGTTTGTTTGTTTTTTTTTTTTTAGTAGAGCCGGGGTTTTGCCATGTTGGCCAGGCTGGTCTTGAACGCCTGACCTCAGGTGATCCACCTGCCTTGGCTTCCCAAAGTTCTGGGATTACAGGTGTAAGCCACTGTGCCCAGCCTGGTCTAAAGCCTTTCTAGGTTTCCTTCCAGCATGCCCACATGAGTTAAACTTGGAGGTATCTGTTCGCCAAGGGTGTGCAACTTACCTTGAGGGTTAATTACTTAAGGGGGTCTGAATGTTAAGAAAAAGGGCAAGACCAAGTTGAGCTACTCCTAGAGACTTTCTCTTTTCCGCCAAGTATTCCCTGGGTTATAAGGGTGAGTAGGAAGGAAATAAAGCTGTTTATTTTGCAAATAGCAACAAGGCCCAACACTTAATCTGACAATGGCAAAAGCTTTCTCTCCTGCTTAAAAAACAAACGAAACAAGCTGCTAACTTTTCCTATACCTACAGAGAGCCAGATGCCTATGGGACCATATCTGGTAGCACCAGTGTGAGAGACTGCTGCTTTTAAAATATATTTTACCACAGTCGGAAAGATTTAAAGAGACTTTAGATCTGATACAGTTTCTGTGATTATCTATTTTGTATCAGTGCTCTGAAAATCTAAGAAGTCTGAACAAAACTGGTATCAAAATAAAGAATATTTCCCAGTGACTAGAATGCAAGAGGATGATATCTTATTAACAAACCTTTTTAGCTGTTTGTGAGATGTTTCAGTCGGCTGTTGGAGTAATTATGCAAGCTCTTTAACCTTTCTATACTTCAGTTGTCTATCTTTAAAATGGATATAGCGCTAACAGGCACTTCAGCTTGTCTCCTAAGGATGTTGTGAAACAAAGCAGGGAATGTCTGTACAAACTCCCCAAGTTCTGCATGCAGAAAAACCTTCTGTGGTAATAAATAATAATACCTTGCACTGACGTAGCGCTTTTACCTTGGAGTTCAAGCCTTGATAGAATTAGAAGGTATCATTATTTTAATTGTCTCGCTAACGTCCTCCTGAAAGGGTTGATGGCTGTTTATGCAGGTTACATGATTCACTCCATGCCCTACCTCTCTGCTCCATTCCCTGCTTCCAGGAGTCAGAACCTGAAGAGTGGGAAACCAAGGCAGGGAGAAAAAGATTTGTGTGACACCGCTCAACAAGGGCGTAGTGGAGCCAGTAGTGCCAACCCCGATGTGTAACGCCCCAGCCACCATCCTTTGTGGGATTTAGAATTTAAACGGGCCCCAGAGCAAGAGATTGGCTGGGGAAATGCCCGGATCGCGGCTGGGCTGCTCGCATGGCATTGCTCGGGTACCTCCGGCCGGGCTCCGTCGACGTTCGGAGCCTGCTGGCCCGTCGGACAGCTGTCGGGCTGCGGGAGCCGGTCCGTGGGCAGGGCCGGCGCAGCTCGGGCGGCCGCTGCCCCGTCGCTGACCCCCGCGCGAAGCTGCGCGCACCAAGAGGAGACATCTTCCCGGTCGGGCCTCCCGCGCCCGCCACGGCCCGGGGCGGCAGGGTCGGGCCGGGGGCCGGGGGCCGGGGGCGGCCCGCGCACCCCTCCGTGGGGGGCGCCCCGACTCGCCGGGGGCGGGGTCACGTCCCACCCGGGCCGCCGGGGGCACCGGCGCGGCGGAAAGCTGAGCGTGGCCGAGGAGCGGGGGCTTCCTGGGCCACCTCGCCAGGCGCCTCCGGCCGGCGGTGGGCGCGCCGGCCGCAGCCGCCCCCGGGCCGTCGCGGAGACCGTTCCTGCGCCTGGTACCTGTGGACGCCCTTGTTAAGCGCCTGCAGCTCCCCCAGGGAGCCGAGCCCAGGACAGACATGCTACTCCTGTTTCCTGCCCCTTCGGAGCGACGAGCAGTGGGTGAGGCGGGGCCAGGCCGCTGCACCGAGGAGCCCCCGGGCCCAGGGCGGACGGGCCCCGTGGCGGCGGCGCCGGGGCCTGCCTAGGGATGGCGGGCAGGCCGGCCTCGGCCCACCGGCCGGCACGCGAAGGGAAGGCAGCCGGCGGCCATGCACCCCTTCCCTGCGCCCTCTCGCCCTGGGCAGGCCTGAGCCGGGAGCCCAGGTCGCGCAGGCCCAGCCCGGCGACCTGACCCCGGGAGACCCTGCTTTGAGGCGGGCATCGGTTGCCCTGGCCCAGGCCTCCCGGCCCTCAGGTTGTGTGACTGTGACGGGCCGCCTGGGGCCGAGGGCGGTTGAAGGGGAAGGGGGCGCGTGTCTCTCACTGCTTGGGGGGGTGATATGCTTTGTAGGGGGTCGGGGGGGGGTCACCACCCTCCCAAGGGGGGTGGGGGAGGGCGACCGGCGCAGCTGGCCGCGAGGGGCGGGGTCACAGAGGCGAAGTGTGTGTGAGGGTGCGTGGGGGGAGGGCGCGCGGAGGAGGATCGGTGCCCTTCGCGCAGGCGCGAGCAGCCGGCCGGGCCCGAGCCCTGGAAGAACGCCGACGGGGAGCGGGGGCGGCGGGCCGGCGGGAGGGCGGGCGGGCGGGCGGCCTGACGCGAGGGGGCGCAGGGAGCCGCGTCGGCGTCGCGGGGCGCGGGCGATTCGAGGCCGACGCATCCGCGCGTGCGCGCGCCGGCGGTGTGTCCGCGTTAGAGGGGAGTGACGCGTGCGCGTTCACGCGCGCCCGGGAGAGCGGTAAGAAGCGCAGGGAGGCCTGAAGGGGGTGGGGGGTGGAGAGGCGAGCTGGAGGAGGGGTGGGGAGGTGGCGCCTGCGCAGTGCGCCTCGGAGGAGCTGTGTGTATGTGAGAGTCTGACGGGTTCAAAATGGCGGCTGCTGCTTCAGCGGCTCCTCCTGTGTGAGGGAAACAACACCCCTCCCCGGCAGCGGCGGCGGCGGCTCGCGGAGCACCTTCCCAGCGGCTGGGCCTGTCGCCGCTCTGTCTTTCCTGGGCAGGGGGCGCTCCGGGAGGAGGGGCAACGCCAGGGGGCCCATCCCCCGGAATCCCTCCTCTGCGACTGGGGAGTAGCCAGGGGGCTCGTCCCGCAGCGCGGAGCCGGAGCTGAGGGGGAGACGCGAGGGGAGCCAGGGCCCCCAACCCGGCGTGCCGCGCCGCTCCCGCCCTGTCCGCCCCCCGGGGCCGGGGCCCGCGTTCCGGGGGGCCGGGGCGGCGCGGGGAGCCTCGGGCCGGCCGGTCTCAGCTGATCGGCCGCTGCTCCCGGAGGCGACCAGCCCCTGCTGGCCGAGGGCACGGCGAGGAGGGCGCTCCCTGCGGCCGGGGCCGGCCCGGGGCTCGGGCCCGGGCTGCTGACCACTGGCCCGGGGGAGGCGGGGGCGCCCCGGGCTCGGCGCCGAGGGGTCGCGCTCGCCTCTCCTGACGCCTCCGACTCCCGGTCTCCAAAGCCAGAAGAGGAGGTTTGATTCAGCAACTGTTTGCTCCCTTTTCCTGGTCGCTCTGACCCTCTCTGGATACTGGGTTGATCCACGGAAAAACCGAAGACGACGTTTGGGATTTAATTATTCCTCTCAGCTTTGGAATCTTTTACTTCTCACTTGGACAGGAACTCAAGAGCAGAATCTCCGGTGAGTTTCCCCCTCCCCCCTCATTTGGAAGTTTGGTTGACTGTGTTATCCAAAGACTGAATGTAAAGTTTCTATTTCTTTTTCCGATGGGTGAACCATTGAAACGCCTTTTCCTGGGGGAGCCCAGCGACATTCGCCCTTTTTCCTCTCCGGTCCTGGCTGCTCCAAGCCCGGGTGGTCGTCGCCCAGGGGGTGCAAGCACGGTTTCCCTCCGGACTTGGGGCCAGGGCTTCCTCCGGGAGGGCTCTGCCACCAACTGCTCTCGCAAACTGTGTCATCGGGTCCTCTGGTCTCGTAGCAGTTTTGAAAGGATGCTGTTAACGTGGCTGTAATGTAGTGACAAAAACGGGGGGAACCTGCGTTCTCAATGGAAGCCATTATCCACGAGAATATTTAGAAAAAAGGAAACCCTTTCTTGGTATTGCCGATTGACCGTCGCGCCGGCCGGTCTTTTATTGCATTTTTGGACAAGATGTATTTTCCTCGTATCCATAGATGCGATCGTTTGTTTTATTACTTTATCCAAAAAGATCAGATGGAATTTTGGTCCTTGATTTGCGCCTCTGAAATTTGTTTCGGAGTTGTGCACATCTTGTGTTGGGGTGGAGGGTAGATTTGAGAATGAAAAGACCCGGGGAGTCTAGAAAGGAAGGCGACGATTGTGCACGGCCTTACAGGAGGGGTATGGGAAATTGTTTTGGGGTCATTTAAATCCTAATTTCTTGTCCTCTTTTTACATAGTCTGCCCTTCTTTCCTTTAGTTTCTGATTACTGGTGAGAGAGAACTAATTTGGTTAGGATTGGGATTAGTTCAGTGGTGTTTCACCTGGTCAGCTCTCTAGAGATAAAAGCCCTGAGCTTTTTTTTTCTTGCTGATGCTGTCACGAAGGGGATCCTTGCTAGTGGCAATCCTGTGGGGAGAAACTAGTGGTGTGGCCCATCCACAAGGAACTGAAACCAACATCTCGTTTCGTCTAGGCCTCCGACAGTTGTAATGTGATTAATGTTGAACAAGACATGGAACCACTTGCCCAAAAGCAGAAAGGTCCCAAACTCATGAAGAGGAACCTGATTTTTCAGAGAACCTTTAACAGTTACCTTAAATACTCCTTTCCGTGAACAGAAAGCACAAGTTTGAGAATGAGTTCTCATTTATGCTTGTATCATTATTCTTTAGTGTTGCAATCTGGTTCCTAAGGAGGAAGAGGAAGGCAGCCCTGGAGTGGTTTCTTTACAGTAATTTCAACAGAAGAGTGAGAGATGGAACCCGAAGAAGAAAGGATTCGTTACAGCCAGAGATTGGTTAGTATTTTCTCCCCCCACCACACCCTCCAGTTTTGAAGTAGGATAACTGTTTTGTTTCCATTTGTGAATATACTGTGAATCTGTGATTAAAACTTTTCAGGTGACTTCTGTGCACCAGAGGAGGGGGAAAGGTGTATTAATATTGAATTTGGCTTTTGGCCAAAAATATTTTACGTTTTATATATTTATCCTGTTTGGAAATGGAGTTCTATGTAGCCTTTAGCTTTTATAGAAACCATTGTATACCCAAGGATTTTGTGGATTACAATGTGACAAAGATTCCTAATTTTACAATACTGACATTGTAATACACCTGATTAAGTTAGATTATAAATTTTGGGGGCAAAGCTGTTTGAGGAAGGATAGTTGAATACATTTTTTAAGATTTGATTTGTGACTTTGAGCTGGGGAGTAGAACTATGAATTATTCTCTTTTGTTTTATAAATTAACACTTTGGTAGCTTTGAAGGGTTGTTGGGATTGATTGAAGACAGGTAGAATACTGGATGCTGATAAAGTTCTGTGTTTTGGGAGGAATGTATGAGATGTTGTTGAAAGAAATTTTAGACATGATTTGAAAGGATTAGCTTATATCTGTATACGAACACTTGGATCCTTTAAGCCATGTTTTCCTCTTAAGGTTTCCCTATTGGAGTTTAAGAATTCAATTTTTGTTTTTCTTAGCCAAAGAGAGCTTTATTAATAGTCTCACAGTATTAATAAAAACTTGAATTTGTGTTTGAAGAGTGGGCAATGAGGAAAGCCACAGAATTGTATGTAGTATGTGAAATTTGCTGAACTGAAAGGCCTAGAAGATTACTAAAGGAATTTATGGTGGTTTTATTTGGCTCTGCATTTTAGATTGAATTTAGGAGAAAACGAATGGTTCTCCAATACATTTTCTAGTGATCCTTACTCTTTTTGAGAAAAGACTTATTATTTATTTTTATTGAGATCGAGTCTTACTCTATCGCCCAGGCTTGGAGTGCAGCAGCGTGGTCTGAGCTCACCGCAACCTCCGCCTCCCGGGTTCAAGTGATCCTCCTGCCTCAGCCTCCGAAGTAGCTGGGACTGTAGTTACAGGCCACCACGCCCAGCTAATTTTTGTATTTTTAGTAGAGAATGGAGTTTTACCATGTTGGCCAGGAAGATCTTGATTTCCTGACCTCGTGATCCACCCGCCTTGGCCTCCCAAAGTGCTGGGATTACAGACGTGAGCCACCGTACCTGGCCATGGCCTGTTTTTTATTTTTATTTATTTATTTTTATTTTTATATTGATTGATTGATTGATTGATTGAGGCAGGGTCTGGCTCTGTTGCCCAGGCTGGAGTGCAGTGGCGCGATCTCTGCTCACTGCAAGCTCTGCCTCCCGGGTTCACGCCATTCTCCTGCCTCAGCCTCCTGAGTAGCCAGGACTATTGCGCCCGGCTAATTTTTTGTACTTTTAGTGGAGACGGGGTTTCACCATGTTAGGCAGGATGGTCTCGATCTCCTGACCTTGTGATCTGCCCACCTCGGCCTCCCGAAGTGCTGGGATTACAGGCGTGAGCCACTGTGCCCGGCCTTTTATTTTTATTTTCATAGACAGGATTTTGCTCTGCCCAGGGTGAAGTTCAGTGGTGTGATTATAACTCACTGTAGTCTCAAATTCTTGGGCTCAAGCAATCTTCCATTCCAGCCTCCTGAGTAGCTGGGACTACAGTCATGTGCCACCATGCCAGGCTAATTTTCAGATTTTTTTTTTTTTTTCTTAGAGACGGGGTCTTGCTATGTTGCCCATGCTAGTCTTGAACTCCTGGCCTTAAGCAATCCTCCCACCTTGGCATCACAAAGTGCTGGGATTACAAGCGTGAGCCACAGTACCTGGCATATTTATTTATTTGTTTTGTGACTGCTAGAAAGGCTTGGTGTATATTGGGAAGTATATATTCAGCATGCATATATTCCGGTGAGCCTAATTTCAGAGATTTGTCTCGTTCCCAATTCATGTGTTGAGATTATAATTCTTCATCTCTAACTTTGTAGAAATTAAGCGTATCCATAGTGCAATATTGTATCATTGTGATATATATATATTTTACATTTCTTGAATTAAACTTTTTTTTGGGAACAGAAAAAGAGACGATGCCATAAAACTCCTTTCCCAGGTAGTTATTGCTATATGGAATTCACTTTTATCATGTCAAGTTGTTAGGTAGATATCTAAGGGATTTTGCAGTCCAGACTTTAAAGGAAGAGCCTTTCTAGCAAGCAAAACTTTTCACTTTTTTTTTTGAGACGGAGTTTCACTCTTGTCACCCAGGCTGGTGTCCATTGGCACTATCTCTGCTTACTACGACCTCTTCCTCCTGGGTTCAAGTGATTCTCCTGTCTCAGCCTCCAGAGTAGCTGAGATTACAGGTGCCTACCACCACACCTGGCTGATTTTTGTATTTTTAGTAAAGGCAGGGTTTCACCTTGTTGGCCAGGCTGGTCTCGAACTCCTGACCTCTGGTGATCCGCCTGCCTCAGCCTCCCGAAGTGCTGGGATTACAGGCATGAGCCACTGCGCCCGGACTTTTGGGTTTTGTTGTTTGTTTTGAGAACGAGTCTTACTCTGTTGCACAGGCTGGAGTGCAGTGGCACTATCGGGGCTCACTTACAACCTCTGGCTCCCAGGTTCAGGTGATTCTCCTGCCTCAGCATCCCGAGTAGCTGGGACTACAGGTGCCTGCCACTACACCCAGATAATTTTTGTATTTTTAGTAAAGATGGAATTTCACCATGTTGGCCAGGCTGGTCTCGAACTCCTGACCTCAAATGATCCATCCACATCGGCCTCCCAAATTGCTGGGATTACAGGTGTGAGCCACTGTGCCTGGCTTCACTTCTCTTTTTTTTTTTGTTTTTTGTTTTTTGTTTTTTGAGACGGAGTCTCGCTCTGTCGCCCAGGCTGGAGTGCAGTGGCGCGATCTCGGCTCACTGCAAGCTCCGCCTCCTGGGTTTACGCCATTCTCCTGCCTCAGCCTCCTGAGTAGCTGGGACTACAGGCGCCCGCCACCGCGCCCGGCTAATTTTTTGTATTTTTAGTAGAGACGGGGTTTCACCGTGGTCTCGATCTCCTGACCTTGTGATCCGCCCGTCTCGGCCTCCCAAAGTGCTGGGATTACAGGCGTGAGCCACCGCGCCCGGCCCACTTCTTTTATTTTATTTTATTTTATTTTTTTGAGACAGAGTCTCACTCTCGCCCAGAGTGCAATGGCGCGATCTTGGCTCACTGCAACCTCTGCCTCCCGGGTTCAAACGAGTCTCCTGCCTCAGCTTCCCAAGTAGCTGCGATTACAGGCGCCTGCCACCATACCCGGCTAATTTTTTTGTATTTTTAGTTGAGACGGGGTTTTGCTACATTGGCCAGGCTGGTTTCGAACTCCTGACCTCAGGTGATCTACCCACTTCAGCCTCCCAAAGTGCTGGGATTACAGGTGTAAGCCACTGCACCTGGCCCACTTTTTTTTTTTTTTTTTAAAAAAACAAGGTAGGGAGGTATAGTGGGAAGGAGAGACAAGTACTCTTGACTTTTGTCTTGGCAAGATTTTTTTTTTTCTTTTTTTCTTTAAGTTGTAAGGTGATTGCTACCTGTTGCATACATTAACCCTTAACTAGCATATGTTTTCTTTTGTTTAATGTGCTATCTTAGCAGTGTTTGTGTAAGAGGGCACATTATATATTTGGAGGGAACTTTCTTTTTCTTTTTTTTTTTTTTTTTTTTTTTTGAGACGGAGTTTTGCTCTGTGGCCCAGGCTGGAGTGCAGTGGCGTGATCTCAGCTCACTGCAAGCTCCACCTCCCGGATTCACACCATTCTCTTGCCTCAGCCTGAGTAGCTAGTACTACAGGCACCCGCTGCCACGCCTGGCTAGTTTTTTGTTTTTTATATTTTTTAGTAGAGGCAGGGTTTCACCATGTTAGCCAGGATGGTCTCAATGTCCTGACCTCGTAATCCGCCTTCCTCGGCCTCCCAAAATGGTGGAATTACAGGCGTGAGCCACTGCGCCTGGCCTGGAGGGAACTTTCTTATTTGTTGTTTTTTTTTTTTTTTGAGACGGAGTCTCACTCTGTCGCCCAGGCTGGAGTGCATGGCCGGATCTCAGCTCACTGCAAGCTCCGCCTTCTGGGTTTACACCATTCTCCTGCCTCAGCCTCCCGAGTAGCTGGGACTACAGGCGCCCGCCACCTCGCCCGGCTAGTTTTTTGTATTTTTTTTAGTAGAGACGGGGTTTCACCGTGTTAGCCTGGATGGTCTCGATCTCCTGACCTCGTGATCCGCCCGTCTCAGCCTCCCAAAGTGCTGGGATTACAGGCTTGAGCTACCGCGCCCGGCCTTCTTATTTGGTTTTTTTTTTTTTTTTTTCCTTTTTTTGAGATAGGGTCTGTCTTTGTCGCCCAGTCTAGAGTGCAGTGGCGTGACCACAGGGCATAGAAGCCTCAACATCCTGGTCTCAAGTGATCTTCCCACGTCAGCTTCCCAGGTAGCTAGGACTACAACCCTGTGCCACCATGCCTTGCTAATTTTTGTATTTTTTGTAGAGGTAGGGTTTTGCCATGTTCCGAAGGCTAGTCTTGAACTCCTGGGCTCAAACGATCTGCCCACCTTGGCCTCCCAGCAAGTCATTTTTGGAAAAAAAAATCAGAAATAACTAGTTAAGGGCTGGGTGTGGTGACTCACGCCTATAATCCCATCACTTTGGGAGGCCTAGGCAGGAGGATCACCTGAGGTCAAGAGTTTGAAACCAGCCTGGCCAACATGGTGAAACCCCATCTCTACTAAAAATACAAAAATTAGCTGGGCACTGGGGGTGGTGGTTCGTGCCTGTAATCCTAGCTACTGGGGAGGCTGAGGCAGAAGAATTGCTTGAACTTGGGAGGTGGAGGTTGCACTGAGCTGAGATTGCGCCACTGCACTCCAGCCTGGGTGACAGTGAGACTCCATCTCAAAAAAAAAAAAAAAAAAAAAAATTAGCCGGGCGTGGTGTAGGGTGCCTGTAATCCCAGCTACTCAGGAGGCTGAGTCAGGAGAATCACTTGAACCTGAGAAGCAGAGGTTGCAGTGAACCGAGATCACACCATTGCACTCTGGCCTGGGTGACTGAGCGAGACTCCGCCTCAAAAAAAAAAAAAAAAAAAAGGCCAAGGGCCCTGTCTCATGCCTGTAATCCCAGAACTTTGGGAGGCCGAGGCGGGCCCATCACTTGAGGTTGGGAGATTGAGACCAGCCTGACACAACATGGAGAAACCCCTTCTCTCCTGAAAATACAAAATTAACCGAGTGTGGTGGTGCATGCCTGTAATCCCAGCTACTAAGGAGGCTGAGGCAGGAGAATCACTTGAACCCACGAGACAGGTTGCGCTGAGCCAAGATCATGCTGTTGTACTCCAGCCTGGGGAACCAGAGCAAAACTCCATTTAAAAAAAAAAAAAGGAATAACTAGTTTTAAAAAATTGTTTTTTGCCAGTTATGGTGACTCACACCTATACTCCCAGCACTTTGGGAGGCCGGGGAGGGAGGATTACTTGAGTGCAGGAGTTCGAGACCAGTCTGGGCAACATAGACCCCCATTTCTCACACAAAGATTGTTTTTTGGCTGGGCGCGGTTGCTCAGGCCTGTAATCCCAGCAGTTTGGGAGGCCGAGGTGGGTGGATCACTTGAGGTCAGGAGTTTGAGACCAGCCTGACCAACAAGGTGAAACCCTGTCTCTACTAAAAATACAAAAATTAGCCGGGCGTGGTGGCAAGCGCCCGTGGTCCCAGCTACTCAGGAGGCTGAGACAGGAGAATTGCTTGAACCCAGGAGGTGGAGGTTGCAGTGAGCTGAGATGGCACCACTGCACTCCAACCTGGGCGACAGAGCGAGACTCTGTCTCAAAAAAAAAAAAAAAAAAGAAAAAAAAAAGGGTTGTTTTTCCAAGCTTCGTTATTTACCTATTACATGTGGAAAAGAAATGCGCCTTTGAAGATGGTGTATATGTGTAGATTTGGAACGTAAGCTACACTTTCTGGAACTAGAATATTTTACATTGTTGGAGTTGAACAGCTAGGAATTGACAAGGGTGTATAAACAATGGCTTCTCCTAAACAAGACTTAATTTTTTTTTTTTTTTGAGAGGGAGTCTGGCTCTGTCGCCCAGGCTGGAGTGCAGTGGCCGGATCTCAGCTCACTGCAAGCTCCGCCTCCCGGGTTTACGCCATTCTCCTGCCTCAGCCTCCCGAGTAGCTGGGACTACAGGCGCCCGCCACCTCGCCCGGCTAGTTTTTTTTTGTATTTTTTAGTAGAGATGGGGTTTCACCGTGTTAGCCAGGATGGTCTTGATCTCCTGACCTCGTGATCCGCCCGTCTCGGCCTCCCAAAGTGCTGGGATTACAGGCTTGAGCCACCGCGCCCGGCCAAGACTTAATTTTTTTTTAGGTAATGAAAATATTAGTACTTTTGTATATAGATTGCCAGAACAAAGCCAGATCTCTGAGGCGAGTTTGTATACCTGAGGAGGTACTCAAGTGGGAGGGATAGAAGCTTCCTTTTGATGCCGGGGTGGGTTGTTCTGAGGTAACAATGATTTATTTCTGTATTTCTTTTTTTTTTGGAGACAGGGTGTTACTCTGTGCACAGGCTAGAGTGCAGTGGCATGATCATAGCTCATTGTAGCTTCAACCGCCTGGCTCGAGTGATCCTCCCATCTCAACATGGGACTAGAGCTGGGACTACAGGCATGTGCCACCATACCTGGCTAATTTTTAATTTTTTCTGTAAAGGCAGGCTCTCCCTGCTCAGGCTGTTCAGGCTGGTGTGGTTTTTTTTGCTCAGTCTGGTCTTGAACTCCCAGACTCAAGTGATCCACCTTGGCTTCCCAAAGTGCTGGGATTACAGGTGTGAGCCACTATGCCTGGTGTGCTTGTCAATCTTGATGAAATTGAGAGCTTTTAGCACTTTCGTCTAGCAAAAAAAATAAAAAACAAATGGAGAGCTTTTCTTTTTTTTGAGACGGAGTCTCGCTATGCCGCCCAGGCTGGAGTGCAGTGGCCGGATCTCAGCTCACTGCAAGCTCCGCCTCCCGGGTTCACGCCATTCTCCTGCCTCAGCCTCCCGAGTAGTTGGGACTACAGGCGCCTGCCACCGCGCCCGGCTAGTTTTTTGTATTTTTTAGTAGAGAGGGGGTTTCACCGTGTTAGCCAGGATGGTCTCGATCTCCTGGCCTCGTGATCCACCCGTCTCGACCTCCCAAAGTGCTGGGATTACAGGCTTGAGCCACCGCGCCCGGCAGGAGAGCTTTTCTAAAAGATGTTATTATATTATCACATATTCAATCCTGTTAACTTGTCTTACATATAATTCTCTATGAAATAGCTAAATCATTTATCTGTTGCAAGGAACTGGGGCCGCTGAAACTCTGGTAATAGTCCCACCTTTCCTTGGGTTACCCTTGAAAGTGTCTCCCCAAATTCAGCAGCGATTACCAGATTATCTTTTTTTAAATTTAATTTTTTTTTTTTTTTGAGGTGGAGTTTTGCTCTTGTTGCCCAGGCTGTAGTGCAATGGTGCAATCTGGGCTCACCGCAACCTCCCCCTCCCGGGTTCAAGCGATTCTCCTGCTTCAGCCTCCAAGTAGCTGGGATTACAGGCATGCATCACTGTGCCCGGCTAATTTTGTATTTTAAGTAGATATGGGGTTTCACGACGTTAGCCAGGCTGGTTTCAAACTCCTGACCTCAGGCCATCTGTCCTCCTGGGCCTCCCAAAGTGCTGGGATTACAGGCGTGAGCTACCATGCCTGGCCCTTTTTTTTTTTTTTCCTTTTCTATACGGGGTCTTACTCTGTTACCCAGGCTAGAGTGCAATGGCACTACCACTGCAGCATCAGCCTCCCCAGGTGATCCTCTTACCTCAGTCTCCTGAGTGGCTTGGACCACAGATACATGCCACCACACCTGGCTTATTTTTAAAATCTTTCTAGAGACAGGTTTTCACTTGTTGCCCAGGCTGGTCTTGAACTCCTGGGCTTAGGTGATCCTCTCTCCTGCCTGGAGGCCTCTCCAGCCTCCCCAGGTCTTGGGATTATAAGTGTGAGCCACTGTACCTGGTCCCCCTTCCCACCCTGAGGTCTTTTTGACTGGGAATGGACTAAGTAAAATAGAATATTTATTTTAAGCCTTTTTTTTTTCTAGTATGAAAGTATAACGTTAACTAGAAAAAATTATATGTGGTCTACATTGTTGAATTAGTTTATTTCTAATTATTTTATGAGGTTTAGTCTTTAGTCTGTGTTGGTAGAGAGCACACTGGTCTCATTGTTGCGGCCTCCCTCCTAATAAATGTAGGAAAAACTTGACCATTTTTGAGTGATTCAAAAATGCAGATAATGATGGAGCTAATTTTTTATTCTTACATGTCAGTCTTCCACAGTAAGCTATATTTTGGGCCCGTAGAATGAGGATTATATTTAAGCCCTATCATTTTCTGTTTTATTTTGCTGAGCACTAATCACTACTGTACTTTGTGTATAGCTTCCCACTAGAGTATAAGCTCCTTGAAAGTTGGGACGTCGTTTTTGTTGATGCTATGTGCTAGATGCTTCAAATAGGGCCTAACACATAGCAAGTGCTGAATAAGTATTTGTCGATATTGTTGAAAGCCCTAATATATGCTCTTTTTTGCTACCAATTTTCTTGAATGCCAGTAGTAAGCCACTAGAGTGGAGGAGGGTCTGGATGCAGTGGCTCACACCTGTGGTCCCAGCTACTCAGGAGGTTGAGGCAGAAGTATCACTTGAGCCCAGGGGCTTAAGGCTGTGGTGAGCTATGACTGTGCCAGTGCACTCCAGCTTGGGCTACAGAGCAAGACCCTGTCTCTAAAAAAATTAATAAATTAGAATAGAGGACACTTTGGCAGGTAGGGATGAGGAGGATATCTGGATATTGGGTCTTGCAGCGTAGATAAGAACCAGAGACCTAAACTGTAACAAATAAAAACGTATGCGTAGCACACATCTCAGAATACCACATTGATGGTATTTGGTATTCGGACTGTTAGAACAAATAATAAAGTGTCTAGTTGACTTTAAAAGTTTAGTGTGGCCAGATGTGGCTTACACCTGTAATCCCAGCACTTTGGGAGGCCAAGGGGAGTAGATTGCTTGACGTCAGGACTTCAAGACCAGCCTGACCAACATGGTGAAACCCTGTCTCTACTAAAAATACAAAAATTAGCCGGGCATAGTGGCACCACATGCCTGTAATCCCAGCTACCCAAGAGGCTGAGACAGGAGAATCGCTTGAACTTGTGAGGCAGAGGTTGCCATCAGCTGAGATCATGCCACTGCACTCCAGCCTGGGTGACAGAGAGACACTCCGTCTCAAAAAATTAAAAAAAAAAAAAAAAAAGTAAAGTTTAGTCTGAGTTTTAAGCTCTCCTATTCTTTGTGAGACAGTTTCACTATGGTCACTCAGGCTGGAGTGCAATGGCGTGATCTCGGCTCACTGCAACCTCCGCCTCCCGGGTTCAACCGATTCTTCCGCCTCAGTCTCCCTAGTAGCTGGGATTACAGGTGACCGCCACCCCCGCCTGGCTGATTTTTGTATTGTTTTAGTAGAGACAGAGTTTCACCATGTTGGTCAGGCTGGTCTCAAACTCCTGACCTCCAGTGATCCGCCCACCTCGGCCTCCCAAAGTGTTGGGATTACAGGCATGAGCCACCATGCCTGTAGTTCCCTTGTTCTAACCCTGTCCTAAACTGTGCCTAGGTTTTACTGACCTTTAGACAGCCTTAAAGCTGTGAAGTTGCAAGTGATGATGTTTGTGTTATTCTCAGATCTTGGTTTTGGTTATTAAGTCAAGGAATTGATACATTATGTATATCATGTAGATAGACATACATTCTTTGTATCTTTCTATTTTGGGGGGGTAATGGACACTCTTAATTAGGTTTCATTAATTTTCTCTGTTTATCTCACTTTGGGAATAGTACTTTATTTTTGCATTGCACTTTCACATCAAAAAGAGTTAAAATTCAGTAAAAATTTATTATATGTCAGATAGTAGGCTAGGTTCTTTCATATATATTACCTTATTTAATTCTCAAAAGAACTTTGTAAGGTAGATGGTATAGTTTTAAATCTTGATTTTTTTTTTTTTTTTTTTAATTATGGAGAGAGAGGCCCAGAGAGGGGCCATGACTTACCCAAGATCACAGAGTTGGTAAGAGGTGAAACCAGACCTTGAACTCAGGTACCCTGACTCCAAACTCCAAGTTTCTTCTGTCATATCATCCAGTGTCTCTTATGTACTTTATACAGAAAACAGGCTGGGTGCAGTGGTTCACGCCTGTAATCCCAGCACTTTGTGAGGCTGAGGCGGGCAGACCACCTGTGGTCAGGAGTTCGAGACCAGCCTGGTCAACATGACGAAACCCCATCTCTACTAAAAATACAAAATTAGCTGGACATGGTGGTGCACACCTGTAGTCTGAGCTACTCGGGATGCTGAGGTAGGAGAATTGCCTGAACCCGGAAGGTGGAAGTTGCAGTGAGCTGAGATCACGACATCGCATTCCAGCCTGGGTGACGATAGTGAAACTCCATCTCAAATAATATTAATAATAATAATAACTACTCTTACTGCACTGTGTGTAGGCTGAGTACTTTCTCTTTTTTTGAGGCTACTTTAATATTTTCTTTTTTTTTTTTTTGAGATGGAGTTTCGCTCGTCGCTCAGGTTGGAGTGTAGTGGTGCGATCTTAGCTCACTGCAACCTCTGCCTCCCAGGTTAAGGCGATTCTCCTGTCTCAGCCTCCCTAGTAGCTGGGATTACAGGTGTGTGCCACCATGCCTGGCCAATTTTTGTATTTTTAGTAGAGATGGGGTTTTACCATATTGGCCAGGCTGGTCTGGAACTCCTGACCTCAGGTGATCCACCTGCCTTGGTCTCCCAGAATACTGAGATTGCAGGCATGAACCACCACTCCCCGCCTACTTTAACATTTTCTTCCTGACGTCTGTCTGCTTAACATCCTGAATGAGATAGCTATAAATATTTGATAGCCAGTGTTTGATCATGTTTCAAAAAAAGATGGTACATTCTTTCTTTTCATGAACTTTGAACTTATTGCACTTGATCTGTTAAAATAGCAGTATTGTGCAGTTTGTGTGTATGTCAAGGCTTTTATTTATGTATGTCACTCATATCCTTGTTTTCTGTTTTAAATTTTAGGTTCTTGGGGTTTTTCTCTGTCTGTGAGTACTTGGTAAAAAGTTAAACCCTAAAGATAAAAGGCAGCAAATAGTGACCAAACGAATGTTTTTGGCAAATACATTGGTGAAGGCCTCCTTCAGGTAGGTAGAGAGGAGGAGGGAAGAGGGTGGCCTTTCAGGTGGTAAAGACAGCATAAGCTTTATACTACTACTATAAGGCCTATTCTGTGGATCTCTGATGGATGAGCAGTACTAAAGTAGGTGGTGTCTTTTGAGGGGCACTGCTGATAATGTTGGGTAGAAATTTTAAACAACTTTGAAAGCCAAGTATGGACATAGCCATTAGTTTTTTTTTGTTTTTTGTTTTTTTTTTGTGGATATGGAGTCTCACTGTGACGTCCAGGCTAGAGTGCAATGGCATGATCTCGGCTCACTGTAACCTACACTTCTTGGGTTCAAGCGATTCTCCTGCCTCAGCCTCCTGAGTAGCTGGGATTACAGGCACACACCACCATGCCCAGCTAATTTTTTGTATTTTCAGTAGAGACGGGGTCTCACTATTATTGGCCAGGCTGGTCTGGAACTTCTGACCTCAAATGATCCGCCCGCCTCGGCCTCCCAAAGTGCTGGGATTACAGGCATGAGCCACTGCACCCAGCCGGTTTGTTTTTAATAGTGATTTGGCCAAAGTGACGTTTTGGGAGTAATACCTACAGTTTCGGGTCAGGGGTGGTCTAGAAGGATGTTCAAATAGCTTACCTTTTGAGGTGACAGGAACCCTGAACTCTTAAGGCAGTGGTTTTCAAAGTGTAGGTCTCTCATTAGCAGCATGAGCATTACCTGGGTGTCTGGGAACATGTTAGAATGCGAATTCTTGGACCCCACCCCAAACTTACTGAACTAGAAACTCTGGAGCTGGGACCCAGCATTCTGTGTTTTAACAAGGCAGGTGATTTTGATACGTGCAAAAGTTTGAGAAACATTGCTGTAGGTTATAGGTAGAAATGGAAAGGAAGAGATAGAAGCAAGACACATTGGCAGTGAAGGACTGACTAAACTTTGTAACCGATGGATAGCGGCATGTTATAATAGAGAAGAGTACTTAATTGGGGATGTTGAGCCTTGAGTTTTAGTATCAAGTCTCTTACCCACTGTGCTTTTATTTTTATTTATTTATTTATTTTTTGAGACGGAGTTTTGCTCTTGTTGCCCAGGCTAGAGTGTAGTGGTGCGATCTCAGCTCACTGCAATGTCTGCCTCCCCGGTTCAAGCCATTCTCCTGCCTCAGCATCCCAAGTAGCTGGGGTTACAGGCATGCACCACCATGCCGGGCTAATTTTGTGTTTTTTTAGTAGAGACGGTGTTTCACCATGTTGGTCAGGCTCATCTCAAACTCCTGACCTCAAGTGATCTACCTGCCTTGGCTTCCCAAAGTGCTGGGATTACAGATGTGAGCCACTGTGCCTAGCCTATTTTTAGTTTTTGTTTTGAGACAGAGTCTCACTCTGTTGCCCAGGCTAGAGTGCAGTGGCCTGATCTCTGCTCACTGTAACCTCCACCTCCTGAGTTCAAATGATTCTCCTGTCTCAGCCTCTCGAGTAGCTTGGATTACAGGCTCCCGCCACCACGCCCGGCTAATTTTTGTATTTTTAGTAGAGACGGGGTTTTGCCATGTTGGTCAGTCTGGTCTTGAACTCCTGACCTCAGGTGATCTGCCCTCCTTGGCCTACCAAAGTGCTGGGATTACAGGCATGAGCCACCGCACCTGGCCTCCAACTGTGGGTTTTTTTTTTTTTTTTTTTGAGAGGGAGTCACGCTCTCTCCCAGGCTGACGTGCAGTGGCGCCATCTCAGGTCACTCTAACCTCTGCCTCCCAGGTTCAGGCCATTGTCCTGCATCTGCCAGCTGGGTTTAAAGCCGTGCACCACCATGCCCAGGTAATTTTTGTATTTTTAGTAGAGACGGGGTTTCACCATGTTGGTCAGGCTGGTCTCGAACTCCTGACCTCGTGATCCTCCTGCCTCGGCCTCCCAAAGTGCTGGGATTACAGGCATGTGCCACCATGCCCAGCACCAGCTGTGGTTTTAAACAAGAAAACTGACCTGTCCTTGTCAAAGTTGTACAGCATGCTTTCTGAGGATTTTGGAGGCAAAGACAAATGAAATGTTAAGGTAGGCTTTGGGATTTAGCTTGGATTACCAGGAAGACCGGGGGAAAGATTTTTTGCAACTGTGAGGAGAGAATATGAGTGGATGAGGCTTAGGCACTTGGAGATACTAGAAGATTTATTTAAAGCAGATTCTTAACTGGGGATGATTTTGCCCCCAAGGAAACATTTAGCAGTGGACATTTCTGATGGTCAGACTGGGGTAGTGCTACTGGTATTTAATGAGTAGAGGCTAGGAATGCTGCTGAAGCATCTGCAGTGCACAGGACAGCCCTAACTACAATGAATTAACAGATCCAGAATGTCAATAGTACAAGGTTGACAAACCCTGATATAAAGGGGAACACCCAGGTTGTGTGTTTCCATCCTAATTATCTAGTGCTCATTTTATAATTTTATTTTTTTAATTTTTATTTATTTACTTATTTTTGAGACAGAGTCAATCTATTGCCGAGGCTGGAGTGTAGTGGTGCGATCTCGGCTCACTTCAACCTCTGCCTCTTGGGTTCAAGCGATTCTCCTGCCTCAGCCTCCTGAGTAGCTGGGATTACAGGTATGCGTCGCCATACCCAGCTAATGTTTATATTTTTAGTAGAGACAAGGTTTCGCCGTGTTGACTAGGCTGGTCTTGAACTTCTGACCTCAGGTGATCCACCCGCCACAGCCTCCCAAAGTGCTGGGACTGCAAACGTGAGCCACCTTGCCCAGCCTTAAATTTTAGATAAATCTAACAGAACATCTCAAAAGCAGCCTCACATTGTGTTTCCCACATCATACTTGGCAAAAGTAAGCATGAAGCCCTTTTTTTGTTGTTGAATTTTCACAAAACTAACTTCATGGTCATGACAATTCTCAACCCAGTTGCATATTTTCTTTACTCTTTTTAACATACTCAAAGATCAACTTATTTTGGTAACGTAAGCATTCACTGTCTAGGCATCAATCATTAAGCTACAGCAGATCAGATTTTTGTGTGTGTGTGTTTTCCCTGAGACGGAGTTTCACTCTTGTTGCCCAGGCTAGAGTGCAATGGCGCGATCTCGGCTCACCACAACCTCCGCCTTCTGGGTTCAAGCGGTTCTCCTGCCTCAGCCTCCCGAGTAGCTGGGATTACAGGTATGCACCACCATGCCCAGCTAATTTTGTATTTTTAGTAGAGACGGGGTTTCACCATGTTGGTCAGGATGGTTTCGATCTCTTGACCTTGTGATCCACCTGCCTCATGATCCACCTGCCTCGGCCTCCAAAAGTGTTGGGATTACAAGTGTGAGCCACCACGCCCGGTGCAGAGTTCCTTTTGATACTCTCTTTGAAGGATAGGGAAATGAGATAAAAGTTGTGGTGCTGTTGTGAGCAAATGTTAAAATATTTTTAATTGCCCTGTGGCTGAAGGCTGCACGATCACTCTGAAAAACTGCCTCATGAGCTGGTTGTAGTCCTCAGCCTTAATTCATCTCTTTAGATCCTGGATCGCAGACGTTAGGAACTTTTTTGTGTGTCAAGGCAGTAATCTGGCCAACTTGTTTCTGAAAGTGACCTCAAGATAATATGTATTCATAAATGGTAGTGATCATTTTATAGTAGTTTTATAGTTTCCACAGTACTTCTTTGTCTCTTGTGTCTTTTTGTCGTTTTAGTCTTTTGGTCATCACCATCTTAGTCTTCTGAATATCACCATTCTTAGGGTTGCCAGAACTTGTGGACAGTGCTACATGTTGGATAATCCCAAAAGTTGCCATTCACGTATCTTAATCTATGTGAATAAAGACGCCCTTGGAGTTCAACGGTGCACACCCTGTAGAACTATGCATTGATGTTTCTACCCATGACTGAAGGGTAGATTCTAGATAGTTCACCCTGTCATATACTTCCATTACATTCTGTGTTTACCTTTGTAGCCTTTGTGTAACTATAGTTAACATTACTAGTGTAAGTATTTTTGTTTAATATCTGACTTTTTCACCAGGCCAGAAACCTTTTTTGGGGGATAAGGTAAAGGAAAAGTCAACTGCAGATTTGAAACTAGGAGATAAAAGCCCAATCTCACGGATAATAGCACACATCAATCAAATGTATACTGTGTGCTTGGTACTGGCATTTTCCATATACCCACTAATTTAATTCTCAAGAACCCTTTGAAATGGATTCTTTGATTCCCATTTTACAGTTTTGGAAACAGATCCAAAGTGCAGTTAAGTGTCTCAGGTTATCCAGGTAAAGGACAGAGCCAGGATTCAAAGTAAACAGTCTGGTGATTCGAGAGTATACTAAGCTATACTGCCTCTTCATCAACTTTGCTGGGACATAGTTTATAAATGTTTTGCTGATGAATTCAGGGTGTTTCCCAAGTCATCTGTTCTCATTCAGGAGATTCATTCACTTAAACAAATGTGTGTTGAGTGCTTATGTTGTGCTAAGCATTTTATTTGGGTCTTCCAAATGCTGTGGTTTCAGATAATGCTGAGTGCTTTGAAGAAATTACAAGGATGATGAGATACTTGTAGGATGGAGAATTCCTTGAGATTGAGTGATCAATGAAAGGCTTCTTGAGAAGGTGGCGTTTTGTACTGAGACCTGAGTGATGAACAGCCAATCTTGTGACGTTCAAGGGCTCCAGGGACCAGATCTGGGGCCCTAGGTATAGGGAACAGGCAATGCAAAGCCCAAAGGTAGGAATGAAAAAATAATACTGAGCATTTAACCATGTCCACATACCATGTAGAGCTCTGGCTTACAGTAATGGATGAGACAGATATGGTCCCTCTGTCATGGAGCTTCTGGTCTGGTGGAAAAGTCAGACATTAAACAAATGCTAGTAATGTTAATTATAGTTACACAAAGGGCTACGAAGGTAAACATAGGCTTCAATGAGAGTATATGATAGAGTGAGCTAATCTAGCCTTCAGTAGTGGGTAGAAACATCAGAGAATCCTGAGAAAGCCTTTGAAGTTGAGACCTGAAGGGTGACTAGGAGGTAACCAGGCAAAGATGCAGAGTGATTAGCACATGCAGAAACTCTTAAGGTTGGAAAGAATTAGACATGTTTGAGAAACCTGCCAACCAACTAAACAAAACACCAAAAAGCCATTGTAACTGAAGAGACCTAAGTAGAGGAGAGAGTTAAAATCTTGACAGGGTAGACAGGTCAGATCAAATAGGGCATTATCCTGAAGCCATTGGGAAGGCAGAAGTTCAGCAGAGTAGTAATGTGTTTGGACCAGCGTCAGGTAGAGGGCAAGAATAGATTTGGGGAGATGTTAGGAGGCTACTGTATTGGTTCAGGTAAGATAGTGATGTGGTATGGTTGAGTGCTGGCAGAATTAGAGAGGAGATTGATTCTGTGATGGAGAGTCTATGATTGATTCTATGATTGAGAAATATATATGAAATAGAATCATAAGATTTTTCATTGAATGTTTTGAGGGTCAGTGTAAAGGAGGTAAATATAAGTATGACTCCCAAGCTTTCCTAGTGCATGGCTTATAATACAGTTCTTTTATTGAAATAGGGTACACTGAAAGAAGAGCAGGTTTGGGGACTGAGCAAAGGAGCATAAGTTCAGTTTTGAGAAAGTTTGAAAAGGTTGAATGTGAATGCTTGTGAAATGTCACAGTAGAACTGTTGAGTAGTTAATTGGGTATGATTCTGGGCCTAAGGAAGGGCTTACTGGCATATGATTGGGTCTTTTTTTTTTTTTGAGAAGGGGTCTTGCTCTGTTGCCCAGGCTGGAGTGTAGTGGTGAGATCTCAGCTCACTGCAACCACTGACTTCCAGGTTCAAGTGATTCCCCTGCCATAGCATCCTGAGTAGCTTGGCCTACAGGTGCATGCCACCATGCCTGGCTAATTTTTGTATTTTTAATAGATACTGGGTTTCACCATGTTGGCCAGGCTGGTCTCGAACTCCTCATCTCAAGTGATCCGCCTGCCTTGGCCTCCCAAAGTACTGGGATTACAGGTGTGAGCCACTGCCCCTGGCCTCAGGTATCTTTTCTGTTATCTATTTATTTTTTCTTAAGACAGAGTCTAGCTCTCCCCCAGGCCGGAGTGCAGTGATGCGATTCAGCTCACTGCAACCTCCGCCCCCCAGGTTCAAGCAAATCTCTTGCCTCAGCCTTCTGAGTAGCTGGGACTACAGGTGCACGCCACCACGCCCGGCTAATTTTTTGTATTTTTAGTAGAGATGGGGTTTTACCATGTTGCCCAGGCTGCTGTCAAACTCCTGAGCTCAGGCAGTCTGCCTGCCTTGGCCTCCCAGAGTCTAGGATTACAGGCGTGAGCCACTGTGCCTGGACTTTTCTTTTTTTTTTTTTTTTTTTTTGAGACGGAGTCTCGCTCTGTCGCCCAGGCTGGAGTGCAGTGGCTGGATCTCAGCTCACTGCAAGCTCCGCCTCCTGGGTTTACGCCATTCTCCTGCCTCAGCCTCCCGAGTAGCTGGGACTGCAGGCGCCCATGTGCCTGGACTTTTCTATTATTTCTTAATTTGTTTTTGTTTGTCTTTTTTTTTTTTTTTTTTTTTTTGAGACGGAGTCTCACGCTGTTGCCCAGGCTGGAGTGCAGTGGCGCGATCTCGGCTCACTGCAAGCTCCGCCTCCTGGGTTCACGCCATTCTCCTGCCTCAGCCTCCTGAGTAGCTGGGACTACAGGCGCCCGCCACCGCGCCCGGCTAATTTTTTGTATTTTTAGTAGAGACGGGGTTTCACTGTGGTCTCGATCTCCTGACCTTGTGATCCGCCCACCTCGGCCTCCCAAAGTGCTGGGATTACAGGCTTGAGCCACCGCGCCCGGCCTTGTTTGTCTTTTTTTAAGACAGAGTTTTGTGCAGTGGTGCGATCTTGACTCACTGCAACCTCTGCCTCCCAGGTTCAAGCGATTCTCCTGCCTCAGCCTCCTGGGTAGCTGGGACTATGGGCACGCACCACCATGCCTGGCTAATTTTTGTAGGGTTTCATCATCTTGGCTAGGCTGGTCTCGAACTCCTGACCTCGTGATCCACCCGCCTCGACCTCCCAAAGTGCTGGGATTACAGGCGTGAACCACTGCGCTTGGCCTTCTATTATTTCTTATGTTGTGCTTTCAAGGTTCTGATTATGGTCTTTCCATCTTCTGTGACTTTCCCACTCTGTAAAGTCACTAGTGGTGTGGGATGGACACTGGACTTCGGTTCATGAAATCTGCTTTTGAATTTCAGCGTATAAACTCTATAGTATTACTTAACCTTGATGAACTTTTTCATTTGTGGAATAGTGAAAAGAAAACTCACTGTTTGGGGCCGGGTGTGGTGGCTCATGCCTGTAATCCCAGCACTTTGGGAGGCCAAAGTGGGCGGATCATGAGGTAAGGAGATCGAGACCATCCTGGCTAACACGGTGAAAGCCCGTCTGTACTAAAAAAATGCAAAAAAATTAGCTAGGCGTCGTGGCGGGTGCCTGTAGCCCCAGCTACTTGGGAGGCTAGGCAGGAGAATGGCGTGAACCTGGGAGGCGGAGCTTGAAGTGAGCCAAGGAGGAGGTTGCAGTGACCAGAGATCATGCCACCGCAATCCAGCCTGAGCGACAGAGCAGGACTCTCTGTTAAAAAACAACAACAACAAAAAACACAACTCACTATTTGGAAATAGTTTCTAAGTGCTTGGTTAACTTTAAAGGGTTTGCCATTGTAGACCCCAACTCCTTAGCCTGATACTCAGGCCCCAGTTGACTGTCACATGTTCCAGTCAAACCAAGCTGCCCACTTGTTTTTTTCCCACATACATGTGATATCCTGTCTCTCAGTCCCTACCCTAGTTTTCATCCTCTAAAGTCCATTTGAAATACTGTGTTTTGAAGGAAACCTGTTTTTCTGAGTCCTCATAATTTTTTCTCTCTTTCTCTCATGATATCTAACTGGATATAAAATAGGAAGTTTATGGCCAGGTGGCATGGTGGCTCACACCTGTAATCCCAGCACTTTGAGGGGGCCGAGGCGGGTGGATCAGTTGAGGTCAGGAGTTCGAGACCAGCCTGGCCAACATGGTGAAACCCCGTCTCTACTAAAAATACAAAAAATTGGCTTGGTGGTAGGCACCTGTAGTCCCAGCTACTCAGGAGGCTGAGGCAGGAGAATGGCGTGAACCCGGGAGGCGGAGCTTGCAGCGAGCCGAGATCGTGCCACTGCACTTCAGCCTGGGTGACAGAGTGAGACTCCGTCTCAAAAAAAAAATGCAAAAATTAGCCGGGCGTGGTGGCAGGCACCTGTAATCTCAGCTACTTGGGAGACTGAGGCAGGAGAATCGCTTGAACCTGGAAGACAAAGGTTTCTCAAAAAAAAAAGCATGATAGCATGATACGATTTAAATCATTGCGACTCTTTATTTTATTGGTTAGTTAATAATGCATGATATCATGACAACAATGTAGAATGTAATAAAATTAATTCATTTCATTCAGTGGTTACATGCTGATAGTAATACTGTAAATTATTATTGGGAAGGTAGTGGTCAGAATACAGTCAGAGAAGGGAAGTCAGGGACTAAGAATTTGCTGTATCTAATTGCCCCACTTACTCTAGTCATTAGTGAAAAGAGGAACTGACTGTTAATGTCCCTTGAGACTGTCCAGTTACCTTTGTCTTGCTCACTAGACTTTTTTTTTTTTTTTTTAAAGAGATGGGGTCTCACTATTTTCGCAAGCTGGTCTTAAACTCCTGAGCTCAAGTGGTCTTCCCACCTCAGCTCTGGGCTACTTTCATAATTAGTTTGTTTCTTTTTTTTTTTCTTTCTTTCTTTTTTTTGAGATGGAGTCGTCTTCTGTCACCCAGGCTGGAGTGCAGTGGCATGATCTCGGCTCCCTGCAACCTCTGCCTCCCGGGTTCAGGCAATTCTTCTGCCTCAGCCTCCCGAGTAGCTGGGACTACAGGCGTGTGCCACCATGCCCAGCTAATTTTTGTATTTTTTGGTAGGTGTTTCACCATGTTGACCAGGCTGGTCTCAAACTCCTGGCCTCAAGTGATCTGCCTGCCTTGGCCTCCCAAAGTGCTGGGATTATAGGCATGAGCCACTGTGCCCGGCTTGTTGCAAGTTCTTATAGTATAGAATACTGCTTATGTGTAGCACTTACCAAAGTTACCATTTTATATTTCTTTGGATTATTGTTTGATTGTTTCACTATTAGGGTATACACATCATTAAAGGCTGCTGTCGTGTCTTTTCTCACCATTTCATCACCATGTTTGATGTAATGCTTTATTAGGTGCTTAATGTTTTGTTTTGTTTCCTATGAATGTTCATATCTAAAATGCTCTTTCTGCAGCCTCGTTCTTTTTTCTGGGTAAGTTCCTAATTACCCTCCAGGGCTCCCAGAGATTGACTTTCTCTTGCATTCTCCTCCTTTATATTCCCAGGGATACTTTATATGTATTTCTGTTGTGGGACCAGTTACTTTGTATTACGTGTTGCTTAATGTTGGGGCTGTGTCCTGAGAAATGTGTCATTAGGTGATTTCGTTATGCAAACATCAGAGAATATGCTTGCACAAACCTAGATGGCATAGCTTACTACCCACCTAGACAATGTGATACAGCCTGTTACTCTTAGGCTACAAACCTGTACAGCATGTTACTTTATATTGAATATTGTAGGGAATTTTAGCACAAGTATATGTATTTGTGTTTTCCTAAACATAGAAAAGGCACACTAAAACTATAGTTTTTTGGTTTTTTGGTTTTTTGTTTTTTTTTTTGAGACGGAGTCTCGCTCTGTTACCCAGTTTGGAGTGCAGTGGCGCGATCACAGCTCACTGCAACCTCTGCCTCCCAGGTTCAAGTGCCTCAGCCTCCCAAGTAGCTGGGACTGCAGGCATGCGCCACCATGCCCAGCTAAATTTTCGTATTTTAGTAGAGATGGGATTTCACCATGTTGGCCAGGATGATCTCTGTCTCCTGACTTTGTGATTCGCCTGCCTCGGCTTCCCAAAGTGCTGGGATTACAGGCGTGAACCACCACACCCGGCCAAACTATAGTATTATAATATTACAGGACCACCGTCACATATACAGTTGTTGACTGAAATGCTGTTAAGTGGCACAAGTCTGTATTTGACCGTGAGTCTCTTTTTACCTAGTAAGAGTAGATTTCTTTTTTTTTTTTTTTTTTTGAGACGGAGTCTCGCTCTGTCACCCAGGTTGGAGTGCAGTGGCCGGATCTCAGCTCACTGCAAGCTCCGCCTCCCGGGTTTACGCCATTCTCCTGCCTCAGCCTCCCGAGTAGCTGGGACTACAGGCACCCGCCATCTCCCCGACTAGTTTTTTGTATTTTTTTAGTAGAGACGAGGTTTCACCAGGTTAGCTAGGATGGTCTCGATCTCCTGACCTCGTGATCCGCCCGTCTCGGCCTCCCAAAGTGCTGGGATTACAGGCTTGAGCCACTGCGCCCGGCCAAGAGTAGATTTCTTTAAGACAAGGAGTATGTTTTATTCAAGTGCTCAAAAATTGTCTATTGAATTGAACGAAAATGTGTTGTGTAGTCCTAAAAATACATAAAATATAGAGAACATAATAAGTGAATTTCAACAATGATAAGAACCTTTGATTGCTAATCAGGAAGCATAGGTTAGTTATCTAGCTGTATTTTATTGACCTACAGGTTCTTAGTTCTAATAATTTAAACCAGTTGTTTTCAAAGTGTGCTCCCCAGACCACATTACCTGGGAATTAGTTAGAAAGGGAATTCTTGGCCGGGTGCGGTGGCTCACACTTGTAATCCCAGCACTTTGGGAGGCCAAGGTGGGCAGATCACCTGAGGTCAGGAGTTCGACACCAGCCTGACCAATATGGCAAAACCCCACGTCTACCAAAAACACAAAAATTAACTAGGCGTGGTGGTGTGCACCTGTAATCCCACCTACTAGGGAGGCTGAGGCAGAAGAATTGCTTGAATCCGGGAGGTGGAGGTTACAGTGAGCCAAGATTGCGCCGCTGCACTCCAGCCTGGGTGACAGAGCAAGACTTCCATCTCAAAAAACAGCAACAACAACAACAACAACAACAACAAATGGAATTATTGGATCCTACTCCAAACGTACTGAATCAGAAACTCTGGCAGTGGGGACTCAACAGCCTGTGTTTCAACTAGTTCTCCAGGTGATTCTGATAGATGGTAAAGTTTGAGAACCATTGGAATTGTAGCAGTTTTTCTGTTTGTTGGAAACAAAAAATTAACTAGAGGTAGCTACTTTAATTTCACATTTCCCAACTTAAAGTTATTTTAAAATTGTTTCTTCATATTTCCTGCCAGTTGAATTTGCTGACATTTTTCTAAACCACTCATGGTATATTAGGTGCAGTATCTTGAATCACAGGCAGTCATACTAAGTTTTTGAAGACTGTTGCTTTCCCTGTGCTCCTTAAGTCTTATTTAAATAACCTACCCAGTGAGTACAGAATGGGCCCATTACTACATCCTTCCTGGTGACACCAGTTAACCAAGCCAGGGCAAGTAAGTATACCCTGGACCCCTGCCAACCAAAGGTTACTTCTTTTGTTTTTTGTTGTTTTTTTCCTTTTTTCTTTTTTTCTTTTGAGACGGAGTCTTGCTTTGTCTTCCAGGCTGGAGCGCAGTGGCGTGATCTCAGCTCACTGCAATCTCAACCTCCCAGGTTCAAACGATTCTCCTGTCTGAGCCTTCCAAGTAGCTGGGATTACAGGCACCCATCACCATGCCCAGCACATTTTTGTATTTTTAGTAGAGATGGGTTTTCTCCATGTTGGCCAGGCTGGTCTTGAACTCCTGACCTCGGGTGATCCGCCCACCTTGGCCTCCCAAAATGCTAGGTTTACAGGTGTGAGCCACTGTGCCCAGCCTCTTTGTTTTTTAAAGATGGATCTGTCTACATTGGTTGCCCAGGCTGGTCTTGAACTCCTAGGCTCAAGTGATCCTTCTGCCTCAGCCTCCCAAAGTACTAGGATTACAGGCATGAGCTATCATGACTAGCCCAAAGGTTGCAAGGTTGCTGCCTTTTTTTTTTTTTTTTTGGAGACAGAGTTTCAGTCTGTCACCCAGTCTGGAGTGAGCTGGCCCGATCTTGGCTCACTGCAACCTGTGCCTCCCAGGTTCAAGTGATTCTTCTGCCTCGGGTCCTCAGTAGCTGGGATTATAGGCAAGCGCCACCACGCCTGGCTATTTTTATATTTTTTTTTAGTAGAGTCCAGGTTTCACCGTGTTGCCCTGGCTGGTCTCCTGACCTCAAGTAATTTGTGCACCTTGGCCTCCCACAGTATTGGGACTAACGGCGTGAGCCACCACACCTGGCCTACTCCTGTGTTCTTAGCTTGAGTTCCTGGTTGATGGGTGGTGCCACCAATTGAGAGAGAATATCACGGTTTGTGGGTTGGGTGTGGTGGCTCACACCTATAATCCCAACACTTTGGGAGACCGAGGCAGGAAGAGTTTGAGGCTTGAGCCCAAGAGTTGGAGACTAACCTGGGCAACATGGCGAAATCCTGTCTTTCTAGAAAATACAAAAATTAACTGGCTGTCATGGCGTGTACCTCTAGTCCCAGGTACTTGGGAGGCTGAGGTGAGAGGATCACTTGAGCCTGGAAGGTCAAGGCAGCAGTGAGCCATGATTACGCCACTGCACTTCAGCCTGGGCAACAGAGTGAGACCTTGTCTCAAAAAAAAAAAAAAAAAAAAAATCATGGTTTTATACAAATTTAAGAATATAGGCAGGAAGACCACCCTGAGCAACATAGCAAGATGATGTCTCAAGAAAACCTTAAAAGAAGTTACAAGTAGGCCGGGCGCAATGGTTCCCACCTGTAATCCCAGCACTTTGGGAGGCCAAGGTAGGTGGATCACCTGAGGTCAGGAGTTTGAGATCAGCCTTGGCAACATGGTGAAACCCCGCCTCTACTAAAAATACAAAACGTTAGCTGGGTGTAGTGGTGGGCGCCTGTAATCCCAGCTACTTGGGAGGCTGAAGCAGGAGAATTGCTTGAACCCAGGAGACGGAGATTGCGGTGAGCCAAGACTGTGCCACTGCACTCCAGCCTGGGCAAAAAGAGCAAAACTTTGTCTCAGAAAAAAAAAAAAGTTACAAGTATACTTTTGATTTATTTATATTAACCTTTCTGTCTGTAGTAGCATATTGAATTCACCAATTATTTATTGAGTCTACTTTATGAAGAACCTTACCAGAGATTCTGGGTTAACGTCATGAGGTATCACCATAGATTTGGATCACTTTTTATTAGGTAGAACTAGTGAAAAAACACTATATTTTAATTACTACATGGATTACTTAATTTTTCTCCAGGCCTCTTACCTCATGCTTGCCCAAGTCAAAGGTTGATAAATACTACTCATTTAGCTTCATGGGCACTTTCTCAGTTTATCCCCCTCTCTTTGGAATGTCACGCCACATTGTCTCATTGATGAAAATATTAGGAACTCTCCTGAACTTCGTATTTTGGGGAACACAAACATCTGAAGATACCCATCCATTTACTTCCGTCTCTTTTTTTTTAACCATTTCTTCATGTGTGAAACAATTTTTCCCTATTGTTTTGGGGGTACATGTGATGCTTTATTAGATGAATAGATTGTAATGACCAAGTCAGAGTATTTGGGGCATCTTATCACCTTGAATATTTAATAGGAACATTTCAAGTCCTCCCCTCAAACTATTTTGAAATAAACAATTCATTGTTATTGGCCTGGCGCGGTGGCTGACGCATGTAATCCCAGCACTTTGGGAGGCTGAGGCGGGCGGATTACAAGGTCAGGAGATCGAGACCATCCTGGCTGACACGGTGAAACCCTGTCTCTACTAAAAAATACAAAAAATTAGCCAGGTGTGGTGGTGGGCACCTGTAGTCCCAGCTAATCAGGAGGCTGAGGCAGGAGAATGGTGTGAACCCGGGAGGCAGAGCTTCCAGTGAGCTGAGATCGTGCCACTGTACTCCAGCCTGGGCGACAGAATGAGACTTGTCTCAAAAAAAAAAATTACAATTCATTGTTCTTAATTATAGTCACCCTACTAACTACTGAGCATCAGAATTTATTCCTCCTAACTGTATGTTCATGCCCATTAACCAGCCTCTTTATGCACCCCCTTGCCCTTCGTACACACCCTTCCCAGCCTCTGGTGTCCATCACTCTGTTCTCTCTTTGTGAGATCAACTTTTTAGCTCTTTAATAGTTGAGTGAGAACACGTGATACTTCTCTTTCTGTGCCTGGCTTTTTTCATGTTACTTAATATTCTCCAATTCCATCCATGTTGCCGAAAATGACAGAATTTCAGTCTTTTTTAATGGCTGAATGGTATTTCTTTCATTCATTCATTCATTTATTTATTTTTGAGACGGAGTCTCGCTATGTCATCCAGGCTGGAGTGCAGTGGCTCGATCTCCGCTCACTGTAACCTCCACCTCCCAGGTTCAAACGATTCTCCTGCCTCAGTCTCCTGAGTAACAGGTGTGCACCACCACGCCCGGCTAATTTCTGCATTTTTAGTAGAGACAGGGTTTCACCATGTTGGTCAGGCTGGTCTCAAACTCTTGACCTTAAGTGATCTACCCACCTTGGCCTCCCAAAGTGCTGGGATTACAGGCGTGAGCCGTCGCGCCCACCCTATATCTACTTTCTTAGGGCATTAAAAATAAGGCTGGGTGTGGTGGCTCATGCCTGTAATACCAGCACTTTGAGAAGCCAAGGCGAGTGGATCACCTGAGGTCAGGAGTTCTAGACCAGCCTGGCCAACATGGTGAAACTCTGCCTCTACTAAAAATACAGAAATTAGCCAGGTGTGGTGGCGGGTGCCTGTAAACCCATCTACTGGCGGCGGGGGGGTGGTGGGCAGGTGTCAAGGCAGGAGAATCGCTTGAACCTGGGAAGCGGAGGTTGCAGTAAGCCGAGATCACGCCATCGCACTCCAGACTGGGGGACAAGAGTGAGATTCCGTCTCAAAAAAAAAAAAAAAGTTTAGAAATAAAAGTACAAAGAGCTCAATTATGTATTTGTTTTTCTGTGTTTCCTATTAAATCCTTATTCCTAGAAGTACAGTAATTAAAATTAGAAACCTTTAAAAAACTTACTGTAGAAAAATTAAACCTATGAAGTAAACAGTGGTGTGATTAACACTCATATACCCATTGCCAAGCTTCAACAGTTATCAAAATGTGGAAATCTTCTTTTATCTCTATGTTCTACTCCCTCTTAGTTGTCTTGAATGAAATCCCAGATAGTATTATTTCATCTGTAAATACTTCAGTTATATATATTTATTCCTTTTTTTGTTTTGTTTTTGAGATGGAAACTTGTTATTGTTGCACAGGCTGGAGTGCAGTGACATGATCCCAGTTCACTGCAACCTCTGCCTCCCAGGTTCAAGTGATTCTCCCGCCTCAGCATCCCGAGTTGCTGGGATGACAGGCATGCACTACTACACCCGGCTAATTTTTGTATTTTTAGTAGAGACGGGGTTGGCTGGTCTCGAATTTGTGACCTCAGGCGATCCACCCGCCTCCACCTCCCAAGGTGTTGGGATTACAGGCATGAGCCACTGCATCGGTCTGTCTGTTCATTTCATAAACATCTGAGAGAGTCTTTGCTATGGGACTTTAGGAGCACTAGCATCGGTATGAAATAGTGTCTGTTCAGTTTCTGAAAACTTCTTGTGAAGAAGCACATGCAGAAAAGACCGTAAAACATAAATGTATATGGTGCAGTGAATAAGCATGAAGCAAATACCTGTGTAACTGCTACTCAGTCAAGATTTGAAATTGCCACCACTTCAAAAGCTTCTTTACAATCTTTCTAAACACTAATTACTTTTTCTTACTCAGTGGAATTATATTTTAGTTTCGCTTTTGTCTTTCTTTCTCTTTTTCTTTTTCTTTCTTTCTTTTTTTTTTTTTGAGACGGAGTCTCGCTGTGTCTCCCAGGCTGGAGTGCAGTGGCGTGATCTTGGCTCACTGCAAGCTCCGCCTCCCGGGTTCACGCCATTCTCCCGCCTCAGCCTCCCAAGTAGCTGAGACTACAGGCGCCCGCCACCACGCCCGGCTAGTTTTTTGTATTTTTAGTAGAGACGGCGTTTCACCATGTTAGCCAGGATGGTCTCGATCTCCTGACCTCGTGATCCACCCGCCTCGGCCTCCCAAAGTGCTGGGATTACAGGCTTGAGCCACCGCGCCCGGCCCTCTTTTTCTTTCTTTCTTTCTTTTTTTTTTTGGAGACGGTCTCACTCTCCCAGGCTGGAGTGCAATGACGCGATCCCGATCTCAGCTCACTGCAACCTTTGCCTCCCGAGTTGTAGAGATTCTCCTGCCTCAGCCTCCTGAGTAGCTGGGATTACAGGCGTGTGCCACCATGCCTGGCTGATTTTTGTATTTTTAGTACGTATGAGGTTTTACCATGTTGTCCAAGCTGGCTTGAACTCTTTACCTCAAGTGATCCACCTGCCTCGGCCTCCCAAAGTGCTGGGTTTACAGGCATGAGCCACTGTGCCTGGCCTTAAAAAAAAATATTCTTTGTGTGTGAGATGGGGTCTCGCTCTGTCGCCCAGATTGATGTACAGTGGTGCAATCTTGGCTCACTGCAACCTATGCCTCCCGGGTTCAAGTGATTTTCCTGCCTCAGCCTCCTGAGTAGCTGGGACTACAGGCACACGCCACCACACCCAGCTAATTTTTTTTGTATTTTTAGTAGAGACAGGGTTTCACCATGTTGGCCAGGATGGTCTCTATCTCCTCCTGATCTGCCTGACTCAGCCTCCCAAAGTGCTGGAATTACAGGAATGAGCCACCGCACCTGGCCCCCATTTCTTTAACATTTGAATTTTCTGCTCTCATAGGAAATAATACACCGATTGCCTTTTTACTTACTTTTTATAGATCCTGAGGGCAAGAATCATGGCAGTCTTATTTATTAGAGCATTGACAGTGTTTGGCACATGGTAGGAGTTAAAACATTTAATGAATTCAGTTTAATATAACTTTCTATCTACTGTGACAGATTTTCTCTCTGTCTGTCTTCCTTTTTATTGTTTGAGATAGGGTCTCACTTTGTTATCCACGCTGGAGTGCAGTGACATAATCTAGGCTCACTGCAACCTCCACCTCCCAGGCTTAAGCGATCTTCCTCCCTCAGCCCCACAAGTACCAGGGACTACAGGTGCATGCCACTACACCTGGCTAATTTTTTGTAATTTTTGTTGAGACAGGATTTTGACATGTTGTCCAGATTGGTCTTGAACTCCTGACCTCAGGCGATCTACCTGCCTCAGCCTCCCAAAGTGCTGGTGCATGAGCCACCGTGCCTGGAACATTCTTTAATATTGGTTAGAAACTCTAATGCCATGCTTTTCTCCCTCACTTTAGTGTCTGTTTATTATTCCTTAACTAGAATATAAATATGTTTCATAAAAGTTTATCAAAGGCATATGGTTTACTGATCTCATTTGAGATCATGTTAATGTTTGAAACTCCTTTGAACCTCACTGAAGAGTAAAGTTAATTTGTAGCAATAACAGTTAAAATTTGCTTAGTTAGATATAAATAGCCAGAAAACCTAACAGGATGAAAGTTGAAACAGCTAAGATTTTTATAGTGTCTGCCATGTTAGTCCAATGTATGTCATCAACTTAAAAACAAACACTGTTGTTGACAGTTTGGTGTAAGAGAATAGAAATACACATGTTTGTATTTCATCCAGGCTTGGCCAGATCTTTTGTGCTACTCTGGGAATGATCAGGTTAAAAGATATAACTGGCCGGGCGCGGTGGCTCACGCCTGTAATCCCAGCACTTTGGGAGGCCGAGGCGGGCGGATCACAAGGTCAGGAGATCGAGACCACGGTGAAACCCCGTCTCTACTAAAAATACAAAAAATTAGCCGGGCGCGGTTGTGGGCGCCTGTAGTCCCAGCTACTCGGGAGGCTGAGGCAGGAGAATGGCATGAACCCGGGAGGCGGAGCTTGCAGTGAGCTGAGATCGCGCCACTGCACTCCAGCCTGGGCAACAGAGCGAGACTCCGTCTCAAAAAAAAAAAAAAAAAAAAAAAAAAAAGATATAACTTTCACTGTGCTGGGCGCGGTGGCCCAAGCCTGTAATCCCAGCACTTTGGGAGGCTGAGGTGGGCAGATCATGAGGTCAGGAGATCGAGACCATCCTAGCTAACATAGTGAAACCACGTCTCTACTAAAAAACACAAAAAATTGGCCGGGTGGCTGGGCGCGGTGGCTCAAGCCTGTAATCCCAGCACTTTGGGAGGCCGAGACGGGCGGATCACGAGGTCAGGAGTTCGAGACCATCCTGGCTAACACGGTGAAACCCCGTCTCTACTAAAAAATACAAAAAAAAAACTAGCCGGGCGAGGTGGTGGGCGCCTGTAGTCCCGGCTACTCGGGAGGCTGAGGCAGGAGAATGGCGTAAAAACCCGGGAGGCGGAGCTTGCAGTGAGCTGAGATCCCGCCACTGCACTCCACCCTGGGCGACATAGCGAGACTCCGTCTCAAAAAAAAAAAAAAAAAAAATTGGCCGGGCATGGTGACAGGCACCTGTAGTCCCAGCTACTCAGGAGGCTGAGGCAGGAGAATGGCGTGAACCCAGGAGGTGGAGCTTGCAGTGAGCCAAGATCGCGCCATTGCACTCCAGCCTGGGTGACAGAGCAAGACTCCATCTCAAAAAAAAAAAAAAAGATATGACTTTCACTGGATTTCAAGAGTCAGTGAACCCAGCTAAACCTTATTAAAGCAGGAAGAAGTGAGAATTTCAAGGATCAAGGGCTTTCTCTGGAAACTGAGTGGTTCCCTTTCATTAGAGATTCTTTTTTTTTTTTTTTTTTGAGATGGAGTCTTGCAGTGTCGCCTGAGCTGGACTGCAGTAGCACAATCTCAGCTCACTGCAACTGCCGCCTCCCAGGTTCAAGCGGTTCTCCACTCCAGCCTCAGTCTACCGAGTAGCTGGGATTATAGGTGCCTGCCACCACGCCCACCTAATTTTTTGTATTTTTAGTAGAGACGAGGTTTCACCATGTTGGCCAGGCTGTTCTTGAACTCCTGACCTCGTGATTCACCTGCCTTGACCTCCCAAAGTGCTGGGATTACAGGTGTGAGCCGCTGTGCCCAGCCCTCATTGGAGATTCTTTTTTTTTTGTTTTGTTTTTTTTGAGACAGAGTCTCGTTCTGTCGCCCAGGCTGGAGTGCAGTGGCGGGATCTCAGCTCACTGCAAGCTCCGCCTCCCAGGTTTACGCCATTCTCCTGCCTCAGCCTCCCGAGTAGCTGGGAGTACAGGCGCCCACCACCTCGCCCGGCTAGTTTTTTGTATTTTTTAGTAGAGACGGAGTTTCACCGGGTTAGCCAGGATGGTCTTGATCTCCTGACCTCGTGATCCGTCCGTCTCGGCCTCCCAAAGTGCTGGGATTACAGGCTTGAGCCACCGCGCCCGGCCTCATTGGAGATTCTTACAGCAAATGCCTCTAGCTAGTGGTAATGTAAATCAACTCAGTACATACATGTTGATTGATTTACTTAAAGTCTTTACTGGATCACTGATTCTTGTTAGAAGCATTTGTTACTTTTTCATTCCTTTAAGAAAATTTTGGGGCTGGGTGCAGTGACTCGTATATGTGATCAAACTTTGGTAGACCAAGTTGGGAGGATCGTTTTTGAACTCTGGAGTTTGAGACCAGCCTGGACAACATAGCAAGATCTCATCTGTATTTAAAAAAAAAAAAAAATTAGCTGGGCGTGGTGGTGCACACCTGTAGTCTCAGCTGGTTGGGAGGTTGAGGCCGAAGGGTCGCTTGATCCTTGGAGGTTGAGGCTGCGGTGAGCTGTGATTGCACCACTGCATTCCAGCCTGGACAACAGAGTGAGACCTAATTCAAAAAAGAAAGAAAAGAAAATTATGGTTTTTTCATGGGATAAAACTCAAATAATAGGTAACAATCATATCTTTTCTTCCCCCATCAGAAACAAATAATCCGGCCGGATGTGGTGGCTCATGCCTCTAATCCCAGCACTGTGGGAGGCCAAGCGGGTGGATCACCTGACATCAGGAGTTTGAGACCAGACTGGTGAAACCCGGTCTCTACTAAAAATACAAAAATGAGATGGGCATGGTGATGGGTGCCTGTAATCCCAGTTAATTGGGAGGCTGAGGCAAGGGAATCACTTGAACGCGGAAGGTGGAGGTTGCAGTGGGCTGAGATCACTCCTGTCTGGGCTACAAGAGCAAAATTCCATCTCAAAAACAAAACAAAACATACAAGAAAGAAATAATCCCAAAGTGCAATTCAGCTGAAATTGTCTATGGTACTTTGCCTGGAATTAACCAAAAGAGCTGGGGTAGGGGCTGGTGGCGCATAGCTCAGCATTATAGATCTACTTAAATCTTGTAAACTATTTATAGGTTTGGGTGGTTATAACATGTTTAGCATGTTTAATAAGCCAATCAAGAAATATCCCAAAACGTTCATTTTTGCTTCCTTTACAGATGGTGGCAGATGAAAAAGCAGATTTTTTCCCCCTGAAGCTCTTTAATAATGGCAAAAGTTAAAAAGTATTTTCTCTGTACTCCTAAATTTACTGAATGAATATATTCCCTTCCTGAATAAATTGACTGTTCCCTTAGTGTAGGGCTATAACTTGGTTTTGGTGGAGTCCCTTCCAGGTTCTAACATTTGTGTGACCTTGAACAGGGTACTTCTTAACCTCTCTCAGTCTCAGGTTTATTCATTTCTAAAGTGCGGGTGGTACTGATACCTTTTAGGGTTGGTTGAGGATTTAATGGCATAATGAATGCAGACTGCTTTGCCAACAATGAGCTTTCAATAAAAGGTATCTGTTATAATTCTCAAAGCTTAATACATTATTATATATAACAAGCCACTTTTATGCCTTTTAAATCTGATTTTTTAGTTACACAGATAACATAACTGTATTATTGTAGAAATTAAAATTTTACAGATAAGGCCTAAAGAGCCCCTTAGCCCCCTCAGTCCTAACCCCTTCACCAGAGGTAACCATTTTATTAGTTAATATATCCTTCCATGTCTTTTTCTTTGCTTTTATGCATACATGCACATGTATTATTAATTTTATAGATGAAGAATAGAAAAGATAGTAATCTAATTTTAAAATACTAAACTACTAGATATTAGACTCTTTTTTTTTTTTTTTTTTTTTTTAACGGTGTTTTGCTCTTTTTTGCCTAGGCTATAGTGCGATGGTGCAATCTCGGCTCACTGCAACCTCCACCTCCCAGGTTCAAGTGATTCTCCTGCCTCAGCCACCCAAGTAGCTTTACACCCAAGTAGGATTACAGGCATGCACCACCATGCCCGGCTAATTTTGTATTTTTAGTAGAAGGATGGAGTTTCACCATGTTGGCCAGGCAGGTCTTGAACTCCTGACCTCAGGTGACCTGCCCTCAGCCTCCCAAAGTGCTGGGATTACAGACATGAGCTACTGTGCCTGGCCTAGAATCTGTATTTTAGATACTCAGTAACCAAAAGATAGCAAAATTCAACAATTTGTTGTGTAATGGCAGATCTTGCACGAAATTACAGAATTCTTTACAACCTTAGACAAGTTTAATTAAACGGAAGAAACTAAAAGAAGAAAGAAACAGCTACAGCTGTTTAGCCCAGAAATACGCATTTGCTTTTCTAGCCAGTAAATAGATCAGAACTTAAGAAATTCACTGCCTTTCAGTGTACTTCAAATTTTACAGCTAAGGGCCAGAGGTATCATTTGTTAGTCTGACAAGTAAAAAATGATGTTTTCTTTTCTCAAAAATGTGAAAACTTTACCACCACCTTGTTGGGCCAAGGGAGAGGTTGGGGGAAGTTATCAGAGAAGAGTAATTGAAACTGCTTTCTGCATATTGTTGATTTTCAAGTGTATTTAAATTATTTTTGTAGTAATCTATAGTATTTTTGGTTTTCATTTGTTTACTATTTGTACACATTGGAAAGTGGATTCCAGGCCACCTAGGGAAGGAAATTGATTTTGAAATGATTTTAGTCCTCTGGAAACCACGTGTTTAAATAAGGGAATGTCAAGAGGAAAGGGCTGGCCATAGTTATTAATACTTCTAGAGGAGGGATCTAAGAGTTGGAGGATATGTCAGACATGATCTCTCTTGTCTTCCTTCTCTGGGGAATTAGAGGTGAGTTGGAGAAAACTGTAGGAGAGGGGGTCAGCAGACAAGGTGGGAAGATCACTTGAGTCTAGTACTGTGAGACCAGCCTGGGCAACAGAGCAAGACCCCATCTCTACAAAAATAAAAAATGCCAAGGTAAATGGTGTTAATTCTAACCATTTTGGAGGTGGGGGTGGGGTGGAGAATGGAGCATAAACATTCACCTCTTTCATCCTAGTCTTCAGGCTGAACCTAGTGTTGAACGCCAAAGGACAATATTCCCATACCCAGTGTGAGTGGGAAGGAGTATGTAGTAAACACCCCTTGCATGCAGTAGAGATGTGATATTCTCCTTTGCTTGGAGGATACTAGAAGCAGGGGTTCAGTTTAGTTTGTAAGTTATACCTTGGTAACTATATGTTTGACCAATTACGCTGAAAATGTAGAACTGTTTCAGCATATGTTGCTTTAGGAGATTCACATACATACATTAAGTCACTCTCTTGGTGGCTAATTTTCTCAGCTTTGGTTCTGCTGCTGCTTCCAACAGCCTAGAGTTGTGTTGTACACTCTAGCCACTAGCCATAGGTTGCTAGGGAGTGTGTGAAATGTAGCTAGTATGAATTGAGATGTGGGTGTAAACTATATACACCACATATTTTGTTTATTTTATTTTATTTTATTTTTAAATTTTATTATTTTATTTTGAGACAGAGTTTCACTCTTGTTGCCCAGGCTGGAGTGCAGTGGTGCCATCTCGGCTCACTGCACCCTCTGCCTCCAAAGTGATTATTTTGCCTCTGCCTCCCAAATAAGTGGGATTACAGGTGCCTGCTACAATGCCTGGCTAATTTTTTGTATTTTTAGTAGAGATGGGGTTTCACCATGTTGGCCAGGCTGGTCTTGAACTCGTGACCTCAGGTCATCTGCCCACCTCCATCTCCCAAAGTGCTGGGATTACAGGTGTAAGCCACTGGGCCCAGCCTCAAATCTTGAAGACTTGGTATGAGAAAAGGATTAAAACAGCCCAATAATTTTCTACATTGATGACGTATTGAAATGGTATTATTTCTTATTTTTTAATTTCTGTTTTTTAATTTTAATTTATTTTTTAATTTCTTATTTTTAATTTTTGTAGAAACACTCTTGCCCAGGCTGGAGTGTAGTGTGGCCTTAGCTTAGGTTACAATAGCCTTGAACTCCTGGGCTCAAGCAGTTCTCTTACCTCCGTCTCCTGAGTAGCTAGGACTATAGGCATGCACCACCACACCGGGCTAATTTTTTAAATTTTTTGTAGAGGCAGGGTTTTATTACATTGTCCTGGCCTGAAATTGCATTATTGATTACATTCGAAGTGATTTACTGGGTTAAATAAAATATATTATTAAAATTAATTTCCCACCGGGTGCAGTGGCTCACACCTGTTATGCCAGCATTTTGGGAGGCCAAGGCAGGCGGATCACTTGAGCCCAGGAGTTGAAGACCAGTCTGGTCAACATAGTGAAACCCCGTGTCTATTAAAAATACCAAAAAAATAGCCAGGCGTGGTGTGTGCACCTGTGCTCCCAGCTACTTGGGAGGCTGAGGTGAGAGGATCACTTGAGCCCAGGAGGCAGAGGGTGCAGTGAGCCAAGATTGCACCACTACATTCCAGCCTGGGTGATGGAGTGAGACCCTGTCTCAACAAAAAATTAATTTCCCTGGGCTGGGTGCAGCGACTCACACTTGTTATTCCAAGTATTTTGCGAGGCTGAGGTCGGAGTATCACTTGAGCCCAGTAGTTTGAGACCAGCCTGGACAACAGAGCAAGAGACCTCATCTCCACGAAAAACAAAATAAAAATTAACTGGGCATGGTGGTGCACATCTGTAGTCCTAGCTACTTGGGAGGCTGAAGGGGGAGGTTCGCTTGAACCTGGGAGGTCAAGGCTGCAGAGACCTGTGATCATGCCACTGCACTCTAGCTTCAGGGACAGAGCAAGACCCTGTTACAAAAAATAAAAATAAATCCCTTAAAAATTGGCTACCAGAAAATTTTAAATTAAATATGTAGCTTGCATTATATTTCTATTGAGCTCCAGTGGCCTGGAACAACCTGTACCAGGGATAAGTACTTCTTTTATCTTGCTGTAGAATTTCATACGGATCATTCCATACGTGTTTAATGATTTCAGTTCAGTAAGTAACTTTTGTAGAATCAGATTTTTTTTTTTTTGTTAGCAGAACAAAAGCATTTTTAATTTTATATATCAGTGAGACTATAGGATTACAGTGCCAGATTGTGTGTGTATGTGCATGTGTGTGTATGTGTATGTGTTTTTAGGAATTCCTCTTATAGTGGTATCTTTTTTCTTGGAGACTGAGTTTCACTCTTTCACTCTTTCTGCCCAGGCTAGAGTGAAATGGCACAATCTCGGCTCATTGCAACGTCTGCCTCCCAGGTTCAAGCCATTCTCCTGCCATATCCTCCCGAGTAGTTGGGATTACAGGCATGTGCCACCACGCCCAGCTAATTCTTGTATTTTTAATAGAGACAGGGTTTCACTATGTTGGTCAGGCTGGTCTTGAACTCCTGACGTCAGATTGACCCGCCTTGGCCTCCCAAGTGCTGGGATTACAGGTGTGAGCCACTGCACCCGGCCAGTATGTCTTAATATGCATGTTTACAAGGACCTGTAATTGGAAGGGTGATGCTTTTCTGTCCAAGAAAAGATCCTGGAACCAGGTATATTCCTCAACCCAGTTTTTAGACACCCTGGCTCCCAAAGAATGAGGGAAATTTGGTTTAATGTGTCATCAAACTTTGTATTCAGCTGTCTAGAGCCATTTTCTGCATTCATGCAATACATTTTCCCCAAACCCTTTTTATTTTGAAAAAGCTCAAACAGAAGAGTTGAAAGAATAGTGTAAAGAATATCTGGACCTGGCGCAGGGGCTCATGTTTATAATCCCAGCCCTTTGGGAGGATTATATCAGAACAGCCTGGGCAACATAGTGAAACCCAATGTCTACAAAAACGTTTACAGATAAACCAGGCATAGTGGTGAGGTAGTCCCAGCTACTCAGGAGGCTGAGGTGAGAGGATTGCTTTGAGCCCAGGAGTTCAAGGCTGTAGTGAGTAATGATCACATCACTGCATTCCAGCCTTGAGTGACAGTGAGACCCTGTCTGAAAAAATAAATAAAACCACTGAAAACAACCTTGTATATCTTGCACTGAGAATCCCCATTTTTTATTTTTAATTGCCACATTTAAAATTTTCTGTTGTTTTTGGCTGAGTTATTTGAAAGTAATTTGCATATATCATGACACATTATTCCTGAATATTTTAGCTGCCTCTCCTAAGAACATGATCTTACCACAAATTTATGGTTATACTGAAGAAAATTCAAATTCCATAATGTCTAATATTTAGAATTTTCCAGTGTCCTAAATAAAATTTTATAGCTCTTGACTTCAGTCCACGTTTATGCATTATATTTGACTGTTGACTCTTTAGTCACTTAGTGTATTAATAGAATAGAGGTGAACTACAACCCACATACCGAATCTGGCTTGTCATTTGATTTTGTACAGCCCATCCAATAAGAATGGTTTTTACATTTTAAAATATATCATTGTTTTAAATTGAGGTGAAATTTGCATAACAAAAAATTAACCATTGATCATTTTGAAGTGCACAATTCAGTGGTACTTAGTATATTCAAAATGTTTTGCAGTCATCACCTCTGGCTTTCCATCTCTATGGATTTACCTATTCTGGATATTGCTTTTTTTTACTTTTTGAGACAGAGTTTTGCTCTTGTTGACTAGGCTGGAGTGCAATGGTGTGATCTCAGCTCACTGCAGCCTCTGCCTCCTGGGTTCAGGCGATTCTCCAGCCTCAGCCTCCTCAGTAGCTGGGATTACAGGCACCTGCCATACACCCGGCTAATTTTTTTTTTTTTTTTTTTTTAAGTAGTGATGGGGTTTTGCCATGTTGGCCAAGCTGGTCTCGAACTCTTGGCCTCAGGTAATCCACCCGCCTTGGCCTCCCAGAGTGCTGGGATTACAGGCATGAACCACCATGCCCAGCCTGGTTGTTTCATATAAATAGAATCATACAATATCCTGTATGACCTTTTGTGTCTGGTTTTCACTTAGCATATGTTTGAGGTTCATCTATGTTTTGGCATGTATCGGCATCTCATTCCTTTTTATGGCTGAATAATATTCCATTGTATGGATATACTACATTTTGCTTATTCATTCAGCCACTGATGGACATTTGGGTTGTTTCTACCTGTTAGCAATTGTGAATAGCGCTGCTATCAGCATTTGTGTACAAGTATTTGAACTTGTTTTTAGTTCTTTACTTTTTTATTTGATTGTTTTGAGACAGTCTCGCTCTGTCACTCAGGTTGGAGTGCAGTGGTGCCATCTTGGTTCACTGCAACGTCCGCCTCTGCCTCCCAGGCTCATGCAATTCTCATGCCTCAGCCTCCTGAGTGGCTGGGGTTAGTGCCTGCCACCACACCCAGCTAATTTTTTGTATGTTTTGTAGACATGGGGTTTTGCTATGTTGGCCACGCTGGTCTCGAACTCCTGACCTCAAGCAGTCTGCCTGTCTTGGTCTCCCAAAGTGTTGGGATTACAGGTGTAAGCCACCGTGCCCTAGCCTAGCAGTTTATACATTTATTATTGTTTTAAGAGTCGGAGTCTCACCCTGTTGCCCAAGCTGGAGTGCGAGCAGTGGCCTGATCGTGGTTCATTGCAGCGTCATACTCCTAGGCTCAAGCGATTATCCTGTCTCAGCCTCCTGAGTATCTCAGGCTGTAGGCATGCATCACCTTGCCCGGCTAAGTTTTAAACTGTTTTGGAGGCAAGGTCTTGCTGTGTTGCCCAAGGCGGTCTCGAACTCTTGGTCTCAAATGACCCTCCTGCCTCAGCCTCTCAAGTTGCTGGGATTACAGGAGTGAGCCACTGTACTGGCTTGGTTTTTATTTTTGTTTATTTAATTTTTTTTTTTTTTTTTTTTTTTTTGAGACGGAGTCTCGCTCTGTCACCCAGGCTGGAGTGCAGTGGCCGGATCTCAGCTCACTGCAAGCTCCGCCTCCCGGGTACACGCCATTCTCCTGCCTCAGCCTCCCAAGTAGCTGGGACTACAGGCGCCCACCACTTCGCCCGGCTAGTTTTTTGTATTTTTTAGTAGAGACGGGGTTTCACCGTGTTAGCCAGGATGGTCTCGATCTCCTGACCTCGTGATCCGCCCGTCTCGGCCTCCCAAAGTGCTGGGATTACAGGCTTGAGCCACTGCGCCCGACCTGTTTGTTTATTTTTTGAGACAGAGTTTCATTCTTGTTGCCCAGGCTGGAGTGCAATGGCACGATCTCAGCTCACCACAACCTCTGCCTCCCGGGTTCAAGCGATTCTCCTGCCTCAGCCTCCCAAGTAGCTGTGATTACAGGCATATACCACCACCTCCAGCTAATTTTGTATTTTTAGTAGAGATGTGGTTTCTCCATGTTGGTCAGGCTGGTTTTGAACTCCTGACCTCAGGTGATCCACCTGCCTCAGCCTCCCAAAGTGCTGGGATTATAGGTGTGAGCCACCTCACTGGGCCGGTTTTTATTTTTTAAATGGCTAAAATAAAAATCACAAGAAGGGCCAGGCATAGGGCTCACACCTGTAATCCCAGCACTTTGGGTGGCTGAGGGCGGATGGATCACCTGAGGTCGGGAGTTAGAGATCAGCTTGACCAAAATGGAGAAATCCTGTCTCTACTAAAAATACAAAATAGCTTTGCGTGGTGGCACATGCCTGTAATCCCAGCTACTTGGGAGGCTGAGGCAGAAGAATCGCTTGAATCCAGGAGGTGGAGGTTGCGGTGAGCCGAGATCAACACCACTGCACTCCAGCCTGGGCAACAAGAGCAAAACTTAGTCTCAAAAAAAAAATCACAAAGGGGATAATATTTTATAACATATGAAAGTATCGGCTGGGCATGGTGGCTCACGCCTATAATCCTAGCACTTTGGGAGGCCAAGGCAGGTGAATCATGAGGTCAGGAGATCGAGACCATCCTGACCAACATGGTGAAACCCCGTCTCTACTAAAAATAGACAAATTAGCCGGGCGTTGTGGCACGTGCCTGTAATCCCAGCTACTCAGGAGGCTGAGTCAGGAGAATCGCTTGAACCTGCCAGTCAGAGGTTTCAATGAGCCGAGATTGCGCCACTGCACTCCAGCCTGGTGACAAAATATGAATTTTTTCATATTCAAAAAATATGAAATGGGAGCTTCAGTGCCCACAAATAAACTCATGCTCATTCATTTAACATGCTGTGGTAGAGACTGTATGGCCCACAAAATTTAAAATATTTACCCTCTGGCCCCTTTCATTAAAAGTTGGCTAATTGGCCAGGCGCGGTGGCTCACACCTGTAATCCCAGCACTTTGGGAGGCTGAGGAGGGCTGATCACGACGTTAGGAGATCAAGACCATCCTGGGTAACATGGCGAAACCCTGTCTCTACTAAAAATACAAAAAAATTAGCCGGGCGTGGTGGCGGGAGCCTGTAGTCCCAGCTACTGGGAAGGCTGAGGCAGGAGAGTGGCGTGAACCCGGGAGGCGGAGCTTGCGGTAAGCCGAGATTGCGCCATTGCACTCCAGCCTGGGCGACAGAGCGAGACTCCGTCTCAAAAAAAAAAAAAAAAAAAAAAAATTGGCTAATTTTTAATAGTCCCTTGTGTGTGTGTGTGTGTGTGTGTGTGTGTGTGTTCGTGTATGAGTGTGTGTGATTGACTTTTTAAGTAGTAAACTTTATTTTTTAAAAGCAAAAATATTCCTGGTTTCTCTTACTATTAACATCTTGTGGCCCGGTGCAGTGGCTCACGCTTTTATCCCAGCACTTTGGGAGGCCAAGGCGGCGGCAGATCACCTGAGGTCAGGAGTTCGAGACCAGGCTGGCCAATATGGCAAAACCCCGTCTGTACTAAAAATACAAAAATTAGCCAGACGCAGTCGTGTGCGCCTGTAATCCCAGCTACTCAGGAGGCTGAGGCATGAGAATTCGCTGGAACCCGGGAGGTGGAGTTTGCAGTGAGCTGAGATGGCAGCATTGCACTCCAGCTTGGGTGACAAGAGCGATACTATGTTTCCAAAAACAAAAGCAAAAATCTTGCATTGGTGTTGTACATTTGTTACAATTGATGAACCAATAATGATACATTATGATAGGCTGGGTGTGGGTGCCTGTAGTCTCAGCTACTACAGGTGGGCTCACTTGAGCTCAGGAATTGGAGTCTAGCCTGGGCAACATAGTGAGACCCCATCTCAAAAGAAACAGATACATTATTATTTAATAACCTCATGTTTATATTAGGTTTCACTGTTTGTGTTGTACAGTTCTGAGTTTTGACAAATGTATCCACCATTACAGTATCATACAGAATAGTTTCACTGCCTTAAAAATTTGTGCACCACTTATTCATCCCCTTTCCTCTCCCCCATACACCAGCAACTACAGATCTTTTTGCTGTCTGTAGTTTTGCCTTTTCTAAAATGTTGTATAGTTGAAATCATACAGCCTTTTCAGACTGGTTAGCAATATGCATTTATGGTTCCTCCATATCTCTTTGTGGCTACGTATCTCATTTCTTTGTATTGTTGAATAATATTGCATTGTATGGATGTTTCATAGTTCATTTATTCATTTACCTATTGAAGGACATCTTGGTTGCTTCCAGGTTTTGGCAATTATGTATAAAGCCGCTCTGAATATTTGTGTGTAGGTTTTTGTGTGAACATAAGTTTTCAATTCATTGAGTCAGCACATTTTATGGTAAGAGTGTGTTTAGTTTTGTAAGAAACTGCCAAGCTGTTTTCCAAAGTAGCTGTACTATTTTATATTCTTACCAGCAGTGAATGAGAGTTCTTGTTGCTTTACCTCCTTGCTAGCATTTGGTGGTGTATTTTCAATTTTGACCATTCTAATAAGTGTGGTAGTGGTATCTCATAGTTTTAACTTGCAACTCCCTAATGATGTACGATGTTCAGCATCTTTTCTTTTTTCTTTTTTTGAAATAGAGATGGTTTCTCACTATGTTACCTGGGCTGGTCTTGAACTCAAGTGATCCTTCCACCTTGTACGCCCAAAGTGTTGGTATTATAGGCGTGAACCACCGCCCCCAGCCTGAGCATCTTTTCATATGCTTATTTGTCATCTGTGTATCTTGTCTGTTTAGATCTTTTGCCTACTGTTTTATTGTGCTGGTTTTTTTATTGTGATGTTTTAAAAGTTGTTTATAAATTTTGAATACTAGGTCTTTATATAAAATATGTGTTTTGCACATTTCTCCCAGTGGCTTGTCTTTTCATTCCTTTGACAGTGTCTTTCACAGAGCAGTTTTCAGTTTCATTGAAATAGTTTATTAATTTTTTCATGGATCATGCTTTTGGTGTTGTATCTAAAAACGCATTACCAAACCCAAGGCCACTTAGGCTTTCTTCTGTTATCTTTTAGAAGTTTTATAGTTGTGTGATTTTCATTTAGGCCTATGATCTTTTTTGAGTTAATTTTTCTGAAAGGCATAAGGGTAGTGTTTAGATTTATTTAGTTATTTTGCTTGTGGATGTTCAGTTGTTCCAGCACCATTTGTTGAGAAGACTGCCTTTCTACATCCAAGTTACCTGTGGTCCTACTAATTATCTGTAGTTACATGGGTGATACTGTCTTTTAAAATGTCCTCCTTTCTGGGTTGTATGTTTTCTCGTTGTATAGATTAATTTGTTTTCCTAAGCTACATTCTTTGTAAACTGGAAGTTGGATCTAGAAGATTAGATTCATCTTAAACATTTTGGCAAGAATGTTTTCCAGATGATTGAGCACTTCAAATTATATCAGGTCAGGAGATACACAATGATGTTCGATTGTCCCAGTGGTAGTGATGGTAAAAATTGATTAAGATGGTAACCTGAAGATTTTCCCATTGTAATGGTACATTTTGCCATTTGCAGTTAGTAAGTAATCTGTGGGGTGATTATTTGGCCATGAACACAGAAATACTTGAATCAATTTTTGTCAGGCATTTGCTAGGTACTGGGAAGACAGTGGTGAAAAAGAGATTTCTACTGTCACAGACCTTACCTTTTTCCCTCCAGAGTTTGAAGACAGTAGTGGGAATGGATCTGTTTTTGGAGCAGGGAACATTTGCAGTTTAGGATATGTTCATATCAGAAAAATAGAATCCATGAAAAAGTATATGCTAGTGAATACAGAGTTGTAGTATGGGATGATGAAAAAATTGTGGAGATGGATAGTGGTATTAATCGCATAACAATATGAACATATTTAATGCTGCTGAACTATGTACTTAAATATGGCTAAAATGGTAAACTTTGTGTGTATATTACCACACGCATGAAAATATATGCCACTGTGATAGCATACCACTGAATTTAGCCCTGCCTCACTGCCTCTTCCCTGATAATTTTCATCAGGCTTCCTGTTGGTCTATTAGGACTAATTGGGAGAAAAACTCTTCCTGAAATAAAATTCTATAGTTCAGTTCTGTTAGAAACAGGCAGTGTTGTTGTAGTTCAGCAATTGCCATCAGTAAAGTTTGTCTTTGTAGCCTTGAGGGATCATTATTGATGTCTCTGGGTGTGCTGTTGCCATTTGTTGCAGTTCACCAGATGCTGGCCTGCCTTTGCCAGTTTAGGAAGAGGTTATAGCTTGAACCATTGTCTGAAATGCTGCTTTGACCTAGTAAATCCTAGGTTCAGGATGAGAGCAGTAATCTTAATGCCAGCAGGAAAGTGATTTTTTGACCAGTTTGTTAGGGAGGAAGCCCTTCATTTAAGAAATAGATCTTCTGGGCCGGGCATGGTGGCTCACACCTATAATCCCAGCACTTTGGGAGGCCGAGGTGGGTGGATCATCTGAGGTCAGGAGTTTGAGACCAGCCCAGCCAACACAGTGAAACTCCGTCTCTACTAAAAATACAAAATAAGCTGGGTGTAGTGGTGCACACCTATAATCTCAGTTACTCGAGAGGCTGAGGCAGGAGAATCACTTGAACCTGGGAGGCAGAGGTTGCAGTTAGCTGAGATAGTGCCATTCCATGCCAGCCTGGGCAAAAAGAGTGAAACTCCATCTCAAAAAAACAAAACAAAAAAAAATGAGATAGACCTTCTGATTAATAGCAAGAGCTAGCGGGGCACTGAGGCGTGTGCCTGTAGACCCAGCTACTTGGGAAGCTGAAGCAGGAGAATTGCTTGAACCCAGGAGTTCAAGTCCAATGTGGGAAACAGCCAGAGCCTGTCTCTAAAAATAAGTAAATAATTAATGAACAAAAAGATAGCAAATTAGATGGAAGGAAAGAACACCTTTATTTGTGGCTGATGGAGCTTGGACTTCTCTTTCCTTTCCTTTTTGCCTGAATTAACTGTGGACAAGGTGGTGGTAGTAAAGACTAGTGGCGAGGCACAGTAGCTCACACCTGTATTCCCCACACTTTGGAAGGCCAAGTTGGGAGGATCGCTTGAGGCCAGGAGTTTGAGACTAGCTTGAGCAACACAGTGTGATCCTGTCTCTATTTAAAAAAATTTTTATTGAAACCAAAAACAAAAGAAAAACAAGACTTTAGTGATGGCTGTGATGACAGCATGATCATAGTAAACTGTGACTTTTTCAATCTATAGAAATTGTATCCACCTGAAACCTTTTAATTGTCTTCACTTTGGAGAATATCCAGTGTATCACAAATGTTTAGTTTTCAGTCTACAGATCATAGGTTGTGTGCAAGCTTTTGCTTAGACAGTAGATTAGGAAAATTAGTATGTTATAGTACAGTGTTTTTCACAGTTCTTAACTGACCTGTAGCAGGAAATACATTTTATATTACTACTTATTACTATTATGTGCATAGATATATGTAACTGCAACAAATGTTTCAGGAAATGGTATTTACTCATAGTGTGTTTTCTGATTTACTCAAATTTCATTAAAAAAATACACACTATTGTGACCTAAATTGATTTTTGGACTCATGCTTTAAGATGGTCTGGAACAGGCCGGGCGCAGTGGCTCATGCCTATAATCCCAGCACTTTGGGAGGCCGAGGCGGGCAGATCACAAGGTCAGGAGATCGAGACCATCCTGGCTAACACGGTGAAACCCCGTCTCTGCTAAAAATACAAAAAATTAGCCGGGCGTGGTGGTGAGCGCCAGTAGTCCCAGCTACTCGGGAGGCTGAGGCAGGAGAATGGCGTGAACCCGGGAGGCGGAGCTTGCAGTGAGCCGAGATCATGCCACTGCACTCCACCCTGGGCGACAGAGCAAGACTCTGTCTCAAAAAAAAAAAAAAAAAGAAGATTGTCTGGAACAGTGGTTCTCAACATGTGGTCTGGGGATATACTCAAGGATTCTTTTATTAGGGGTTTGTGAAGTCAAAACTATTTTCATAATAGTACTATTAATTGCTTTTTTTGCTCTCATTCTCTAATAAGTGTAGACTTTCCAGAAGTAAAGTAGAGCTTTCTAGAACTATATCATGTGTGATGATAATGCTCTCAGGACTAATGGAATGTATATTTGTATATTCTTTTTTTTTTTTTTTTTTGAGACGGAGTCTCGCTCTGTCACCCAGGCTGGAGTGCGGTGGCCAGATCTCAGCTCACTGCAAGCTCCGCCTCCCAGGTTCACGCCATTCTCCTGCCTCAGCCTCCCGAGTAGCTGGGACTATAGGCGCCCGCCACCTCGCCTGGCTAGTTTTTTGTATTTTTTAGTAGAGACGGGGTTTCACCGTGTTAGCCAGGATGGTCTCGATCTCCTGACCTCGTGATCCGCCCGTCTCGGCCTCCCAAAGTGCTGGGATTACAGGTGTGAGCCACCGCGCCCGGCCTATTTGTATATTCTTTATTTTCTAGAATTTCCTAAGGTAGTAGGTTTAATATATAAATAGGTGCTTTTTCAGAGATTCAGTTTTCAGTATTTGTATTATGCTCTTAGTAGCTGTCTTGGTTTTATCTGCCTAATCTGTACCTTACTGTAGTACAGTGAATTGTTCTGGACTACAGTTCTGATTCTTTACTACCATTCTGATTCTTTACTTTGCCTCTCAGGAATTGCTTTCCACTACTGAATAGGCTCCCTAAGAAATATAATGATGGATATTAAATCATTTTGGTTTATTTGGTAAATCTTCTGTTTCTTTTGGCTTTATGAAATTTATGACATAATTTTCACCAGTTTCTCTTTTTATATCCCAGTAATACAAGAAAATCATAGTAATAGGTGCCAAATAATTCAGGTAAAGTTTATTTAATTCTTATTACCTATAAACATATAATGCTCACTTCTCCTGAAGCACTTCCTGAGATTTACAGCAACACAGGAAAGTAGATGTGATTTTTATTTCATTTTATTTATATATGTATTTTTTGAGACAGAGTCTCTTTCTGTCACCCAGGGTGGAGTGCAGTGGCATGACCTCAGCTCACTGCAACCTTCATCTCCTGGGTTCAAGTGATTCTCCTGCCTCAGCCTCCCGAGTAGCTGGCATTATAGGCATGGGCCACCACACCCAGCTAACTTTTGTATTTTTAGTAGAGATGGGGTTTCACCATGTTAGCCAGACAGGTCTCAAACTCCTGACCTCAAGTGATCCGCCCACCTCGGCCTCCCAAAGTGCTGGGATTACAGGCATGAGCCACCGCACCTGGCCCGTGATTTTTATTTTTATTTTTTTTTCCAAGACAGGGTGTTGCTCTTTTGCCCAGGCTGGAGTGCAGTGGTGTGATCATTGTTCACTGGAACCTAAAATTCCTGGGCTCGAACAGTCTTTCCACATCAGCTTCCCAAGTAGCTGGGACTGTAGGCATGTGCCACCTTGCCCAGCTAATTAAAAAATTTTTTAGAGATGGGATCTGGCTTTGTGCCCAAGCAGGTCAAATTCCTGGCCTCAAGTGATCCTCCTGCCCCAGCCTCCCAAAGTGTTGGGATTATAGGCTGGAGTCACCAAGCATGGCCATAAATTTTTTTTTTTTAAGTTAGGAATTGAACTATATCCTACTTTTGTTAGTTACTTCTCTTCTCCTTTAGTTTGTTTTCAGCCTTCTGCCCTAGTCAGACTGATACCCAGAAGTTTGCTCTTGTATTAACTTCATTGCTACTGTGTCTTCTAGCGCTACACTTTCGTATTCATGTTTGACCTTTCCTTCAAACTCTCTTGAAGGATCAGCGGCTGTATAACCAACTCTACCACTTAGGGCAGGGGCTTCTCAAATAACATCTTGCAGAGATGGCCACTTCATATTAAATTGCTGGCAGGATACAGTTGAATTTCATAAAATTTCATCCCTAGGATTAGACATTTGATATGAGGAGATTTAGAGATGGAATCATAAAAGAGTAAATCCCAAAAGGTGTGGACTTGGAAAATTCTATGACTTGGAATGATAAAGGACATTTAATGCCATTGGAGAAGAGGCAAATATGACTTGTCTCTAGCCACCTAGGCCATTCTTTTTGGGACATACAGTTGATTTCCAGTCCAATGTAGAATCATGTTCAAAAATCACAATTGCTGGACCGGGCGCGGTGGCTCATGCCTGTAATTCCAACACTTTGGGAGGCTGAGGCTGGGCGGATCATGAGGTCAAGAGATTGAGATAATCCTGGCCAACATGGTGAAACCCCATCTCTACTAAAAATACAAAAATTAGCTGGGCGTGGTGGCGTGTGCCTGTAATCCCAGCTACTCGGGAGGCTGAAGCAGAAGAATCGCTTGAACCTGACATTCAGAGGTTGCAGTGAGCCAAGATCACACCTCTGTACTCCAGCCTGGTGACAGAGCGACACTCCATTTAAAAAAAAAAAAAAATCACAGTTGCTGATATTTTTTGAACATGTGCTAGATACTTTACATCTTTTATTTAATCCTCATACAACCCTGTGCAATGGCTTCTGTTATTACTAGTTAAGTAGGTCAGACACAGTGAGAAGCTGAACCAGGTTTTGAACTCTAGAAACCTGGTCTGGACCCTGCCACTACTCTATACAGCCTTTGTTTTTATATGTAAGGCCACGTTTGCAAAGTATTTGTATCTATGTTTTCATTTAAACATCACAGTCATCCCGTGCATTAGGTGACATTCTTGACATTTTCACACTAGAAAATGGAAGCTTGGGGAATTTGACGTTCAAAGTGACAGTGCGTAGACCCAGACCTACTTCTGACTCTAATCCATTTTTTCTTCTGATTATGTAGTTTTGCTAAACATAATAAATATAGGTTCATACCTGAAAGTGAATTTTTGATTTCAAATACAAGAATTTTAGCTTGATTGAAGATGATTTCGTAGTGATTTAGTGTTGATTTTGCTATTGGACTTTTTTTGTTGTTGTTGTGTTTTGTAGAGCTGGGACATTGCTCTTTCACCCAGGCTTGGTCTTGAACTCCAATTTCAAGTGATCCTCTACCATGGCCTCCTAAAGCACGAGGATTACAGGCATGAGCCATCACACTTGACTGTTATTGGACTTTTTTTTTTGGAAACGGAATCTTGCTCTGTCGCCCAGGCTGGAGTGCAGTGGCACGATCTCAGCTCACTTCAACCTCCACCTCCCAGGATCAAGCGATTCTCCTGCCTCAGCCTCCCAAGTAGCTGGGACTGGTTATTTTTTGTATTTTTGGTAAAGGTGGAGTTTCACCATGTTGGCCAGGCTGGTCTTGAACTCCTGATCTCAAGTGATCTACCCGCCTCGGCCTCCCAAGTGCTGGGATTACAGGTGTGAGCCACTGCGCCCGGCCTGCTATTGTACTTTTTAATGATGTGGGTCAGTTTACCACTCTTACAGTAACTTTCTTAGGTAATTTCAGCAATGAAGACATAGTTTTCTCTGCTTTAACTTTAGTTGGTGCAGATGGGGTGACTGAACACATAGAAGGAAAGAGGTCTTGCCAGGACTATAATGTAATGGTGGTAGTAGGAAGGATAGGAGTATATGTGTTGGAAGGGAGTTATTTAGAATACCAACTTTTTTTTTTTTTTGATACTGAGTTTTGCTCTTGTTGCCCAGGCTGGAGTGCAGTGGCGCAATCTTGGCTCACCACAACCTCCACCTCCCGGGTTTGAGCGATTCTCCTGCCTCAGCCTTCCTGAGTAGCTGGGATTACAGGCATGCACCGCCACACCCAGCTAATTTTGTATTTTCAGTAGAAACGGGGTTTCTCCTTGTTGGTCAGGCTGGTCTCGAACTCTTGACCTCAGATAATCCACCCGCCTCAGCCTCCCAAAGTACTGGGATTACAGGCGTGAGCCACCGTGCCCAGCTTAGAATTCCAACTCTTGGCCGGGCGCGGTGGCTCACACCTGTAATCCCAGCACTTTGGGAGGCCGAAGCAGGTGGATCACGAGGTCAGGAAATCAAGACCATCCTGGCTAATAAGGTGAAACTTCGTCTCTACTAAAAATACAAAAAAAATTAGCCAGGTGTGGTGGTGGGCACCTGTAGTCCCAGCTACTTGGGAGACTGAGGCAGGAGAATGGCGTGAACGCAGGAGGCGGAGCTTACAGTGAGCGGAGATCAAGCTACTGCACTCCAACCTGGGTGACAGAGCGAGACACTGTCTCAGAAAAAAAAAAAAAAGAATACAAACTCTTGATCTTATGCCAGTTCCTTCTAAAGCGTCTACTCCTAGATGTGAAATTTCATAAATCTTAACTTTGACAGTTTGAAATAGAGTTAATTTGTTGATTAAGAGACTGACCTTTGTCTATGAATCAAAACATTAATCACAGCTCCAGGGAGAAGGATCATGTAGGAAAGCTTCCTAATGAGAGGAATGTAGCAAAGCTGGAAATAGGTGCATTTATAGACTATCTTCTAGTTTCAAGTGACTGCTTGCTATCTCTCTTAATTCACTTAAAGACTTAGGAGAAGCAGCATGTGTGACAAATTTCATGGTTTTTATCATTTACCAAGCAAAGATCTAGAGTTAGTGTTTTTCAAGACTAACTATCCTTTCAGGTGTATAGTACCTTTCTTGACTGGCAAAAAGAAAGGTCACTGTTACTTCCCCTTTAGATTTACGGTAAACTTTTAGGGTGTTTTCTTTTTCCATAAATTCTTATTTGTATAATAAATACTTTCATTAATCCTTATCTTCTGGGAACTAAATTGGCATGACCAGTATCATGTATCATACTGATGACTTAGAGTTGCATCAATTATGAAAGGTGGTGAAAAAAACTAGGCATTATCTTTGTTTCCCTTTTCTTTGTGTTTGCTGATATAGAAACAAATCAGGCAGTAAACAGAAGTATTCAGGGAGTATTTGTATTTCAGTAGGTTCAAAAATAAAAAAAAAAAGAAAAGTTTAAAAATTGGTTGACTTTCAGGAGAAACAATATTTCTTTCTTTTTTTTTTTTTTTTTTTGAGACAGTCTCGCTCTATCGCCTAGGCTGGAGTGCAGTGGTGTGGTCTCCGCTCATTGTAATATCTACCTCCTGGGTTCAAGTGATTCTCATGCCTCAGCCTCCCAAGTAACTGGGACTATAGGCACATGCCACCATGCCTGTCTAATTTTCATATTTTTAGCAGAGACAGGATTTTGTCAGGTTGGCCAGGCTGATCTCGAACTCCTGACCTCAGGTGATCCACTTGCCTTGGCCTCCTAAAGTGCTGAGATTACAGGAGTGAGCCACTGCACCTGGCTGAGAAACTGAATATTTTTTTTTTTTTTTTTTTTTTTTTTTTGAGACGGAGTCTCGCTCTGTCGCCCAGGCTGGAGTGCAGTGGCCGGATCTCAGCTCACTGCAAGCTCCGCCTCCCGGGTTCACGCCATTCTCCTGCCTCAGCCTCCCGGGTAGCTGGGACTACAGGCGCCCACAACCGCGCCCAGCTAATTTTTTGTATTTTTAGTAGAGACGGGGTTTCACCGTGGTCTCGATCTCCTGACCTTGTGATCCGCCCGCCTCGGCCTCCCAAAGTGCTGGGATTACAGGCATGAGCCACCGCGCCCGGCCAAAACTGAATATTTCTGAGTTATATTATTGTTTCCAATAGTAGTATTTGTGTATGAGGGTGGAGTCGGGGTGCTTTAAAGATTACTTCTTGCCCAGCGTGGTGGCATAGGCCTGTAGTCCCAGTAACTTGAGAGGCTGAGGCAGGAGGATCTCTTGAAGCAAGGAGTTCTGGGCTGTAATGCAGTATACTGATCGGGTATCTGTACTGAGTTTCGCATCAATATGGTGAATTCCCAGCAACTAGGGACCAAGAGGGTGTATACTGGTTCAGGTTGGAAGCTGAGCAGGTCAAAACTCCTGTGCTGTGCTGGGCTGGGTGTGGTGGGTCATGTCTGTAACCCCAGCAATTTGGAAGGCCAAGGCAGGCGAATCACTTGAGGTCAGGAGATCGAGACCAGTCTGGCCAATGTGGCGAGACCATGTCTCTACTAAAAATACAAAAATTAGATGGGCATGGTAGCGCGCATCTGTAATCCCAGCTACTGAGGAGTCTTGAGTCAGGAGAATTTCTTGAACCTGGGAGGCGAAGGTTGCAGTGAGCCGAGATCACGCCACTGTGCTCCAGCCTGGGTGACAAAGCGAGACTCCATCTCAAAACAAAAAACAAACTCCTGTCCTGATCAGTAGTGTGATTACACCTGTGAATAGCCACTGCACTCCAGCCTGAGCAACAGGGTTTAAGAGACCCTGTCTCTTAAAGTAATTTTTTAGATTATTTATAAGTGATTAGGCCTTCTAAAATCCCCTTCTTTTCTGCTCTAGGAGGCAAATAATTAGAAAAAGCAAATATTTTATTTTCCCTTTGAGTTATGATTTCATTTAGCTCTTAGGCTAATTTTAAAATGTCAGATACTAAGTGCTAATTTTTAAAATTGTTTGGGGGCTATAAAAAGGAAGTGAATATTTGAAATAGTGGGACAGAGGGAGAGTGAGGAATTACACATTTTTACTTCATAGTTACTTAAAAAATACAACCTTGGCTGGGCGCGGTAGTTCATGCCTATAATCCCAGCACTTTGGGAGGCTGAGGCAGGTGGATCACCTGAGGTCAGGAGTTCAAGACCAGCCTGGCCAATATGGTGAAACCTTGTCTCTACTAAAAAAACAAAAATTAGCTGGGCATGGTGGCATATGCCTGTAATCCCAGCTACTCGGGAGGCTGAGGCAGGATAATCACTTGAACCCGGGCGGCAGAGGTTGCAGTGAGCCGAGATCGCGCCACTGCACTTCAGCCTGGGCGACAAAGTGAGACTCCGTCCCAAAAAAAAAACAACCACCATGTGTTGGCTTGGACACTGACAAATGCTATTACTTGCCTGCTTTCAGTTTCTTTGGTGATTAGACTGTTTTGGAGGATAAACTGACTGAACGCTTGCTTGTTGGTAGAAAGTTTAATATTGGCCAGGCGTGGTGGTTCACGCCTGTAATGCCAGCACTTTGGGTGGCTGAGGCCAGCAGATCACTTGAGGTCAGAAGTTTGATGAAACCAGCCTGGCTAACATGGTGAAACCTCGTCTCTACTAAAAATACAACAAATTAGCCAGGCATGGTGGTACACGCCTGTAATCCCAGCTACTCAGGAGGCTGATTCGGGAGAATCACTTGAAGCCGGGAGATGGAGGTTGCAGTGAGCTGCGATCACTCCATTGCACTCCCGCCCGGGCAACAGAGTAAGACTCTGCCTCAAAAAACAAAAGTTTAATATTGTGAGTTACTACTTTTGCTAGCACCCAAGGAAAAAAATATATACATATTGTAGTAAAAACCTTTGGAAAAACCAAGAATGTGCCTTAGGTATAACATCTAAACTCAGATTGCTTCTCTTCAAGATGATGTTGAGATGCCCTATACTCATCTTGAATTGATAGCCACATTTTGTTGTTGTTGTTGCAGAATTGTGATGATATCATAGTTAAATGTGCAGCGAGCACACTGAACAGTTGATTATACCTGATGGTACATAAAAAAGCAGGCAACAGTGATGGGAGAGATCTAGCACTTTTAACTCATTTCTTAACCAATTAGTTTTGTGGAGGGCATGTTTGTGGTCAGGGTAAGTGTATCCTGACTCTTTTAGGGAATTTTAGGATCATCCTATATATAAGTAGCTATTTGACACTAGTTCTTGGGGGAACTTTTTAGGGAATGGTTTACTTTTGTATATTCATCTTCTCTTGAGCAACTATCTTTTTTCACAACTATCTTTTTTTTTTTTTTTTCATTAAAGGTCCTCTGACTAAATATATTTTTTTAATCAAGAGTTTTAGGTGTGCATAAGCTTCCTGCTAAATTCTGTAGACGATGCCTTCTATTTATGGGTTACACTATCTGGTTGTTGGAATTACTGTGATCTAACATTTTTCATGTATGGAAACTGTTCTATGTACTGTTGATCTCTGTAGAATTTGATCTTTTTCCAGAATATATTTGAAGGCTGACCTTTCAATAAAAGAAATGCAAGCTTTTCGGCCATGTTAATTTATCACACTATATGTTACAAAGAATATAATATATTCTTTGTAATATACTATATATTAAAGAATATATAATATAAAAGAATATATTATATTCTTTGTAATATATATGGCAGTTATGTTAAAAGTAAACATGTGTTTTTCCTTATTCTCTGTGCTCAGGCCATTTATCATTTAGGGTCAAAAAGTTTTACATAGATCAAAAGATAGGCCGGGCACGGTGGCTCATGCCTGTAATCTCAGCACTTTGGGAGGCCAAGGCGGGTGGATCACGAGGTCAGGAGATCAAGACCATCCTGGCTAACATGGAGAAACCCCATCTCTACTAAAAATACAAAAAATTAGCCAGGCGTGGTGGCGGGCGCCTGTGGTCCCAGCTATTCGGCGGACTGAGGCAGGAGAATTGCACAAACCCGGGAGGCAGAGCTTGCAGTGAGCCAAGATTGTGCGACACACTCCAGCCTGGGCAACAGAGCGAGACTCCGTCTCACAAAAAGAAAAAGGAAAAAGATAAAAACTTGGGCCCAAGGCTTAGTCATTGTAAGGCAGTGATTCCAACTTCCTTAGGGTATTTTAATTAAAATCCCTCATGGGATATAATGAAATTATCAAACTTTGTGTAACCTTTTATTTTAGAAAAATATTTTATATATATCTTATTAATAAGGAGATACTGATAAATCTAGTAGGTGAAGAGAAATCCCCCAAAATTTGAAGAGATCACTGCTATACACAGTCTGAATCTATAGTCTTTGGAACTTGGTAGATGTCCAGTGAAGTTATGCTGAATGAATCAGCATTTTTCTTATGTGGCTTCTTACATGGAGCTTCCCCCAAGCCCTCTGTGTTAGTTGTTCTTCCTCCTGGGCTTCAATAACATTTGTATCTACCTGTCTTAATACATAGCGCATTAAATTGTAATACTCTAATTTATTTATATATTTGTTGCCCCCTACTGGCCAGCAATCTTCTTGAGTGCTAGGACTGCATTTTAATTTTTGTATACAGAGTGTCTGGCTATTTTTCTATATTCAGCCTGGTCTTGTATGAATTATAATATACACATACACAGAGACACACATAGGGTTGGGGGATAGACAGCAATGTCCATCTATCCACATATGGCCCACTGTGTGACCTGGCAGCAGTGTTGGGTTTTCAAAAGATTGCAAACAAGAAAGTTAGAGCAACAACATTTTGAAGTTCAGCTGATTTTTTGGATATGTATGCATTCATATGTTGTGGGGGAGCAGAGTGAAAGCCTCAGGTTGCTTCTTCCTTTTAAATGTATTTATTTGTTTAAGTACATATTAAGGCTATGAAGTGGGGATTTGGTATATGTTGCAAAGATTCAGATTTAATCCATGTAGTGTCTTTTTTTTTTTTTTTTTGAGTTGGAGTCTCACTCTGTCACACAGGCTGGAGCGTAGTGGTGTGATGTCAGCTCACTGCAACCCGTGCTACAGGGGTTCAAGCGATTTTCTTGCCTCAGCCTCCTGAGTAGCTGGGATTACAGGCGCCTGCCACTGCGCCTGGCTAATTTTTGTATTTTTAGTAGAGATGGGGTTTCAGCGTCTTGGCCAGGCTGGCCTTGAACTCCTGACCTCATAATCCACCTGCCTTGGCCTCCCAAAGTGCTGGGATTACAGACGTGAGCCACTGCTCCTGGCCTAATCCATGTAGCTTTATATAACTTTACAAAACAATGCCCTAAGTTTTTTTTTTAAATGGTATCACAATGTGAGACATGAAAATCTAGTAGTGACAAGATTGGTTTCTTTCTTTCTTTCTTTTTGAGACAGAGTTTCACTCTTGTTTCCCAGACTGGAATGCAATGGTGCCATCTCGGCTCACTGCAACCTCTGCCTCCTAGGTTCAAGCGATTCCTGTGCCTCAGCCTCTTGAGTAGCTGGGATTACAGGCCTGAGCCACCATGCCTGGCTAATTTTTGTTTTTTTAGTAGAGAAGGGTTTTCACCATGTTGGCCAGGCTGGTCTTGAATTCCTGACCTTAGGTGATCCTCCTGCCTCAGCCTCCAAAACTGCTGGGATTATAGGCATGAGCCACCATGCTCAGCCTATCACTTGGTTTCTTCTTTCTTTCTCTCTCTTCTTTTCTCTTTTCTTTTCTTTGTCTCTCTTTCTCTCTTTTTCTCTCACTCTTTTTTTTTTTTTTTTTTTTTTTTGAGACAGAGTCTCACTCTGTCACCCAGCCTGGAGTGCAGTGACGAGATCTTGGCTCACTGCAACCTCTGCCTCCCGGGTTTAAGCGATTCTCCTGCCTCAGCCTCCTGAGTAGCTGGGATTACAGGCACGCACCACCATGGCAGGCTAATTTTTGTATTTTTAGTAGAGATGGGGTTTCACCATGTTGGTCAGGCTGTTTTCGAACTCCTCTCAAACCCCCACCTCATGATCCTCCTGCATCGGCCTCCCAAAGTGCTGTAATTACAGGCATGAGTCACAGCGCCGCCCAGCCTCTTTCTCTCTCTTTCTTTCTTTTCTTTTTTTTTTTTTTTTGGCGGTGGGGGTTCTCACTCCTGTTGCCTAGGATTAAGTGCAGTGGCATTATCATGGCTCACTGCGACCTTGTCTTCCCAGGCTCAGGTGATACCCCACCTCAGCCCCCTGAGAGCTAGGACTACAGGCACCTGCCACCATGCCTAGCTGATTGTTTGCATTTTTAGTAGAGATGGGGTTTCAGCATGTTGCGCATGCTGCCTTTGATTCCTTGGGCTCAAGTGAACCGCCCATTTTGGCCTCCTAAAGTGTTGGAATTACAGGCATGAGCCACTGCATCTAGCCGTTACTTGGTTTCTTACACGATCACCAGCAAGAGGCTTCTGTAATTAAAATTTCACTCACAAGCAGCGGTGGAGTAAGATCAGAATTTTTAATTCCTTAGAGAAAATAGGAGATGACAAATTAATTTTGATAGAATATAACCGGGTGCGGTTGGCTGTTTCATCTTTTTTTTTTTTTTTTTTTTTTTTTTTTTGAGATGGAGTCTCGCTGTGTCACCCAGACTGGAGTGCATTGGTGTGATCTTAGCTCACTGCAACCTCCGCCTGCCAGGTTCAAGCAGTTCTCCTGCCTCAGCCTCCCAAGTAACTGGGACTACAGGCGTGCGTCACCATGCCCGGCTAATTTTTTGTATTTTTAGTAGAGACAGAATTTCACCATTCTAGCCAGGCTGGTCTCGAACTCCTGACCTTGTGATCTGCCCATCTCAGCCTCCCAGAGTGCTGGGATTACAGGCATGAGCCACCATGCCTGGCCACCAATTTCATCTTTTTAGAGGTCTGTAATAAATTGTAACTACAAATACAGGAAGTGAGAACACATTTTCATGGCATACACACAATAAATGTACTGAGTTCAAACACTTTGTGATATAAAATGCTGATTAGAAATAGCAGTGTTTTCATTTCAGCCAGAATAGTTGAACGAACGGTAGTTTGTCAAAGAAAAGCTAGAATTAGAAACCAGAAATGGTGGAATATTAGATAAACAATGGTATAGCTAGAAATGTAGTGTCCCTTAGCAAGTATCAGAAATCTCTTACCCCGGGGAAGATCTTTGCTAATCCTTTATCGTACCAAGCATGTAATTTTTTTTTTTTTTTTTTTTGAGATGGTGTCTCACTCTGTCACCCAGGCTGGAGTGCAGTGGCGCGATCTTGCTCACTGCAAGCTCCGCCTCCTGGGTTCACGCCATTCTCCTGCCTCAGCCTCCTGAGTAGCTGGGACTACAGGCGCCCACCACCACGCCCGCCTAATTTTTTTGTATTTTTAGGAGAGACGGGTTTCACCATGTTAGCCAGGATGGTCTCAATCTCCTGACCTCGTGATCTGCCCGCCTCGGCCTCCCAAAGTGCTGAGATTACAGGCATGAGCCACCGCGCCTGGCCCCAAGCATGGTTTTCTGACTGAAATACGTTCTTCTTTGTTGCTAACTGGTCCCACCACTACACCTTTTCTCTCTGCCAGATCCATTTATGCTGTATCTGAGGTTGTCCTTGACAATTTCTTCCAGTTGCCTTAAGAGACTGGTCTGGTCGAAATCTCAAGTGGGTTTTTGTAATATAGAGTAGTGGTTAGGACTGTCAGCTCTAGAACCAAAGTGCCTGGGTTCAGATCCCAGCCACATCAATTACTAGCTTTGTAACTTGGGCAAGTTACTTCTTTCATTTTCCTTGCTTGTAAAGAGGGTATTAATATCTCATAGGGATGTTGGATTTAAATATATTAATGCATGCATAGTGCTTGTTACAGTACCTGGCACATGTAGGTACTCAAACATTTTGACTCCTTTGTGCCTCTTGGAATGGAGATTGCTTAACCTGTACTGAAAAAAGAGCCTTTAACATCTGTTTGAGATTTGTGATACATAGAAGTTGAGAGGAAGATGTGGAAAGCCCTAGGAGAGCTACCTACCAGCACCACCACCAGCTCTCCCTCAGTGTTCCTAGTCAGGACAGACGGGGCTGAGTCTGAAATGAGATAGTCTTTGAATACAAGATAAACAGACCAGAGGGACTGGTATGTAGCAAATTTTCAATATATAATGTAAATAGGAATGAATTTGATAGGAATGAAATTGAAATGATGTGAGTTGGAATCAGAGTGTAGAAGACTTTATTTTGGAACACAATGGGGCCTTAAGTTGTTTACTTCCAAGGGAAAGTTGAGATCTGAGAGGTTAAATGATTTATTAAACTGCCTACAGTTGCACAGCAAAGTAATAGTAGAAGTGACACTAGATATATTTTCCCTTTAGACACATTTGCTTTTTTGTTGTTTTTCTGCTATTACTCAAAAAGGTTAACTTGGGTCAGCTTTACCTTTCTGTTTCTTCATCTGTAAAATAAATCCATCATTCATTCTAATTCTCACAGTGTGATTATCTTAGGCAAGAAAAACTATTTGATATATTTGATATAAACTAGGTCTCAAACTCTTGGCCTCAAGTGATCCTTGTGCCTTGGCCTCCCAAAGTGCTGGTATTACAGGCGTGAGCCACCATGCCTGACCAGTTTAAAATATAATTTTTATTTTTTGTAGAGACAGAGTCTCACTGTGTTGCCCAGACTGGTCTTGAACACCTGGCCTCAAGTGGTCTTCTGACCTCAGCCACTCAATGTTGGGATTACAGGCATGAGCCACTGTGCCTGGCCTTGCAGAAACGTTTTACATTTTGATGAAATACAGTTTATCTGTTGTTTTTCCTTTGTTGCTTGTGCTTAAGGGGTATCATTTAAAAAATTCTTGCCAATCCAATGTCATAAAGATTTTCCCTACTGTTTTCTTCAAAGAGTGTTGTAGTTTTAGCTCTTAAATTTTGTAGTTCTAACTCTTACATCGTTGATCCATTTGTGTTTATTTTTATTTTTCTGAGACACGGTCTTGCTCTGTCACCTAGGCTGGAGTGTAGTGTTACAACATGGCTCACTGCAACCTGTACTTCCTGGGCTCAAAAGATCTTCCTGCCTCAGCCTTTCATGTAGCTGTAACTACAGGGCATGCCACCACTCCTGGCTGATTTTTAAATTTTCTCACCATGTTGCCCAGGCTGGTCTTGAACTCCTGGACTCAAGCGATCTTGCTGCCTCAGCCTCCCAAGTTTCTGGGATTACACACATGAGCCCAGCATTTGATCCATTTTGAAGGTTTTTTTGGTATATGGTGTAAGAAAAGTAAGATTTAACTTCATTGTTTTGCATGTGGATATCTAGCCAGCATCATTTGTTGAAAATGTATTTAATCATAATTAATTTAAATCCAGTAGCCACATGTGGCTACTAGTGGGGCAAGTGTTTTTGTTTTTGAGACAGGGTCTCACTCTGTTGCCCAGGCTGGAATGCAGTGGCCTAATCATAGCTTACTGCAGCCTTAAACTCCTAGGATCAAACGATCCTCCCATCTCAGCCTCCTGAGTAGCTAGGGACAAGAGGCATGTGCCACCTTGCCCAGCTAATTAAAAAATATATATATATTGTGTAAAGACAGGGTCTTGCTGTGTTGCCCAAACTGGTCTCAAGCATTCCTTCCACGTCCGCCTTCCAAAGAGGTGGAATTACAGGTGTGAGCCACCACACCCTATGTAGGGAGGATTTTTTGAAAGTGATACTATATTGGGCAGCACAGATCTAGATGATCATGTTATTTTTCTCCTTTAATCTGGTTAGGTGGTGAATTTATAGATGGAGCTGAAATTCTCATAATTATCAAGCTATTTTTGCATTCCTGGCATATTATACTAGTTAATTAAACAAAGTCCCTGCTTTTTTTTTTTTTTTTTTTTTTTTTTAATGGCTATGGAAATTGTTTAGAAAGATTGTGCTTTCTAAAAAAATGTTCTTAAACAAGTGTGCCTTCTCTTGGACTACATGAGCCCTTTTTCTCATATTATAAAAATACATTGATTTCCTTAAATATATACATTGCAGCCTGGTGTGGTGGCTTACACCTGTAATCCCAGCACTTTGGGAGGCTGAGTCAATCACCTGAGGTCAGGAGTTCGAGACCAGCCTGACGAACATGGTGAAACCCCGTCTCTACTAAAAATACAAAATTAGCCAGACGTGGTGACACATGCTTGTAATCCCAACTACTTGGAAGGCTAAGGCAGGAGAATCACTTGAACCTGGGAGGCGGACGTTACAGTGAGCCGAGATCATACCATTTCATTCCATTCACTCCAGCCTGGGCAACAAAAGCAAAGGTCTGTCTCAAAAAAAAAAAAAAAAAACATACATGTATATACACACATATATATACACACATACATATGTACATATATATATACACACACACAGCACTACTTTTTATCCTTTTTCAGACTGCCTATTATAGCTGGGTGTGGTGGTTGATGCCTGTAATCCCAGCACTTTGGGAAGCTGAGGAGGGCAGATCACCCGAAGTTGGGAGTTTGAGATCAGCCTGGCCAACATGGTGAAACCCTGTCTCTACTAAAAATACAAAAATTAGTCCGGGTGTGGTGGCTCACACCTATAATCCTAGCACTTTGGGAGGCCAAGGTGGGTAGATCACTTGAGGTTAGGAGTTAGAGGCCAGCCTGGCCAACTTGGTAGAACCCCATCTCTACTAAAAATACAAAACTTAGCTGGGCATTGTGGCTGGTGCCTGTAATCCCAGCTACTCCAGAGGTTGAGGCAGGAGAATCACTTGAACCTGGCAGGTGGAGGAGGTTGCAGTGAGCCAAGATCGCACCATTGCACTCCATGCACTCCAGCCTGAGCAACAGAACGAGACTCAGTCTCAAAAAAATAAAATAAAATAAAAGATTAGCCAGGTATGGTGGCACACACATGGTATCCCAGCCATTTGGGAGGCTGAGGCATGAGAATCACCTGAACTCAGGAGGCAGAGGTCTCAGTGAGCCATTATCATGCCACGGCACTCCAGCCTGGGCGACAGGATGAGACAACATCTCAAAAAAAAAAAAAAAAAAAGATTGCCAATTTTTTTACTATTACTATTATTATTATTATATAGTGACTGAATCTGGTTTTCTTGAGACAGAGTCTTACCCTGTTGCCCAGGCTGGAGTGCAGTGGCATGATCTCAGCTCACTGCAGCCTCTGCCTCCCGGGTTCCAGCGATTCTCCTGCCTCAGCCTCCCAAGTAGACTAGCTGGGATTACAGGCACACGCCACCATGCCCAGCTAATTTTTGTATTTTTAGTAGAGGCAGGGTTTCACCATGTTGACCAGTCTGGTCTCAAACTCCTGACCTCAGGTGATCCGCCCACCTCAGCTTCAGTCACCACTATCTAATTTCAGAACACTTTCATTACCCCGAAGAAACCCAGTACACGTTTAGCATTTATTGCCCATCTCCCTTCCTCCCAGCCCCTGGCAACCACTAATCTGCTTTCCGTATCTGTGAATGCACTTATTCTGGATATTTCATGTAAATGGAATCATATAATATGTGGTCTTTTGTGACTGGCTTTTTTCACTGAGCATGATGTTTTTGCTTGTAGCATTTGTCAGTAATTAATTCCCTTTTGTTGCTAAACAATACTCCATTGTGTGAATATACTACATTTTATTTATTCATTCATCAGTTGATGGATCTTTGGGTGCTTTCTACCTTTTGGTTATTATAATTGTGTTACTATCAACGTTTATGTGCAAGGTTTTGTGTAGATGTATATTTTCCTTCTGTTGGATAGAGATCTAGGGAGTGCAAATTGCTGGGTCATATGGCAATTTTATGTTTAAACAATCTGAGAAACTGCCAGATTGTTTTCCATAGGGATTGCTGTGCTATTTTGCATTGTCACCAGCAGCAAATGAGGGTTCCACTTTCTCCACCTCCTCACCAGCACTTATCTAACTAGTAGGTATGAAGTGGTATCTCGTTGTGGTGTTGATTTGCATTTCTTTAATGACTAATGTTGAACTAATTAATAATACTTCATATACTTATTGACCAGTGTATCTTTGAGAAATAGCTATTCAGATCTTTTGCCCATTTTTAAATTGTCCTTTTTTTTGGTCCTTTTTATTATTGAGTTATAATACTACTTTCAATATTGTAGATACTGGGTCCTTATTAGATACATGATTTGCAAATGGGAGAAAATCCTATTCTATAGATTATCTTTTTACTTTCTTTTCTTTTTTTTTTTTTTTTTTTTTGAGATGGAGTCTCGCTCTATCACCCAGGCTGGAGTGCAGTGGCATAATCTCAGCTCACTGCAAGCTCCGCCTCCCAGGTTCACGCCATTCTCCTGCCTCAGCCTCCCGAGTAGCTGGGACTACAGGCGCCCACCACCACGCCCGGCTAATTTTTTGTATTTTTAATAGATACAGGGTTTCACCGTGGTCTTGATCTCCTGACTTTGTGATCCGCCTGCCTCGGCCTCCCAAAGTCTTTTTACTTTCTTAACAGTGTTTTTTGTAGCATGAAAGATTTGAGGAAGTCACAGATAAATTTCACTTTTGGTGTCGTATCTAAGAAACTGTTAACTAGGCCAGGCACAGTGGCACACACCCACACTCCTGTAATCCTAGTGCTTTGGGAGGCCCAGGATGGAGGATTGCTTCAGGCCAGGAGTTCACGACCAGCCTGAGCAACATAGTGAGACCCTTCTCTCCACAAAAAATAATTAGCCAGGCATGGTGGCAGGGGCTTATAGTCCTTGCTACTTGGGAGTTTGAGGAAGGATTGCTTGAGCCCAGGAGTTTGAAGCTGCAGTGAACTATGATTGTGTAACTATACTGCTGCCTGGGAAACAGAGTGAGATGCTGTCTCTTAAAGAAAAACAAAAATCCCAGTACTTTGAAAGGAAGCCGAGGTGGGTGGATCACTTGAGTTCAGCAGTTCCAGACCAGCCTGGCCAACATGGTGAAACCCCATCTGTACCAAAAAACACAAAAATTAGCCAGGTGTGGTGGCACACGCCTGTAGTCCCAGCTACTCGGGAGGCTGAGGCAGGAGAATCATTTGAACCCAGGAGGTGGAGATTGCAGTGAGCTGAGATCGTGCCACTGGGCTATAGTGAGACCCTGTCTCAAAAAAAAAAAAAAAAGAAAAAAGAAAAAAGAAAAAAAACCCAAAACCATTGCCTAATCCAGAGTCATGACGTTTACAACATATGACCTTCTAAGAATTGTTTAGTTTTAGATCCTTCATTTAAGCTTTTCACTCATCTTAAAGTAATTTTTGTGAGTGTGGTGTAAGGTAGAGGTCCACTTTCATTCTTGGACACATGTTCATATCTGGTTGTCCCAGCACAGTTTCTTAAAAAGACTTTTTCCATTAAATTGTCTTTGAATGCTTGTTTTTTTTTTTTTTTTTTTTTTTTTCCCCTCTTTCTTTTTTTGAGACAGTGTCTTGCTGTATCACCCAGGCTGGAGTGCAGTGGTATGACCTCAGCTCACTGCAACCTCCGCCTCCTGGGTTCAAGTGATTCTCCTACCTCACCCTCCCGAGTAGTTGGGATTATAGGCAGGTGCCACCATGCCCAGCTAATTTTTATATTTTTAGTAGAGACAGGGTTTCACCATGTTGGCCAGGCTGGTCTTGAACTCCTCATCTCAAGTGTTCCACCTGCCTTGGCCTCCCAAAGTGCTGGGATTACAGGCATGTGCCACCGCTCCTGGTCTTGGCATGCTTATTGAAAATCAATTGACCGTAAGTGTAAGAATTTATGTCTGCATTCTCCCTTCTGTTCCATCAATCTATATATGTCTGTCCTTAAATACCAGTACCACACAGTATTCATTACTATACCTTTATAGTAAGTTTTGAAATTATTATAGTTTTATGGTGAGTTCAACTCTTTTTTTTTTTTTTTGGAGACAGAATCTCATTCTGTTATTCAGGCTGAGTTCAGTGGCGTGAACATGGCTTACTGCAGCCTCAACCTCCTGGGCTCAAGCCATCCTTCTACCTCAGCCTCCTGTGGAGTTGGGACTACAAGCACACACCAGCACTCGTGTGTGTGTGTGTGTATATATATATATATATATATATATATTTTTTTTTTTTTTGTAGAGGCAGTGGTTGGTCTTGAACTCCTGGATTCAGGTGGTCCTCCCAGCTTTCTTTTGTTCTCTTTAAGGATTGTTTTGGCTGTTATGGTTTCATGGTATTTCCATATGAATTTTAGGATCATCTTGCTAATTTCTGCTCCCCCCCCCGCAAAAAAACTGTGATTTTGGTAAGAATTGCTTTGAATTTGAAGATAAATTTGGGAGATTATTGCCATCTTAATAATGCCTTTCAGTTCATGAACACAGGAAATTTTTCTATTTAGCTATCATTTAATTTATTTCAACAATGCTTTGTAGCTTTCTGGTGTATAAGTCTTGTACTTAATCTTGTTAAATTTATTCCTTAGTATTTTTTTTTATGCTGTTGTAAATGGATTTTTTTAACTTCCTCTTTGGATTTTTCATTGCTAGTATATAGAAATAGAACTGATTTTATTAACTCTTATTGTTGTGTATGTGTGTGTGTGTGTGTGTGTGAATTCCTTATAGTTTTCTGTGTACAAGATAATGTAATTTGTGAATAGAGGTAGTTTTACTTCTTCCTTTCCAAACTTTTCTTTTTCTTGCCTGATTGCCCTAGCTAGAAACTTCAATACAGTGTTGAATAGAAATGGGTAACAAACATATATTTGCCTTGTTCCTGATCTTAGGAGGAGAGCTTTCAGTCTTTCACCATTAAGTATGTTTATTTATTTATTTTTTATTTTTTTGAGACAGAGCGAGACCCCCATCTCAAAAAATAAAAGAAAAACAGATGGAATATTTATAGACATAATGTGACATGCTGGTTTTTATTTTTATTTTTATTTTTTTTTGAGACAAGGTCTCTCACCCTGTCACCCAGGCTGGAGTGCAGTGGTCCTATGACAGTCCACTGCAGCCTGGACCTCCCCAGGCTCGGGATCCTCTCACCTCAGTTGTTGTTGTTTTTTTTTCTTCTTATTCTTCTTTTGAGACGGAGTTTCACTCTTGTTGCCCAGGCTAGAGTGCAATGGTGCGATCTCAGCACACTGCAACCTCTGCTTCCCGGGTTCAAGCGATTCTCCTGCTTCAGCCTCCCAAGTAGCTGGGATTACAGGCATGCGCCACCATGCCCGGCTAATTTTGCATTTTTAGTAGAGTTGGGGTTTCTCCATGTTGGTCAGGCTGGTCTCAAACTCCTGACCTCAGGTGATCCGCCCACCTTGGCCTCCCAGAGTACGGGGATTACATGCGTGAGCCACCGCTCCTGGCCTAATTTTTTTTTTTTTTTTTTTGAGACAGAGTCTCGCTCTGTCACCCAGGCTGGAGTGCGGTGGCCAGATCTCAGCTCACTGCAAGCTCCGCCTCCCGGGTTCACGCCATTCTCCTGCCTCAGCCTCCTGAGTAGCTGGGACTACAGGCGCCCGCCACCTTGCCCGGTTAGTTTTTTGTTATTTTTTAGCAGAGATGAGGTTTCATCGTGTTAGCCAGGATGGTCTCGATCTCCTGACCTCGTGATCCGCCCTTCTCGGCCTCCCGAAGTTCTGGGATTACAGGCTTGAGCCGCGCCCGGCCTAAATTTTTGTATTTTTAATAGAGAAGGGGTTTCACCGTATTGGCCAGGCTGGTCTACAGCTTCTGACCTCAGTGATCAGCCTGTTTTGGCCTCCCAATGTGCTGGGATTACAGGTGTCAGCCACCATGCCCAGCCAGTTTTTGTATTTTTAGAAGAGACAGGTTTTGCCATGTAGCAGGCTGGTCTTGAATTCCTGGGCCTAAGTGATGCGCCTGCCCTGGCCTCCCAAAGTGCTGGGATTACAAGTATGAGCCACTGCACCCAGCCAGGTTTTAATTTTTATTATTTTTATTTTTATTTATTTATTTTGAGGCAAGGTCTGGCTCTGCTGCCCAGACTGGAGTGCAGTAGCCCCATCATAACTCATGGCAGCCTCAAACTCCTGAGCTCAAACAATCCTGCTGTCCCAGTCTCCTGAGTAGTACATGCGCACACTACCATGCCCAACTAATTTAAACAAACTTTTTTTTTTTTTTACAAGATAAGGTCTTGGTATGTTGCCCACGCTGGTCTTAAGCTCCTGGCTTCAGAAAGTGATCCTCCTACCTCAGCCTCCCTAAGTGCTCATATTACAGGCATGAGCCACCATGCCCACTTTGGGAGGCCGAGGCAGGCAAATCACCTGAAGTCAGGAGTTCAAGACCAGCCTGGCCAACATGGTGAAACCTTGTCTCTACTAAAAATACAAGAATTAGCTGGATGTGGTGGTATGTGCCAATAATTCCAGCTACTTGGGAGGGTGAGGCAGGAGAATTGCTTGAACCCGGGAGACAGAGGTTGCAGTGAGCTGAGATTGCACCACTGCACTCCAGCCTGGGCGACAGAGCAAGACTCTGTCTCAAAAAGAAAAAGAAAAAAGAAAGAAACCGTTTCCTAAAAACAGTTTTTCTCAGCTTATTATAGTTTTCTATATAACTCAGGCGTATTGTTACTGACTTAGTGAATATTCTCTGCTCAAAAGTTCTGATTTCCTGACTCTTACCTGCTTTTTTACTTTTTAAATGTCTTACATAGACAGTTTGAGAAAATACCCTTTCCACCATTCTATTTTCTGACAGCTTGAGAAAAGAAATGTTAGAAATTTCTATAGAATGATGAATAGATGAAATACCTACTTGGATCTAGTGTTGCTTCCTCATATTTCTTCTGCTCATTACCTAGGAGAGTGAAACAACTAATACTCCTGCAGTTGACTTATCTACCAGTACTTGAGTAATCTAAGTATTCCATTTATGTGGCCATTTTAGCCATTTTATGTAGTTAATTACGACTAAACTGGGAATGGTGACTATTTTTTAGGACATTTAAAATTCTTTGTGTTATTTGGATTCTAAATAACACGATTTTGCTATGTTATTTGGTCATCTAAGTAGAATAAAGTAATTTGTTGTTGGTTATTCAGGAATACAATTCCCTGTTAACCCTGGGAAATGCACATTGCTTTTGAGAGGAAATGTGGTTGAAATAGATGTCATTGTTCAGTTTATGCTTGTTACTTACTGTGACACTGGGCCTAGCGAGGACTGGTACCTACAGAAAGCCTGTAACTCCCTTTAGGCTGCCTAAAATCACGTATATGAAAAAGCATCTAGAATAAAAGCATAGCATGCTAGTAAACCAATTTATATTATTTGGTAATGTTGGTGGGCTAAAGGAAATCAGTAGCTGATTTCCTTACTGTTAAAGTGACCTTACCTTTTGGGTTTCACCTATAGCAGAGATTGTGTTATTGCCTACTGATATCCAGGGTTACTGTGAGGATTGAATGTTTTTAAAGCATTTATGAGATATGTTATAGAAGTTTACTTTGACTAGGGTTTACATTAAGATAGGATACAGGAAAAACAGACATCCTTGACAGTGTTAAAATTCACACAGGCCAGGTATGGTGGCTCACACCTGTAATCCCAGCACTTTGGGAGGCTAAGATTGGAGGATCACTTGAGCCCAGGAGGTCAAGGGTCAAGACTACAGTGAGCTGATCGTGCCACTGCACTCCAGCCTGGATGACAGAGACTCTGTCTCCAAAAAAACCCACTACACACACACGCACACACACACACACACACACGTAATTTTCACACTATTGCCAACTTTCCAGTTGCAGTAATCAAAAAGAGATCAGGAATTCAAATTCATTTTTCTGTTGTCTTTAAGAAATGGGAACGGCTTGGAGACAGAAGCCTTCCCTGTATCTTTACATTCTCCCTACTGAAGGTGTAAATGGAAGAATTTAAGGAGAAGTAAAGCATGAAAAAGGTCCGGGGAACTTTTTGCCTATCATATTAGAAATGTTGGGATAATCAGGATGATTACTTTCTCCTGAGTGAAGAAGAATCAGTTATGGTAGACCTAATAAAAAGGCTGAGGTTTGAAAATGAGGGATTTTTAAAACAAGCATATTAGAACTAAAAGTGCAAGTGAGAGCTTTCTAAAAGTGATTCTGAGAAACTATACTTACTCTAGTAGCATTGTTCTTGCTTTATAATGTGTTTGGAACTCATCTTTTGTAGTTCTTCGGAGATGCATATACAAAATAAGGTGAGGGAGAGAACTAGATGATGTTTTTGGGGAAAACAGTATTAGAAATTGTCAGTGAACACCCTGCCCTGCACCAAAAGATACCTAAAAATACTTTGAATGATGATGGCATTATTGGTGTCAGTGAAGTCTTATCAAAATTAAACCTTTTGGCTTTTGAACTGTGATTTGTGGCAGCCAAGTTACTAGGTAAGAGAGTGTTCTAAGGCTTTTTACTAAATATGGAAAAGATACTAGATTTCCCTTTTGTGTTTTTGCCTAAAACTGGTAAGTTGAATCTTGCTTTCCTCTGGTATGTAATAGTCAAGTTTGTTTCTTTCATTTTTTATGACTGACTTCTGCCCTTTCACAGACTCCCACTCCCTAAGAGCCCTTTCTCCAGTGTCTCATTTTCTTACGTGTTTATGTAAATGCAGGTGCTATATAATCAATTCTAGATCATCAATACTTAGCTTTAAATTCCAGATTTGGTGTTCTTAGCACATATAAAGGTAGGGTGACTTTACCCTTACCATTACCACTGGCACATCCAGTTGCCTGTTGGGTATGTATTCAAGAAATTTCAGCAAATTTTAACACTGGCTAAAGTAAAATACCGTCATTCATTGCTTAACAGTGGGGATATGTTCTGAGAAGTGAATAGGCAATTTCATCATTGTACTAATAATCTAGTGTGTACTTACACAAACCTAGGTGGTATAGCCTACTACGCACCTAGGTTATATGGTATATCCTATAGCTTCTAGGCTACAAATCAGTACAGCATGTTACTGTACTGAATACTGTAGGCAGTTATAGCATGCCAGTAAATATTTGTGTATCTAAACATAGAAGCAGTGAAAATATAGTATAAAAGGCAAAAAAAAAAAAAAAAAAAGGATATACCTGTATAGGGCACTTCTTGTGATGGACTTTGCAGGACTGAAAGTTGCTCTAAGTGAGTCAGTGAGTGAATAGGAGTAAATGTGAGGGCCTAAGACACTTCTGTAGATTTTATGAACAGTGTTTTATTTTTTAATTATAAAATTTTTTTTTTCAATAATAAACTAGGCTGGGTGCACTGGCTCACTCCTGTAATCCCAGCACTTTGGGAGACTGAGGTGGGCGGATCACCTGAGGTCAGGGATTCAAGACCAGCGTGGCCAACATGGTGAAACCCTGTCTCTACAAAAATACAAAAAGTAGCCGAACATGATGGTGGGTGCCTATAATCCCAACTACTTGAGAGGCTGAGGTGAGAGAATCGCTTGAACCTGGGAGGCGGAGGTTGCAGTGAGCCGAGATCACTCCATTGCACTCCAGCCTAGGCAACAGAACAAGACTCCGTCTCAAAAAAATAATAATACTAATAATAATAAACTAAGCTTAGTCTATAACTTTTTAACTTCATATACTTTTGAATTTTTTCAAATTTTTTCTACTTTTGTAATAATACTTAGCTTAAAACACAAATACATTATACCACTATACAAAAGCATTTTCTTTATATCCTTATTCTATAAGCTTTTGTCTATTAAATTTTTTTTTTAGCTTTTTAAACTATTTTGTTAAAAACCAAGACATAAACATACACATTAGCCTGCAGAGGGTCGGGGTCATCAGTATCACAGAGCAGCATCATTATCACTGTCTTCTGCCTCCACATCTTTTCCCACTGTAAGATCTTCAGGTACGGTAACACAGATGAGCTGTCATCTCCTGTGATAACAATGCCTTCTTTTGGATACCTCCTAAGAGACCTCCCTGAGGCTGTTTTACAGTTAATATTAAGAAAAAAATAAATAGAAAGAATGCATGCTAAAATAATGTTTCAAGTACAGAATAATAAATGCATAAACCAGTAACACAGTCATTTATTATGCACTATTCCTAATGGTATGTGCTACATTTTTACATGACTGGCAGCACAGTTTGATTTACACAAGCATCACCACAAATGAGTAATGTGTTGTGCTATGATGTCCTGACGGCAACAGTGTCACTAGGAGATAGGCATTTTTTAGTTCTACTGTAATCTCATGGGAACACCGTCTCTCATATATATATATATGTGCAGTTCGTCATTGAAATGTCATTATACTGCACATGACTGTATTAAAAGGTAAACTTGCAGTATAAGCAACATTTTTAAAAGTAACTGCTTATTAGATAGAATTCTCATACCATCAATCTACTCACTTAAAGTGTACAAGTCAGCTGGGTGTGGTGACTGAAGCCTGTAATCCTAGACTTTGGAAGGCTGAGGTGTGCCGATCGCTTGAGCAGAGGAGTTCCAGACCAGCCTGGCCAACATGGGGAACCCCTGTCTCTACTAAAAAAAATTAGCTGGGTGTGGTGGTGCACACAGGTGGTGTCAGCTGTGGGAGGCTGTAGGTAGGAGGATCACCTGAGCCTAGGAGGTTGAGGTTGCAGTGAGCCTTAATCCAGCCACTGCATTCCAGCCTGGGCAACAAAGCACAATCCCATCTCAGAAAATAAAAAATAAAATAAAGTGTACAATCCAGTGATTTTTAGTATATTCACAGGGTCGTATAAATGTCACCACTATCGAGTTCCAGAACATTTTCCTTGCTCTCGGAAAAAACCCATACTATTAGCAGTCACTTCTCTTATTCTTCATTTTCTCTAGTCCCTGGCAACTATGAATCTACTTTCTGTCTCTATGGATTTGCCTATTCTAGACATTTTATTTAAATGAAGTCATACAATATATGGTCTTTTGTGACTAGCTTTTTTTTACTTGGCATAATGTTTTCAGAGTTTGTGTCATGGCACATAGCAGTATTTCATTCCTTTTTGTGGTTAAATGACATCCCATTTTGTAGGTATTACCACATTTTGTTAATCCATTCATCAATTGATTGACATTTGGGTGGCTTCTACCTTTTGGCTGTTGTGAATAACACTAGCGTGAACATTTGTGTATAAGTTTTTGTTTTGAAAAGAAGAGCGTATGAAAACATATACCTAGGAGCAGAATTATTACCTAGGAGCAGAATTATTAGGTCTTACGATAACTTTTAACTTTTTGAGGAACTTTCAAACTGTTTACCAGTGTCTGCACCATTTTACATTCCCACCAGCAATGTATGAGGCTTCCAGTTGATCTATATTGACATCAGCACTTGTTATTGTTTATCTCTTTGATGATAGTCATTCTGGTGGGTATAAAGTGGTATTTCGTTGTGGTTTTGGTTTGCATTTTTGTAATGACTAATGAGAATTGAGCATTTTTCATGTGCTTATTGTACATTTGTATATCTTCTTGGGAAAGACATGTTATCTTTAAAGCTAAATATTGATGGTATGCTGTTTGGAATGCTGTGGGGTTTTTGTTGTTGTTGTTGTTGTTTTTTGAGACGAAGTTTCGTTCTTGTTGCCCAGGCTGAAATGCAATAGCGCGATCTCGGCTCACTGCAACTTCCGCTTCCCAGGTTCAAGCAATTCTCCTGTGTTAGCCTCCTGAATAGCTGGGATAACAGGCATGTGCCACTACACCCAGCTTATTTTGTATTTTTGGTAGAGACGTGGTTTCTCCACATTGGTCAGGCTGGTCTCTAATCTCGAACTCCCGACCTCAGGTGATCCACCCATTTCTGCCTCCAAAGTACTGGGACTACAGGCGTGAGCCCCCGCACCCGGACTGGAATGCTGTTCTTTAGATTAACTTTCTTCCTTTATCTGAGACAGGGTTTTTGATCCATTAATTCAAATATTTTAGTCTATTTTTGAGATTGCTTTACAAAGCTAATTTTAAATACAGCTCTCCCCTATGAAAAAAGTATATTTTGTATCCTGGCTTGAAATTTCTCTGAATACGGTTTGTCCCCACTCTGATAAACAATGATAGACAAATGAAATATTTAGTAGACTTTCTTTCATCCTGTTTTTATTGTGAATTTATATCTCTATGCTCAAAGAATTAGCAAGGGTAAAATTCATAGAGGACCCAGTGGCTCATTAAAACTTCAATATATTCTGTGGATTCTGAGAATATCAGCTATGTTGAGAGGAAGAAAAGATCCATAAGGCAAGGAAAATAGCAACTGAGTTTGAAAGTAGCACTTTGCACATGTAGGGAAATCTATGACCACTAGTAGGTAGGAATGAAAAAGTACATGATTTCATCCGTGTGTTCCTTTCTCTCCCAGCGTGGTACCATGCGACGACGCTATGAAGATGATGGCATTTCAGATGATGAAATTGAAGGGAAAAGAACTTTTGACTTGGAAGAGAAACTGCACACCAACAAATATAATGCCAATTTTGTTACTTTTATGGAAGGAAAAGGTCAGTATCGTTTTGGTTCCAGCATATAGTCCTTTGATGTGGGAAGCCATAGACTCTGAGCATTGGGGGTTTAGCATTTATCCAGCTAAAATATTGCCTGTTGATGTTATCTATTTTCTTTTTTTTTTTTTTTTGAGATGGAGTCTCGCTCTGTAGCCCAGGCTGGAGTGCAGTGGCCGGATCTCAGCTCACTGCAAGCTCCGCCTCCCGGGTTCACGCCATTCTCCGGCCTCAGCCTCCCGAGTAGCTGGGACTACAGGCGCCCGCCACCTCGCCCGGCTAGTTTTTTGTATTTTTTTTAAGTAGAGACGGCGTTTCACCGTGTTAGCCAGGATGGTCTCGATCTCCTGACCTCGTGATCCGCCCGTCTCGGCCTCCCAAAGTGCTGGGATTACAGGCTTGAGCCACCGCGCCCGGCCAGTTTTTTGTATTTCTTAGTAGAGACGGGGTTTCACCGTGTTATCCAGGATGGTCTCGATCTCCTGACCTCGTGATCCACCCGTCTCGGCCTCCCAAAGTGCTGGGATTACAGGCTTGAGCCACCGCGCCCGGCGATGTTATCTATTTTCTCTTGTTATACAGTGCCACTTGTATGCACTTGTCCCCTAGTCCTCCCACCCTGTGAGTCATTCTCTGCTATATTAGAAGTAATCTTTTATTAGGGCAAAAGTATTGTCGGATATTTTTGTCTAACAGCCTCTTCCTCCTCCTTCCATCCCTTGGTTTAAGTTTAATTAAAAACAGTACAATAAAAATCCTTTTATGTGTATATCTACTCCACCAAAACTGAGGGTGGGGTTCCATGCGCACCATACATCTTTGATCTTTGACAAACTGACAAGGATGTCATATATGTATTGTAGTGGTCAAAATTAAATTTTTTTTAACTTTTTTTTTTTTTTTTTTTGAGATGGAGTCTTGCTGTGTCACGCAGGCTGGAGTGTAGTGGTGCAGTCTCGGCTCACTGCAACCTCCGTCTCCCAGGTTGAAGCAATTCTCCTACCTCAGCCTCCTGAGTAGCTGGGATTACAGGCACGTGCCACCATACCCCATTAATTTTTTTTTTTTAATGTATTTTTAGTAGAGACAGGGTTTCGCCATGTTGGCCAGGCTGGTCTTGAACTCCTGACCTCAGGTGATCTGCCCACCTTGGCCTCCCAAAGTGCTGGGATTACAGGCATGAGCCACCACGGCGCCCGGCGTTTCTTTTTTACTCTTAAGAGACAGGGTGATGATAATTTCTGTTTGGCATTTATGAGATGACTCATTAGTAGTACTATCCCCATATTGTTTAAGCTCTAAATTTCCTGTGGAAATATATAGACTTGGCAAACCCCTCAAGCCTTGCTTCTCAATGTGTTCTCCATATTTTCTAAGAGATGCTTCTTAATAAGCATATGTTTTATTGACTAACAGCATAACTATATACACAGAATAACAAACACCATTTATACTGTATTAGGATCCTTTTTATGGTCCTTTTATTGTTTTTAATTATACCTCTTATCTTTCTAATAATTATTTTCCTATGGTGACAGATTTTAATGTAGAGTATATTCAGCGGGGTGGCTTGAGAGATCCTCTGATTTTCAAGAATTCTGATGGACTTGGAATAAAGTAAGTGTTTAAATCTTGGCTGGATATAGTTGCAAAATGGCCTTGTTACACCCAGGGCTATAAACAGTGGTGGTATATACCCAGAACAGTAGTAATTGAAAATAATTTCCCACTTAGTTTTAAAAGTGTATGTTTTTGTTTTGATACACAAGTGTTTCATATTAGAGGTAAATGACAAAATATAGATGAACCAAAAAAAAATTTTTTTAATCTCCTGAAACGTGCCACCCTTAGATAAATCATTAACATTTTGTTATGTATTCTTTTTTCCTATGCATATGTGTAAATATATAATCACCTATATTTTTAAAATAATTTAAAACCTGATTATGAATATTGCTGTGTCTGGGGAGTTCTCAGTACTTTAAGAAAAAAACCTCACATTTACTAGAGAAATTGTGTTTTCCATATATACTTACTGGTGTTTGTTTCATAGAATGCCGGATCCAGACTTCACTGTGAATGATGTCAAAATGTGTGTAGGTAAGTGTCTGTCTTTAAGGCAAAGATTTAAGACTTAGGACTGAATTAAATCTCTGACTGAGATTTAAGGCTTAGGAACATTGAAGTATATATTTGATTAGAAACTACATTTTCATTAGGAACAGAATTTTATCAAAGAGAGTTACAGAAGTTGCCTTATTTAATACACATTAAACATAGAAGGTTGGAATCTCTTTTTCCTACCTTCATACTTCCTTCTCTCCATGAAGAGTGTGCCTTCTGGGGAAATCTTTCCAAGAAACCAAAAACTTAGATCTCTGAGCCAAGAATGAAGTTTCATTAATATCCGCGATACCCTTCGTTTCCCTAAAAGCAGTAGAGAAATTTCCAGGAAATGCTCGCCAATGCTGCATTTGGAAACTTACCTAAGACTTGAAACTTTGTAAGCTGAGAAGTAGATACATTAAAATTGAGTCTTTTAATTATTTTATTATATTCAAAATTTAGGAAAAAGAAAGCAAATTAGATTCATCTAATTAAAGAAGAAAATTCTTGATGTTAGTAAAGTTTCAGCCTAGTTTTCTGCAGACAGTGGTGTTCGTTGTGGTCCTCAGACACCCCAGCATCCTTAGGAGTTCAGGGATGGTCAGTAAAATGGAATAAAGTCTTTTTGTCTTTTTTTTTTTTTTTTTTTTTGAGACAGAGTCTCTCTCTGTCGCCCAGGCTAGAGTGCAGTGGCACAATCTCAGCTCACTGCAACCTCTGCCTGCCGCATTCAAGCAGTTCTCTCACCTCAGCCTTCCGAGTAGCTGGGATTGCAGGCACGTGCCACCACACCCGGCTAATTTTTGTATTTTTAGTAGAGATGTGGTTTCACCATGTTGGCTAGGCTGGTCTTGAACTCCTGACCTCAAGCAGTCCTCCTGCCTTGGCCTCCCAAAGTGCTCGGATTACAGGTGTGAGCCACTGCGCCTGGCCAGAATAAAGTCTTTTTGAAATGCTTCCAATAGGACTTAAAACAAAGGGACTTTTTTGATTTTCTTCCTAGTACTAGAATTTCTATTATCTTTTGTCCTCTGTACTAAAGCTCCAGTGCCATTCCTTTGCTTTGAAAATGAAGTGCTGCAGTACTGTCTCCTGGCCACTTGAGGGTCCATGTTAGACTACCGACTCTTCTGTTTATCTAAAAGGTGAAAGTCACAGATATCCCAGGTAGAGGAAAGTTCCCAAATCTCTGTTTTATTCATCCCCTTATTGTTTCTGTGTTAGATCCTGGCCATCTGCCTGTTGCCATGTATTCCCTAGTACTTATCACAGTTCCTGGAATATAGTAGGTGCTCAGTAAATCCACTGAATAATGAAAACGCTCTCCCACTCTTCACAAGACAGAACACTCTCAGGGGACCTCAGAAAACCTACCTGAGTATGTAATAGTCTATCATTTGACCTCCTTTATTAAAGAACCTCCAGGACGGTAATTCCCTGTTTCTGTAAAGCTTCCCTCTTGATGAGACATTCTTACAGTTTGTGGTCCACAGATGACCTGCATCAGAATTATTTGTGATATTGTTAAAAATGTAGACTCGCAGAGAGGATTGTAGGAAGATGGCAGAGTAGCAAGCACCAGGAACTTTTATCCTTACCTAGATAATAATTGCACTGGCAGAATCTGTCTGATACAACTATTTTGGAATTTGGGAGTCTATTGAAGGCTTGCAAATTTCAGGGACAGCTTGGACAATAAAGTACAGTTAATTTCAGTCAGTTTCAGGCCTTAGCACAGTAAGAGCTTCTCCATTCTTCCCTGCCAACCAAGCCCTATGACAAGCAGCTGTGCGTATGTTTCCCCGAAAAATTTGCACAGCTTATGGGAACCAGGATGAGCAAACAGGAACCTTTCCTCCAAATAATGGGATCCATGCTGTGGTCACTGAGTGCTGCTTCTGATCACAGAAGTACAGACAAAGAGGCAGGTGGGGCCAGGCACAGTGGGTCACACCTGTAATCTTAGCACTTGGGGAGCCTGAGGCAGGTGGATTGCTTGAGTCCAGGAGTTTGAGATCAGCCTGGGCAACATAGTGAAACCCCGTCTCTACAAAAAATACAAAAATTAGCTAGGTGTGGTGGCATGCACTGATAGTCCCAGCTACTTGGGGGGCAATTCCTTGAGCCCTGGAGGTTGAGACTGCAGTGATATGTGATCACACCACTGCACTCCAGCCTGGGCAACAGAGTGAGACCCTGTCTCAAAAAAAAAAAAAAAAAAAAAAAAGGGCAGATGGGGCAATTGTTGTTGCATCTTCCCCTAATTGTTGCAGTCTTCTTCCTCTCAGCTGAACTGACTTCCAGGGCATTTAAAAGGCTACTGTGGCTGGGCACGGTGGTCCACGCCTATAATCCCAGCACTTTGGGAGGCCGAGGTGGGCATATCACAAGGTCAGGAGTTTGAGACCAGCCTGACCAACATGGTGAAACTCCGTCTTTACTAAAAATACAAAAATTAGCTGGGCGTGGTGGTAGGTGCCTGTAATCCCAGCTACTCAGGAGGCTGAGGCAGGAGAATCGCTTGAACCAGGAGGCGGAGGTTGCAGTGAGTGAAGATTGTGCCACTGCACTCCAGCCTGGGTGACAGAACGAGACTCATCTCAGAAAAAGGTAGGGGGGGTGGGGGGATGGGAGGTAGGGGGATGGGCGGGGGGGCTGTTGCCTGCCCCCCCGCCCGGCCAATTTTAGTTTTCTCTTTTCCCCTTTGAGAGCCAGACATTAAAGACTAGCACATTCAGAATAGGAAGCGACTGCATATGCACATGGAAGGTGCAGGCTCAGAGAAGATGTAAGAAAACTTAAGTGTATACCTCAGATTGATCCTTGACACAGAGATAGCCTACAAAAAAGCAAAAACAAAACACACAATAATAAAACAAAATCCTGGGGAAGAGAGAGAATTGGATTTCAAGAGTTACCACATTATTAAATTCAGATGTCCAGTTTTCAACAAAAAATCATAAGGCATATGAAGAAAGAGGAAAGTATGGCCCATTCAAAGGAAAAAAATCAATAGAAAATGTCTTTGAAAAAAGTCCTGATTGTGGATCTAACAGACAAAGATTTTTAAATAGCTGTCTTGAAGATGCTCAAAAAACTAAGGAATATGTGGAGGAAGTCAAGGAAGGAATGTATGAACAAAATGGAAATACCAATAAAGAGACAGAAAACCTTAAACCAAAAGGAAATTCTGGAGCTGAAAAGTACAATCATTAAAATGAAAACTTAGATTGACAGGCAGATTTGAACAACAAAAGAATCAGCAAAGATAGGACAGCGGAGATTATTAAGTCTAAGGAACAGAATGACAAAAATAGAAGAAAAGTGAACATATAGGTTAAATGTTATCCCTGCTGGGCGCGGTGCCTCACACCTGTAATCCCAGCACTTTGGGAGGTCAAGGTGAGTGGATCACTTGAGGTCAGGAGTTTGAGGCCAGCCTGCCCAACATGGTGAAACCCTGTCTCTACTGAAAATACAAAAGTTAGCTGGGCGTGGTGGTGGACCCCTGTAATCCCAGCTACTTGGGAGGGCTCAGGTAGGAGAATCTATTGAACCTGGGAGGTGGAGGTTGCAGTGAGATGAGGTCGCAGCATTGCACTCCAGCCTTGGTGACGAGCAAAACTGTCTCAGAAAAAAAAAAAGTTATGCCTTCCAAAATTTATGTTGAAATTGAATTGCCATTGTAACAGTATTAAGCGGTGGGACCTTTAAGAGATAATTAGGCTACAGGGACTCCACTCTCATGGGTGGGATTGGTGCTGTTAAAAAAGGATGAGTTCGCCCGGGCGCGGTGGCTCAAGCCTGTAATCCCAGCACTTTGGGAGGCCGAGACGGGCGGATCACGAGGTCAGGAGATCGAGACCATCCTGGCTAACACGGTGAAACCCCATCTCTACTAAAAAAAAAAAAAAAGACAAAAAACGTGGCGGGCGCCTGTAGTCCCAGCTACTCGGGAGGCTAAGGCAGGAGAATGGCGTGAACCCGGGAGGCGGAGCTTGCAGTGAGCCGAGATCCGGTCACTGCACTCCAGCCTGGGAGACAGAGCGAGACTCCGTCTCAAAAAAAAACGCACACACAAAAAAGGATGAGTTCGGCCCCCTCTTGCTTCCTCTCATTCTCTTACTGTCTTGCTTTTCACCATGTGATGATGCAGCAAGAAGGCCCTCACCAGATGCTGGCACCTTGATTTTTTAGACTTCCTAGCCTCCACAACTGTGAGCCAATAAATTGCTGTTCATCATAAATTACCTACCAGGTATTCTGTCAACAGCAACCCAAAATGGACTGACAGTCTAAAGGAACATTTTTGACACCATTAAGCAGACCAACATACACATTATAAAAGTACCAGAAGGAAAATAGAAAGGAGCAGAGAGAATATATATTTGATCAAATACTGGCTGAAAATTTCCCAAATTTGACGAAAGACATGAGTACAGACATCCAAACAGCTCAGTGAACTCCAAATAAGATGAACTCAGAGACCCTCACCAAGACACATTATAATCAAACTTTCAAAAGCCAAAGACAAACTCTTGAAAGCATCAAGAGAGAAATGACTAAATGATTCATTACATAAAGGTATCCTCAGTAAAATTATGAACCAATTTCTCATCAGAAACTTTGGAGGCCAGGAGGCAGTGAGCCAGTGTATTCAAAGTGCTAAAAGGAATACAAAACAAAACTGTCAACCAAGAATCCTATATCTGGCAAAACTGTCCTTCAAAGGGGGCGAGAAATTAAGACATTCTCAGAAAAACAAAAGCTAAGGAAACTTGTTACCACTGGACCTGCCTTGTAAGAAATGCTCAGGAGAGTCCTGCAAGGTGAAATGAAAGGACATTAGATTGTAACTTGAAGCCATATGAAGAAATATCTCGATAAAGGTAAATACATGGGTAATTGTAAGAGCTAGTATTATCTTAACCATGGCTTGTAACTCCTTTTTGTTTTCTCCATAGTTTAAGAGACAAATATATTTTTTAAAAGACAATTGTTAGCCTAAAAACGAATCCTGAAACTTTGAGTGTAGCCCCACATTTTATTTTACACATAATTTGAGAGATCAATACATTTAAAAGAATTATTAGAACGGGGTATAGTGGTACATGCCTGTAATCCCAGCTACTTAGAAGGCTGAGGTGGGAAGATTGCTTGAACCCAGGAATTCAAGACCAGCCTGGGCAACATAGCAAAGACCCATTTCTCCCACCCCATGAATGAATGAATGAGTTACTAGTTTATATTTAAGGGCATAAACTAATAACTAATAGGGGCACAGTATATAAGGATGTGGTTTTGTGACATCAGTAACCAAAAGAGGTAGAGACAGAGCTGTAAAGGAGCAGATTCTTTGAATAGTAGTGAAGTCAAACTGGTATTAATTAAAAATAGAATGTTTAACTTTAGGATATTAGATGTAATCCCTATGGTAACAATAAAGACAATATCTGTAGTATATATACAGAAGGAAATGAGAAAGAAATTTACACATTTCACCAAATAAATGTATCTAAATACAAAAGAAAACAGTAATTTAGGAAAATGAGGAACAAAGCTATGAGGCTATAGAAATCAAATACCAAAATGACAGAAGTTTATGTTCCTCTTTACAAGTACTTTAAATATAAATGGATTAAATTCCCCAATCAAAAGACAAGAAATTGGCAGAATGGATAAAAATAGCATGATACAACTATATGCTTTCCACAAGAGATTCACTGAAGATCCAAAAGACAGAAATAGATTGAAAGTGAAAGGATAGAAAAAGCTATTCCATGCAGACAGTAACCAAAAGAGCAGGGGTAGCTATACTAATATCAGATAAGACAGACATTTATTCATCTATTTATTTAAATTTATTTATTTATTTATTCATTTATTTATTTTGAGATGGCATCTTGCTCTCTTGGCCAGGCTGGTGTGCAGTGGCACAGTCTCGACTCACTGCAACCTCTATCTCCTGGTTCAAGTGATTCTCCTGCCTCAGCCTCCCAAGTAGCTGGATTTACAGGTGCCCGCCACCACGCCCAGCTAATTTTTGTATTTTTAGTGGAGACGGGGTTTCACCATCTTGGCCAGGCTGGTCACAAACTCCCAGCCTCAAGTGATCCGCCCACCTCGGTCTCCCAAAGTACTGGGATTATAGGCATGAGCCATGGCACTAGGCCCTAAAACAGACTTTAAATCAAAGAATGGTTTCAAGAGAGGCCTGGTGTGGTGCCTCACACCTATAATCCCCACACTCCGGGAGGCCAAGGCAGGACTGCTTTAAGCCAGGAATTCAAGACCAGCCTGGGCAACATACCAAGACCTCATGTCTATTTAAAAAAAATATATATATAGTAATTTTAAAAGTTGGCTGGGCATGGTGGTGCATGCCTGTGCTCCTAGCTACTTGGAAGGCCGAGGCAGGAGGATCACTTGAGCCCAGGAGTTTGAGGCTGTTCTGATCACACCACTGCACTCCAGCCTGGGTGACAGAGCAAGACCCTGTCTCTTTAAAAAGAAACAAAGAGGCCAGGCGCAGCGGCTCTTGCTTGTAATCCCAGCACTTTGGGAGGCCGAGGCAGGTGGATTACGAGGTCTGGAGATCGAGACCATCCTGGCTAATGTGGTGAAACCTCATCTTTACTAAAAATATAAAATATTAGCCGGATGTGGTGGCAGGTACCTGTAGTCCCAGCTACTCAGGAGGCTGCGGCAGAAGAATGGCATCAACCCGGGAGGCAGAGCTTGCAGTGAGCGGATATCACGCCATTGCACTCCAGCCCGGGCGACAGAGCGAGACTCTGTCTCAGGAAAAAAAAAAAAAAAAAGAAAGAAAAAAAGAAAAAATGGTTGGGCATGGTGCCTCACCTGTAATCCCAACTTTGGGAGGCCAAGGCGGGAAGATTGCTGAAGCCTAGGAGTTTGAGACTACCTTGGGTAACATGCTGAGACCTCATCTCTACCAAAAATGTAAACCAAGCATGGTGGCACATGCCTGTAGTTTCAGCTACTCAGGAAGCTGAGATGGGAGTGTCACTTGAGCCTGGCAAGTCAAAACTGCAGTGACCTGAGATTGTGCCACCTCACTCCAACCTGGGTGACAGAGCAAGACACTGTCTCAAAAAAAAAAATAAATAAATAAATAAATAAAATGGTTTCAAGAGGCAAAGACATGTATTTTGGTGTATTATATTAATTAAAGGTTTAATTATAGCAAGAAGATGTAACAATTACAAACATTTATGTACCTAATGACAGACCATCAGTACTGAAGGGGGAAGTAGACATTTCTGTACAGTAATACTTGGAGACTTCAGTACCCCCTCTCAATAATGGATAGAACAACCAGACCGAAAATAAGTAAGGAAATAGTGGACTTAACACAGTAAACCAACCAGATCTCACAGACACAGACAGAATCCTACCTAACAGCAATAGCATACACATTCTTTTCGAGTGTATGTAAGACATTTTCCAGGATACACCATATGTCAGGCCACAGATTAAAAATCAATGGATTTAAAAAATAGATATCAAAGTATCTTCTGCAGCCACAATGGGATGAAGTTAGAAATCAATAGCAAGTAAAACTGGAAAAGTCACAAAATTGTGGAATTTAACGATCAGTGAATCAAAGAAGAAATCACATGGAAATTAGAAAATATTTATAGATCGAAAGAACACAACACAGCATACCAAAACTTATAGGGATCAGTGAAAGCAGCATTAAGGGAGAAATTTGTAGCTATAAATGCTTTGATTATAAAACATGGAATCACTGATTGCAGTAGTGTGCACCTATAGTTCCAGCTACTTGGGAGACTGAGGCCGGAGGATTGCTTGAGCCCAGGATTTTGAGTCCAGCCTGGGCAACATAGCAAGACCTTATCTCGGCCGGGCGAGGTGGCTCACACCTGTAATCCCAGCACTTTGGCAGGCCGAGGCAGGTGGATCATCTGAGGTCAGGAGTTCGAGACCAGCCTGGTCAACATAGTGAAACCCCATCTCTACTAAAAATACAAAAATTAGCCAGGCGTGGTGGTGCACACCTGTAGTCCCAGCTACTCAGAGGCTGAGGCAGGAGAATCACTTGAACCTGGGAAGTGGTGGTTGCAGTGAGCCGAGATCGCACATTGCACTCCAGCCTGGGCAACAAGGTGAGACTCTGTGTCAAAAAAAAAAAACTGTCTCTTTAACAAAAGAAGAGAAACTTGAAATCAACAACCTAATCTTACAACTTAAATAACTAGAAAAAGGACAAACTAAACCTAAAGCTAAAGGAAGTAATAAAGATTAGAGCAGAGATAAATGAAATAAAGAATAGAAAAACAATAGAGAAAAGTCAAAGAAACCAACTACTCGGGCGGCTGAGTCATGAAAATTGCTTGAACTGGGGAGTCGGAGGTTGCAGTGAGCCCCGATTGTGCCATTGTACTCCAGCCTAGACAACAGAGCAAGACTCTGTCTCAGGGAAAAAAAAAAAAGCTATGAACAATTGTTCATCAATAAATTGGACAACCTAGATGAAGTGTACAAATTTCTAGAAACACAAAATGTATTAAGACTAAATCACTAAGAAATACAAACTTTGAATAGAACTATATTTTAATTAGTGAGGAGATTGGGTCAATATTCAAACATTTCCCAACAAAGAAAAGACTGGGCCTGATGGCTTCGGTGAATTCTACCAAACAATTAAAGAGGAACTAACACCAATACTTCTCAAACTTTTTCAAAGAATTAAGAGGGAACACTTCTGCCCCTCCCTGAGATGAGTCACGTTCTGTCACCAGGCTGGGGTGCAGTGGCACAATGTCAGCTCACTGCAGTCCCCACCTCCTGGGTTCAAGTGATTCCCCTGCCTCAGCCTCCCAAGTAGCAGGATTACAGGTGCCTGCCACCACGCCTGGCTAATATTTTGTATTTTAGTAGATATGGGGTTTCACCATGTTGGCCAGGTCTCGATCTCCTGACCATGATCTGCCCGCCTTGGCCTCCCAAAGTGCTGGGATAACAGGCATGAGCCACTGTGCCCGGCGGAGGGAATACTTCTTAAGTCATTCTGTGAGGCCAGCATTACCCTGATACCAAAGCGAGACAAAGACAGTAGAAGAAAACAAAACTACAAATCGATATCCTTTTTGAACAATGATGTAAAAATCCTCAACAAAATACTTGCATACTAAATTCAGCAGCATATTAAAAGGATTATACACCATGACCAAGTGGGATTTATTCCTGGAATAGATGGTTCAACTTGTGAAAATCAATCAATATAAATTTCATTAACAGTGAAGGAGGGAAAAAGTCACATGATCATCGCAATTGACACAGAGAAGACATTTGACAAAATTCAACACCTTTTCATGATAAAAACACTTGACAAACTAAAAATAAAAGGAAACTACCTCAACATAATAAAAGCTTTATATGAGGCCGGGCGCGGTGGCTCAAGCCTGTAATCCCAGCACTTTGGGAGGCCGAGACGGGCGGATCACAAGGTCAGGAGATCGAGACCATCCTCGCTAACACGGTGAAACCCCGTCTCTACTAAAAAATGCAAAAAAAACTAGCCGGGCGGGTTGGCGGGCGCCTGTAGTCCCAGCTACTCGGGAGGCTGAGGTAGGAGAATGGCGTAAACCTGGGAGGCGGAGCTTGCAGTGAGCTGAGATCCGGCCACTGCACCCCAGCCTGGGCGACAGAGCAAGACTCCATCTCAAAAAAAAAAAAAAAAAAAAAAAAAGCTTTATATGAAAAACCCCCAGTAAATATCATAATCAGTGGTGAAACACCAAAAGCATTTAAGATCAGGAACAACGTAAAGATGCCTGCTTTTACTGCCTCTATTCAGTGTAGCACTGGAAGTCCTAACACAGCAATTAGGCAAAAAAAGGAACGAAAAGCCATGCAAATTGGAAAGGAAGAAGTCACCCCTGTTGGCAGATGATACGACTTTTTTATTTGTTATTAGTATTTTTCTTTGGTTCTTTCTAACATGTGCATCTTTACACTTAGTTTTGCTCTTTATCAAATATTTCAAATATACATAAAATTACAGAGAATATCATTAACAAAATGAACATCCATCTATGGACCCAAAATGAAGATCCACTTGTGTACAACATAGTAAGAAATTAACCTTTTGCCATATTTAAACTTCAGCTCTTTTTGCAGAAGTTTGTTAGAGCTGACATCCACTGCGTACCATTCTTCCATTTTCAATCCCTTTCCCTTCCTCCTCTCTCCAGAGATAGCCACTCCCTTGGTTTTTTAAACATTAACAAATGGCATCATAGTGCACAAATCATTCTGCAACTTGCTTTTTCACTAAACATTGCATTCTTTTTAACTACCATATAGAATTCCATTGTATGAATATACCACAATTTACCCATTCCCCTACTGATGGACATTTACGATTTACATTGTTTCCATTTTTTTTCTTTTTTCTTTTTTTTTTCTTGAGATGGAGTGTCTCTTAGTGCCCTGGCTGGAGTGCAGTGGCGCGATCTTGACTCACTGCAACTTCTACCTCCCAGGTTCAAGCCGTTCTCCTGCCTCAGCCTCCCAAGTAGCTGGGATTACAGGCATGTACCACCATGCCCGGCCAATTTTGTGTTTTTCAGTACAGATGGGGTTTTGCCATGTTGGGTAGGCTGGTCTCAAACTCCTGACCTCAAGTGATCCACCCACCTTGGCCTCCCAAAGTGCTAGGATTATAGGCATGAGCCACCGTGCCCGGCCTCCATTTCTTTAGTCTTACAAATAATGCTACAATGAAGGCTTATAAATTTCTTCTTGGGTACACATTTGAGAGTTTAGAAGGTATGAGCCTAGAAGTGGGCCAAAGAGTGTACATTTTCACCTTGTCAGATTCCTCTCCAAAGCGATTGTTCCAGTTTACACTTTGTTCAGTCAAGTATGAAAGTGTCCTTTGTTCCATATTCTCTCAAACACTTGATATTGTGAGATATTCATTTTTTAAAATTTTAATTTATTTTTTGGGGGGAGGGATCAGAATCTCACTTTATTTCCAGCCTGGAGTGCACTGCCGTGATCTTGGCTTACTGCAACCTCTGCCTCCTAGGTTCAAGCGATTCTCCTGCCTCAGCCTCCCGAGTAGCTGGGATTATAGGCGCCTGCCACCACGCCCGGCTCATTTTTTATTTTTAGTATAGGCAGGGTTTTGCCATGTTGACCAGACTGATCTTGAACTCCTGACCTCAGGTGATCCACCCGCCCCAGCCTCCCAAAGTGCTAGGATTACAGGCGTGAGCCACTGCACCTGGCCGAGACTTAAACTTTCGATAGTCTGATGGATATGAAAGAGAAACTTGTAGTTTTTAATCTGCATGTCCAGTAAGGATAATCATGTTCTCAGAAATATTTATTGACTATTTGGGCCATCTATTTTTAAATTTTTTAAACTTTCATATTCCCTTTTATTCTGTTATCACTTTCTTATAGTGATTAATAGTGGAAACTCTAGCTTTAAAAGTTAATATACATAAAGTGCTCAGAAGAGTCACAGCCATGTTGTAGGAGACTGTATTAGTTTTATCCTTTTAAATACGTATATATTGGCTGGGCATGGTGGCTCATACCTGTAATCCCAGCACTTTGGGAGGCCAAGATAGGTGGATCACCTGAGTTCGGGAGTTCGAGAGCAGCCTGACCAACATGGCAAAACCCTTTATCTATGAAAAATAAAAAAATTAGCCAGGCGTGGTGGTGGGAGCCTCTACTCCCAACTACTTGGGAGGCTGAGGCAGAATAATTGCTTGAACCTGGGAGGGGAAGGTTGCGGTGAGCCGAGACCACACCATTGTACTCCAGCCTAGGTGACGGAGTGAGACCCCATCTCAATAAAAACATACATACATACATACATACATACATACATACATATTTATTGAGACGGGGTCTCGCTGTGTTGAAGAGGCTGGTCTCTAGCCCCGGGCCTCAAGCTGGCCTCCTGCCTTGGCTTCCCAAATTGCTGAGATTACAGGTGTAATCTCACCGTACCTGTCCACCATTTTAGATATTAACCTTGCCAAGTTATTTTTAAAATTTAATCTAATTTGAGTGTTTCTACTTATATTTTCTAATCTCTTAGGATAAATTATTTCAGCAGTTTTAGCATTTGTGACTTTAATCCTTTTGTTTGTTTCTTTTCTAGTATTAGTTTAAAATGTTCCATTTCTGTTCTCTTTGTGTATCTCAGTTCTTGCTTCAGTGACAGCAGATAAGAATCCTGGCCTTGTGGAACAGCTGAGAAGTGCATCCTTTTGCCCAAACTGGGGGAGGGTGATTGCTTTACCTCCAGCTGTCCCGGCAGCTGCTCAGCCAGATTCCCAGATCTAGCATCTTTCAAAACCTCTCAACCTTGGTAACTCTGATAAAAGTCTTTCTGAGGTGTAGGTCCTCCTGTGTCAATGGCACATCTGAATTTCTAGCAATGTGTTCTTTTCTTAAGTTACATTATCTAGTCAGTTTATCAGGAGTTACATATACTGTGGACTCTGAAAACATTATCTCCACATTATTGAGTAAATCATATAAATACTGTGAAAAGGTAAGAAAAACACCAGTAAAAGCAATGTGGCATAACACTTTGTGCATTACATAGGCATTCAATACATATTGGTGATTGCCTAGTAAAAAATAGGGGGCTCTCAGTGCTGCTTACCTGCCTCTAATAAAAATGTAGGTGATATTAAACCACAAGCTAGACCATCAGGAAGGAGGTACAAGGATAGATCCACAACCTGCTCTTGGCCTTTACCTCAGCAAGCTACCTGGCTTCTGTACTCCTACTTTGATTCACCTCCTGTTGCAGCAGGGTTTTAGGAGGATCCTGTTTGTGTGTCTAACATTCAACGTTCATGAAAGAGCAGAAATACCTGGATTTGCCTGTTAGCTCTCGAAGCTGGAGAGTGGATGACCTCCTGCCAGGCACAATTTTTGGATTGGCTTCTCAATTATTGTAGGAATCCTCAACTTTTAGAAGTTGCCAGCCTGTTCATCTGATCTTGAAAGCATACCAACTTATCTTCAAACAGCATAGAATAGGCCAGGTGTGGTGTCTCACGCCTGTAATCCCAGCACTTTGGGAGGCCGAGGTGGGCAGATCACTAGGTCAGGAGATTGAGACCATCCTGGATAACACCATGAAACTAAAAATACAAAAAAATTAGCCGAGCGTAGTGGCAGGCGCCTTTAGTCCCAGCTACTCAGGAGGTTGAGGCAGGAGAACGTCATGAACCCGGGAGGCAGAGCTTGCAGTAAGCCAAGATCGCGCCACTGCACTCCAGCCTGGGTGACAGAGCGAGACTCTGCCTCAAAAAAAAAAAAAAAAAAAAAACAGCATAGAATATATGGAATTCGGGACCTAGACAGAGGCAATAACCTAAAGACATTTGCAGCTCATTTCTTGTCAGAACCCGTTGAGAATAATGGTATTGATGGAAGACTCTGTCAACCCCATCCAGTTCTCTAGTTTAAATAGTCTCAGTTTATCTATGACTTGAGCCATCTAAAAGTTGCATAACAAATTAGCTGGGTGTGGTGGCACATACCTGTAGGCCCAGCTACCTGAGAGGCTAAGGCAGGAGAATCACTTGAACCCAAGAGATGGAGGCTGCAATGAGCCGAGATCACACCACTGCAATCCAGCCTGCGTGATAGAGTGAGACTCTGTCTCAAAAAAAAAAAAAAAAAAGTTGCATAACATTAATACAGCCGGGCGCGGTGGCTCACGCCTGTAATCCCAGCACTTTGGGAGGCCGAGGCGGGCAGATCACAAGGTCAGGAGATCGAGACCACGGTGAAACCCCGTCTCTACTAAAAATACAAAAAATTAGCCGGGCGCGGTTGTGGGCGCCTGTAGTCCCAGCTACTCGGGAGGCTGAGGCAGGAGAATGGCGTGAACCCGGGAGGCGGAGCTTGCAGTGAGCCGAGATCGTGCCACTGCACTCCAGCCTGGGCAACAGAGCGAGACTCCATCTCAAAAAAAAAAAAAACATTAATACAGCTGTATTCTTCAAGGTGGTTGGATTACTGGTGATTTTTATTTTCTTTTTAAACTCTTGTCAAATTTTCCAAATTTTATACCATGGGACTGTGTTCTAAACTGTTCAGTACAAAGAAAACAGAGCTCAGTTGCTATAAAGAAAATGGTTTTCAGGTCTATTCAGTGGCTCTGGTGTAATAGAGCTATATCAAGTCTTTCTTTGCAAAACTCTTCATTTCCTTTTATTTTTATTAGTTTTTCATGCTCTATGCAGTCTGTAGAACCTTGGGTTTAAAATTCTTCAAGCAGCCGGGTGCGGTGGCTCACGCCTGTAATCCCAGCACTTTGGGAGGCCGAGACGGGCGGATCACGAGGTCAGGAGATCGAGACCATCCTGGCTAACACGGTGAAACCCCGTCTCTACTAAAAAAAAAAAAAATACAAAAAACTAGCCGGGCGCGGTGGTGGGCGCCTGTAGTCCCAGCTACTCGGGAGGCTGAGGCAGGAGAATGGCGTGAACCCGGGAGGCGGAGCTTGCAGTGAGCTGAGATCCGGCCACTGCACTCCAGCCTGGGCGACAGAGCGAGTCTCCGTCTCAAAAAAAAAAATAAAAATAAAAATAAAAATAAAATTCTTCAAGCAAATTGCAGTTTTCTATTAGAACTTTAGTTATATTGTACTTATATTCAGTAAAGAAAATAAGCCAACAATTGTCAGCTTGTCCTAATTTAGTTAGAATTGTTATATTGCCTGTGTATTTACCCAGTTCAAAGCTGGTTCCGTTGCCAGTATTTTATTTTATAACCAGTTCTCAATAAGCTTCCAATAAAGAATGAATCATTTTTCTACCACTTAAAGCAACTTTCTTTGCCAAATCCACAATATCTTCTATCAACTCAAGATGTGATTTCTTCAAACTTATCTGAGAACCACAAGAATTGCTACATTTCTGTCACTTAGATGTAATCTTTGTATTGCATACCTACCCCATCCCAGTTAAGCTGAGTCACACGAACGTAATTGTTGGTCATAAATTGAGGAGCAACGACACAATCGCCCATATTAGGGCAATTTTCTAACAAGACATAATCCACTACAGTGAAACCTCCTTTGGCAAAATCATCCATGGTGCCCAAGCAGGGGCTTGCAGCCCATGAGCCTCAGATGCAGGCTACCACTGCTGTCACCTCTAGTTCTTCGTGTCAGCCAAATGGCAGGAGGGAGCAAGTGGGCGTATTACAGTTTTAAGAGATGACGTCTCACCGTGTTGCCCAAGCTGGCCTTGAAATCCTGGACTCAGGTGATCTTCCTGCCTTAGCCTCTTGCATAGCTGGGACTGCAGGCAGGTACCACAGCGCTTAGCTCAATGATTATTCATAGTAGCTAAAATGTAGCAACCTAAATGTCCATCAACGGTGAATACATAAGCATAATGTGGTATTTCCATTCACTGGAATATTATTTAGCCTTTAAAAGGAAGGAAATTCTGATAAATACTACAAATTATATGAATCTTAAGGACTTATGCTAAGTGAAATAACCCAGCCACAAAAAGACAAATACTGTGTAATTCCACTAACATGAATTATGTAGAGTAACCAAAATCATAGAGACAAGGTAGAATAGTGGTTACTGGGAAGAAGGGCAGTGGGGACTTAAAACAGCCATAGTTTCAGTTTTGTAAGATGAACAGAGTTATGGAGATGGATGGTGGTAATGGTTGCACAACATTGTGAATATGTTTGGTAACACTGAACTGTGCTCCTGAAAGTGGTTAAGATAGAACATTTTATGTTTTTATATTTTACTACAATTTGTTACAAGTTGAAAAAAAGAAAGTAGACTCCTGGATATAGTATTCAAATTTCTGAGCTATACAAATATGTAAGATCTTATTCAGTCATCAGTCTTTCTTTGGTTTTCTTCCTACTTCCTTACCACTTTTCCTTTCCTCAGTACTCTTCTTAATGTTAATAATGATCTTTGGAAACCCTTTGTAACCTTATATTTTCTAAATAAACCCAAGGATGAACACAAATATCTTTGCTGTGATTGAAAATAAAGCAACAATTATATCTAACCTGACAGACCTTATCAGAAATTAACTTTTTATTGCTTTGTCACACAGGCTGGAGTTTGTGGGGCAGTCATGACTCACTGCAGCCTTGACTTCTGGGCTCAAGCAATCCTCCCACCTCAGCTTCCTGAGTAGCTGGGACCACAGGTGGGCACCACCATGCCCAGATAATTTTTGTATTTTTTTTGTAGAGATGGGATTTCACCTTGTTGCCCAGGCTGGTCTTGGAACTCCTGAGCCCAAGCATTCGGCCCGCTTCAGCCCCACGAAAATGTTGGGATTACAGGTGTGAGCCACTGTGTCCAGCCAGTGACTAACTTTCTATGCAGATTTTTTTAAAGTCTAGATGTTTTTTTGTTTCTTGGATAGTTAATCATTGGCAAAATGCGTGAAAAAGCTGATCCAGCTCTTCTTTTCAGCCTGTGGTAGAATGTTACTTCTTCAATGTCAGTTTATGTATTAGAAAGAAGTAAGCCGTTCTGTCGTGTAAACTTTCTGTGATAGGATGTATTTGGTTGAGAATATGGACTCTGTAGCAAAACTGTCCCCAGCTACACTAATTGCTAGCTCTGTAATCTTGGACAAGTTACTTAAATGTGAAGTGCTTAGAACAGTGTCTGGCATATACAGTTGACCCTTGAACAATGCAAGTGCTAGAGGCACCAACCCTCAGCAAGTCAGAAATCTGCATATAACTTGGAACTCCTCAGAAACTTAACTACTGATAACCTACTGTTTACTGGAAGCCTATGGATAATGTAAACAGTTGATTAACATATTTTATGTTATACATATTATATACTATATTCTTACAATAAAGTAAGAAAAAATTACTAAATTACAAAAGAAAATATGTTTACTATTAAGATCGAAAATACATTTACTATCTTTTCATCTTCATGATGAGTAGGCTAAGGAAGAGGTGGGATTGCTTTTGCTGTCTCAGGAGTGGCAGGGATGGAAGAAAATTCATGTGTAAGTGAACCCATGCAATTCAAACCAGTGTTGTTCAAGGATCAACTGTGCTGAGTTCTCAGTAAATGTTAGCTATTACTTTGACCATCACAATTTTATCTAAGTGCTCTGGTCCATACCCAGAGTATGAGCACACCTCATTTTATTGTACTTTGCTTTATTGCATTTTGCAGATAGTGGGGTTTTTTGTTGTTGTTTTTTTGTTTTTGTTTTGTTTTTTATAAATTGAAGATTTCTGGCAAACCTTCATTGAGCAAGTCTGTAGCTGCCATTTTTCCAATAGCATATGCTCACTTCATGTCTGTCACATTTTCAAACCTTTTCATTATTATTTGTTAGTGGTGATCAGTGGTGTTTTTTTGTTTGTTTGTTTGTTTGTTTGTTTGTTTTTAAGATGGAGTCTCACTCTGTTGCCCAGGCTGGAGTGCAGTGGCGCAATCTTGGCTTACTGCAACCTCCACCTCCTGGATTCAAGCAGTTCTCATGCCTCTGCCTCCTGAGTAGTTGAGATTACTGGCATGCACCACCATGCCTGGCTAATTTTTGCATTTTTAATAGAGATGGAGTTTCACCATGTTGGCCAGGATGATCTCAAACTTCTGACCTCAAGTGATTCACCCCCCTCAGCCTCCCCAAAGTGCTGTTATTACAGGCATGAGCCACTGCACCTGGCTGATCAGTGATCTTTGACATTACTATTATACTTGTTTTGGGGTGCCATGAACTGTATCCATATAGGAGAGCAGATTTGAAATGTATGTGTTCTGACTGCTTTGCCAAATTGCTATTCCCCTGTTCTCTTTCTCTCCTCAGGCCTCCCTATTCCCTGAGACACAACAATATTGAAATTAGGCCAACTAATAACACTACAGTGGCCTCTTAAGTGTTCAAGTGAAAGGAAGAGTCCCACGTCTCTCACTTTAAATCAGAAGTTAGAAATGATTAAGTTTTGTGTTAAAGGCATGTCAAAAGCCAGGATAGGCCTTTTATTTTATTTATTTATTTTTTTTGAGACGGAGTCTCGCTCTGCCGCCCAGGCTGGAGTGCAGTGGCCGGATCTCAGCTCACTGCAAGCTCCGCCTCCCGGGTTCACACCATTCTCCTGCCTCAGCCTCCCGAGTAGCTGGGACTACAGGCGCCCGCCACCGCGCCCGGCTAGTTTTTTTTTTTGTATTTTTTAGTAGAGACGGGGTTTCACCGTGTTAGCCAGGATGGTCTCGATCTCCTGACCTCGTGATCCGCCCGTCTCGGCCTCCCAAAGTGCTGGGATTACAGGCTTGAGCCACCGCGCCCGGCCCAGGATAGGCCTTTTATATCAAATAGTTAACCAAGATGTGAATGCAAAGGAAAGATTCTTGAAGGAAATTAAAAGTGCTACTCCAATGAGCATGGGAATAAGAAAGAAAAATAGCCTTATTGCTGATATGGAGAAAGTTTGAGTGGTTTAGATAGAAAATTTGAACCAGCAGTAACATCCCTTAACAAGCCTTAAGCCACAGTAAAACCCTAATTCTCTTTAATTCTGTGAAGGCTGAGAGAGGTGAGGGAGCTGCAGAAGAGAAGTTTAAAGCTAGGAGAGGTTGGTTTATGAAGTTGAAGAAACCATCTTTGTAACAATGAAGTGCAAGGTAAAGCAGCAGCATATGCTGATGTAGAAGCTGCAGCAAGTTATCCAGGAGATCCAGCTAGGATCATTGATGAAGGAGGCTGCACTAAACAGCAGATTTTCCATGTAAATGAAACAGCCTTCTATTGGAAGAAGATGCCATCTAGGATTTTCGTAGCTAGAGAAAGGCAGTTGCTTCAAGGGGCAAGCTGACTCTCTTGTTAGGGGTTAATACAGCTGGTGATTTTAATTGGAAACCAAATTTACCATTCCAAAAAAGCTCATTTCCCATTCCAAAATCCTAGGGCCCTTAAGAATTATGTTAAATCTACTCTATTAATGGAAGAACAAAGCCTAGATGACAGCACATCTGTTTTACAGCATGGTTTACTGAATATATTAAGCCCACTGTGGAGATCTGCTCAGGAAAAAAGGTTCTTTTCAAAATGTTACTGCTCATTGACAGTGTACCTCTTCACCCGAGAGCTCTGATGGGAATGTACAAAGAGATTAATGTTGTTTGTTGTTGTTGTTGTGTTTTTTTTTAAGACGGAGTCTCGCTCTGTCGCCTAGGCTGGAGTGCTGCAAGCTCTGCCTCCTGGGTTCACACCATTCTCCTGTCTCAGCCTCCTGAGAAGCTGGGACTACAGGCACCCACCACCACACCTGGCTAATTTATTTTGTATTTTTAGTAGAGATGGGGTTTCACCATATTAGCCAGGATGGTCACGATCTCCTGACTTCGTGATCCGCCCATCTTGGCCTCCCAAAGTGCTGGGATTACTGGTGCGAGCGACCGCGCCCAGCCTTTTTTTTTTTTTTTTTTTTTTTTAAGACAAGGTCTCACTCTGTTGCCCAAGCTGGAGTGCAGTGGTACAATCACGGCCTACTGCAGGCTCAGTGTCCCTGGGCTCAGGTGATCCTTCCACCTCAACCTTTAGCTGGGACTACAAGCACATGCCAACACACCCAGCTAATTTTTGTATGTTTTGGTAGAGACACAGTATAACATGTTACCCAGGCTGGTTTCAAACTCCTGGGCTCAAGAGATTTGCCTGCCTCAGCCTCCCAAAGTGCTGGGATTACGAGCATGAGCTACCATCCCTGCCTGAGATTAATATTGTTTTCATGCCAGATAACAGTATTCATTCTGTGGCCCATGGATCAAGGAGTAATTCCAACTTTAGTCTTACTATTTAAGAAATATATTTCATAAGGCTATAGCTGATATAGATAGTGATTCTGCTGATGGATCTGGACCAAATCAATTGAAAAACATCTGGAAAGGATTCACCACTGTAGATGCCATTAAGAACATTTGTGGCCAGGCATAGTGGCTCATGTCTGTAATCCCAGCGTTTTGAAAGGCCCAGATGGGTGGATCCCTTGAGGCCAGGAGTTTGAGACCAGCCTGGGAAGCATAGTGAGACCATCTCACTAAGAGATTAGCCATGGCCCGGTGCAGTGACTCAGGCCTGTAATCCCAGCAGTTTGGGAGGCCGAGGCGGGCAGATCACAAGGTCAGGGGTTCAAGACCAGCATGACCAATATGGTGAAACCCAGTCTCTACTAAACATACAAAAATTAGCCAGGCATGGTGGCATGAGCCTGTAGTCCCAGCTACTTGGGAGGCTGAAGCAGGAGAATTGCCTCACCTTGGGAGGTGGAGGTTACAGTAAGCCAAGATCGCACCACTGCACTCCAGCCTGGGCGACAGAGTTAGACTCCATCTCAAAAAAAAAAAAAAATCAGCCATGCTTGGTGGTGTACACCTGTAGTCCCAACTATTTGGGAGGTTGAGGTGGGAGGATCACTTGAGCCCAGGAATTTGAGGCTGCAATGAGCTCTGATCTTGCCACTCTGTTACAGCCTGGGCATGAGAGTGAGACCCTGTCTCTAAAAAAAAAATTAATTAAAATGAAAAAGAGCATTTGTGGTACATGGGAGGAGGTCAGAATGTCAACATTAACAGGAGTTTGGAAAAAGTTGATTCCCACCCTTATGGATGACTTTGAGCAGTTCAAGACTTCAGTGGAGGAAGTAACTGCAAATGTGGTGAAAATAGTGAGAGAACTAGAATTAGAAATGGAGGGGAAGATGTGACTGAATTGCTACAATCTATAATGGAACTTGAGCAGATGAGGAGTTGCTTCTTATGGATGAGCAAATAAGTTTGTTTTTTTAAGATGGAATCTACTCCTGGTGAAGATGCTGTAAACATTGTCAAAGTAACAACAAGATATTTAGGATATTACATAAAGTGAGTTTATAAAGCAGTAGGGTTTGAGAGGATTGACTCCAATTTTGAAAGAAGTTCTAACGTGGGTAAAATGCTATCAGACAGCATTGCATGCTACAGAGAAGTCTGTTTGTGAAAGGAAGTATCAATCCATGTTGCAAACTTTATTGTTGTCTTATTTTAAGAAATTGTCGGGCCGGGCGCGGTGGCTCAAGCCTGTAATCCCAGCACTTTGGGAGGCCGAGGCGGGCGGATCACGAGGTCAGGAGATCGAGACCATCCTGGATAACACGGTGAAACCCCATCTCTACTAAGAAATACAAAAAACTAGCCGGGCGAGGTGGCGGGCGCCTGTAGTCCCAGCTACTGGGGAGGCTGAGGCAGGAGAATTGCGTGAACCCGGGAGGCGGAGCCTACAGTGAGCTGAGATCCGGCCACTGCACTCCAGCCTGGGCGGCAGAGCGAGACTCCGTCTCAAAAAAAAAAAAAAAAAAAAAAAGAAATTGTCGGCTGGGCGAGGTAGCTCACGCCTGTAATCCTAGCACTTTGGGAGGCTGAGGCAGGTGGATCACGAGGTCAGGAGATCAAGACCATCCTAGCTAACACAGTGAAACCCCCGTCTCTACTAAAAATACAGAAAAAAATCTAGCTAGGTGTGGTGGCAGGAGCCTGTAGTCCCAGCTACTCAGGAGGCTGAGGCAGGAGAATGGCGTGAACCCAAGAGGCAGAACTTGCAGTGAGGTTAAATCATGCCACTGCACTCCAGCCTGGGCAACAGAGCGAGACTCCGTCTCAAAAAACAAACAAAAAAGACATTATCAACCTGAGAAACATAGCAAGATCTTGTATCTGCAAAAAATTAAAAAATTAGCCAGGCATTGTGGCACATGCCTGTAGTCCCAGCTACTCAGGAGGCTAAGGTGGGAGGATCATCAGAGCCCAAGAATGTGGCTGCGGTGAGCTGTGATTGCGCCAGTGCACTCCAGCCTGGGCAACAGAGCAAGACCCTGTCCCCACCTCCAAAAAAAAGAAAAAAGGTTTACACTTCAGTGAAAGAAAAAGAAGTTGCTATATCCATCCCAACCTTCAGCAACCACCACCACTCTGATTAGTCAGCAGCCCTCAACATTGAGGCAAGTCTCTCCACAAGCAAATATTATGACTTACTGAAGGCTCAGATGATTGTTAGCATTTTTAGCAATAAAGTGTTTTTAAATAAAGGTATGTACCTTGTTTTTGTAGAGACAATGCTGTTGCACACTTAATAGCCTACAGTATAACATAAATATAACTTATGTGCACTGTGAAACCAAAAAGTTTGTATGACTTGCTTATTGGAACATTTGTTTTATTGCAATGATCTGGAACTGAACCCACAATATCTCCAAGATATGCCTATACTAAGTAGTCTAATAATAAAAGAATACCAGCCTGGGCAACATGGCGAAACCTTGTCTCTACCAAAAATACAAAAAATTAACTGGGTATGGTGGCGTACACTGTAGTCCCAGCTACTCAGGAGGCTGGGGTGGGAGGATTGCTTGAGCCTGGGAGGCAGAGGTTGCATTGAGCCTAGATTGTGCCACTGCACTCCAGCCTGGGTGACAGAATGAGGCCCCATCTCAAAAGGAAAAAAGAATAAAACTTTGCTTTCCTCTACATTCTTTTTTTTTTTTTTTTTAAAAGACAAAGTTTTGCTCTGTCGCCCAGGCTGGAATGCAGTGGTGCGATCTTGGCTCACTGCAATCTCTGCCTCTCAAATTCAAGCGAATCTCCTGCCTCAGCCTCCTGAGTAGCTGGGACTATGGCCGCACACCACCACGCCCAGCTAATTTTTGTATGTTTAGTAGAGATAAGGTTTCACTATGTTGGCCAGGCTGGTCTGAAACTCCTGACCTCAAGTGATCTGCCCAGCTCAGCCTCCCAAAGTGCTGGGATTATAGGCATGAGTCTCCGCACCTGCGCTCCCCTACATTCCTGAAGGAAAGCATTTACTTGTAATTTCTTAAATTATGGTTAAATACAAATAATATAAAGTTTACCATCATAACCATTACATTTTTTTCTTTTTGTATAAAACATTTCATTGTCATGAACCCATTTTAAAGCATACTTGTGTAATCAAGTTTTTTCACGGTGTGCAACCATCACCACTATCTAGTTTTAGAATTTCATCACCCCAAACAAACTCCATACCATTGAGCAGTCATTCTCCGTTTTCTCCTCCACTTAACTCCTGGCAACAACAAATCTACTCTTTGTCTTGGTGAATTTGTCTAATCTATATATTTCATATAAATGGAGCTATATAATATGTAGCCTTTTGTGTAGACTTCTTTGATAGTGTTTTTTTTTTTTTTTTTTTTTGAGGTAAGAGTATTGCTGTGTCACCCAGGTTGGAGTGCAGTGGCACGATCTCGGCTCACTGCAAGCTCCGCCTCCTGGGTTCATGCCATTCTCCTGCCTCAGTCTCCTGAGTAGCTGGGACTACAGGTGCTCACCACCACGCCCAGCTAATTTTTTGTATTTTTAGTAGAGATAGGGTTTCACTGTGGTAACCAGGATGGTCTTGATCTCCTGACCTCATGATCCACCCGCCTAGGCCTCCCAAAGTGCTGGGATTACAGGCGTGAGCCACCACTCCCAGCCGATACAGTGTGTTTTCTTGGTGTATCCATGTTGTAGCATGTATTAGTACTTCATTCCTTTTTATGGCCAAATATTTCCTAGTATGGATCGACCACATTTTATCCGTATCATGAGAAACATTTGTGTTATTTCCATCTTTTAGCTGTTTTGAATAGTGCTGCAGTGAATATTTATGTACAAGCTTTTGTTTGAACACTTTGTTTAATTCTTTTAGATATATGCCTAGGAGTAGAATTGCTGAGTCATATGGTCATTATGTGTTTAGTTTATTGAGGAACTGCCCACCCAATTTTCATAGCGGCTGCACCATCTTATATGCCCACCAGTAGATGTATGAGGGTTCCAATTTCTCTACATTTTTGCTGACACTCATTATTTTCCATTTTTAAAATTATTGCGATCCTAGTGGCTATGAAGTGGTATTTCTTGGCAGTTTTGATTTGACATTCACTTTTTCTTTTAAAATATGAAGGGTAGGTTCTGTCCATTGCCTTATATTATTAGTTATGTTTTGCTATTAATATATATATTCTGCCTTGTCTATTTCACACTGGCCATATTCTTCTCTTGGGTGTTATCTCTTTAACTAAACCATAAATTCCTTAGAGACAGGAAGTCAGGTTCTAATGCTACCTGATATATCCAGCCAGGCCACGTGTTTATTTGTCTTACAAGGCAGACTATATATATATATATATATATATATATATATATATATATATATATATAAAAATTTTTTTTTTTCCTACAGCCTCTACCTCCTGGGCTCAGATGATTCACACCTCAGCCTCCTGAGTAGCCGGGATTACAGGCACGCACCACCATCCCAGCTAATTTTTTGTATTTGTATTTGTATTTGTATTTTTTTTTGTTTGCGTGTGTATTTTAATTTTTTTGTGTTTTTAGTAGAGGCAGTGTTTTGCTGTGTTGCTCAGGCTGGTCTCAAACTCCTGGAGAGAAGCAGTCTGCCCACCTTGACCTCCCAGAGTGCTGGGATTATAGACGTGCGCCACTATGCCCGGCCAGGCATACAATATTGTCAGCTTTTTATTCTCTCCCTTCCCTGACCACCATTTTCTGAATATTTTAGCTTATGCCTTTACCTCTGCGTGGAATTGTCCCTGTTGAATCATCTCGTTAGAATTCTACTTATTCTTCCCCCTCTTTTCCTAAAGCATTTTCTGATCAGTCTAATAAAAATATGATACTTTCCTTTTGTTTTTACTGCTGCTTGAGCACCTACTTTGTGTTAAACATTTTACTTTATCGATTTTAAATCTTCACAATGGCCCACAAGGTGATACTCATTCTCCACAAGATATTCATGTTAGAGAAATTACATAACTTGTCTAAGTAGTATAGGAGCTGAGATTTAAACTTAGGTCTCAGCCAGGTGCAGTGGCTCACACGTGTAATCCCAGCATTTTGGAAGGCCAAGGTGGGCAGATCACCTGAGGTCAGGAGTTTGAGACCAGCCTGGCCAACATGGCAAAACCCTGACTTTACCAAAAACACAAAAATTAGGCAGGCATGGTGGCACACGGCCGTAGTCCCAGCTACTTGGGAGGCTGAGGCACAAGCATTGCTTGAACCTGGGAGGTGGAGGTTACAGTGAGCCAAGATTTCGCACCACTGCACTCCAGCCTGGGTGACACAGTGAGACTGTTTCAAAATAAAAATAGAGAAATAAATAGGCCGGGTGCGGTGGCTCATGCCTGTAATCCTAGCACTTTAGGAGGCTAAGGCAGGCGAATTGCCTGAGCTCAGGAGTTTGAGACCAGCCTGGGCAACATGGTGAAACCCCGTCTCTACTAAAATACAAAAAGTTAGGTGGGGTGGCAGCGTGTGCCTGTAGTCCCAGCTACTCTGGAGGTTGAGGCAGGATAATTGCTTGAACCCAGGAGTTGGGAGTTTGCAGTAAGCCAAGAGCACACCACTGCACCCGAGCCTGAGCGACAGAGCAAGACTCCATCTCTAAAAAATAAATAAACAAACTTAGGTCTCTTTGGCTCCAAAGCTATTGTTTTCTCTCCACTACTATTTTCTGCTGACTCTTCTGGCCTTCTGCATTTTGTTGTAATTGTTATAGTCAACAAGAATCTGACACAGATCTTCGTGTCTGTCCTGGTGTCTTTATCATTCTATAAATATTTGTGGAATAAATGAAAAGGGGACTTTGTTCTTCATGAACTAGGATAATTATCTTCATGGGCTAGGATATTATCGACAGGTTTTGGAAATAGCCCTGTTTAACAAAAGAATATGAATTCAAAATCATCATATTACCTACTAAATTATGGATCCTTTATTCAAATTATGAGATAGATTAGGTCAATCTACATCAAATCAGTATAGCTCAGTAAGTAAGAGCTTGACTCTAGAGTGAGCTTGCCCAGGTTCTTTTCCTGGTTTGTTCTATAAGTTACCTAACATCTGCTTTCTCGTGTACGAAGTGAAGATTAGTATTTAGTATTTAGCGTTTAGAATTGTTAGGATTAGGCCAGGCACAGTGGCTCACACCTGTAATCCCAGCACTTTGGGAGGCTAAGGCAGGTGGATCACGAGGTCAGGAAATCGAGACCATCCTAACACGGTGAAACCCCGTCTCTACTAAAAATACAAAAAAATTAGCTGGGCGTGGTGGCGGGCGCCTGTAGTCCCAGCTACTCAGGAGGCTGAGGCAGGAGAATGGCGTGAACCCGGGAGGCAGAGCTTGTAGTGAGCCAAGATTGCGCCACTGCACTCCAGCCTGGGCCACAGAGCGAGACTCCGTCTCAAAAAAAAAAAAAAGGAATTGTTAGGATTAAATTAGACCTTAGATAAAAGATTCAACAACAGACTGTATGGTAAACATGCATTAGGGAATAATTATTATTATTAACATTACCCATTGTCTTTCCCATTCTGTGTGATTTGATTATGATTATGTTGAATGAGAACTTTTTCCTTGTCTATTACTGAAAATAAGAAAGGATAGTATTTTTCCTTCTCCTTTTTAAAAATATTCTTACTGTATTTAAGGATATTAGTGGCTTCATAGAGATGATCAATGCATCTTTTATGGCAGGGAGTCGTCGCATGGTGGATGTCATGGATGTGAACACACAGAAAGGCATTGAAATGACCATGGCTCAGTGGACACGCTACTATGAGACCCCAGAGGAGGAGCGAGAAAAACTCTATAATGTCATCAGCCTAGAGTTTAGCCACACCAGGCTGGAGAACATGGTGCAGAGGCCCTCCACGGTTAGTGTAATCATTTTCTTCATATTGTCATTGTCACCAAAAGGGTTGTTTTCGTCTGGGTGTTGGTAACTGATGCTTGTAATCCCAGCACTTTGGGAGGTCAAGGCAGGCAGATCGCTTGAGCTGAGGAGTTTGAGACCAGCCAGGGCAACATGGTGAAACCATATCGCTACAAAAAGTACCCCCCCCCAAAAAAAAAAAAGCTGGGTGTGATGGCACATGCCTGTAGTTCCAGCTACTCAGGCTGAGGTGGGAGGATCACCTGAGCCCAGGAGGTTGAGGCTGCAGTGATGGGTGATTGCACCACTGCATTCCAGCCTGGGTGACAGAACAAGACCCTGTCTCAAAAAATTAAAATAAAATGAGTTGTTTTTCTACTGTGAAAATTTATAACTTTTTGCACATACCAAGATTAAGCTGAAGGAAAATAAGACTATTTGACAAGAATAACTTGTATTTTTATAAAGATATATTGATACTGTATTTTGATAAGAATAACTGCATTTTCTGAAATCACTTAAAGTTTTGTGGGGGGGGGTGAATTTTTAAATTTATTATAATCAAAAAAAAATTTTTTTTTTTTTAGAGACAGGGTCTCACAATTTTGTCCAGGCTGACCTTGAACTCCTGGGCTCAAGCAATCCTCCCACCTTGGCCTCCCAAAGTGCTGGGATTACAGGCGTGAGCCACCATGCCTGGGCGTGAAATCACTTAATTTTATATAGGGCAGGATTATTCTGATTTGTTTCACCTGTAACTTAATGTAGGCCCATTGACCTTTGGACGTAACGGAGAGGAGTATTAAAATTCACCCTTGGAGCCAGGCGCTCATGCTTGGAATCCCAGCACTTTGGGAGGCCGAGGTGGGTGGATAGCCAGAGGTCAGGAGTTTGAGACCAGCCTGGCCAACATGGCAAAACTCCGTCTCTACTAAAAATACACAAATTAGCCAGGCATGGTTGCATGCGCCTGTAATTCGAGCTACTTGGGAGACTGAGGCAGGAGAAGCGCTTGAACCCGGGAGGCGGAGGTTGCAGTGAGCTGAGATCATGCCACTGCACTCCAGCCTGGGTGACAGAGTGAGACCTTGTCTCAAAAAATAAAAAAAAATAAAAATTCACTCTTGACCAGGCATAGTGGCTCAACTTGTAATCCCAACACTTTGAGAGGCTAAGACAGAGGATTGCTTGAGGCCAGTAGTTCAAGACCAGCCTGGGGAATGTCATGAGACCCTGAAAAATAAAAATTAACATTTTTATTGTTTATTTATTTATTTATTATTTTGAGATAGAGTCTCACTTTGTTGCCCAGGATATAGAGTGCAGTGGCGCGATCTTGGCTCACTGCAACCTCCGCCTCCCTGGTTCAAGCAATTCTCCTGCCTCAGCCTCCTGAGTAGCTGAGACTATAGGCCACCATGCACTGCTAATTTTTGTATTTTTTTGGTAGAGACAGGGTTTCATCATGTTGGCCAGGCTGGTCTTGAACTCCTGACCTCAAGTGATCAACCTGCCTCGGTCTCCCAAAGTGCTGGGATTACAGGCATGAGCCACCACACCCAGCCGAAAGGAACTATTTTTATATTAGTAATCATTGCTTGTTTGGTCATGTGGAAGTACAGGAAGACAGGTGGTTAGAATTTAGCCTTCTTGTTAGCCTAATGTGATTTACTAAATAGGAATTTAATGACAGGGATGTAAGAATTCCAGTAACATTTATTTGTAATTTTGTTTCCTTAATATTTCTAGAATTTTATTTTATTATCATTATTATTTTTTCATTTTTTTTTTTTTTGAGACGGAGTCTCACTCTATCGCCCAGGCTGGAGTGCAGTGGCGCGATCTTGGCTCACTGCAAGCTCCGCCTCCCAAGTTCTCGCCATTCTCCTGCCTCAGCCTCCTTAGTAGCTGGGACTACAGGTGCCCGCCACCTCGCCCGGCTAATTTTTTGTATTTTTAGTAGAAACAGGGTTTCGCCATGTTAGCCAGGATGGTCTTGATCTCCTGACCTTGTGATCCGCCCGCCTCAGCCTCCCAAAGTGCTGGGATTACAGGCGTGAGCCACCGCGCCCGGCCTTATTATTATTTTTGAAACAGGTTCTCGCTCTGTTGCCCAGGCTTGAGTGCAGTGGCATGAACTCGGCTCACTGCAGCCTCCGCTTCCCAGGTTCAAGCAATTCTTCCACCTCAGCCTCTCAAATAGCAGCGATTACAGGAGCACACCACCACACCCAGCTAATTTTTGTATTTTTAGTAGAGACGGGGTTTCACCATGTTGGCCAGGCTTGTCTTGAACTCCTGACCTTAGGTGATCCACCTGCCTCAGCCTCTCACAGTGTTGGAATTACAGGTGTGAGCCACTGTACCCAGCCAATTTCCAGAATTTTAATTTAAAAATAACAGGATTGGCCACGTTCGTTGGCTCATGCCTATAATTCCAGCACTTTGGGAGGCTGAGGCAGGAGAATCCCTTGAGCCTAGGAGTTCAAGACCAGCCTGGATAACATAGCAAGACTCTACAAAAAGTTTGAAGACTTAGCCAGGGATGGTGGCGTGCACCTGTAGTCCTGGTTACTCAAGAGACCGAGGTGGGAAGATTGCTTGAGCCTGGGAGGTTGAGGGAGCAGTGAGCTGTGATCACACCATTTCACTCTAGCCTAGCCAACATTGCAAGACTCTGTCTCAAAAAAATAATAAAATGATAAAAAAATATATATAAATAGAAGCCAGGCATGGTGGCTCATGCCTGTAATCCTAGCACTTTGGGGGGCTGAGGCAAACAGCTTGCTTGAGCTCAGGGGTTGATACCAGCCTGGGCAACATGGTGAAACCCTATCTCTACAGAAAAATTAGCCGGGCATGATGGCATCCCCCATGTAGTCCCAGCTACTCAGGGGGTTGAGGCAGGAGGATTGCTTGAGCCTAGGAATTTGAGACCAGTCTGAGCAACATAATGAAACCCTGTCTCTACTTTTGGGGGGGGAAAAAAAAAAAGCTAAGCAGCAACAACAAAAATAGCATAATTGTAGCTATAAATGTAGAACTTGACCTGGTCAATACTTTACCATTATTAAGATTGTGAGGCCGGGCGCGGTGGTTCAAACCTGTAATCCCAGCACTTTGGGAGGCCGAGACGGGCGGATCACAAGGTCAAGAGATTGAGACCATCCCGGCTAACACGGTGAAACCCCGTCTCTCCTTAAAAAATACAAAAAAAACCTCGCTGATCGGGTGCCTGTAGTCCCAGCTACTTGGGAGGCTGAGGCAGGAGGAGAATGGCGTAAACCCGGGAGGTGGAACTTGCAGTGAGCTGAGATCTGGCCACTGCACTCCAGCCTGGGTGACAGAGCGAGACTCAGTCTCAAAAAAAAAAAAAAAAAAATAGATTGTGAAATGTCTCACTATTCCACATGAAGCCTTTTTTGTGGCATCCTGAATTTATATACTCTGTCCCTAGTTTTTTTTTTTTTTTTGAGACGGAGTCTCGCTCTGTAGCCCAGGCTGGAGTGCAGTGGCGCGATCTCAGCTCACTGCAAGCTCCGCCTCCCGGGTTCACGCCATTCTCTGGCCTCAGCCTCCCGAGTAGCTGGGACTACAGGCGCCCGCCACCTCGCCCGGCTAGTTTTTTGTATTTCTTAGTAGAGATGGGGTTTCACCGTGTTATCCAGGATGGTCTCGATCTCCTGACCTCGTGATCCGCCCGTCTCGGCCTCCCAAAGTGCTGGGATTACAGGCTTGAGCCACCGCGCCCGGCCTGTCCCTAGTTTTAGTGATAAAAATGTGACATCAACCTATGAGAGGGCTCGGAAATAGAAAATTATTAAGAGAGCAGAGGCCACGCTACCATTATCTTACAGGGATCTAAAACATGATTAGAAAATTTGAACGAGCTATTACCAAGCTCACATTCTAAAAGCAGGTAAGCTTTTTGTGACCTTGCTATGTAAGTAGTAATGTTTTATTGGTAGAATAAAAGAGAAGACTTCATGTGGAATTGTCACACATTTCAAAATCTTAATAATGGAAAAGTATTGACCAGGTCAAGTTTTACTTTTCTTTTTTTTTTTTTTTGAGACGGAGTCTTGCTCTGTCGCCCAGGCTGGAGTGCAGTGGCGCGATCTCCACTCACTGCAAGCTCCTCCTCCCGGCTTCACGCCATTCTCCTGCCTCAGCCTCCCGTGTAGCTAGGACTACAGGCGCCCGCCACCACGCCCGGCTAATTTTTTGTATTTTTAGTAAAGACGGGGTTTCACCGTGTTAGCCAGGATGGTCTCGATCTCCTGACCTCGTGGTCCGCCCGTCTCGGCCTCCCAAAGTGCTGGGATTACAGGCGTGAGCCACCATGCCCGGCTAAGTTTTACATTTATAGCTAGAGGCCTGGCACGGTTGCTCACACCTCTAATCCCAGCACTTTGGGAGGCCAAGGTTGGTGGATCACTTGAGCCCAAGAGTTCGAGACCACTTGGGAAACTGAGGCACAAGAATCGCTTGAACCCGGGAGGCAGAAGTTGCAGTGAGCTGAGATGGTGCCACTGCACTCCAGCCTGTGCAACAGAATGAGACCCTGTCTCAAAACAAACAAAAAAACATTTATAGCTACAATCATGTTATTTTTGTTGTTGCTGTTTCTATTGGTAGAATTCTTATTCCCCCCATAGTATATCCCTTCATTTATCTAGGTCTTTTCCAGTATATTTTACTAGTGCTTTTTTAAAAACCAGCTTTATTGAGGTAAAATTGATGTTCAGTAAAGTGGACCCCCATTTTTAAATTTTTTTTTATTTTTTATTTTTGAGATGGAGTCTCACTCTGTCGCCCAGGCTGGAGTGCAGTGGCACGATCTCGGCTCACTGCAACCTCCGCCTCCTGGGTTCACACCATTCTCCTGCCTCAGCCTCCCGAGGAGCTAGGATTACAGGCGCCCGCCACCACGCCCGGCTTATTTTTTGTATTTTTTTTTTTAGTAGAGACGGGGTTTCACTGTGTTAGCCATGATGGTCTCGATCTCCTGACCTCGTGATCCACCCGCCTCGGCCTCCCAAAGTGCTGGGATTACAGGCGTGAGCCCGGCCGGACCCCCATTTTAAGTGTGCATTTCAATGAGTTTTGACAGACATATTTATTGATGTGAGTAACCACCACAATCAAAATACAGAAAATAAGCCAGGTGCAGTAGCTTACGCCTACAATCCCAGCACTCTGGGTGGGCAGATCACTTGAAGTCAGGAGTTCAAGACCAGCCTGGCCAACATGGTGAAACCCTGCCTCTACTAAAAATACAAAAATTAGCTGGGTATGGTGGTGGGCGCCTGTGATCCCAGCTACCTGGGAGGTTGAGGTGGGAGAATCGCTTGAAATCAGGAGGCAGAGGTCACAGTGAGCCATGATCACGCCACTGCACTCCAGCCTGGGTGACAGAGCAAGACCCTGTCTCAAAAAATAAATAAATGGTGGGGCGCGGTGGCTCAAGCCTGTAATCCCAGCACTTTGGGAGGCCGAGACAGGTGGATCACAAGGTCAGGAGATCAAGACCATCCTGGCTAACATGGTGAAACCCCGTCTCTACTAAAAAATACAAAAAACTAGCCGGGCGAGGTGGTGGGCGCCTGTAGTCCCAGCTACTCGGGAGGCTGAGGCAGGAGAATGGCGTGAACCCAGGAGGCGGAGCTTGCAGTGAGCTGAGATCGCGCCACTGCACTCCAGCCCGGGCGACAGAACGAGACTCCGCCTCAAAAAAAAAGAAATTCTTCTTTCTGTGAATGAATGCATGGTAAAAAAAAAAAAAAAAAAAAAATACTCTTACATTCTGAACCCTTCCTCTCCCCATTTAGACATGGGAGCTTACAGTGTATTAAGCAAGTACTTTATTCATTATTCTGTTAAAGGCATTCCCACAGACAACACACAGAGATGGGAGATGGTGGCTACTACATTAAGTAACTAATGACCCACGGAAAAAATAAAAGCATCCAGGGCTTATTCAATGTTCTGGGACCAGTGGATGCTTGGTTAAAATTGTTGGCTCCGTGAGCATGGAGCAGCAGGTTAACCTTAACAGTTGCACCTCGTCTTGTTTCTTCCATGTCAGTGGTGATGCTTTCTAAATACTCTCCCACAATTAACATCTGGGTATCCTCTAGACAACTGCTTCATATCATGCACAACTGTATGCATTTGTCTCGATTTGCATTATAAGGGAAGTAAGTGACCAGATACATAGATGTTACAAAGCTTACCAGATACATGTTTTTTGTAACCATATTAGTGTAAAATGTTGCAATTCGTATTGCTTTCACTTCTCTTTTTTTTTTTCAGCCAATATTATTTAAAAGATTCCTGACTGGGCCTGGTGGCTCATGCCTGTAATCCCAGCACTTTGGGGGGCCATGGCTGGTGAATCACCTGAGGTCAGAAGTTCGAGACCAGCCTGGCCAAGATGGTGGAACCCCGTCTCTACCAAAAAATACAAAAATTAGTTAGGTGCAGTGGCAGGCATCTGTAATCCCAGCTACTCGGGAGGCTGAGGCAACAGAATTGCTTGAACCTGGGAGGCGGAGGTTGCAGTGAGCTGAGATCGCACCACAGTACTCCAGCCTGGGTGACAGAGCAAGCTTTGTCTCAAAAAAAAAAAAAAGATTTCTGTACTCTCACATTATTTCAAAATGGTAAAAGTGTTTACATTTAATCCTTACAACATATCTTTGAAGTAATTATCTTAGTTTTGTGTGTGTATGGTTTTGGGTTTTTTATTGAGACAGTCTTGCTCTGGTTGCCCAAGCTGGAGTACAGTGGTGATTGTAGCTTACTGCAGCCTCAAATTCCTGGGTTTAAGCAAACCTCCCATCTTAGCCTCACAAGTAGCTAGGACTATAGGTACATGCCACCATACCTGGCTATTTTTTAATTTTATTTATTTAATTTATTTTTTTGAGATGGAGTTTCGCTCTTGTTGCCCAGGCTGGAGTGCAGTGGCACGATCTCGGCTCACCAGAACCTCAGCCTCCCAGGTTCAAGCGATTCTCCTGCCTCAGCCTCCCGAGTAGCTGGGATTATAGGCATGCGCCACCATGCCCAGCTAAGTTTTTTTTTTTTTTAGACGGAGTCTCGCTGTGTTGCCCAAGCTGGAGTGCAGTGGCGCAATCTCTGCTCACTGCAAGCTCTGCCTCCTGGGTAGACGCCATTCTCCTGCCGCAGCCTCCCGAGTAGCTGGGACTACAGGCGCTTGCCACCATGCCTGGCTAATTTTTTGTATTTTCAGTAGAGACACATTTCACCATGTTAGCCAGATGGTCTCGATCTCCTGACCTCGTGATCCACCGCCTTGGCCTCCCAAAGTGCTGGGATTACAGGCGTGAGCCACCACGCCCAGCCTAATTTTGTATTGTTAGTAGAGACAGGGTTTCTCCGTGTTGGTCAGGCTGGTCTTGAACTCCCAACCTTGGGTGATCCGCCTGCCTCGGCCTCCCAAAGTGTTGGGGATTACAGGCGTGAACCACTGCAACTGACTTGTGTTTTATTGTGAAGAGCTGGGTTCTCACTGTGTTGCCCAGGTTGGTCTTGAACTCCTGGGTTTAAGTGATCTTCCCACCTTGGCCTTCCAAAGCTCTGGGATTTCAAGCGTGAGCCATTGTGCCTGGTCTGTCTTAGTTTTATAGATGAGTTCCAGGGCCTTATATAGTCTTGAAAAGACATGACAGACCTGGAGCTTCTTATTCCTAAGCTGGTAGTTTCTGTAGCACATTGTCAATACAAGGCTACAAATCCATACTGGATTTTTTTTTTTAAGCCTAACTTTTGGCATCTTAATTATTCTAACAATGGTATATATTTTGCTGAGTTTATAGATACCTTCCAGACAATACCTTTTATTGGATTAAAAATAAAACAAATTATATGAGTATTGACATAGAAGAGAGTTCATAGTTATACACTATTGCATCAATAATGATTCTATTTTGACTAGTTCTGTCTTTACTATTATCATTTGATGGAATTATGATCTTTATTCTCATATAACAATTATTTCTAGGATGGTTGCCTAGTAATCCTAAGATTCGCCAACAGATTGTTTTAATTTACTTACAATTAAATTATAGTTTTTTGTTGTGTATTTTAAGAAATTCTGCTTTTCTTGACTTTAAAATTATCTTTGACCCCAACCTTTCCCTTGGAGCCCAAGTGTTTCCTCCTTCTATTTAAAGGTGGATTTCATTGACTGGGTAGACAACATGTGGCCAAGGCACTTGAAGGAAAGCCAGACTGAATCAACAAATGCCATCTTGGAGATGCAGTACCCTAAAGTGCAGAAGTAAGTGAAGCGCCCTGCATCTTCCTCCGCATGCTGTGGGAGACCAAAATAATAGCAAGGATTTGCTTCTCTCTTAAAAGCTTTGCTCTGTATCCTAAATGATTAAAAAGATGAATTATTTAAAGATTAGACTTCACAGTTCCACAAGGAAGAGTGTATATGAGCATACCATAGCACACAACCACATGGTTAAAGGAAAAAAAAAACTTAACATTTTAGTCAATAGGGTAGAAAAAAACCCACCTTTTTCTGATAATGTGATGACTTGAAAATACATTGCTTTTTCTCCTTCTGGAACTTGATTAGGTGGAAGATAAAGGGAGTATACAAGAGGAGAGTATGGCATTTTGGTGGGGCAGATGTACTTTCTTCCATCGGTACACTAATGCTGCTGCTTTTTTTGGGTCAGGTACTGTCTAATGAGTGTTCGAGGCTGCTATACTGACTTCCATGTGGACTTTGGTGGTACCTCTGTTTGGTATCACATCCATCAAGGGGGAAAGGTATGGTCATAGTTGTGATAGGGGTTGGAATCTGAAGTTGGTTATGACTTTGCTTCAGTTCATGTATGCTTAATATACCCTGGAAATGAATCTGTTAGGGAATTGTCCCCATTCATATCTGGAAAGAATTATAGATTAAGTTCACCTTCTTGGCTAGTGTTCGGTAGAAATTAGTATTCATCTAGTTCACTATCATTATACCATTGGCACAGCACTTAGTAAATCTCAAGAGTCCTGTTTCTAGATTCCTGAATCAGAGTTCTCCAAATAAATAGTGGAAGGGAACACAAATTTTGGATAGATTCACTGTGAAGTCAGCAAATTAAGATCTAAACGAACTTTCCCTCTGTGTAGCCGTTGGTCTGAAATGTGGCCAAAGGAAGCCTTTAAGTTCTTTTTGAGGATGTAAATAGGTTATGAAGGATTATCTTTATTCATTCAGTTATATTCCAGTTTGTGAAAATGCTTCTGAATGCTATATGAGAATGGAAATCTAGAATTAATACCCGAGGTTTATAGTATTACACTGTTGTTACTCTTTTTTGTCTTACTTGCAGTGAATGCATTTGTAAGAGAAAAGTAGAACTAGAATGAGAACAGATAATGCCTTACTTAAAACATGAGGTCTTGGCTGGGCACGGTGGCTCACGCCTGTAATTCCAGCACTTTGGGAGGCTGAGGCGGGCGGATCACCTGAGGTCAGGAGCTCGAGACCAGCCTGACCAACATGGAGAAAGCGCGTCTCTACTAAAAATACAAAATGAGCCAGGCGTGGTGGTGCATGCCTGTAATCCCAGCTACTTGGGAGGCTGAGGCAGGAGAATCACTTGAATCCGGGAGGTGGAGGTTGTGGTGAGCTGAGATCGTGCCATTGCACTCTAGCCTGGGCAACAAGAGAGAAACTCTGTCTCAAAAAAAAAAAAAAGAAACAAACAACAACAACAAAAACATAAGGTCTTTTCCGGGCACAGTGGCTCACACCTGTAATCTAGCACTTTGGGAGGCCAAGGTGGGCGGATCATAAGGTCAGGAGATTGAAAACATCTTGGCCAACATGGTGAAACCCCATCTCTACTAAAAATACAAAAGTTAGCTGGACGTTGTGGTGCATGCCTGTAGTCCCAGCAACTCTGGAGGCTGAGGCAGGAGAATCCTTTGAACCCAGAAGGCAGAGGTTGCAGTGAGCCAAGATCATGCCACTGCACTCTAGCCTGGACTACAAGAGTGAAGCTCCATCTAAAAAAAAAAGTCTTAAGCAGAACAACTGTCTCCAAATCCAAAAGTCATTTTGTTTACTTTAGATCCTTTTAAGCCTTGTTGATCTTAGTTACTATCTTGGACAAAACAACCTGAGCCAGTCTCTTGAAGATACTGTGCCTAATTAACTGTGCTACTTAGGACTCTGGAGGCCAGACAGTCAGAGGTGTTTAAGGGACTGTCTAGGTAATGAGATGAATGTCCCTCTTCTCTCTGAGTCCTGGATGGGTTCCCTAGTCAACCCCCAGGGAAGCCTTAATGCTGTTGGATCAAGTGGAGGATAAGAAAGATCTACTGCTTTGGACCTTCTAAGGTTTACCAAGTAGTCAACTTCTATAGGCTGGGAAAATTGCTTGCCTTTCTTCTACCTGGTGGTCTTAATTTTGTACCTGTTTATCAGTTGAGGGAGACGACTGGGTCATGTCAATGGCTGTTAACAGACTAAAGTTTTTTAACTCACAGGTCTTCTGGCTCATCCCCCCTACAGCCCACAACCTGGAGCTGTACGAGAATTGGCTGCTGTCAGGGAAACAGGGAGACATCTTTCTGGGTGACCGGGTATCAGATTGTCAGCGCATTGAGCTCAAGCAGGGCTATACCTTCGTCATTCCCTCAGGTAAGCAAAATGGGAACAGTGGGTTATTTAGCCACTTTTTTTCTTAATGAAAAAGAAATTGATGGATAACCACCAAGGATAGTTACGATGCTGGGGTCTGCAGAAAACAACAGTGTTTCTTCCTGTCATGATGGAGTAGATGCTGAGGTTTTGTTTTTTTTTTCAGTTTGAAAAGGCAATGGCTTTCCAATAAAGTATGTTAAGAATTGCCAGCAGAGGCTTTTCAGATATACACATTTGGGCTCTGCATTAGCCCTAGTAATTTAGAATCTCTATAGATAGGACCTGTTCTGCAGGTGATACACAATCTATGTTGAAGAGCTGCCTAATATTCTAGGGAATGACTGTGAAGGCTAGAGTGCTCAAGTCAGGGATGTTTTTGATCAAGTCATTAAATCAAAGTAAGTGCTTATAAAGATCACAGATTTTGGAGTCACAGACCTCTATTAGGATTCTGACTATGCATTTACCTGCTAGATACTACGCTTAGAGCAAATAATTAAATCTGTGTCTCATTTTGTTATAAGGAATATAAATGAGAACACATGCAAACCAAGCTTATCCAGCCTACAGGCCACAGGCCTCATGCAGCCCAGGTTGGCTTTGACTGTGGTCTAACGTAAATTCATAAACTTTCTTAAAACATGAGATTTTTTTTTTTTTTGCAATTTTTTTCAAGGTCGTCAGCTGTCATTAGTATTCGTATATTTTATTTTATTTATTTACTTATTTTGAGATGGAGTCTCGCTCTATAGGCCCAGGCTGGAGTACAATAGCGCAGTCTCAGCTCACTGCAACCTCTGCCTCCCAGGTCCCAGTTCAAGCAATTCTCCTGCCTCAGCCTCCCAAGTAGCTGGGATTACAGGAGTGCCCCACCATGCCCAGCTAATTTTTGAGTTTTTACTAGAGATGGGGTTTCACCATGTTGGCCAGGCTGGTCTTGAACTCCTCACCTCATGATCCACCCGCCTCGGCCTCCCAGATTGCTGGGATTATAAGCGTGAGCCACCGCGTCTGGCCATGTTAGCATATTTTATGTGTTGCCCAAGCAATTCTCCCAGTGTGGCCCAGGGAAGCCAACAGATTGGACAGCCCTGAATTGTAAACTGTCTTGTACAGAGTCTGGTTTATAGTTGGTGCTCCAGTAAATGTTTATTATGTGCTAAGCATTTGATGTGCATTTTCTCATTTAATGCTCATGAGCAACCATAAGAAGTATTATTTATCCTGGTTTTATACAGGAAATTGAGGCTTTGAGAGATTAACTTGACAAACCACTGAGAAGCAGAATCAGAGTGAAGAGTGTGATCTAGGGGTCTTATACTAGTTCTCTGAGAGAGACTTACTGTAATATGTATTTTCAGCCACTGCCCTCTGTTCCCTTTCTTCTAGGCTGGATTCATGCTGTGTATACTCCTACAGACACGTTAGTGTTTGGGGGCAATTTTTTGCATAGCTTCAACATCCCTATGCAGTTAAAAATATACAACATTGAAGATCGGACACGGGTAAGTAATCTTATATAACAGTTGGATGTGAAGAGGTTTACTCCAGTTAAGATAGATGTTACAAGAGATTCATTCATGGTTTGTCAAAACTTCCATTTTTCTTTCAGTTAAAATGCAGTGTTGACATTTTGGGAACACACAAAATTTTAAATTTAATGTATTTTTTTTTAAAGGCAGAATCTTGTTCTGTTTTCCCGGCTAGAGTGCAGTGGTGTGATCACGGATGATTGCAGCCTCAACCTCCCAGGCTCAAGCATCCTTCTGCCTCAGCCTCCCAAGTAGCTGGGACTACGGGCGCACACCACAGCTGACTAATTTTTTATTTTTTTCATAGAGACTTGGTCTTGCTGCGTTTCCCAGGCTAGTCTAGAACTCCTGGTTCAAGCAGTCCTCCAGCCTCAACCTCCCAAAGTGCTGGGATTACAGGTGTGAGCCACTGCAACTGGCCAAATAAAAATTTTAACACAATTTACATACTCAATTTTGGGGACTCCAATTCTGTGAGGTTTTTGGTATCTTGGATTTTTCTTACCTTTTTTTTTTTTTTTTTTCCTTAATTTTTTAGCCAACACCATTGTGAATGGGAGAAAAGTAACATTTTTTTCTTTTAATTTTTGGGACAGAGTCTCACTCTGTTGCCCATGCTGGTGTGCAATGGCACAGTCATGGCTCACTGCAGCCTCAACCTCCCCGGGCTCAATTGATCCTCCCACCTCAGCCTCCCAGGTAGCTGGGACTACAGGCACACGCCACCACACCCAACTAATTTTTTTTGTATTTTTTGGAGATGGGTTTTTGGCTATGTTGCCCAGGCTTGTCTGGAACTCTTGGGCTCAAGTGATCTGCCCGCTTTGGCCTCCTAAAGTGCTGGGATTACAGGTGTGAGCTACTGCATCCAGCAGTATCTTGGATTTTTATAAGGCCAGACATGGACCTCTGGTAATCTCTTGAGCCATGTGTTTCATTTTTATGCTCACAGAATAATTTGGTATAATGGAGCTTAACTCAAGTTTTAGAACTTTAAATTCATGTATCTTTTTCTACACTGATGACTATACTCAAAGCATCTTACTTTAATTATATAAATGTATATACTATTTTTTCAACTGGGGTTTTAAGAGAGAATTAAGCCCAAAATAAAATAATTTGTATATCTTATTTTCTCAGTTTTTCCCTAGGATGATACACAGCTGATACCATTCTAGAGGCATAGAAAAAAGTTAATTTATTATATACAATGGATACCTCAAGGCAAGAGTTGACAAACTTTTTCTGCAAAGGACCAGATAGTAAATATTTTAGGCTTCATAGTTCATAAAGTATCTGTTGTGACTGTTTAACCCTACCTTGTAGCATGAAATACTTAAACAAATGAGTATGGCTCAAATAACACAACATTTTATTCATAGACACTGAAAGTTGAATTTCACATAACTTTAACATGTCCCAGAATACTCAGGTTTTTTTTCAACCATTAAAAAATGTAAAAAGCGATCCTTTTATAGTTCATGATCATGATGATTAGGTGTTCGTGCACGTACGTGAAAGGTGCCACCCTTGAACCTTGTTACTGTTAACACGTCAGCACATTACCTGTCTGACCCGGAGGAAAAAAAAAAGATAAAAAACACTCTTAGTTCACAGGAATCATAAAAAGAGGCAGCAGGCCAAATCCACTAAGTGTTGTTTGCTGGCTAGCCTCCATCGTAGAGAATGAGGGCTTCTTGTTTAGCAGAATTCTAATTGGTAAGGGCTGAATCATATATGAAAGTATAGATGATACTGGGATTAAACAGCAATTAGAATATTTGGGGGTTGCGATGTTTGTTAAGTTACTCTCAAGTAGCTTAGCAGAATACTAAGCTAGTATGAAAATCAGCAAACGTGGGGAAATGTTAACAGTTGGAGAATTGCAGAGAAGAGCGTAGAAGTATTATGGTACTGCTCTTGGAACCTTTTGGTAGAATTAAAAGTATTAAAAATTTAAAAATAGTAATTAATGAAGAATTCACAACTCTTATGAGGAATGGTTACTGACCTATGTACTGCAATAATAGTAAACCATTATAGTGCCTGTTTTGCAAAATTTATTTTGGTGTAGGAGCTACTTATCACTATATACACCATTGGTATTATTGTTGGAGTTACAGGAATTGCCCTACTAGTAGAATTAAGATAGGAAGCCAGTGCTTCTTCAAGACATTTTATAAAAGTACATTTCTGTTTATTTGTTAAGAGTAACAAAAGTACAGGTCAGGCACAGGGGCTCATGCCTGTAATCCCAACCCTTTGGGAGCCCAAAGTGGGAGGAGTACGTGAAGCAAGGAGTTTGAGACTATCCTGGGCAACAAAGCTGGGTGTGGTGGCACATGCCTGTAATCCTAGCTACTGGAGAGGCTGAGGTGAGAGGATTGCTTGAACCTAGGAGTTCCAGGTTGCAGCGAGCTATGATGGTGCCATTGTACTCCAGCCTGGGTGGAAGAGTGAGACACAGTCTGTTAATTAAAAAAAAACAAAAAAAAGTCTATTCTAAAGCAGGTAAGTATTCTAAGATAGGGAAAATGTTTCAAAAAAGAAAAAATGTATAATTCCATATTAAAATACTCCCATTTAACTCTCTGTCATTCTTAGAGGTAATTATGTACCCATTTTAAGATTCAGTCTGAAAATTAGTTTTTAGAGTGGGTTCACTTTTTGTGGCCAAAGATGACTCTCATATCTGGGGCTTAACTGGTTCAGTTTCAGGGAAGAAAAGGAAAATATATATTCAGTAACATAAAGTGAGCACCTTATCCCTACATGAAGAGTTTTCTGCATAAAGAGAAGAAAAATAAGAGAAAAAAATTTTTAAAAGGCCGGGCACAGTAGCTCACACCTGTAATCCAGGCACTTTGGGAGGCCGAGGCGGGCGGATCACCTGAGGTCGGAAAGTTGAGACCAGCCTGACCAACATGAAGAAACCCTGTCTCTACTGAAAATACAAAATTAGCCAGGCATGGTGGCACATGCCTGTAATCCCAGCTACTTGGGAGGCTGAGGCAGGAGAATTGTTTGAACCCAGGAGGCGGAGGTTGCAGTGAGCCGAGATTGCACCATTGCACTCCAGCCTGGGCAATAAGAGCGAAACTCTGTCTCAAAAAACAAACAAACAAACAAATAAATAAATAAATAAATGGAAAAAAGAGTCCTACAAACTCTTAACTGGGAAAAACTCATCTTGATTTATCTGATTCCTAAACTTTATCAAAAATTTCAGTGTCTAATCAATTGTTTTTCTATTTTTTCTAAGAATGGCTTATTTAATTTCAAATAAAATCTTTCTGTAGTCCCATAAAATTTCATTGTGTTTCGTATATTTGTACACACAGCATTTTTTTATTGCTTTCCATACCAACTTTTTATGTGAAAATGTCAACCTGGCATTCATTTGATATGTTACTAATCTCTATAAAGTTATAAAAATCTCTATAAAAAGTTAAGAGAATGTATAGGGAATGCTTTACCAAAGAAATACAAAGCATGTTGCAAACAAGACAATGTTCTGGTCACTTTTGCCATACCAATGTAGAAATTTACTATTACTTAAGTGTTGGTAATTATTCTAATAGTGCTTAAAGGCTCAATAATTTTATAATGGGGAGTTTTAAAAATTCTTTCCAAAAAATGCCAACCGAGTCTTAGAAATTGATATGCAGCATAAGTAAAATGTAATGGGGTCAGGTTGGGTATGTGGTATCTCTTGGCTTTAATTAATACAGTCTTACAAAGTTACAAGCAAAAACTCAAAATTTTAATGCCTGTATTTCATATTTTCTTCCTTTTTTTCTTTCTTTTTTATTTTTTTATTTATTTATTTTTGACACAGGGTCTCACTGTGTCGCCCAGGCTGGAGTGCAGTGGCATGATCTCAGCTCATTGCAGCCTCAACCTCCTAGGCTCAAGTGATCCTCCTGCCTCAGCCTCCTAAGTAGCTGAGACCACAGACACACACCACCACACCTGGCTAATTTTTTTATTTTTATTTTTTTGTGGAGATGAGGTTTTACTAAGCTGCCCAGGCTGGTCTCAAACTCCTGAGTTCAAGCAATCCTCCGGCCTCAGGCCCCCAAAGTCTTGGGACCATGGGCGTGAGCCACTATGCCCAGACTCTTCTTTTTTTAAAACTGTCATTATTACTCAGCTTTCAGCTGATTTCCAGAGGGCTTCAGAATTTGGAGTTGTCCTGAACTCCTAATAAAAACCCTTCCAGAAAATGTTGCTACACTTAAAAGGCTAATGGAGAGGCATAGTGTATTATATCTAACTTTGAGGGACCAAGTACCTATTGGTTGTCTCTCTCCTCTGTCTCCCTTAGTCAGAAATAAATTAATTTTACTTTTGTGTAAGAGAGTCATTCTTTTAGTTGTTGAAGTTTTAGCCACATAAGAACCCAGAATCAGGGTCTGGCTACTATGCATTAGAAAACTGATTGGGTCTGACATGAAAAGTACATCTCTCCTGCCTTGCCATGGGGAGAGTGATCTCCTTAGTCCCCACTGATGCCCTGTGGCCTGGTGACAGTTTTTGAAAAGGGACTCCTATCTAGTTCTCCATGATTCAGGAAGACTACCTGATACAGAGTTTGAAAAGGGGTAGGTGAAGTCATTCCTACAATATGGGAGGAGATGGGAACATTCTCAGGAGCTGCATATTCAAAACAATCTTAAAAGTATCATTTGGCTTATCCTTTTGAAATATGACCTCTCTAAAAGAAAGCTGTATGTCCAGGCACGGTGGTTCATGCCTGTAATCCCAAGTACTTTTTGGGAGTTTGAAGTGAAGGATCACTTAATCCCAGGAGTTTGAGACCAGCCTGGACAACATAGTGAGACCCTATCCCTACCAAAAATTAACCCCTTTCCAATTTTCCCCAATAATACCAGTGGCACTTGGCAGCTGCAATTTTTATTTTTTATTTTTTTTCTTTGAGACACGGTTTCGCTGTTGTTGTCCAAACTGGCATGCAATGGCGTGATCTCAGCTCACTGCAACCTCCACCTCCCAGGTTCAAGCGATTCTCCTGCCCCAGCGTTCCGAGTAGCTGAGATTACAGGCATGTGCCACCACGCTAATTTTTGTATTTCTAGTAGAGATGGGGTTTCACCAGGCTGGTCTCAAACTCGTTTTTTGTTTGTTTGTTTGTTTGTTTGTTTTTGAGACAGAGTCTTGCTCTGTCGCCCAGGCTGGAGTGCAGTGGTGTGATCTCTGCTCACTGCAAGCTCCACCTCCCGGGTTCATGCCATTTTCCTGCCTCAGCCTCCCGAGTAGCAGGCACTATAGGCGCCCACCACCAGGCACGGCTAATTTTCTTGTGTTTTTAATAGAGACGAGATTTCACTGTGTTAGCCAGGATGGTTTCTATCTCCTGACCTCGTGATCTGCCCACCTCAGCCTCCCAAAGTGCTGGGATTATAGGTGTGAGCCACCACGCCCAGCGGCTGCAGCATTTACCCCAGGATAACTTTGTCATGAACTGTCTCACTATTATTTTCGCATCACTCCAGTATACTGACTTTGAAAAAAAAAGATATCAATCTATTTATAGCATTCTGTTTTTAGTAGTGCTATTTCCGCTTACAAAATATAGTTATTCTTGATTGCTGAAAATGTCAGATCCTAGAAAACGTAGCATTCCTGTGCATGATGTTAACATCATTCTTGTCCGGGCATGGTGGCTTACGCCTGTAATCCCAGCACTTTGGGAAGCTGAGGCAGGCAAATCACTGGAGGTCAGGAGTTCAAGACCAGCCTGGCCAACATGGTGAAACCCCATCTCTACTAAAAATACAATTGGCCAGGCGCGCTGGCTCACACCTGTAATCCCAGCATTTTGGGAGGCCAAGGCGGGTGGATCACCTGACGTCTGGAGTTCAAAACCAGTCTGACCAACATGGAGAAAGCGTGTCTCTACTAAAAATACAAAATTAGTCCCGCGTGGTGGCGCATGCCTGTAATCCCAGCTACTCGGGAGGCTGAGGCAGGAAAATCTCTTGAACTCAGAGGTGCAGGTTGCGGTGAGCCAAGATCACGCCATTGGACTACAACCTGGGCAACAAGAGCGAAACTCTAAATAAATATAGCTGGGTGCAGTGGCTCATGCCTGTAATCCCAGCACTTTGGGAGGCCGAGGTGGGTAGATCACCTGAGGTCAGGGGTTCGAGACCAGCCTGGCCAAGATGGTGAAACCACGTCTCTACTAAAAATACAAAAATTAGCTGGGCGTGTTGGTGCACACCAGTAATCCCAGCTACTTGGGAGGCTGAGGCGGGAGAATCGCTTGAACCCAGGAGGTAGAGGTTGCAGTGAGCCGAGATTGCACCATTGCAGTCCAGCCTGGGCAACAAGAGCAAAACTCCATGTCAGAAAATAGTAAAAATAATTAATTAATTTAAAATAACAATTAGCCGGGTGTAGGGGCACACGCCTTTAATCCCAGCTATTCAGGAGTCTGAGGCAGGAGAATCGCTTGAACCCAAATAATAATAATATATCATTCATGAACAGTTTTTGGCCAAAGATTCATTTGATGGATCTGATTTTTCTGAAATAGACAATCCTGATGATTCAGACTATCCTGCTGTTTTGTTTAGAAATAACTCCAAGGACAGTTTTTATATTTTATTCTCACCTTGAAAATCAGATTTCCTTCAGCATCAAAAAGCATGTTTATGTAAAATTACATGAGCGCTGGCCGCGAGCTGCTCTTTTATTTTCTAAAAGGGAAATGGGTTAATAAATTAGCCAGGTGTGGTGGCACACACCTGTAATCTCAGCTACTGGGGAGGCTTTGGTGGGGGGATGATAGCCTGGGTGAAAGAGCAAGACCCTGCCTCTAAAAATAAAAGTTTAAAAAATGGTTTTTAAAAAAGGCAACAAAATATATTTAGGATAGTCCCCATCATTGGTCTTCCTCACTGATTAATCTGTGCTGATTTGTCCTTTCCTGGACTGTGATATATCTGAAGAGTACTTTTTTTTTTGTTTGTTTGTTTTGTTTTTTTTTTTTTTTTTGAGACGGAGTCTCGCTCTGTCGCCCAGGCTGGAGTGCAGTGGCGCGATCTCGGCTCACTGCAAGCTCCGCCTCCCGGGTTCACGCCATTCTCCTGCCTCAGCCTCCCGAGTAGCTGGGACTACAGGCGCCCACAACCGCGCCCGGCTAATTTTTTGTATTTTTAGTAGAGACGGGGTTTCACCGTGGTCTCGATCTCCTGACCTTGTGATCCGCCCGCCTCGGCCTCCCAAAGTGCTGGGATTACAGGCGTGAGCCACCGCGCCCGGCAAGAGTACTTTTTAAAATTAGTATCCAGCTGAAATAATAATGAAAATGCTCTTTTGGGGAGAATGGAAAGAAAATTAAGATAGTGATTGATTAGGTCGTATGGAACGTTAATCTGGTTTGTGGACATACCATTTTGGCAGACTACAAAGTTTGAGGCAGGCAAACTGAGCATCAGTAGTGGGGAAAATACCCAACTTGGTGCCCTAGACTAGACACGGTCTGAGAGTGAGTCTCTCGTCAAACTTTAGTGTATGTAATTACATAATATTAACATGTCACTTCATCTCATGTCCTGTTTTTCCATGAGATTCTTTGTTCCATGGCCTTCTGATTCAGGGGCAAACATAGTAAAGCAAGAGTACTTTGCATACCTTTTTCTCAAGTATTTTGTGTCTTACTCTTACATTTTACTCTGTCCCAAAACCCAAACTTTCATTTTGATGCCTTCCCACTTAACCAAGACAGTTTCTTGGTGGTTCTAAATGGTCTTCCTCAAGTACCGTTTTTTGGGGTGTTTTTTTTTTGTTTTAGTTTTGTTGAAGACAGAGTCTCACTCTGTAGCCTAGACTGGAGTGCAGAGGCATGATCTCAGCTCCCTGCAACCTCCGCCTCCCAGGTTCTCATTCCTCAGCCTTCTGAGTAGCTGGGATTACAAGGTGTGCACCACCACACCTGGCTGATTTTTGTATTTTTAGTAGAGGCAGGGTTTCACCATGTTGGTCAGGCTGGTCATGAACTCCTGACCTCAAGTGATCCACCCATCTGGGCCTCCTAAGTACCCTTTATCTTTAGTGATTATTTCTCAAGACCAACATTTTCTTTTTTTTTTTTTTTTTTTTTTTTGAGGCGGAGTCTCGCTCTGTCGCCCAGGCTGGAGTGCAGTGGCGCGATCTCGGCTCACTGCAAGCTACGCCTCCCGGGTTCCTGCCATTCTCCTGCCTCAGCCTCCCGAGTAGCTGGGACTACAGGCGCCGCCACCACGCCCGGCTAATTTTTTTGTATTTTTAGTGGAGACGGGGTTTCATTGTGTTAGCCAGGATGGTCTCGATCTCCTGACCTCGTGATCCGCCCGTCTCGGCCTCCCAAAGTGCTGGGATTACAGGCTTGAGCCACCGCGCCCGGCCAAGACCAACATTTTCTAAGTTGATGGTTTTACTTAAGTTTTTGCTTCAGATGCCAAGCTGGGTTTGCAGGTTGACTGGTGAGAGTATTTCCTGGGTTAATGATTTCAGTGATTCCGTTTGTTTTACTCTCTTTCCTTGAAAATGGTCATCTTTTCTCTATTATATTCCTCTGTAGGTTCCAAATAAGTTTCGCTATCCATTCTACTATGAGATGTGTTGGTATGTGTTGGAGCGCTATGTGTACTGCATAACCAACCGTTCCCACCTAACCAAGGAATTTCAGAAAGAGTCCCTCAGCATGGGTAAGTATTCTGTCTATAGGAACTTTGAAGACACCACTTAGGACTGAGGGTGAGGCCCAAAATACTCAGTAGGCTGTCACTCAATATGTTCTTGGTTTTTTAATTCATCTACTTGGAAGTACCAAATTCATTCATTGGAATTGAATACCAGTTACCGGTTACCTACCCAGATGTGAGTTAATGGCCAAATGAAATACTCTGGATCTGGTCTTTGTCTGAGTTGCTATTAGCTCCTCAAGGGTGATCAAGTGGGACATGCTGGTTCACGCCTGTAATCCTAGCACTTTGGGAGGCCAAGGTGGGCAAATGGCTTGAGCCCAGGAGTTCTAGACCAGCCTGGGCAACATGGTGAAACCCCATCTCTACAGAAACTACAGAAAATTGGCCAGGCATGGTGGCTTGAGTCCCAGCTGCTCAGGATGCTGAGGTGGGAGGATCCGCTGGAGCCCAGGAGGTCGAGGCTGCTATGAACCGAGATCATGCCACTGTACTCCAGAACCTGGGCGACAGAGTGAGACCCTGTCACGGAAAAAAAAAAAAAAAAGAAAGATGATCAGTTGTCTAATACGCTTTTTTGTTTTTGTTTTTGTTTTAGAGACAGGGCCTTACCCTGTCATCCAAGTTGAATTGCAGTGGCATGATCATAGCTCACCGTAACCTCAAACTCCTGGGCTCAAGCAGTCCCCCTCCTGAGTAGCTAGGATTACAAGCACACACCACTACGCCCAGCTAATTCTTACTTTCTGTAGAGATGAGATTTTGCTGTGTTGCCCAGGCTGGTCTCAAACTCCTGGCCTCAAGCTGTCCTCCTGCCTCCACCTCCCAAAGCATTGGGATTACAGGTGTGAGCCACCACACCTGGCCTGGTTGTCTAATGTGTTTTATTGTATAAAGAATGGTCTTTAGGCCGGGTGCGGTGGCTCAAGCCTGTAATCCCAGCACTTTGGGAGGCCGAGACGGGCGGATCACGAGGTCAGGAGATCGAGACCATCCTGGGTAACACAGTGAAACCCCGTCTCTACTAAAAATACAAAAACTTAGCCGGGCGAGGTGGCAGGCGCCTGTAGTCCCAGCTACTCGGGAGGCTGAGGCAAGAGAATGGCGTAAACCCGGGAGGCGGAGCTTGCAGTGAGCTGAGATCCAGCCACTGCACTCCAGCCTGGGTGACAGAGCGAGACTCCTTCTCAAAAAAAAAAAAAAAAAGAATGGTCTTTGGCACAATAAAAACTAGGACTACATCGCTCAAGCCTGTAATCCCAGCACTTTGGGAGGCCGAGGCGGGCGGATCACAAGGTCAGGAGATCGAGACCACAGTGAAACCCCGTCTCTACTAAAAATACAAAAAATTAGCCAGGCGCGGTGGCGGGCGCCTGTAGTCCCAGCTACTCAGGAGGCTGAGGCAGGAGAATGGCGGGAACCCGGGAGGCGGAGCTTGCAGTGAGCCGAGATCGCGCCACTGCACTCCAGCCTGGGCAACAGCGTGAGACTCCGTCTCAAAAAAAAAAAAAAAAAAAAAAAAAAAAAACTAGGACTACATCATCAAAATAACCTGTTATATTCTAGGCACTATACTAAGCAGTTTACATTTATTAAATTCTTATTATTACCTGAGAGGTAGGTATTATTAGCCTCATTTTACAAATGAGAACATTAAGGTTCTCTTAAAGTTAGTAAGTGGCAAAGCCACAGCTTTTAGAGTCTGACCAGCCTGGTTCAGCTTCACAGCTTAAACTAGGTTGGTCAGACTCTACAGTTTATGCTCTTAATCTCTGTGCTTTCAGGTTACCCCAACATCTATCAGAGAAATATTTTAATTAGATGACAGTGTAGTTTCAGTATACATTTTTAGACTCCTTCTATGTCTGAAATTGGTAAGGACTCAACACCATAATATCCTGGGATCACATGTTCTTACGCAATCTTTAATCCAAGCAAGATACTTTTTGCTTTAGCATTTTACTTTTACTGCATAATTTTACTCATAGTTGTATTCTCAGTTGAAAATAAAAAATGGGCCGGGCGTGGTGGCTCACACCTGTAATCCTAGCACTTTGGAAGGCCAAGGCGGACAGATCACAAGGTCAGGAGTTCGAGACCAGCCAGGCCAACATGGTGAAACCTGTCTCTACTAAAAAATACAAAAATTAACCGGGCGTGGTGTCACATGCTTGTAGTCCCAGGTACTTGGGAGGCTGTGGCAGGAGAATCGCTTGAACCCAGGAGGCGGAGGTTGCAGTGAGCCAAGATCGTGCATGTGCACTCCAGCCTGGGTGACAGAGTGAGACTCCGTCTCAAAATAAATAAATAAGAAAATAAAAAATGTTCACTCAATATATGAAAGCAGGATACAGAATTGTATAAACAGCATGATCTTAATCTTGTTTAAAAATAAATCTAATAGAGCTAGGCACTGTGGTGTGCACCTGTAGTCCCAGCTATTTGGGAGGCTGAGGCAGGAGGATCACTTGAGTCCAAGAGTTCAAGACCAGCTTAGGCAACATAGTGACACCCCTATCTCAAAAAGTAACCAACAAAACACATATAGACCAGGCATGGTGGCTCATGCCTGTAATCTCAGCACTTTAGGAAACCAAGGTGGAAGGCGCACCTAACCCCAGGAGGTTGAGACGAGCCTGGGCAACATGACCAGAACCTGTCTCTACAAAAATTTAAAAAATTAGCTGAGCGTGGTGGCGCATGTCTGTGGTCCCAGCTCTTTGGGAGGCTAATGTGGGAGGATTGCTTGAGCCCAGGAAGTTGAGGTTGCAGTGAGCCATGATTGCATCGCTGCACTCCAGCCTGGGCAACAGAGTGAGACCCTGTCTCCAAACAAACAAACCACAACATAAAAAAAAAAAAAAAAAAAAAAAAAAAAACCCACATCTAATAATATACATCCGTTAAAACATGGAAAGAAAATATATTGTACTGTTCAGTTGTTATCGTAGGGTGGAGGGATAAGGAATGACTTATTTACTGCTTTGCATCTTCTTGCATTTTCTAAATTATAATAGAAAAGACCAGTGAACATTATCACTGTGTTTTGACTATCAAAATCTTCCTTTTCAAAAATAGTCACTTTGTTTTGTTATTTATGTTGTTTTTTTTTTTTTTTTTTTTTTTTTTTTTTGAGACGGAGTCTCGCTCTGTCGCCCAGGCTGGAGTGCAGTGGCCGGATCTCAGCTCACTGCAAGCTCCGCCTCCCGGGTTCGGGCCATTCTCCTGTCTCAGCCTCCTGAGTAGCTGGGACTACAGGCGCCCGCCACCTCGCCCGGCTAGTTTTTTGTATTTTTTAGTAGAGACGGGGTTTCACCGTGTTAGCCAGGATGGTCTCGATCTCCTGACCTAGTGATCCGCCCGTCTCGGCCTCCCAAAGTGCTGGGATTACAGGCTTGAGCCACCGCGCCCGGCCTATTTATGTTGTTAGGATTTCAACTCCAAAGTTTAATTTTAAGACCAAAACTTTAGACCCCAAAAAAAAGTTTGATTTTTTTTGTTGTTTTGTTTGTTTGTTTGAGACAGGGTCTCACTCTCTTGCCCAGGCTGGAGTGCAGTAGTATGATCACAGCTCACTGCAGCCTCAACTTCCCAGGCTCAAGCAGTCTTCCCACCTCACCCTCCCTAGTATCTGGGACCACAGGCTTGCATCACTATATGCAGCTAATTTTTTTAATGTAGAGATGGGGTCTCATTATGTTGCCCAGACTAAAACTATTTTTTAAAGATATGTGCTTCTTACTGTCTTCTCTTTTAAAAGGTAATGAAATTATAATCCCAGATTCAAGCTTTAACTTTAACTTACAACCACTTTGATAAGTAACTGATTTCTAGTACACAGTTCAAAGACTAGGTCCTACCCAAACTTTAAAAAATCCAGTTGACTGTTACCTAGATGTCCTCCTAGGTCAGGATCCTGTTTTTACCTGTAACTGTGATTTTCAACAGTGGACAAATGGGTTGGCATAAAGATAGACCATTTTTTAAAATGTGGTGATTTTGTCATTTATAGCCTCAAGGCCCCTGTCATGCCACCTATTTCTCTTGCTGATCACATGGCAAAGTGAAATGTTCTTACTGCATTTTTTCTTCATATTGGTAGATTTGGAGTTAAATGGGTTGGAGTCTGGGAATGCGGATGAGGAAGCAGTGGATCGAGAACCCCGACGCTTGAGCAGCAGGCGTTCTGTCCTCACTAGTCCTGTCGCAAATGGGGTCAACCTGGATTATGATGGACTGGGCAAAACCTGCCGAAGTCTTCCAAGTCTGAAGAAAACTTTGTCTGGGGACTCATCTTCTGACTCTAGCCGGGGATCCCACAATGGACAAGTGTGGGATCCCCAGTGTGCTCCCCGAAAGGACAGGCAAGTGCATCTGACCCATTTTGAGCTTGAAGGCCTTCGCTGCCTTGTAGATAAGTTGGAGTCTCTGCCACTGCACAAGAAATGTGTCCCCACAGGGATAGAAGATGAAGATGCTCTCATTGCTGATGTAAAGGTAAGGATTTGATGTGTTTTATGACAACTACTGATCCAGCTATGGCAGTCAGTTTCCAGATTCAGTGGGAGAAAGTATAGGAATTTTGGATGATCTCTGGTACAGTCAGAGAGAAGTTAATATGCCTATGTGTTTGTTATTGCTGCTCAATGTTTTCATTCCTAGAATGAGGTTATGTCCCTGTTTTGAAAATACTAACATTTGTGTGTTCATTGAAGACTTAAATTTAGTCTTAAACATAGGTTTCAGGCCGACCCCAAAAATAAAGGTGACCCTAAGAAAATATTTAAGAAATGTTACATTAAACTTAAGTTACCTTGAGATAAAAAGCAGGACAAAAGTGACTGATAGGAATCTCATTCTAAGCAGATTGAGAGAAATGAAATTGTTCTATGCTGGGTTAACGTTGAGTAGCTTTAGCATCTTTAGATTCACATTTATTTAGCATCAAGACAAATCCATCAGGAAAAGCATCATTTTAAAATAATTCATCCCAGGGCCGGGTGCGGTGGCTCATACCTGTAATCCCAGCACTTTGGGAGGCCGAGGCAGGTGGATCACAAGGTCGGGGGTTCAAGATCAGCCTGGCCAAGATGGTAAAACCCCATCTCTACTAAAAATACAAAAACTAGCCAGGCATGGTGGTAGGCGCCTGTAATCCCAGCTACTTGGGAGGCTGAGGCAGGAGAATCGCTTGAATCCGGCTTGGGTGGAGGTTGCAGTGAGCCGACAGAATGAGACTCCATCTCAAATTAAAAAGAAAAAAAAACAATTAGCTCGGCGTGGTGGCGGGTGCGTGTAATCCCAGCTACCGGGGAGGCTGAGGCAGAATCTCTTCAACTCTGAAGGTGGAGGTTTCTGTGAGCCGAGATCACATCATTGCACTCCAGCCTGGGCAACAAGAGCAAAACTCAGTCTCAAAAAAAAAAAAAAAAAAAAAAAAAACCTTAAAGAGAATAATTTTGTGACCTCAGTGAAAATGGACTACATGTCTCATAGTAGGTCTTTTCCATCCTTGATTCCTCATTCAGGTTTTCTGTGGCCACCACATAACCAGATGAGGTGCTCCTCAGCTTCTCCTGACCACCTCAGGAAAGAATTCCAAAGACTAGGATAGGACTTCATCTTTTATTCTTTTTAAAATCATTCTAATTAGATCTTATATTGTTTATGTGTCAGTGAAAAGGTAAAAAAATAACAGAGGCCTAAAAGGGGCGAAAACCTGATAAAGTTGGTCCTCCTTAGTAGTGATAGAAACTGGACAGTTGGTGTTGTAGTTTGGTTTTATAATGTTTGCTATAAGAAGAGGCAGTTGATACCATCATGGCTTTTATTTATGGGAGGAAATTACAACGTTCCAGGTAGGTGTGGTCCTACTTCTATAATGATTCATGTGTGCAACAAAACAAATTTAGCCATACTTTCCCAGACTCACTTCATACCCTTAAATGGACAAAGGACATTCAGATTCTTCATTTCCGTTGTGGTAAGACTTATATTCCATTATGGATGCATGTGGGAAACTTTAAATTGTGACTTTTTTTTTTTCTTTTGGAGACAGAGTTTTGCTCTTGTCGCCCAGACTGGAGTGCAATGGCGTGATCTCGGCTCACTGCAGCCTCCACCTCCTGGGTTCAAGCAATTCTCCTGCCTCAGCCTCCTGAGTAGCTGGGACTACAGGAGCGTGCCACCACGGTGGCCCAACTAATTTTTATATTATTAGTAGAGATGAGGTTTCACCATGTTGGTCAGGCTGATCTCAAATTCCTGACCTCAGGCGATCCACTCGGCTCAGCCTCCGAAAGTGCTGGGATTACAGGCGTGAGCCACCATGCCTGGCCTAAATTGTGACCTTTGAGACTTTTAACTTGCATAATTGTTAGGGACCCTAAGAAAAAAGACTTACAAGGTTGCACCTCTAACAGTCTTTTGGCCTGGGTATCTGTATTTCTAATTCATGATTTTAAAAAGTCTTTTCGCCGGGCGCGGTGGCTCACGCCTGTAATCCCAGCACTTTGGGAGGCCGAGGCGGGCGGATCACAAGGTCAGGAGATCGAGACCACGGTGAAACCCCGTCTCTACTAAAAATACAAAAAATTAGCCGGGCGCGGTTGTGGGCGCCTGTAGTCCCAGCTACTCGGGAGGCTGAGGCAGGAGAATGGCGTGAACCCGGGAGGCGGAGCTTGCAGTGAGCCGAGATCGCGCCACTGCACTCCAGCCTGGGCGACAGAGCGAGACTCCGTCTCAAAAAATAAAAAAAATAAAAAAAATAAAAAAAGTCTTTTCAGCCCTAGGGAATGTCTGTAGATAGATTTGACCTCATTGAATTCAGTTGTAAAAAGCCATATTATAATCCACTAATCAATTATACAAGGTCAAGTGTGGCAGAAATACACACACTCAAACTATTGGAGGCTGAGCGTGGTAGCTCACGCCTGTAATCTCAGCACTTTGGGAGGCTGAGGTAGGCGGATCACTTGAGCCCAGGAGTTTGCGACCATCCTGGCCAACATGTCGAAACCCCATCTCTAGAAAAAATACATATATATAAATCAGCTGGGCATAGTGGTGCGCACCTGTAGTCCCAGCTACTCAGGAGGCTGAGGCAGGAGAATCACTTGAACCCAGGAGGCGAAGGTTGCAGTGAGTCGAGATTGCGCCATTGCGCTCCAGCCTGGGTGATGGAAGTGAAACCCTTTCTCAACAACAACAGCAACAAAAAAACACTGGAGTAGTTTAACTAGTTAAAGTAGCTAAATAAGGAGATTTAAGGTGACAGAGTGGTACAGTGGTATACCAAGGGAAAAAGTAGAAAGATTTGGGTTAAATATTAAGCAGAGTTAGCAAGAAGAGAGATGAGTTAAGAAGAAACATCTAAAAAGGAGGCTTAGCGTTATGAAAAGTGTCTGGAGAGAGCTTGCTTGTGTTAATCAGGGACCACTGAAAAAACGTGACTGCCATCACTGGCTAAGATATAGTGGCAGAGGCCAGAGCATGAGGAACAAATAGCCAGTGAGATGACTACACAGGCCGACAGTGTTTGAATTCTCCCTCTGGAGACTTATCCACACCTTCTCGTTTACCCAAAACCACAGTCAAAATGTAGCTGACATCAGAAGACAACAGATTTAGATTCCAATTCTGCAGGTGTAGTTTAAGATCAGATAGATTAATTATTCCTATATTTGATCAGTTTTGCTAAATCTCAGAAAAGATATAGCAAGCTTAGAGCTTGAATACCTTGAGAATCTGAGCATCACTCAAAAGAAAAAAGCATTAGATTGGGTAGGTACTGAATCACTCCACAGCTGGGGACTTTGCATGCTAGAAAACTTGATGCTTATAGCACTGATGGCTACACTTCAGTGCGGGACAAAGCTAATGCAGTTTACCCTTCCTGCAGAGAGAGGAATTGTTTGCTGTTGTAACTTATCTGGCTTTCAGAAATAATTAGTAGAAGAGATGAGGGGAAAAGTGGTAGATGAGATATTCATAATATTCCAAGGAAAAAATAGTGCATTTCAGTGCTGTGATAAAAGGGCTCTGGGCCGGGCGCGGTGGCTCATGCCTATAATCCCAGCACTTTGGGAGGCCGAGGCAGGCGGATCACGAGGTCAGGAGATCGAGATCATCCTGGCTAACACGGTGAAACCCCGTCTCTACTAAAAATACAAAAAAATTAGCCAGGCGTGGTGGCGGGCGCCTGTAGTCCCAGCTACTTGGGAGGCTGAGGCAGGAGAATGGCATGAACCCAGGAGGCAGAGCTTGCAGTGAGCCAAGATCGCGCCGCTGCACTCCAGCCTAGGCGACAGAGCGAGACTTCGTCTCAAAAAAAAAAAAAGGGGGGGGGGCTTTGAAGATTCTTAAAGGTTAAGTTCTACAGTGTTGAAAAACAAGTCATAGAATATAGAGTTGGAAGGGGATTAAGTGAAAAAGCAGGACATTAAAAAGTACTGACTTAGGCAGGGCCCAGTGGCTCACACTTCTTGTCCCAGTGCTTTAGGTGGCAGAGGCAGGCAGATCACTTGAGACCAGCCTGGGCAATGTGGCGAAACCTCATCTCTACAAAAATACAAAATTAGCCAGGTGTGGAGGTGGGAGGATCGCTTGAGTTGGGCAAGTTGAGGCTTCAGTGAGCTGCGATCTCACTACTGCACTCCAGCCTGGGCAAAAGAGTGAGACCTTGTCTCATAAAGAAAGAGAGTAGGCAGGGCTTTCAGTGAGCCGAGATGGCGCCACTGCACTCCAGCCTGGGTCTGGGTGACAGAGCAAGACTCCGTCTCAAAAAAAAAAAAAAAAAAGGTGACTTACTGGTAAAGCTATCAGCGTGTATATAAGGTTCTGTTTGAGAGGGGTTGTGGGTAATGTTGACTCCTGAAAGTGTGCATAGGTAGAATGGGGTTCTCCTACTATGAGAATTTTTATTTGTTTGTTTTTTTGTTGTTATTTGTTTTTTATTGAGACGGTGTCTCGCCCTGTCGCCCAGGCTGGAGTGCAGTGGCGCAAACTCGGCTCACCGCAAGCTCCACCTCCCAGATTCACGCGGTTCTCCTGTCTCAGTCCCCCAGTAGCTGGGACTGTAGGTGCCTGCCACCACGCCTGGCTAATTTTTGTATTTTTAGTAGAGACGGAGTTTCACCGTGTTAGGATGGTCTCGATCTTCTGACCTCATGATCCGCCCGCCTCGGCCTCCCAAAGTACTGGGATTACAGGCGTAAGCCACCGTGCCCGGCCTTTTTCTTTTTCTTTTTTTTTTTTTTTTTGAGACTGGGTTTCATTCATTTTGCCCAGGCTGGAGTGCAATGGCGCAATCTCAGCTCACCGCAGCCTCTGCCTCCTGGGTTCAAGCGATTCTCCTGCCTCCGCCTCCTGAGTAGCTAGGACTACAGGCACGTGCCACCATGCCCAGCTAATTTTTGTATTTTTAGTAGAAACAGGGTTTCACCATATTGGCCAGGCTGGTCTTGAACTCCGGACCTTGTGATCCACCTACCTTGGCCTCTCAAAGTTCTGGGATTATAGGCGTGAGCCACTGAGCCTGGCCAAGATATTCTTAACATTTCTTTTTTTTTTTTTTTTTTTTTGAGATGGAGTCTGGCTCTGTCGCCCAGGCTGGAGTGCAGTGGCCGGATCTCAGCTCACTGCAAGCTCCGCCTCCCGGGTTTACGCCATTCTCCTGCCTCAGCCTCCCGAGTAGCTGGGACTACAGGCGCCCTCCACCTCGCCCGACTAGTTTTTTTTGTATTTTTTAGTAGAGACGGGGTTTCACCATGTTCACCAGGATGGTCTCGATCTCCTGACCTCGTGATCCGCCCGTCTCGGCCTCCCAAAGTGCTGGGATTACAGGCTTGAGCCACCGCGCCCGGCTATTCTTAACATTTCTAAAATTGATAAGTTGTGTTATTGATATATGTTGAATAAAAAAGTAGGACATGGAACAGTATGTATACTACGGTCCCATTAATGTAAGAAAAAGGGTATGCGTGTTTGTGCATTGCAGAGGAATCTAGAAGGGTACATCCCAACCTGCTGATAGCAGGGCATAGTAGGGTGGTAGTAGTTATCTGGAAGAATTTGAGGTTTCTTTATTTTTGTGAGTTTTGTTTTGTTTTTTTTTTTTTTTTGAGGTGAAGTCTTGCTCTGTCACCCAGACCAAAGTGCAGTGGCGTGATCTAGGCTCACTGCAGCCTTGGCCTCTCAGGTTCAAGTGATTCTCCTGCCTCAACCTCCAGAGTAGCTGGGATTATAGGTGTGTGCCACAACGCCTGGCTAATTTTTGTATTTTCAGTAGAGATGGGGTTTCACCATGTTGGCCAGGCTGGTCTTGAGTCCTGACCTCAAGTGATCCGCCTGTCTAGGCCTCCCAGAGTGCTAGAATTACAGGCGTGAGCCACCACGCCCAGCCAGAATTTGAGTTTTTAATCAGATTGTTGTTTTTGTTGGTATTTATTTTGGTGATAAAGGAATTCTTAACATAGGTGCCTATATAAAAGAAGTTTTCAATATAACAATATATGGCTGCCCAGCTCACTTAATAAAGCAAATTCGGTGTTGTTGAATACTTTTCTACCTTCCTGTTTTCTCTAAACATTTTGATAAGCCTGCCAATCATACTTTGTGAGCTTTGGGTAAGTTACTAAACTTATGAAAACCTATTTTCTCCTCTATAAAATATCTCTGTGAGATTATTGTTAAAATTAACAAGATTAGTAAAATACTTAATAAGCAGTGCATTATTACAGCCAGAAAAAAATTAGATGTTACAAATATATGAAGTTCACTTATTCCACTGCTCTGAATAATGCCTGCCTACTCTGTGTCAGGAATCAGATTGAGTGTTAAGGAAACTATGCAGACATGCCATGGTCCTAGTCCTCAAGGGCCTTGGAGTTCAGTGGCAAAGCAGATATAAAAGTGAGCTAAGTAATAGGAAATAAGTGCAGTCCAGGTTTGCAGGTGCCTGGCATGACACAGGGCACAGAGCAAATGAGTGAGAGTGGCAGAGTCTATCCTGAGGAAAATAGATGTTCCAGTCTTCTTAATTCATCAGCTAATAAACTTTCCTGTTATAGGATATAAATTTATTACTACAACATTATATAAATGGTAAAAGCTCTCAATTTATAAATTAGAAAATTGTTATTTGTGATGTAATAGGCTACTGATACTCTTATCTAAGAATCTTAACATTTTATTTTGGAACTATGATCTAAAAATTTATATTAGGCCCCATCCCAGGAGTATGATGAGATTGAAGCAGAAACAGTTATGGTTGCAAATAACTCCAGAAATACTAATTAGGAATTATCTTCAGCTGATAATTTGAGGGTTATTCTGACACTAATAAAAGAACTAGTAGAAGACCCAGTATAGTTAGCTCTTATTCCATTAAGCCAGATTTTTAAATGTTTTTAAATTTTTCTTTATTATTATTATTAGCGATGAGGTCTTGCTGTATTGACCAGTCTGGTCTTGAATCTTGAACTCCTTGCCTTGAGCAATCCTCCTGCTTCACCCTCCCAAAGTGCTGGGATTGCATGAATGAGCCACCTTACCCAACCAAGTCAGCCTTTTTTTTTTTTTTTTTTTTTGTCCTGGGTCCAGGCTTACAGATGTGTGTTTTTTTGTTTTTTAAAAAAAGCAACCGGGCCGGGCGCGGTGGCTCAAGCCTGTAATCCCAGCACTTTGGGAGGCCGAGACGGGTGGATCACGAGGTCAGGAGATCGAGACCATCCTGGCGAACACCGTGAAACCCCGTCTCTACTAAAAAATACAAAAAACTAGCCGGGCGAGGTGGCGGGCGCCTGTAGTCCCAGCTACTCGGGAGGCTGAGGCAGGAGAATGGCGTAAACCTGGGAGGCGGAGCTTGCAGTGAGCTGAGATCCGGCCACTGCACTCCAGCCCGGGCTACAGAGCGAGACTCCGCCTCAAAAAAAAAAAAAAAAAAAAAAAGCAACCTAGGCCAGATGTGGTAGCTCATGCCTATAATCCCAGCACTTTGGGAGGCTGAGGCAGGAGGATCACTTAAGGCCAGGAGTTCAAGACCAGCCTGGGCAACATAGTAAGACTCCATCTTTAAAAAATCAAGAAATTAGCCGAGCATGGTAGTGTGCACCTAATAGTCCCAGCTACTCAGGGGGCTGAGGTCTAGGCTGTAGTAAGCTGTCATCGTACCACTGCACTTTAGCCTGGGCAACAAAGCGAGACCCTGTATAAAAAAGAAAAAAGGCCAACCATACAAATAAAACTTTATTTGCAATATTTAGTAATAAGATATTTGTAAAAATTCGTACATTCTTACTGAATAGAAAGTTTTAGGTAGTATAACTCAGTTAGGAGTCTTATATGGTTAAAGCACATATAATTATTTTAAATATTTTCCTTATATTCTTGTATTATGTAATGTCATGGTCTTAGTAATTCTTATCTTTTTTGCCTATCTTTTATTCTGAATTAGCAGGAGGGGGAAAAGTTAGGCCTGGTTTAATTTGTGATTTGGAAACTTAATGGGAGTGAGTTTCCTAGTGCCCTATCTGATTTTTGTCCTTTCCTGGTGGTCTCTAGAATTTGTACTTGCTGCAACTTGAACTTATGTTTGTTTTAAAGTAATATGTTTTCTCTTAAGTATTCATACTTTATCATCTCTGTAATATAAATAGCACTGAAGATCAAAATAAGCATTTTCCAAGAAGACCTCTCAATAGCTAGATCACTGTTAAGGAAAGCTTTTCAAACAAAATAAGCCGATTGCACTGGGTCTTGAGTCTTAAGATACAGTGCCAGGGAGAGGTTTAGGGTTAGGATGTTCATATAAGCATTTCCAGGAGGAGCTCAGCCGAGAGCACAAAAGTCTCTCCTTCCTCTGGTAAACTACGATGAGAATAACATATGAAGCCCTTGGTAGCAAAGCCCCAGACTTTAGAAAGCCTAGTTAGCCACTAAATCTGTACCAGAAACTCACTGAAACAACTGTCCTGGAAATAAGTAAGAATGCTTAAGAGCTAGATGTTTAAATCAAAGCATCTGCAAAAAAAGGCAAGTTACCTTTGTAAAAGTCTAAAAATCACATAAATTCAGACCCAAACTGTTTCTGCTAAGTATTTGATTCCTATTGAGGTTCTCCCATGCTGATGTTTGGTACACTGTGGATCCCTAGAAACTCAACCAGAGTGTGCACCCTCTCTTCCTCCTGTAGACTGAAGGGAGTGTGTGTTCAGTCTGAGCTTCATCCCAGCTGGGGATCCAGGAATCAGGGTTTGGTGTGTAGAGGCGTGAGCAATACCTGTCAGTCTGAGTGGCTGTAAGAAGGTAGTGAGGTGTCTTGACAGGATGCAGGACTGGCTGCTTCATCTAGGGAATATCAAGAATGAGACAGGCAAACAGACTTGAATAGAAACGGAAATCCAAGAGGATAATCTTTTTTTTTTTTTTTTTTGAGACGGAGTCTAGCTCTGTTGCCCAGGCTGGAGTGCAGTGGCCGGATCTCAGCTCACTGCAAGCCCCGCCTCCCGGGTTCACGCAATTCTCCTGCCTCAGCCTCCCCAGTAGCTGGGAGTACAGGCGCCTGCCACCTCGCCCAGCTAATTTTTTTTGTATTTTTTTAGTAGAGACAGGGTTTCACCGTGTTAGCCAGGATGGTCTCGATCTCCTGAACTCGTGATCCGCCCGTCTCGGCCTCCCAAAGTGCTGGGATTACAGGCGTGAGCCACCGCGCCCGGCCGAGGATAATCTTATAGGCAGAGGAGACTGCCAGAGTTGGGAGAAAGTGTGTTCCCTGGTTTCCTGCACCTTGTTTAGAGACAGGAGAGCAAAGTATGTTGCCCTTAGGTTGTGCCTCAGTTGTTTGACTTGTTCCCGGTGGAACCGCTGCAGGATTGCTGCACGGACATTTCTAGTACTGTAGTGTGGGGGTGGAGTCCTTGTCAAAATCAGAAGCAGGCATCTGTTTTAGATGTAGTTGATGTTAGCCATATTTTATTGAATATCTCAATATTGGCTGACATGGGCCATTTCTGAAGGTTTTTTGGAACACGTAGGCAGATTCTGGATTGTGGGCTGGGAGCAAGTCAGCGAGGGCAGGTGAAGCAGGCAGTGCGCAGGAGAAGATAACTCCAGGAACTCAGCTCCCGTGCCTAGTTCATCCAGAGAAGCGGAACTTTGGGCGACCCCCCTGTACTTGCTGAGAGGGGAGAGATAAGTGTGTGTGCAGTCAGCCAGAGAGCTCTGGCAGTAACAGTGAGAGGTGACCCTGAGGGGAAGGGTGTAGACTGAGACAAGGACAAATGTGGGCCAAGGTGCCTAGTGTAGCCTGCAGAATGAGTTAAAGCCTTCCCTTTTGCTGGCGCCTTCAGAAGTCTGCCACCGGGAGCCCTCAGGGGGCTGGCCCTAGGTTCTCCTATTGCAGTGGTAGTGGGAGGGAGACAGGGCGGGGGCTGTGGCTGAGCTCCCCTCCCTGGCAGGGCCTCTTCCAATCGCGAGGAAGAAAGCAGTTGCTGAACACACCCCCTCCCGGCTCTGCAGCAGAACGGCTGGGCCCTCTGCCTGGCTCGCTCACTCTCGCTCGGCTCCCCCTCCTGCCATCTTCCGTTGCAAAGCATTTCTGGGAGCTGCATGTGGGTGACGCAGCAGCATTGTTCGCAGGCACAGGAAGCCGCGGCTGAGCTGAAGGGCTCGAGAAGGAACCCAGAGCGTTGCACGCTGCTCTCTCTGGGTAGTCTGAAGGGGCAGAGCTGGACTGCCCTGCCCTATGTGCTCTGGGAGATTCCAGAATATTCAAGTAAATCCGGATTTTCCTAGAGGCAGAATATCTAACTCCTTCAGGAGAACTTCCAATACAGAAAACAAAACAAAGACGCTGGGGAAACTTCACCAAGAGCCTCGGCAGCTCCAGAGCGACGGGAAACGAAAGGTCAGGCGGTCGATCGGCAAACCCTTTCTGGTTTGGGGTGCGTGTAACTATAGGGACTTTTGTCTCAGTGAAGAGGCAGAAGAAACTGCCTGCTGCCTGCCGGGCGAGTCCAGGACAATGCTGTTACTTGCCTGAGCCGTCATTGCACTTGTTCCCTCACCTGGTGGGATGTGCTTTTGAATTGGGTTGCTTGGCTTTTGAGAATCCTTTCCCTCTCTGCCCAGGCACCTTCTGTTCTCTTTCCCTTCCTGTGATCTGTAGGGTGTGGGCCTGTGTTTAAATGTTCTCCCGAATGCCTGGAGCCGAGATAGGCGTCAGCCTTTCCCGCACTCCACCCCCGCTCTCCTATCCCAAACCCCCTCTAGTGAAGGGTGGTGGCTTCTTTATATGGTTTCTTGTAGGGCCTCAGCTGGAGTCTGCCTTTTTTGATGAAAGCAGGGCGTGCTTGGTTGAATGGCCCCAGCAAAATAAGGCTTGGAAGGAAATCTGCATTTCCCTCCACACCCACACATACCCCAGTAACTGAGTCCTGTATGTGTGAACAGCTGCCGCCCCCCACACACACACCGACACAGTTTTCTGCCTACCCTTCCCTACTCCCCACAGAAATCTTGCAGGTAGAATTAGACTGCTTTTGGTGAACAGTTAAGTTCCTTTTCTACTCTTAAACAATCGCAGATCTTACTGTGCAGTCTGTTTTGCTGAAAGTGGAAAGTCCCCATTTGTGGACAGCTCAGTTCACTTCAGCAGAGGAAATGGGCAGAGTCCTACTCTTCGGCAGTGCGAAGTGGGGGAGGGGAGCCATGCACTCCCTAGCACACATTTTGAATGGACCTGAATTTTTCACCCTAGGGAGATTAGGAGCCCATACCAGAGCCTTGTCCCACGTGGCACCAGACCCCGCCTCTTCACCCCCACGCTGTATGGTACTAACAGAAAAGGATGCCATAGCAACTTGAAGTAAATAAAACGTCCGCAAATGAAATGAGTTTGGGGGAAGGTGAGAGGCATCTGGAGACTTGGCAAAAGGGGATCTTAGTAGAGGAGCTTCTTGGCTATGAGATAAAGGGTCTTTCTGAGTCCCAACTTTGGGATTTGGAGCAGGAACCTTAAGTTAAGAATGAAAATACATAACAGTCCTGGTCTCTGGGGTAGAGCACACAGGATTATGAGAACAATTATTAGCAATGGCCCAGACTTGCTAACCTGTCCAGGATCAGAGTTTAGTATTTGCTGAAACAGTTACCGTCCTGTACATACCTAGGGTAGCCAGAAAAGGAATCATGTAACTTGTCTCCCAGATTTGAGTTATTTTGCTGTTGGTGTTGCTTTAGGGCTCATAAGGTCAGAAGAAGAAGGATTTCATTATACTAGAAGATTTGGGCTTCAGGAATTTCTGTCTAAAACAAAAAGATTTGGCCAGTTGTGGTGGCTCACGCCTGTAACCCCAGCACTTTGAGAGGCCGAGGCAAGCGGATCACCTGAGGTCAGGAGTTGGAGACCAGCCTGGCCAACATGGTGAAACCCCGTCTCTACTAAAACTACAAAAATTAGCCGGGTATGGTGGCAGGTGCCTGTAATCCCAGCTACTCAGAAGGCTGAAGCAGCAGAATCGTTTGAACCAGGGAGGCAGAGGTTGCAGTGAACGAGATAGCACCACTGCACTCCAGCCTGAGCAACAGAGTGAGACTCCATCTAAAAAAAAAAAAAATTTGTTCCAAAGTAACAGTCAACCAGTGTGATTCACTTAAGTGGCATTTTCTCACTGTATCATTGTTCATAAGTCATTTAAATTTTATTGGTAATGCCATGAGAACTGTTGCCCCTAAGATTGTTCCTTTCCCCATTTAAAGGAATAAAGGCAAATAACAGACTCTGTGGGTGTGTGTGTGTGAGAGAGAGAGAGAGAGATTTGAGATTGAGATTTCTGTAATCAGCCTTAGAAGAAAAGAGCCCTGGGTTAAATCAGCACATTAGGCTGTACCGTTCATCTCATTAATTCTGTATTAGCCAATCATTTTTATGCCACTTGGCTCACATATGAGAAATGAAGGCAATACTTAATTACCTGATAATATTCACTAACTGGTGTAAAAAGTGAAGAAGCAATAATAAAGTTTTACTGTCATATGTATGAGAAGCTGTATGAGAAGTAACACTTGTCGCCACAGTAAGTTAGTTGTTTCAGTGTGTTAGTATAATGAGTACACAAGTAAGGGATTGGGAGCAAAGGTGAGTTTGAAGTCCTTTCTGCTCCCCCACCACCACCACCCGCCCCCTGTAGAGATGGGTCTTGCTCTGTTTCCCAGGCTGGTCTCAAACTCCTGGCTCAAGTGATCTTCCCACCTCTTACAGGCATGAGCCACTGTGCCCAGCCTCAAAGTTTTCATAATACTGCAGCAGCCTAAGTTTGAGTTTTCTCCTTCACCTTTGATTTATTTGTTTTCCAGTGAGTCTCTGTACGAAGGGCAAATACAGACAGTTGCCACCCTGCCTCCCTTGCTACTCAAGGGTACTGAGGCAGAGTCTGGATGCTGTTCAGGGTGGTTGGCTCTTTGTTCACTCTGCCCTGATTTTTCCTTCTTTCCCCTCCTACCCTTAGATTTTGCTGGAAGAGCTTGCCAACAGCGATCCCAAGTTAGCCCTCACTGGAGTTCCTATAGTACAGTGGCCAAAAAGGGATAAGGTAAGAAACTATGTTGTTTGATTTTTAGGCTGCTTAAGCCTTTCGTTAGTTGATGATTACCATTCTGGGGAAAAAAAGAACAACTAGAGGCAGATGGCTTTTGGTGCATTAATACAAACTGACAGAAAATCATTACGCAGTTCTGTTTTGACTTGTAAGTCAGGGTAATTGGCTATCTTTGGAGGTGACTCTCAACGGAACTATCAAACTGGGAGGCCTCCCTCCAGATTCAGATGCCAAATTGTGCATTTGTTCATCAAAATGCATCCGCTTCTGTCCTTGTGACCAGTTACTCAGTTATCTTCACAGATATGATTGAAAGCCAGTTAAAATAATTACATAGATATCTAAAAGGAGCACAGGTTTTCTTTGATGTAGTGAGATCATTCTCTCAAAAATCCCCTTAACCTGGACTTTGCAGTATGGAATTGAAAAGAGAATAAAGGGGCCAGGCATGGTGGCTCACGCCTGTAATCCCAACACTTTGGGAGGCCAAAGCAGTCGGATTACCTGAGGTCGGGAAGTTGAGACCAGCCTGACCAACAGGAAGAAACCCTGTCTCTACTAAAAATACAAAATTAGCCAAGCGTGGTGGGACATGCCTATAATCCCAGCTACTCGGGAGGCTGAGACAGGAGAATCGCTTGAACCCGGGAGGCAGAGGTTGTAGTGAGCCGAGATCGCGCCATTGCACTTCAGGCTGGGCGACAAGAGCGAAACTCTGTCTCAAAAAAAAAAAGAATAAGAAAGGAATTACTGTCAGCTAATAAACTGTCAATTATGAATTTTCATGCCTCTTCAGTTTAGATCCTGTATAATTTTTTTTGCCCATACTGTCCTCTATCAAGGTTACATATTAAATAAATGATAGCATTCTGATCCTGGCCATGAATTTGGCAAATAAATTAGGCTTCTGTTTGTTGTTCTGTAGCTGAAAGTTGCAAAGCCATCACATTCCAGGGGTGTTTAGGCAGAATATAAAGGTATGGAGTTGAACAATATATTTAAAGAATCACCTCCTCGTCACTAGGGGGAGGAGTCCCACTTGGCCTCTGCTTGGCCACAGGGGACTGCCTTAAAACAATTCAGTCATTTCTGGTTTTTGAGTATTTTGTGTCAGAAAAGTGTTTAAGATATGGTAAGAAATTAAAGTAGTAGGAAACATGGTCCTTGTCCTTGAAAAGGTCACCAGCAGGGTAAATACGAATGCTAAGAAATGTGTTCCACACTTAAATATTATTGGAGTGTCTGCTATGTACCAGGTTGTATGCTTAGATTTGGAGTACTAAAGAAATGAGCAAGACTCGTTTCACCCTAAGGTAGTTTACTGTCTTCTTTAGGAGTATAATCTGAGCAGTCAGGATGAGGAAATATTGGAGGGCTCCTGGAGTGACTTCAGTACATGGCACTTAACACAGAAAGCTCAGGGAGGGATGAATCTTAACAGCTCTGCAAAATGAAAGGGAAGCAGCTGAATTAGTAGGCCAAAGGGCTAGGACAAGGGCTGGCAAATTTTTCTGTAAAGCTCAAGATAGTAAATATTTTAGGTTTTGTACACCACACAGTCACAATTTATCAGTTCTACCATGGTAGCATGAAAGCAGCCATTGATTGGCCAGGTGTGGTGGCTCACGCCTGTAATCCCAGCACTCTGGGAGGCCAAGGCGGGCGGATCACGAGGTCAGGAGATCGAGACCATCCTGGCTAACATGGTGAAACCCCGTCTCTACTAAAAATACAAAAAAATTTCCTTGGCGTGGTGGCAGGCGCCTGTAGTCCCAACTACTCGGGAGGCTGAGGCAGGAAAATGGCATGAACTCGGGAGGCAGAACTTGCAGTGAGCCAAGATCAAGCCACTATATTCCAGTCTGGGCAACAGAGCTAGACTCTGTCTCAAAAAAAAAAAAAGCAGCCATTGATAATACACAAGATGAGTTGTGTGTTAATAAAATTTATTCTAGAAACAAGCAGTGGGCAGATCTGCCCGTAGGCCATAGTGGGCCAAGCCCCGGGCTAGGTATGCTACCATGTAATCTTCTACCCTCTCCAGTCTTAAAGCAACCTGATATATTTGACCTCACTGCTTTCTCTTTCCAGCTTAAATTCCCCACTCGGCCAAAGGTGCGGGTTCCTACCATCCCCATTACAAAGCCTCACACTATGAAACCAGCTCCACGGTTAACACCTGTGAGGCCAGCTGCTGCCTCCCCGATTGTGTCAGGAGCCAGACGGAGACGAGTGCGATGTCGAAAATGCAAAGCCTGTGTGCAAGGAGAGTGTGGTGTTTGCCACTACTGCAGAGACATGAAGAAGTTTGGGGGGCCTGGACGCATGAAGCAGTCCTGTGTCCTCCGACAGTGCTTGGCAGTGAGTGATCTGCTGGGTAAAGAATTTGGGGGAGGAGTGGCAGTGCCAAAGGAACTGAAATACATATAGTGTAAAGTTAAAGAGACTTTAGAGTTGGAAAGAAAAGGTTTATACTCTCTTTTTGGCTTTATTTTGTACCCCAGGTTTAGATGGAAGGTATCCAGTACTAAAAATCCAATTTAATCTTTTGGCTTTACCTAATTCCAAACAAGAGACCAGCATTTGAAGGGCAAATCATTGCCTTCTTTCCCCTCTTCAAGTAGATTAGAAAGGACTGGGGAGGCCAAGGATAGGCCAACTGAAAATAAACTAGTCTCTAGTACCCAGGTGGTTGAGTCCTCCTCTTCCCCAGTCATTTTTCCTACCAAAAACCTCCCTTCTCTCCACCCTGCCTCCATGCTTCCAGGTGTTTACTAGAGAATTATAGGACCCAAATCTCCCATCTTCAGTTTAAGGGAAACTGAAATGATAAGGATCTGAGTCAGTTCTCTTGGATCCTATCTTTGTCCTCTTGTAGCCCAGACTGCCTCACTCAGTCACATGTTCCCTCTGTGGAGAGGTGGATCAGAATGAAGAGACACAAGACTTTGAGAAGAAACTCATGGAATGCTGTATCTGCAATGAGATTGTTCATCCTGGCTGCCTCCAGGTGAGGAGAGCTATAAGGGGTTCCTTAAGTCTCAGCTAATGGAGTGAGTGACACAACAGAATGGGACACCTGTCATGGGAGTGCCAGCATCCCTACTGTAGGCCATCACCTCTGTGGCCACATAATGCAGTGGTCTAACATCAGCCCTTGATTCATACACATACAATGTGTCAGGCACTGCATTAGACCCTGAGGATAGAACAGTACACAAAACACACCCAGTTCCTGTCCTCATGGAGCTTACAATCTGGCTTCTGGACAGTGTATGTAGAGTCCCCAGGCCATAATGGAACTGCATGGTGTGTTTTGCAGTGCCTCAAGCCTTTAGTCATCTCTGATACATACTTCAGTGTACCTCTGGATATTAGTTCCTAAGGGAGAGTGAGGGTAATAGTATCAGGTAACATTTAATGAGTGCTGAGTCTGTATCAGGCTCAGTGCAGAGCTAAATAGCTTTAAAAAAAAAAAAGTAATAAAAAGTAATAAATTCAGATCTCAGCCTCAGAGATTGAGTCCAGCAGTGGGCCTTGTGTTCCAAAAGCTCCCCTGGTGATCCGAATTGTGTAGCCTTGTGGAGAATCACTGTTTCCTTGGCCTTCTCAGAAAGTATCAGCTAAAATCATGACTGTTGCCTGACAGTGATAATAAGACACTGTCATTCATGAGAAGCAGCCCAATTTCAGAAAGGTTAAAATGTGAAAAGTATACCTTTTATAGATTTTTGGTTTTTTTGAATACTATATAGCAGCAAATCTATAACAGAAGCATTAATAGGTCAGTATATGGAGACATTAAGCATATGTTGAATGAAGAACCGGGTTTTTGTTTTGTTTTGTTTTGTTGTTTTTGAGACATAGCCTTGTTCTGTTGCCCAGGCTAAAGTGCAGTGGCAGGATATCTCTCCCAGGTTCAAGTGATTCTCCTGCCTCAGCGTCCCTAGTAGTGGGGATTACAGGCACGTGCCACTGCGCCCAGCTAATTTTTGTGTTTTTAGTAGAGATGGGGTTTCACCATGTTCGCCAGGCCAGTCTCAAACTCCTAACCTCAAGTGATTCACCTGCCTTGGCCTCCAAAAGTGCTGGGATTATAGGTGTGAGCCACTGTGCCTGGCCTGATTCTTAGGATATTTCAACGGCATTACAATCTTTTTTTTTTTTTTTTTTTTTGGAGAGAGAGTCTCACTCTGTTGCCCAGGCTGGAGTACAGTGGTGAGATTTTGGCTCACTGCAGCCTCCATCTCCTGGGTTCAAGCAATTCTGCCTCAACCTCCTGAGTAGCTGGGATTACAGGCATGTACCACCATGCCCATCTAGTTTTGTGATTAGTGGAGATGGGGTTTCACCATGTTGGCCAGGTTGGTCTTGAACTCCTGGCATCAAGTGATCCGCCCACCTTGGCCTCCCAAAGTGCTGGGATTACAGGCGTCAGCCACCGTGCCCAGCCAGCTTTACAATCTTAAAAGTTTGTTCGATTAGTTATAACTTGGTGAAGATTTAAATGTTACATATTACATCTATTAACATACCTCAAACCCATAGAATTGGTGAAATAGCGTATTCCATGATGATGATAATGGCTAATACAGAGGGTTTGCTGTATGCCAAGTACTTTGTTAAATTCTTTACACAATGAATAATTTAATCTTCACCACAACCCTATAAGGTGGGTTTTGTTGTATCCCTGGCAATTATAATGTTGTATCTCTGTGTGTGTTAGTTCCTGAGGGAAAGTGAAGGTAGTAATGTCAGCCAACATTTTACGGTGGAGAACACTGAGTCACAGATACTAGAGCATTAGTCCCTAAACCCAAGCTATCAGAACCTGTGCCCCACTGTCAAGATCAGGTTCAGCACCATTGGCTATTTGGGGCTCGATTGCTCACAGTTTTTCTCCCTTTATGGACCAATGTTATTGATTAGTGAGTAACTCTTCCCAACTGTGTTATTGTTTGATAAAGGAAGCTTGAGAGATGGGCTTTTAAAAACATCTCTGTCTTCCTATAGATGGATGGAGAGGGGTTGCTTAATGAAGAATTGCCAAATTGCTGGGAATGTCCAAAGTGCTACCAGGAGGACAACTCGGAGAAAGCCCAGGTAAAGGAACCTTATCAGATTTGCACTGTGACAGAAAAGAGGCGTCAAATGTGGGGGATTGATATACTTTTGCCTTTGCATTAGTGTTCACATGGTTTCTCTGACCTAGGAGATTATTTTTGTTTGGTTTGGTATGTTTTTTCTTTGGTTAATTTTTAGTATTTTCTTTGTTAGAGTTTGTAGCATTGTTTTTTGTATTACTAAATATTATTCCACTTGGAATCTGTAAATTCCTAAGGTCCTTTTATACTCTGGGGCCCTACAAAGAGAGGAACCACGACTGGGCTATTTGAGGAGAGAAATTAGGTGAGTAGGATCTCTCCTAAGGAATGTTAACTAGAGGGGAGGCAGTGGCCTGAGGCAGCCAGTGAGTGCAGCAGTGTACTTGAGCTTCCAGTTAAGCAGGTTCACATTTTTGTCATCTTCACTTTTGTGGCCTGGCAGAAAGCCCTACCCTGCCCATCCCACATGCCCAAATGTGTCATGCAGAGGCAGCCCCTCCCCCAGAGAGGACCAGCGCTATGACCTTGGCCCAAAGGAGCTGAGGTTGCTGACCAGTGGTTGCCAGTAATGTCAGGGCCAAAAGGACTGTAGTTACTCGGGCTGAAAAGGCAAGACGAGCTGTGGACACCTACAGGAGGAGATGGCTTTCCGAGTGCTAGTCTTCCAAGGACCCTTGCACAGGAGCGGGGAAGGGGGCAGAAGGGAATTTTCTTACCTTCTTTTTATTTCTTCCCACTTGGATACCAAGATAGTTGAATTTTTCAATCTATTTGTCTTTGAGGGCAAGGATTTTTGAAGTTGACTAGGGCCAAAGTTCTCCCAAGTTCTTGAGCTAGTGGCATTTACATGTGTCTTCACTAGTGATGTTGAGTGTTTGCATCTCTGCTGTAGCAGATGTGTTGGCAGATGCTATGTTTTAGTATTATCTTCTAATACATTGGAAAAGGTAGCACCCAAAAGGTGGTAATTTTCTTCCAACCATAATGATCAAAAAATGTAAGGAGGAAAAGAGCAGATACCAGGGTTGTTGCTTAGAGACATAAAGTCTCCTTGCAAAAAACCTGAACTACTGATATGGTTCCTAGTGGAACATGTTTACTGGGCTTTGTCATAGCATAGTCATAGTGGGCTCCAGGAAAGGACAAGTATCTGGAGAGCACAAATGCCACAGATAAAGTTGAGGGCTCTTGTGGGATTCCTCACCATACTCCTGAGTGAATCTCCCTGTAGCAACCCAGTTTCTCACAGAGGTTCTTGTTCTCTGCTTTATTATTCACGTGGGGGATGGAGTGGAAGATGCAGCCTGGTAGAGTCAAACTTAGACTCTGGTAGAGCTAGAAGCCAATGGTGTTTACCGCTGTCAGACTCAGGATCTTAGTTCAAATGGTATATGTGGGCTTTTTCCACCGTGAAACAGAACGTCTCTTGGGTGAAAGAGGTAAGTCAGAGACACAATTAAAAATGGTCAGGCCAGGTGCAGTGGCTCACACCTATAATTCCAGCACTTTGGGAGGCCAAGGCAGGCAGATCACTTGAGCCTAGGAGTTGGAGACCAGCCTGGGCCGACTCTGAGGGAATGACCCCCTCTCCAACAGTGACCTTTCTTCTCTCTGGTCCCCTGAGAGCAAGGGAGGTCCACCCTGTCTGTTCAGAGGCTTTGGAAGAAAGGAAGCACTGATGTTGCTTTTCTGGGCCTGTTTTGCAGAAGCGGAAAATGGAAGAGAGTGACGAAGAAGCCGTGCAAGCCAAAGTCCTGCGGCCCCTGCGGAGCTGCGATGAGCCTCTCACGCCCCCGCCTCATTCACCTACTTCCATGCTGCAGCTCATCCATGACCCGGTTTCCCCCCGGGGTATGGTGACTCGGTCATCCCCTGGGGCTGGCCCCAGCGACCACCACAGTGCCAGCCGCGATGAGCGCTTCAAACGGCGGCAGTTGCTGCGGCTGCAGGCCACAGAGCGCACCATGGTACGGGAAAAGGAGAACAATCCCAGCGGCAAAAAGGAGCTGTCTGAAGTTGAGAAAGCCAAGATCCGGGGATCGTACCTCACTGTCACGCTACAGAGGCCCACCAAAGAGCTCCACGGGACATCCATTGTGCCCAAGCTGCAGGCCATCACGGCCTCCTCTGCCAACCTTCGCCATTCCCCCCGTGTGCTAGTGCAGCACTGCCCAGCCCGAACCCCCCAGCGTGGGGATGAGGAGAGGCTGGGGGGAGAGGAGGAGGAAGAGGAGGAGGAGGAGGAGGAAGATGACAGTGCAGAGGAGGGGGGTGCAGCCAGGCTGAATGGCCGGGGCAGTTGGGCTCAGGATGGAGACGAAAGCTGGATGCAGCGGGAGGTCTGGATGTCTGTCTTCCGCTACCTCAGCCGCAGAGAACTTTGTGAATGTATGCGAGTGTGCAAGACGTGGTATAAATGGTGAGCAGGGATTCAGGGGGTCAGGAATTAGGGGTATGGGAGTAGGTGGCAGGTCCTGTTTAAAGATGTGGGCCAGTTGTGCCCACAGATGTCATTAGGGAACTTTAGCCATTTGCCTCCTGGCCCTGCTCTATACTTTCCCATCTCTCTTTGTTATGGGGAGGGAAACTGATTTGGGGAATAGGTTTGTAGTCTGTGCTAAAACTTCAGAGTCTTGTGGGCTGAAAATTTCCTCCTCAAGTCAGCTGAACTCATCACGTGTTGGTTGAGAGCCTGTGATGTTCTGTTCACTCTTCTGGTGCTGATAACACAGATGACCTCACTTAAGCCCCTGACTCAATTACCTTCCCATTCAGTGAGAGAAGTGGGCATGCTTTTCAAGATGAATTTGAAGGTGCTTATATTTTTCTTCAGTTTCAATGCTCATCCCCCCAAACCTGGATCAGAATTCCCTTTTCCAGCAAGCAGAGTCCAGTTTTGAAGCTTCCTTAATGAGAGCTACCGTTTCTTCTTAAGTTGGACAGACACTTGGGGGAAAAAATTCGTAGTGATAATGAACAAGGAGCTTCCCATTGGGCATTGTTGGTTTTTCCTTAAGCTCTGGTATATATTTACTGTAGGAGATATCCTTTTTATCTGGGTCACACACATCCTATTACAGTAGTGTGGTGTCCTGACCAGTGACATTCACTCAGGAGCTTTTTAGAAATGTCAACTGTCAGGGCCCTCATAGGCCTCTTAAATCAGAACCTCTTGGGTGGGCCCAGCAGTCTGCTTTAACAAGCCCTCCTCCAGGGGACTCTGATGCATGCTCGGGTTTACAGCAGCAAAATCTACTGTATTGTCAGCAGCTTGCTTCTGCCATAGAAGCTTCATGTGCCACTGGTAAAATTTTTTCAGTCTTTAAATAGACCTGTTCTTTGCAAACATGAGTTTATTTCCCAAATCTGAATTAATGCATAGCGTATCTAAATTCTCCTTAATATTTCTCTGTATAGGACTAGTAGGACTGCTTGACTCTACCTCTTGGTTTTCAGGGCCAGGCACATCAGATTCCCATTATGTGCTGTCTCTCTTCCCCTGCCAACCAGGCTGGGGGGCAGGGGCTATAAAATATTAAATGGAAGCCAGCATGTTGTGGTTTGTGGCCTGTAGATTTGTAGACTGCAGTGGAAAGCCAAGCCTGTCCCTTTCACTTCTGGTCTGGACTGGCTAGAAAATGTCAGGATAGCACCAAGGCAGAACTTGAGGGTGGGAGAGGACTCTGTAAGCCTGATAAAGAGCCTCTTTCGACCTGATACAGTAATGGGCTGAAGGCAGGGTGAATTGTGGATGTGCTGAGTAGCACCCTGCATTTCAGGCAGCTGCGAGTGACTGACAAGGGACAGAATGGAGCAGCCTTCTTAGCTTTAGACAGTAAGAAGTCTAGAAACTTTAAGAGGCTCCCTTATATACACTTCAGCAGGAACCATGCCATTTTAATGCAGATGAAGGGATTATAGACTGTTGCTTGCTGTGTGTCCCTAATAACTGTTATGTTCTCAAACACTCCAGAATAAATCAGGGTAAAGTGGTGAAGTTATATACTATCAACATATAGGTTTGCAAAGCATCTAGTTGTTGTAGAGCCCAAGGCAATTTTTTTGCCTATTCTGTGAGGCAAAAAATTGTAAGGTGTGATCCCTGTACACTTGTAGAGGAACGCAGGGAGAATGAGCCTCAGGTGCTCTGCTTTACCCAGAAGCCATCAGCAGCCTGTGATGGGAGCTCCACTGATGGTATATCAAGTTAATGAAGGCAAGTTCTCTTCCCTTCTATCACAGGTGCTGCGACAAGAGACTCTGGACAAAAATTGACTTGAGTAGGTGTAAGGCCATTGTGCCCCAGGCCCTCAGTGGCATCATCAAGAGGCAGCCAGTCAGCCTTGACCTCAGTTGGACCAACATCTCTAAAAAGCAATTGACATGGCTTGTCAATAGGCTGCCAGGTAAGTGACCAGCCCTGCCACTGTTTTTCCAGGGGCCCAGAAGGAGCAGGCAAGAAAAGTTGCATTATTGGCCGTGCTTCTTAGCATCACTTGAGGGCAGTGTAGGGCAGCAGTCCCATGCCATTGTTGCTTAGCAAGAGATTTACCCAGGGCCATCTTAAGTGCCGGTCTCCAAGGCAGCACTCTGGACTGACAGGCCAATCACTGCAGTGGACAGCAAAGAGAATGGAATCAGTGTTGCTGCCAGCCCTGCATTTCTCCTCAGCATAACCACTAAGGGGGAAATTTGAGTCAGATGTTACTTTGGTCAGCTCCTTATAAGCCCTTGTTCTCTTCAGCATTTTGAGCTCTTGGAAAGACAGGAAGTCACTCCTTCTTGTATTGCTCTGGTGGGAACTAAGCAATCAATTTACCACTAAAGCAAAAGATGTAGTATAGGATACCGTGGAAATCTTTGAGCTGGATGACTAAAAGATTAGACATAGTCCTTCTCTCCTATTAGACTGGAAGTCTGTTCACTTTGCTCAGATCGTTACAGCTCTGAGTATGCTGGGAAACAGTGTATTATTACGTGTCTCATTCCATCCATTGCAGGACTGAAAGACCTCCTCCTAGCAGGCTGCTCCTGGTCTGCAGTCTCTGCCCTCAGCACCTCCAGCTGCCCCCTTCTCAGGACCCTTGATCTTCGGTGGGCAGTAGGAATCAAGGACCCTCAAATTCGGGACTTGCTTACTCCACCGGCTGATAAACCAGGTATGCTCTGGGCCTGACTTCTTGGTGCTTGTCTTGGGGTAGCTTTGTCTTCCAAACAGACCTTGTCCTCAGAAGCTAAGGTAGTCTCAGAAATGATGCTGTGGAAGAATAGAAGAGCACAAAACGAAAACAGAATGATGGACTATGTACAAGAATAGGGTAACTATAAGCAGATAACTACCTACAAACAATGGAGTAAGTCCATTTTGTGAGTCGGTGGAGTTTGGGGCCCAGAGAGTGTAAGCCTGAAAAAGTCTGAGAAGGCTTTATGGTTGAGGTGGAGTCAAAAGCTATTTGCATGATGGTCTAGAAAAGTGTGGTGGTATTGGAAGGGGAGGAGCATTCTGCACATAGCCTTTTGCTGTGTGCATGAGGCATAATCTAGCAGCTTGAGAAGAAAGAAAACTTGTCTGGTTTCCTAGAAACTGCCCACACAGTGCTCACACCCTGAAGGCAGGGCTGGGTGTGGGCAGTTCTACTTAACCCCTTCCAGGGGCCCTGGCCAGCAAGTAGCTGTTGCTGCCTGGAGCCTTGAAGCTGGATTAGAGAATTGAGAGTTTTGATCTAGACTCTTGTCTTGCCTGTGCAGGTCAGGACAATCGCAGCAAGCTCCGGAACATGACTGACTTCCGGCTGGCAGGCCTTGACATCACAGATGCCACGCTTCGCCTCATCATTCGCCACATGCCCCTCCTGTCTCGACTCGACCTCAGTCACTGCAGCCACCTTACAGATCAGTCCTCCAATCTACTCACCGCTGTTGGGTCTTCCACTCGCTACTCTCTCACAGAGCTCAATATGGCAGGTATGCCACTACTGTTGTTCATAAGCAGCAGTGCCCCCTGCCTCCAGCCCTCCCTGGAACTTGATCAGTAAACCAGAATGACCTTGGGCCTGTTCATTGACTCACATTAGCTCCATTAGCTCATTTCTTCACATCTGGACAAGGACATGGATTTCTGTCCCTTTTTTAACTTGATGGGGGACTGAGGCCTTGAGTAGTTAAGTTGGTTGCCTGTGTGCGCAGCCAACATCCAGCTGGAGTTTGGTCAGCCTTGCAGCCCTTGTGCTTGTTGTCAGATGGTGATGGGAGTGAGGCAGCAGGGTCCCTTTAGAGGTGCTGATGGCACTTTTGGTCTCTGAGCCAGGGAGTTGTGGGACAAAGAGGGCTTTTGTTTAGCATTTTGAAGGAAGACGGCTACGGGAATTGAATGGCAGAGGAAGGTTGTGTGTATGTGAGCATTGTCATTATGTCCACTTTCCCAACAGGTTGCAATAAATTGACAGACCAGACCCTGATCTACCTACGGCGCATTGCCAACGTCACCTTGATCGACCTTCGAGGATGCAAGCAGATCACTCGAAAAGCCTGCGAGCACTTCATCTCAGACTTGTCCATCAACAGCCTCTACTGCCTGTCTGACGAGAAGCTGATACAGAAGATCAGCTAAGACACACCCAGCCCAGACTCAACAGGAAACCGATCTTCCCCTGACTCCCCATCGAGGAGAACGTCTCCTTGACCCTGCACGGGCTCTGAGGCCAGCGTCACACTCCCTCTCTGCTCTCCTGTCCCTTGAGCCCTTCCTCTACAGGCGGGGCAGAGAGGGTGGTGGACACCAGGCTTACCTGCCTGCTCCTCTCCCTCCTAAGGAAAAGGGAGTAGCAGATTGATCTGAGGGGAAAGCACAGGCTGTGCTGTCGAGGTGCCTGCTCGCTTACTCGCCTGCCAGGAGACCGGGCTCTCAGTTTGGGGTGTTTGTGCAACCTTCATCTGCACTGGGCCCTGTGCCCCTCCTCCTCACCCATGGTCCCCAGCAGTGCCTGGTTCTGAGCAAACTCCCAGGGAAGAAAGCGGCCCTGTCTCCACGGCCAGGTTCTCCTTGTGGTGTCCAGTGCGTGTCTCTCCTCCATCACACTCTCCCGGCTTACGCAGGAGGGGCCAGCAGCCCCAGGAGTTCCAGACCCGTGCCGATCACACTGGTGCTGTTGAGATGTCCCAAACCTCACGTCCTTAACTGTGCTCTCCCTCCTTTCCTCTCCCTTGAGCTTGTTTCTGCCCAGCACTCGTGCTCATTCACATAATTAGGTTTCCCACCCCAGCCTACCCGACTTCCTTGCTAGTCTCTATGAGGTCCTTATTGCACTTATTGGGGTTGAAGCTCTTGAGAGGAGCTGGAACTGTCTGCCCCAGGGACACACCCATTTCGTTGCTACCCAAGTGGATTCTGAGACAGGCACCATCTCCTTGTTCCCCCTCTCTCTTTTGCCTCCCACTGACTGCCCTTTTCCATGTGTCTTCATTCTGCCTGAAGAAGGCTTTCCCAGGATGCACGTCCTCAGAGGGAGCAGCCTATCTCCCCCAAGCTGGAGGCGGCAGAGGACTGGGCCAAGCCCCAACCTGCCTCCCAGCCAGGCTCCTTCAGGCCTCTGGTTTAGCAGAGCCCCCTGAGCCTAGGCCTGTGTCTAGCCCCAGTGGCTCACTGACCTTTCAGGGCAGCCAGGGGGTCCTGCTTAGAAGCCAGTCACCTGCCCTCTGCCCGCAGCCATGGAAGGGGGTGTGCATGTGCCTCTGTGTGTGTGGCTGAGTGTATTCCGCGCGTGTATGTGGAGGGAGGGAGGGAGGGGAGCATGGTGTCTCCCGCTCCACCGCCCTTTGTCGAGCCCCATCAGCTGCCCCCTTTTACTTTGCATTGAACGGCCTGTCCAAAGATCCTCTCTCTAGGGCAGCAGAGAGCTTTTTGCACTTTAAAAAAAAAAAAAAAGAAAGAAAGGTCGGAATTTCTTTTGGGTCAATATTTTTAAGTGTGTGAGGAGATGCTCAGTAGCAGCAGCCTATGGCAAGAGCTTATAAATGACTGATGCAAATTTGCACTCTGCTCCCCCTCTGTAAGGATACTGATAGCACAACCTCTTCTTCCCCCCACCGCCCCGCCTTCTGGTCCTCCAACCCAGTCCCTTTCTGTCCCTCTTCCTGTAGCCCAGTCTCAGGCTTTCCTCCTCCTGAAGCCCTACAGAGGTAGGGAATGGAGCCCAGGCACCAGGGGTCTGAAGTGTGAGCCACCCAGAAGAGAGACGCCAACTGCACCCTTGCCACTTCCAAAGCAATAGAGGCAGAGGGGTCCCCTCTGCCACCTAGCCCAGTTTTGACCCTGGCATTAACTGGCCGTCTTAGAAGAAACTGGGTCCTGGTAGGGGGTGGCATTTTGTCTGTTTCTTCCAATCTGCTGAATCTTTTGGCTGCACCTTACAAACAGCAGTCTGCTCCCATGACCCTCTGCCCATTTCCATTGGTCTCCAGGCCCCAGTAATCTGGGGTTGAAACTTTGAGGAAATGCCAGTGACTTATTCCAGAGTGCCTCAGTTAGGGGAACTTCTCTGTAAAGAACCCTGGGTATTGAGCAAAAACCTTATTATTGTTAATGACCTATAATTGGAAGCTTCCTGCCTTTTTCTTTGGTTGCTCCTGTGGAAAATACTGAAAAGATTACTTTGTTTTATTTTGTTGTCTTTTTATAAAAGGGGAGGTGGAGAGACCCCTTCAGAGCAGGGATTGTGCCGGGAGAGTGCCTCTGACTTTGGGACATTTCATCCACAGAAATTTCCAAGCCAATGGTTTCTTTTGGGTTTTGGTTTTTATGTTTGTTTTTGGGGGTTTGGAAAAACATGCATTTTTACCGTGCACGTAAATTGGTCAGCAGAAAAGGGACCCCAGAAGAGGCAGCAGATGGACCATGCCCTTGCTGGGTTTTCCTTTTCTTTGGGACTGAGGGGAAATGGTTTTTAGAGGTGAGGGTTGGTCCATGTGGAGGAAAGAAGTGTCTCTGTTGGGGGACAGAGGAACCTGGGGAGTCCATCGCATGTCCTACAATCTGCTCTTAGACACGGCCTTGCCAGGAGAGCCTGCCCTCAGACTGCAGGACCAGAACCCCTGCCTCCATCTTTCCAAGCACCGGGGCGAAAAACCACAAAGGAAAGGAAGAAAATTTATATATATATAATATAAAATCACTTGGTGATTAAAAAAATAACTGCTCCATAAATAAAACTCCTAAAGTCACTTATGTTTAAAGGGTTTGGTTGTGTTTTTTGTTTTTCGGAGAAATACTGTAAATATATATTTTTTTGTTGCTGATTTAGAGTCAATCTCCAATGTTGTGCTAAAAAGTTTAAATTAAATGTAAGCATTAAGGGGATAAGTCTTATGCTATCTCAGTTGACACATTGAGGTTATTTTGGGCCAGGGAAGGAGGAAGCTAGTTGGACTTTGTTTTGTTTTCTAAAAGTTCTCCACTATTGGTTTTAGAGAGAGCAAGGACATCTTTCCTCTTGACACGTGGGAATGGGTGATATTTGTGTAATAAAATTTTTAAAAGACAAAAAAAGAAATAGCCTCCAATGGGAAATATTTTAATTTAGGTTTTGTTTTTGTTTGGGGGTTTTTTGTTTTTTTAAAAAAAAATAAAAAGGCTTTAAAAACAAAAACTAAACCTTTTCTGCTTCGGTGTGTGCGTGTGAGCAAGTAAGTCAGAAGGCTAAGGCCAAGGAGCCCTTGCTTCACCTCTCAGTGGCAGTAGCAGAACTGGGGGGCATCTGTACTGCTTGGATTTCCTTAGCTTATTTTTTAAACACCAAAAAGCAGCACTTGATTCTAGAAACACAGTGCTTACTTCATCAAGGTGAACTTTTTTTTTTTTTTTTTTTTTTTTGAGATGGAGTCTCACTCTGTTGCTCAGGCTGGAGTACAGTGACACAATCTAGGCTCACTGCAGCCTCTGCGTCCCAGATTCAAGCGATTCTTCTGCCTCAGCCTCTGGAGTAGCTGAGATGACAGGCACTCACCATCATGTCCAGCTAATTTGTATGTGTGTGTTTTTGTAGAGATGGGGTTTCACCATGTTGGCCAGGCTGGTCTTGAACTCCTGACCTCAGGTGATCCGCCCACCTCCGCCTCCCAGAGTGCTGGGATTACCGGCATGATCCACCACGCCCAGCCCCAAGGTGAACTTTTTAATGGATGTGAACATTTTAAGTGTGAGATTACCTGACATTCTCCCACCCAAAAAGGCAGAGTAGCCCCACAGAGGCACCCAGTGGTGCACTCCTTAGAATGGGCTGGGGCATCCCTAATCTTTCATCCCCACAACTGCCAAGCCATCAGCCAGGGCCAAGCTAAAGCTGCAGAAAAGTCCCTGAGCAGGGTCTGGCCCACGCAGGCTGTGACCAGCGTGTCTCCTACCTCATCCTACTGCTTCTCGTCACCCAGCATGTTGAGTCCAAGTTAGTCTTTATGTGCGCCAGATGCTGCCAGAGAACTGCCTCCTTACCTGACTGCTGAGTCTCAGGAGGGCTGCAGTCCCATCTGGGAGAGGCTAAGCAGGCTTCCATCACTCCTCCAAAGGAATCTGGGGATCTCTGCCCATCCTGCTCCCCAAACTGATTAGTAAAGGACCGTCTCCGATTCTGGAGCACAGTCTAGAAGTGGACAAGGGTGTTGCACAATGGGCTGATTTAATGTTGGTTTCTCCAAGGATGGATATGGATGTGGCCATGTTTGGATGTTTCCAGGGAAGTAAGAGTGTCAGTTTTGCCCCTAAATATCTCAGAAATGCATCTGCCTCTTACTAATCTCATCCCTGCCACCCTAGTGGAAGCCACCACCATCTAGAACCTCAACGACAGGAAAAGCCCCAAGGGCCCTGGTCCAATCCCCTGTCCTCCATGTTGGTAGCCAGACATTTATCTTAAAAGATTGATTTGGCTGGGCACAATGGCTCATGCCTGTAATCCCAGCACTTTGGGAGGCCAAGGCAGGCGGATCACCAGAGGTCAGGAGTTTGAGACCAGCCTGGCTAACATGGTGAAAACCCGTCTCTACTAAAAATACAAAAATTAGCCAGGTGTGGTGGCAAGTGCCTGTAATCCCAGCTACTTGGGAAGCTGAGGCAGAAGAATGGTTTGAACCCGGGAGGTGGAGGTTGCAGTGAGCTAAGATTGAGCCATTGCACTCCAGCCTGGGTGACAAGAGCAAGATTCCGCCGGGCGCGGTGGCTCAAGCCTGTAATCCCAGCACTTTGGGAGGCCGAGACGGGCGGATCACGAGGTCAGGAGATCGAGACCATCCTAGCGAACACGGTGAAACCCCGTCTCTACTAAAAAGTACAAAAAAACTAGCCGGGCGAGGTGGCGGGCGCCTGTAGTCCCAGCTACTCGGGAGGCTGAGGCAGGAGAATGGCGTAAACCCGGGAGGTGGAGCTTGCAGTGAGCTGAGATCCGGCCACTGCACTCCAGCCTACGCGACAGAGCGAGACTCCGTCTCCCAAAAAAAAAAAAAAAAAAGCAAGATTCCATCCGCCCCGCCAAGAAAAAGATTGATTTGATTACTTCCCTCCCCTGCTTAAAACCCTTCATTGTGTTCATCTCAGGATAAAGTCTGAATGTGGCACGTAATGTGGCCCATGAGGCTGCCAGGCCCTCAGGCTTCATTGCCCACCATTTGTCCCTCCTCTTCCTCTCCACTCATAGCCAACTTTTCAATTAACACCATCTCTGGGTCTTTGTACGTCCTGTTCACTCTACCTGGTATACCTTACTCAGTTTACCTATTACTTTTCTCTGGGAAACCATCTCCTCCTCTACTCCAGACTGGATCAGGCCAGGCACAGTGACTCCTAGCACTTTGGGAGTCCAAGGTGGGAGGGGCGCTTGAGGCCAGGAGTTCAAGACCAGCCTGGTCAACATGGCAAAACCCTCTCCACAAAAACACATAGGCGGGCACAGTGGCTCACACCTGTAATCCCAGCACCTCGGGAGGCCAAAGCGTGTGGATCATCTGAGGTCAGGAGTTCGAGACCAGCCTGACCAACATGGTGAAAGCCCATCTCTACTAATAATACAAAAATTAGCCAAGCGTGGTGGCGTGTGCCTGTAATCCCAGCTACTCGGGAGGCTAAGGCAGGAGAATTGCTTGAACCCGGGAGGTAGAGGTTGCAGTGAGCTAAGATCGCACCACTGCACTCCAGCCTGGGTGACGGAGCGACACTCTGTCTCAAAAAAAATAACCCTTAGCCAGACAAGGTGGCATGTGCCTGTACTCCCACCTACTCAGGAGGTTGAGGCAGGAGAATCACCTTACCCTGGAAGGTTAATGCTGTAGTGAGCCATGATTGTGCCACTGCACTCCAGCCTGGGTGACAGAGTTGAGACCCTGTCTCAAAAAAAGACCAGTCTGTTCACCATCTTTCCAGGCCACAACTCTCAGAGCCCAGGTCCAGAAGGAAATCTCAGCGTTGACACCCAAGTATGTGCGGGAAACTGAGGGCAGGAGGCCCCAGAGGCCAGGGACACCTGAATTTCCCCTGTCAATGCTGTCATCCAGCCTCTGCCTCCCCCTCCGCACCCACCCCAATCCAATGGGCAGGGAGTTCTACCTCCCCAGAGCGTGCCATAGGATAGCAGGCAGAGAGACAGAGAGAGAAACACACCTTGAAAGACCCAGAAGAGGAAAGGCAAAGAGATAGAGAGAAACGGAGAGAAAAGAGACCATGGAGGAAGCCGGGGAGACATAAATGAGGCCCAAGATACTCTAGTGTGACAGTGGCCACTCGGCGGGTCGTCTCCCCAGCCCAACGCTTCACACATTGTTTTTTTGTTTTGTTTTGTTTCGTTTTGTTTTGAGATGGAGTCTCACTCTGTCGCCCAGACTGTGATGCAGTGGTGTGATCTCCGCTCACTGTAACCTCTGCCTCCCGGGTTCAAGCGATTCTTCTGCCTCAGCCTCCTGAGTAACTGGGACTACAGGCGACCGCCACCACGCCCAGCTAATTTTTGTATTTTTAGTAGAGATGGGGTTTCGCCATGTTGGCCAGGCTAGTCTCGAACTCCTGACCTCAGGTGATCCGCCCTCCTCGGCCTCCCAAAGTGCTGGGATTACAAGCGTGAGCCACCGCGACCGGCCCCCTTCACACATCTTATCTCAGTTAATCCTCAAAACAATCCAGTGAGGCCACACTGGAACGCCCTTTGTACTGATGAAAAAGACCCTGCTCTGAGAAGTTAGTAACTTGCCTAGGGCACCCAGCCGGGTTCCTAGAAGGTGGCACTGGGATCCTACCCCCAAGTCTTTCCTACCCCACCCCTCGACACATGGCAAGTACCAGCGGCCACAACGTGGGCCCAGTGGGAGCGACGAGACCGTAAGTCGGACACTCAAGCCAGTTGGGAGCGTCAAGGCGCAAAGCGGCTCTGGGAACAGGCTGCTCGGCAGCTCCGGGGCGCATGCGCGCTGGGCAAGGCTCCTGGCAGGCCGGGCGTGGCTCTGGGTTGAGGATGAGGGCGGGGGCGGGGGTTCGGGGACGGGGCCGGGCCCGCCAGCTCGCTGGGGCCCAGTCTAGGCAAAAACTCCGACGCGGAAGAGGACCTTGGATCCGGGGAAAGTGCGGAGACTGTGTGAACTTTCCAGAGAGTTCCAGGAGGAGGCGCTGCTCGTGGGAGGCGGGTCGAGGGGAGCTAGGGGTCTTGAAGCCCTGCCATGGTTGGTGGGCTGGCGCCTGCGGGCTGACAGCCCCCGCCCAAGGTCCCTGCCCTCTGCAGGAAAGAGCGAAGGGCCCGGGCGTCCTGGTGATGTTGGAGCCTCCCAGATAACCAGGGCCCTTTCTCTCTCGGGGCCTTTGCATCTACTGTTCCGCATACCTGAAAAGCTCTTTTCTCTGCCCCCAAAACAACTGCTTCTCTCCCATCCTCTGGCTCTGACAAAAACGCCCTGAGTTTTCCCTGACTTCCCCTGAGGAGGCTCCTGAGTCTTAGAACTTGTCGCGTGCCTCTTAGGGATGTTCCCGCTTTGGATGAGATCAGCTGGGCTCTGCAGTGCCCTGCACATAAGAGAATCCAATACCTGTCAGCGGCTGTTATCACGTATGGTTTGCCCATAAGCTCCCCGCCCGTGTCTTCCCATGTTGGATCCGCAAGGCCAAGCACAGGTGCCTGGCATGTAGTAGGAGCTCAACAAATACTGTCAAATAATCAAGTGAATGAATCAACTCCCAGCATCCCAGCCAGAGCCTTACACTTTCTGGGGACCCGACATCAGAGGAGTGGCTGTCCATGTTGGGGAAGAGTGTCCCCAGATCAATCTGGCACACACCTGCTGAGGTCAAGGGAGCCCCCAGCTCGCCCTCCTGCTCTGCAAAGCCCAGGCTGGAGGCGGAGAAAAGAGGTCTCAGCAGGACAAAACTCTCACTCCTGGGCCTTGGCACATGCCACTTCCAAACTGCTCACGCACACAATGTCATGTTCAAGACTTTACCCGACCCTCCCCGACCTTCTCCCGAGTGCCCTCACTTCCTTTTTTTTTTTTTTTTTTTTTTTTTGAGACGGAGTCTCGCTCTGTCGCCCGGGCTGGAGTGCAGTGGCCGGATCTCAGCTCACTGCAAGCTCCGCCTTCCAGGTTTACGACATTCTCCTGCCTCAGCCTCCCGAGTAGCTGGGACTACAGGCGCCCGCCATCTCGCCCGGCTAGTTTTTTTGTATTTTTTTTTTTAGTACAGACGGGGTTTCATCGTGTTAGCCAGGATGGTCTTGATCTCCTGACCTCGTGATCCACCCGTCTCGGCCTCCCAAAGTGCTGGGATCTCACTTCCTTAAACTATAGCTCTTGTCAGGTTAATTGGAGATATGTGTTTAGGTGTTTTCTTCCCCTACTAGACTAGGCTAACACGGAGTCTTGATTCTTTTTGCAGGCCTTACTTTGTGCTAGGGATGAGGGGTGCAGCAGTGACCAGGACAAACAGGGACGCCAAGGGAGAGACCTCTGAGCAGGAGCTCTTCCGCCCACAAGGTGGCAGCACGAGGAGGAGCCTGCCACTCCGGAAGTGGGGAAGGGCAGTCCAGGCAAGGGAACTGTAAAGCTAAGGCCCCAGAGGTGGAAATGGACTTGGCTTGTTCTAGTGACAGAAGGAAGACCAGAGAGGCTGGAGACTAAGAGGAAGGGGAAGGATGGAAATTGCCGAGTTAGAGAGATGGGCAGGGACCAGTCTGTGCAGATCTTACAGGCCACAGGAAGTGGGGTGGATTTTATCCTAAGTGCAGGGGCAGTCGTTGGGGGTGGGCTTTGATTTAGATCTATAGAAGCTCAACCTGCAGGAGCAGCAGGGCGTGCAGAGAGGAGGCTGGTGCAGGCATGCAGGCAAGAGGTGATTGAGACTCAGGCCAGGGTTTAGCAGGGCACAGTGGAAGGATCGAGGGTGTACTTCAGAGACAGATATGCCAGAGATGCTGTATGACAGCAGGGGTATACATGGGGGTAGGGGCCAGATGAGGGAAGAGAGGAATCGAGGACAGCTCCTAGATTTTGGGAAAATGGAGGATCCATGCTTGAGATGGGGAGGCGGGAGAGGAGCAGGTTGGACAGGGGCTGGGTAGTGGGAGCAAGAGCTCAGTGTGTGGGCCGCGCTAAGTTTGCAACATCTATTAGTCATCCAGTGGCGATGCCAAGTAATGATGTGTCTGTGGGGCTGCCAGCTGGGCGGAGATGGGGCTCCACTCCACTTTGCACTCCTAGCATCCTGGTCAGGAGCAGTCTAGGCACAGGACAAAGGTTTGTAGGGAGAAGAAATGCCTGACACTGACCTGCAAAGGCAATCGACCTTCCCAGGACCAACAGAGGACAGCACCATCCCCAAAACCAGTCTTCCCCAGGCCTGGGGCTCACACCAACCTCTTCTGAACCTGGGGCTTCCTGAAGTCACTTTTTCTGGGCCCAGGAATCAACGAAGGGAGACCAGCCCCCCTCAAAAGACCCCAGCTTCAGGCCTGGCAGGGGGTGTGGATTGGGCTGTGGGTGGGAGGGACTGAGTCTTTAGGTGGGAGTGGGAAGGTAAGGCCACCTCTTGGAACAGAATGGCTGGCATTTCAGAACGCACACACAGACTCTGGTCTGACAAGTTCATCAGGCAGAAGTTTTTAAATAGAGGTTATTCCCGAAAACCCTGGCTGACATGTGGCTGTGCTCACAGTCCAGAAGAGTCAGGACAGGGCAGTGGGGAGAGGAGGTTAGAGGCTTCAAGTTGTGGCATCTGGCCTTGTTCCACTCCAAACCCCATGTGCTCCAACAGCTCATTCACTCATTCATTCACTCCTCAAACATTGACGCCTTTGAGTCAGGTCCTGTGGTGGGCACTGGGAGCAAGGGATGAACTAGGAGCACCAGTGACAGTGGGGGACAGTATGTACTCTTTAAATATATATAACAGCATTTCCAACATCACGATGCATTTTCCAATTGATGCAGATATGTAATGAGACTTCACTCCCCACTCTCAAAACTTGCAATGATGCATCTTGCAATGATGCATCTTGCAACTGAAGATGGAAAATAGGGCCTAGAAGGTGGGAAGTGTAGAATTGGAGATGTACATAGTTGGGGTCAGGGAGTCAGGGAAGACTGCCGGGAGGAGGTGAGTCTTAGCGGATAAGTAGGAGTTGGCCAGGGAGGAAGGTACACAGAAGGGCTTCCAGGCCCAGGAAACAGCAGAGGCACAGAAGTGAGAATGGGTGGGTGAGTTGGTGGGGGAGCTCCAGGTGCAGAGGATGGTAGCAAAACAAACGGGAGCATCCAAGGTCCAAGTCCTCCAAGATCTTGACTTGCAGATTAAGGAGTTTGTTCACCTAACCTGCTTTGGGCAGAGTGGGGTGAGTCCTAGAGACCCCTCTAGGTCTCTCACTCTCAGTAGCCCCAGAAGGCCTGGAGAGCTGCTTCTTGGTGCCAAGCAGGCAGTGACTCCATCAGATCTAGACCTGGGAAAGGCATCTCTGGTCAGGGCCTGCATCAGGGCAGTGGCTGGCCATAGGACCCTGAGAAGTAGACAGATTCAAGGAGATTCTCAGGAGGCCAGACAGGAGACTATAGTGACAAATTAGAGAAGGGGAGAAAATGAAGGAGCAGTTAGGGAAAAGAAACCTGGGGCTCACCACTCACTGAGAGGAGAACCTCACTAGCTCTGATATGCTCTGGTTCCAGGTTCTGTTGGGACTGATCCAAGAAGGTAGCCTAGAAGTGCACAGAGATGGGAGCCTTGCTTTGCAAAAGGATCCTGGTTGCTGGCCCACAACATGGTAATGAGATTTGAGCTCTATGTGCCCAGGGCTGGGAGGAGGGTCCTATCACTTCAAAAGCAAAGAGAGGGTCTAGAGAGGGGCATGTTGAGATAGGACTGCTGCCTTGAGACACCTGGCTTTCCTCACTCTGGGTGGGCTCTCGGGTGGGTTTCCCCTACCAGGCAGCACTGAAACCTCTGTGCCCTCCCAGGCTGGGAGAGGTTTCACCCTACATGTGGAACCATCCTGAAGGAGCGTCTAGATGGGATGGGGTACACGGAAGGGAGCTGCCAAGAGTGCTGGCCAGGGACCTGGGTCTACGAGCCTGTTAGGGGGTGGGGTTGGGTGTAGGGTACTTGATCCAGAGTGGGCCTGCAGGGGCCAGGATTGGTTCTAGAGTAGGAGGGGTGGGATCGGGGATGGGGGAAGGCTGTAATTGGACTGTAGTTGTCAGATCCCAGGTTCTGGGTGACCTACTAAGGATTCTGGGTCCAATGTGGGTCCCAGGTTAGATGTCCTAGTCCCAAGTCTGTGTCCACAGTTCTGGGTGTTGAGCCTAGGACAGTGGTCTGGAGTTGATAGTCCAATCTAGGTCTGAGCCCTGACCCCAAGTCTAGGATGCAGGGTCATGGTAGTGGCCTAGGGTCAGAGTCAAGGTTGGGGTCAGTAACCAGGATGAGATCGAGGTCATGGTCCAAAATCTGGATCTGGGGAACTGTTAGGGGTCTGGGGTGAGTGTCACAGTCTGGGTATGGCGTTGGAGACCCAGGGCTGTGATCTGAGGTCATGGTTAGAGTCTGAGGTGGCGGGCAAAGGTTTGAGTCTGGGGTCCTGTTTGGAGTCTGGTGTCAGGTCGTGGACTGCGTCAAAGGTCAGGGAGTCTGGGGTTATAGCCAGGGTCTGAGATGAAAGCCCCGGGGTGGTGTTCAGAGGTCTGAATCTGTGTCTTGGTGAGCGTCCAGGTTCCTTGTGATCATGTCTGTTGTCAGGACCACGGCCTGACTGGAGAGCCTGGGATTCAGAGATGTGACCCGAGGTTGTGGTCAAGGAATGGGTCTGGGATCGTCTTCCGTGCCGGGTCCCTGTCTTGTTCCAGGCCCGGGTCTCCGTCCAGACCCGAGGTCACCGCCAGGATCTGAGCCCTCTGTCGCAGGTCTCCGCGCGGCCTCCAGGGGGCACCATCGCCCGCCCGGCTCGGCCACTTGCGGGCTCGCTGGCGCTGTGCGCGGCAGGCGGGGCCGGAGGCGGCGGCGGCTCCGGGGCGCGGGCGCGCGGGCGGCGGCGGCGGCGGCGGCGGCGCCCCGACTGCAGTCCCGGCGGGAGCGGAGCGCGAGCCGGGGCCGGGCCCGAGCCGGCGCCATGGGGCGGCGCCGCCTGTGAGCGGCGGCGAGCGGAGCCGCGGGCGCCGAGCGGGGCCAGGCGGGAGGCGTCGGCGCCCCAGGCCGACCGAGCCGCGGCCGGACCGGGCCGAGCGCCGAGCGAGCGGGAGCGGCGGCGGCGGCGGCGGCGGCGGCGGCGGGAGGAGGCAGCGCCGCCGCCAAGATGGCGGACCTGGAGGCGGTGCTGGCCGACGTGAGCTACCTGATGGCCATGGAGAAGAGCAAGGCCACGCCGGCCGCGCGCGCCAGCAAGAAGATCCTGCTGCCCGAGCCCAGGTGAGGAGAAGTCGCCCGCGGCCCCGGCCCGACCCCGCGGGCACCCCGGCCGCGACTCCGAGACCCTGGCCCCACACTCGACCCCGCGACTTGGACCCCCGGGGCCGGCTCTCGCGACCCTCTGTCGGCCCCCGAGCCCGGAGCAGCCCGGCCGTGGCGCCTGCGGGTCCAGACGCTAAGCCCCAGACCCCGGGCGCCTGAGCCCGGAGCGCCCCAACTCCGGAGCTCCTCTGCCCCTTCGGCCCCCGGGCCCGCTCCGGTCCCGCCGGCCGCCCTGCTGCTTCCTTATCGCGTTCCGCCGGCCCCCCGCTCCAGTCGCTGTCAGCCCCTAGCTCCCGCCTTCTCCCACAGGGGCCCGGCGCGCCCCTTCATCCTCCTCCGAGCAGCCCTTGGTCCCTGTGGGGTCCCTTCCCCTCCGCCGGCCACCATTTACCTCGCCTGACGATGTCACCCACCCTTTTGCTGTCCCTGCTCACGGCACCCGCCTTGGGGTTTCCACTACCCCCACCCGTCTCCCCTCCAGTCTACACTTGTGTGAGGTGTGGGGGGACAGCCAGTTTTCCGGACTCTTCTCCCACCCTCTGGTGGAGTCGCTATCCTGTAGTTGGGCTTGAGAGTGCTTTCGGGGCGGCGTGGTGAGCAGGACCTAGGGTGCTGCGGACGCCCTCCCCCTCGGACCGCGCTCAGGTGGGGGAAACATGCCGTGCCCTCTCCCCCACATTCCTTCTCGGGCGTGCACTGCATATGGTGCCCGGTGGGTGCTGTTGACCAGGGGCCCTCCCAGCACACTGGCAACAGCTGGACCTTAGCTGCCGCCCCTGTAAGACAACTGACATCACACCTGGTATCAAAGTTTAGACTGTTCAGGATGTAGGTGCAAAAGTACACAGGATGTGGACGATTGCTGCGGTTTGTCCAGCTCTTTATGGCTGATGGAGTATCTCTCCACTGTGTGAGCCTCTCAGCAGCGAATGGGGTGGCCAGGACAGGTGTGGTTTTGTCCCTGTGGAACAGGTGGGGAAACTGAAGCTCCAGAGGTGAGTGGCCTGCGCCAAGTCACACAGGTAGTCTCAGGTGGCACCTGGCCAACAGATCAGGGCTTCAGACTTCCGGTTCTACATTTCATTGGCTGCCCTGGCCTGCGCCAGGGAGCAGATGTGCCCGCCACGGTCCTTTGTGTCGTGTGGCAACTCCTCGTGCATGCCTGAGAGTTAGCCTCCTGGTGCCCCAGCAGGCTGGGAATGGGGCCTGTCCACACTGCCGTGGTCTTATCTTGTGACTGTGGGCAAGTCCCTTCCCTCACTGGGCCTCAGTCTTCTCATCTGTGAAATGTGGATGGCGTGAAATAAGAGTTGTGACTCTGTGATGTCCCTCAGCCTTTGAAGTGTCTGTCTAAGCCTGGGCTGACGCTGCAGGGGTGCCATGCCCATGGCCCTCACCGGCCCCCTCTGCCATGCCCTGCTCACTGGGTGTTTGGATTGACTGAACGTCAGGCCGGGGAGAGGAAAATTGGTCTGCATTCTGAAAAGGCCGTTAGGGCCTTTTTTTTCTAAGATATTTGCAATCAGATTTCTCAAAACAGGAACCAGACTGACTGTCAGCTGGGGGCTGTCCAGGGAGCAGTGACGGTTAGTGCAGAAATGAGTTCAGAAATGACAAACCCACGAGGGAGGAAATGGGGGAGTCAGCCTCTAGGGCTCAAAACGGCTCTCCTTCGTGGCCGCAGCTTTGAGACCCTCCTGCAGGATGGAGTTCGGCAATGTGTGAGGTGGGACCTTTTCTGGAACTGTCTGCGTTCGTGTACTTTTCCCCCCAGAATGCATTGCTTCTGATGGGGTGCCGCCTTGGCTCTGCAGGTGTCAGAACCCGGAGAAACGAGATGTTCTTCTTTTCCTGTCCCCTTTCCCATCCACAGCAGTGATGGCGATGATAGCAATAATGATAGGAGTTATTACTGACTTACCTGTTTTGACATCTGTCCTCTCAATTCTTCAACCAACCTGTGAAGCTGGCAAGGCCATGCCTTGCATGTAGTAGTTGCCCAAGAAATACCAGGACTGTGTGACGCCCCAGGCAGTCCTGAGCAGAAACAAGGTTGGATAGGATTCTAGGAGGACAGCAGGAGGCGGAGCCAGGCAGCCCAGGTTTTCACATTGGGTCACCATCAGCAGCATGGCCTTCCGCAAATTGCCCACATCTGTGAAATGGACTGGAGGTGCGAGCGCCGAATGTCAGTGTGCTAAGGCCTGGGAAGGGCTATGGGCCACCCCTACATGGGGGTCCAGGCCTGGGGCATTAGGGAGCAAGCCACCCTTTGCATAATGCCTTGCCTTGCACACCCAGTGGGGCAGAGCGCACCCCCCGCCGCCCCGATGGTGATCCTGACCACGTCTCATGTTTGCCCGACACTTTTCCGTTTGCAGAGTGCTTTTTACTCCATTTTGTCCTTTTGACAACTGTGGGAGGCAGGCCCAGCAGATGGGATTCTCCCCTTTAGCAGTTGAAGTCATTGAGGCTCAGGGAGGGGAGGAGTCGTGTTCTCGTCACAGAAGAAAGCTGGAATGGGGCCTCAGGTTTCTGGACCACACAGGCCAGTGCTGTTTCTCTGCTGTGCTTTATCCCCTCCACCCACCCCTGCACACCACTGTTCTCACCCCTGTCCACATTTTGCGGCGTGGGCTGACTGGCACCGCTTGTCTGGGGCCATTGGCTGTCACAGTTCACAAGGCTCAGCCCCCTTCCTGTTGGCTGGGATGGAGAATTGAGCTGCCCTGGCAAAGCTACTGCCTCGAGGGGCAGCTCCACTCCGGGGTCCCATCAGATGCAGGAGCCTGTCTTCCCCATACCCCCAAGGTCAAGGTCAGAGTCAGGGAGAGGGGCTGTGGCTTGTCCCCGTGACAGGGTGCCTCTGGGAATTGTTCACACCTTGAGGTGGCCCACCTTGGCAGTCCCTCCATGGCTGGTGCCTGGGGATGTGGCTTGGCCGAGAGCTGGGGCTGGCATCACAGCTCTGAGTTCCAATGCCTAGGGAATGGGAGTGGTTAGGCACAGTGCCACATTGAGTTGGTACAGGGGCCTCCCCTTCTGTCACCCTATAGAATCCGAGGAAACAGTCCCTTTCCCCGACCTTCTTCTAGAAGGAGGCAGCGTAAGGCAGCATTGTGTATCTGGAGGATGGGAGACCTGGCTTCTCCCTCTACCACCAGCCCACATGGGACCCAGGCCAGTCCCTTAGCCTGACTGGGCCTGCCTCGTTTTCCACCTTGGTAAATTTAGGGGGCTGCCCCTTCACTCTCAGGGTCTGTGGTCTGGACCTTGCCCTGAAGGAACTGCCGTCTCCCTTTCCCGGCAGCCAGCAGTCTTGTAATTTTCATCATTTGCTTGATATGACCACTGAGGCCTGGTGTAATTAATCTCTGGGCTCCTAGCTGAGGAGCCCTGCCTGGGCGCTCCCAGGAGGTTCCTCTGCCCTCCCCAGTGACAGTGGCAGCCCCAGCAGCAGATTGTCAGAGCCAGGTGCCTCTTGCAGCCTCCCGATTTCTTGGCTGTTTCCTGGTCCCTCCCCACCGAGAGTTTCCTCCTTCCTGCCCCTTTCTGGCTTCCCTGTCTCCCCAGACCCTGCCCCTGTTCCTCCGCTGCCTCGTTCCTGTTAACTCTTTGCAGCCAGAACTTCCTGCCCTTGATTTGTGGGGGAAGGAGTGCAGCGGGAAGCTTTTTCCCTCCCTCCTTCCTCCACTCCTGCGGCACCAGCTGCAACCCTGCTGCTTCCAGCCTTTGTCCCTTACCCAGAACTTTCCACTTCAGTGGCAGCATTCTCCTGACTCCTTTCCCTGAAAACAAGATGATCTTTCTTGCAGTCTCTCCCTCTGGGCCTTTGAAGCCCCCCCGTTCCCCAGGAATGGGTCTCTGGGATGTGTTTCTCATCTGCTTTCCTTTCCAGAGCATGGGTTTCACTTATTTGCCGTTAAGTCACCCGCCTGCCGTTACCTGGATAAATGGATTTGAAGGGAGTGTGAGCAATGCAGATTGGAATCTGTGCAGGGGAATTTGGGCTGTTAACCCAGAATGAGGTGTCCTATTAATGCACAATCAATTCCTAGTAGTAAGTTCCCGGTGACGTCAGGTGCAGGCGTGCTCCGCAGCCAGCATCTCCTCCCCGTGCCTAGGTTGCACCCAGGTGGGCTTGGCAGAGGGGTTGAGTGCTCAGGCTAGTGGGTTCGGGTTGGCTTGGCTGTTGCTTTCAGGATTATGCTCTTGCCTCAGAACACATAGCAGGAACCAAAAGCACAGTGTTGCCCTTGAGGACGCACAGCCTCCCTCACACCTGCCCCTTTTTCCCAAGCCCCTTCCCTACTCTCCTTCGGCTCCCCATAGGTCAGTTTCCGCTGCTGGATGGAGCTATATTCACGTTATTTCTACTTTGCTGCAACTGAGATACTAAAAATGAGATGTTTGTCTGCAGCTTTTTTCTAAAACAATAATATCCCTTCTCTGCTTTGCTGCTTACTGCAAAGGGCCACGTCTATGCTGGCAGAAGTGGGTTTTCTGGTATTAACATGTTGGCAGCTCTGTTCCCAGTTAGGGGCAATTTTCTGACTCTAGAGCCATCTCGTGTTTGTGATGGGGGACAACCCCCTCCTGGGAACCACAGGGCACAGAGTTCTGGAAGTTTGTTCTTGGTGCATTCTAGCGTGATGCAGATTACGGTCTCCATGTCGGCAGTAAATTGCAGGGTGTGGGTGCTCATGTCATATTTGTGAAGAAGCCGTGACATTTGACAAGGCCGCCAGAGTGCCTCTTCCCCAGCATCCCGCAAGGGAGCTGCTTTGTGGCCGACGCAACGTTCCGGAGCCCGGGCTGTGTGCCGGGCCAGCTGGCTTTTTCTCTCCACTGCTCAGGGCTTGCCTTGGACTGATGGTTTGGGCTGGTCTTTCCTATTTGGTCTGTGGCCCCATCCTTGAGCTCTGAGGATGTTGTTGGCCCCAGGGAGAGTCATTGAGAAACATTAAGAAGCCCCAGGGGACTTCCTCCTGCTGCTGGCACCTTGGTGTCAGGTTTCCTGGAAATGCCACAGGGAGCACCTCGGCCATAGCCACAAGCCCTGCTGCGCTGGCTGGTGAACGCTTGCTCATCTCCCAGGGGACGGTTCCCAGAGTGGCCGCACCAGACCTGCCAGGCCTGTAGCCTTCGTGCCAGCTCTCACCGTCCTGGCGTGGCAAAGCTTTAGCATCGCTGTCGCACGACAGGCACAGGAACCATGGCTCCTGGCTGCCAGCTGCCGGCCAAGGCTGCCTCTCATCCTGGGTTCCAGGGAAGGGGGCTGCCCGCCTCCTGCAGCCCCTGGTCAGGGGCGGGAGGGCCTCCAGGCCAGAGGCTGGGCACATGTCAGGGTCCTCTGAGCCCTGCACCCAGCTCTTTCACAGGGATCAAGGGGAGGATGGAGGGTGCTGTGGTGGGAGGCCATTTCTCAGGCAGCCTTTGGACATTTTCTTTGACACTAACTCACTGTGGGCCTTGGAGCACGTGGCCCAGCCAGCTTCCTCCAGCCTTGGTTTCCTCACCATCAGCAAGAGTGTGTTGGCCTCTGACTTGTCACTCCCTCCCGTCCACACAGCTGCAGCCTCTGACCCCGAGCAGGAGCCACCTGAGAGAGCCCAGGCCACAGAGCATGGCCTGGACTTTGCATTTCTTCTGAACCATGAGGTGCCAGAAGGGACCGGAAGTGCTCCCTCAGCACCCACTCCTTCCCTGTCACCCAGCGCTCAGTGCTGCAGCTGCTCACTTGTCTTCTGCCCCCAGCGTTGGGCTGGGCCTGCTCCAGGAGCAGCAGGAGCTGGTGCGGGCTGCCCTAGCTGCAGGGGTGCCAAGGTGGGACTGACCACTCCTTCCCAAGGCTGAGCAGGCACCAAGCACCTCTGTGCCAAGGAGCCCTTGATGCTTTGGCAGGGCAGGCTGCAGGCTCTACCCACTGGGCCCACAGTAGAGCGATGCAGTGCCTGAAGCTGGTCTGTGAGCAGGGGAGTCCCAACCACCCTGCTCAGCTCAGCCCTGGCCACAGGCCCCATCCACCAAGGCCCCATCCTCCAAGAACACAGCAAATGTGGAACAGAGGGTCGGGCAAGACCGGCCACTGTGTGATCCAGCACGGACTGTCCGTGAGCTGTGGGGCGCTGAGGAACAGGGCTCTGGCGGCTCTCTCCCATGGCCCAGCAGGCAGGGCACGGTGGGCAGCACGGCCAGCCTGGCATCTTAGGAGCCCCCCTTCTGCCGTGTCCGCCCAGGCTTTGCAAATGGCCAGTGTGATGGTGGCGATTCAGCATCTCATTGACATCCTCATTTTACAAGTGGGGAAACTGGACATTTCAACTTTGTGACCAGGTGGTAAGGGCCATTTGGAACTCAGGCACCCATCCAGCGGCCAGAGCAAAGATCAAGGCCCTTGCCCAAAAGTGTTGGGATCCTTAGGGTCCTTCCGTCTGGGACTGTTGAGGCCACTTGGTTCTCCTGATGCTCCAGAGTAGATCTTGGGAGCCACGTTCCCCTGGATCTCAGGGTTGCTGACCTGGGTGGGGGCAGGGACACGCTCTGGGCTCACTGCCACTCCAGACTCTGCCAGTATCAGGGAGCGGTGTTGGAGACAAGGTGACCCAACCCAGGAGGCTGCACCACCCCCATGCCCGCCTGTGCTTGCCACCCTGGCAGGAGCTGCCCCCAGTGGCAAGTTCTTCCAACCTGCCAGTTCCCTTGGCAGCCAGACCCATGGGAATAGACAGGAAACCCTAAAATTGCCACTTTGGGGGCCTTCCATTCAAGGACTGTGCTCAGGCCTGACCTCGTGTTTGGTTTCTTGCTGGGGGGAGGGGGGTTGTTTATTTTATTTAAAAAACATTTTTTTCTTTTTAAGGAAGAAAGTGGAGTGCTGTGGGCTGGGAAGAATGCGGTGGCCGTGCCCAGGCGTGGCTGCTGAGGGGAGAGATGGCCTCAGAGCCCCAGGTCCTGCTTCCTGCTGTTCCCAGGCGGGGACCGACAGCAGAGCCCCTGGGAAGGAGAAAGGGCCTACCCGGCAGGTTCCCCTGGCTGTCGCAGGCAGGGAAGCGAGCATGCTTCCCCCTTGGAGATTTTGTATGTCCAGTTGAGAAGTGGCAGTGGCTACTCCCTGGCTTCTAGGTGGCCATTCCCTCTGCCAAGCTGGCACCATTTTTTTTTTTTTTTTTTTTTTTTTTTGAGACAGTCTCTCAAAAAACCCAGGCTGGAGTGCAGTGACGCAATCTTGGCTCACTGCAGCTTCCGTCTCCAGGGTTCAGGTGATTCCTCTGCCTCAGCCTCCTGAGTAGCTGGGACTACAGGCGCACGCCACCACGCCTGGCTAATTTTTGTATTTTTAGTAGAGATAGGGTTTCACCATGTTGGTCAGACTGGTCTTGAACTCTTGACCTCATGATTCGCCTGCCTCGGCCTCCCAAAGTGCTGGGATTACAGGCATGAGCTACTGTGCCCTGCCAAGCTGGCATCATTTTTGCAGGCTCCTAGGAAGCAAGTCTGGGGCTCAGTGGGGCTTACTGCTGAAGCCCTGTGGCCTCCATTCCCAGGACCATGCCCAGCTCCTGGTGGGTGACCCCTACAGGCTAGAATTGCTTTGCCTGTCATCTGCATCTGCCTGTCGCTGCCTTCCGCTTGACCAGCACCTGATCATACTCATTTGACCCTCCACTGCCCCAGAAGACAGGCATTTCGGAAGACTGGCATTTTGTGTGTTTTTTTTTATTTTTTGCTTTTTTTCATCCTCTTCTGTGGACCAGAATGTCCCAGAACTCAAAAATCTGGTGCAGAACCAGAGTCCCGCCTTCCCGGCCCACCTCCCAGGTGAGATGCAGGCCCCTGGCCTTGGGATTTTCTCCACGCTCTGGTCTCCCAGTGCGTAACCTGTGCCTCAAGGGCCGCCCAGGGCCCAGGCCTCCTGTCTGCAAGTGCTGAGTGCAGGGACTGTGTCTTTCTCAGTTAAAGAGATTTTTTTTTTTTTTTTTTTTTGAGACGGAGTCTCGCTCTGTCGCCCAGGCTGGAGTGCAGTGGCCGGATCTCAGCTCACTGCAAGCTCCGCCTCCTGGGTTCACGCCATTCTCCTGCCTCAGCCTCCCGAGTAGCTGGGACTACAGGCGCCCGCCACCTCGCCCGGCTAGTTTTTTGTATTTTTTTTAGTAGAGACGGGGTTTCACCGTGTTAGCCAGGATGTTCTCGATCTCCTGACCTCGTGATCCGCCCGTCTCGGCCTCCCAAAGTGCTGGGATTACAGGCTTGAGCCACCGCACCCGGCCAGTTAAAGAGATTTTTATGAAGCCCCTGCTGTGTGTGAAACACCACAGTCTCCGTCCACCGTTTCCTGTGTCCCTGGGAGTCCCACGTGCAGGGAAAGATGTCCTTGACAGTGGCTGGTGGACATGAGCTGGCATGTGTCCTGAAGCGGTGGGTGTGCTGGCCTGGACGGGGGGCCCATCCTCGGAACTCCTGCCAGTTCTCAGAGAGCATCCTGACTCCCCGGTGGTGGGGCATTGACCCTTTTCCCATCCAGGCAGGGTCTGTTCTGAAGGAGTCATAGGATGCGAACTCAGGGTCACTTAGGCCCATCCTTGTCTTCAGTGCCCTGCTTCCTGTTGGAGACAACTTTGGAAGAGGCCACAGCCCCTCCCAGCCTCCGAGGGTGGGGAGCAGGCGAGGGGGTCACGGCCTTGGGACTGTGCTCATGGCAACCCTGCTGTGCGCGTGCTATCGTGCTATCTTGCTCGGCCTTTCCTGAGGAAGGCTCGAACCAAGTGAGATCAGGGGCCGAGGCCCGGGAGTCCACTGCAGCCCTTCCCAGAAGGACAGTGCCCAGCGGAAACGGATAGGGGCCCCCCTCTCGAGCCTGAGGCTAGTGGCCAGGCAGGGTCCACAGGCCAGGTCAGTGCTGCCTGGAGCTGCTCTCCGCAGACAGCTCTTCTGGCTGGAGCCACTGTTCTTCCAGACCCTCGGGCCCAAAGCCTGGAAGCCCTCATGGGGCTGGACTCATAACCCTTCTCCTGGTCCCCGACAGCCTGAGCCTTCTCCCACCCACCCTCTTCCCCTTCTTCCTGCCCAAGTGTTGCCTCTGCCTGGGCTTCCTCCCCGTAGCGCCTCCAGTGGAGTTGGGCTGCTGCTGCCCTGGACCGAGCCTCCTGAGTCCTGCTCTCCCACCCACTCCTTGGCTCTGAAGCCCCCCAGTTTGCAAGGCCCTGCCCTCCCCCTTGCCATGGCCTTTGTGTGCCCTCTCCCCTGCCCTGTTGGCCTCTTGCTTATCCCTGGACATACTGTCCCCTGCCTGTTCCCATGTCTACCGACCTCCCTGGCTTCGCCACCTGCCGAGATCCTGCTTGCACTCCAGGAACCCAGGGGAGTTCCGCCTTCTGCACAGAGCCTCCCCAGACCCAGAGGCGTCCTCCCCTTCCCAAGGCTTCTGCACACGATGTCTGGTATCACAGGCTCAGAACCATGCCCTGGGCAGGGCTGCTTGGAGCAGGGGGTGGCTTTGGCATGATGTACACAGTGCCTCAGGGGTAGATGTGCAGCAGGTCTTCGTGACCACAGCCTGGGTGGCCAGTCCGACCAGCCCTGGACTGGGCTCCTAGGGGCAGGCAGGGCTGGGGTGCAGAGAGGCAGGGGCCGTGCCAAGCACAGAGAATCTGGACTTGCAGATCCAAATCTCCACCAGCTGCAGTCTTTTCCCGGGAGGCCTGCTGGCGGCCCCATAGATCCTGCAGGGCCATGTGAGCATGACATGGGCTCAGGTTGTTGGCCCTACAGGCCCCCAGCCCCGCACATGCCCTCAGTATGGCAGCTACACGTTACCCTAGGAGCCCAGACTAGTGAGGACCAGATGCAGGCCTCAGCTGGCCATCGGGACAGACTGGCAGGGCTGGGCTGGAGATGGACCAGGAGAGGGCAGGAGGGGATAGTAAGGTGGTATTTGAGGCCAGGAGTGTAGCCTGTTGTGGCTCTCCCAGACAGCACTCATTGTGGGGGTGAGATAAACAGGGTGGGGGGTGTCAGGTTGGGTTTTGGGGGTCACAGTGGCCAGTCCCTCCCCTACGGCCATACCAAGCAACCCAGGGCAGGGGTCACATTTTATATCCAAGTACTAGGGACACACGACCAAGACATGGCCTTTTCTTACCATTTAAAACATTGAGATGCAGTTCATACAAAATTCATCATTTTATTATACAATTTAGTGTTTTTTAGTATATTCACCATGTTGTGCAACCCTTACCCCAAAAAGAAACCGCATCCCCACCGGCAGTCACTCCTCTCCCTCTCTCCAGTCCCCAGCAGCCGCAGATCTGCATTCTGTGTCCGTGGGTTTGTTCATGTGAGTGGACTCCCACAGTATGTGGCAACCCTTTGTGACTGGCTTCGTTCAGCCTCATGTTTTCAAGGCTTATCCGCGTTGTGGCCCCTGTCAGTGCCTCATTCCTTTTTACCGCCGAGCCATGTGCCCCTGTGTGGAGATGCCACATGTGTGTCTTTTCATCTGCTCACAAACCAGGTTTGCCTTTTGTGACTTGGCCAAGTGCCCAAAGCCAGCCGGTTGCAGCACTGGGACCAAACCCCACAGGCAGTGGGCCTCTAAGCAGGGGGCCACCTGCCGGCCACCCTGGCCTTTGGGACACAACCTGGCGGGGGCAGTGCAGGGAAAGGCTTCCTGGAAGCCGTCTGGTTTGACCTGTGGCTGGGGTGAGTGAGTATGCCCGACATGGTGGCCTCCTTCCTGGAGGGAGTGGCGACACCACCAGCAGTGCCCTCCGCTCACAGTTCTGGGCCTGCAGCCCCGACAGGCTCTGGGAGCTTCTGCTTACTGCGCTCCCCTGTCCTACAGCATCCGCAGTGTCATGCAGAAGTACCTGGAGGACCGGGGCGAGGTGACCTTTGAGAAGATCTTTTCCCAGAAGCTGGGTGAGTATGGCAGTGGCTCTGCCAGCCACCAGGCTTCACTTCTTGCCCCTACCCCAGTCAGCCCAGCCGTGCTCCCCACTCTCTGGAGATTTGGCCTCCCATCTACTCAGGGTGGAGCAGCCAGCGAGACCCCAGAGTTTGCTCCAAGTCTCTGTGACCCTGCGTGTCTCCTAGCCCCTGCCCATCGGCCCAGGGAGCCCCGTGGTGGGGGTGGGGGCCCAGAGTCTTCCAGGGCCGCCAGGGAAGTTCCTCCTTTGGGGTTTTTGTTTTTGAGAGTTGCAGCTTCCCCTTGGCGCGGCCGCAGCTGCTCTGGGCCGTTGGTAGAACTGACAGGAAGAGGCGGGGCCCTTCCTGTGGCGCCTGCCGAGCTGTGGTTGGCCCCGCCCCACCCCATGGGCCCTCTTTGTAAGCAACCTGCCTGGCGCTGGCCCTCCATTCCTCCTCCAGCTGGTGTCTGATGCCTGCTGTCAGAAGTTTCATGCGACCCACCCTGTGGACCTGGCCTGGAGGGCAGGCTTGGGGCAGGTCTCGGGAAACAGGCTCCAGCCCCACATGGCTCTGATTTGGCCTTCCTGAGAATAGGAGCTCAGCTCTGGACAGGGGGCATCCTGGCCTGATGGGATCAGGCATTGGACGTCAGCCTGGGGGAGTCGGTGTGTCAGGAAGCACAAAGTTTGGGTCCCAGGCCTGTGCCATGTGCCCTCGGGCAAGTTGCTTCACCTCTCTGAGTCTGCTGGTGTCCTCACCTGGGAGATGGGACTCATGAGTCCCACTGCACAGGCCTGTCACAGTCAGATGAGAGCACTGTGCCCACTGTGAAGCCTGGTCCCCATTCCTCAAAAGCCCTGCACTAAAGGCCAGGCAGTGAGGACTGAAGTGATGGCCACAGCTCTGACCCAGGTGCCCATGCGGTGTCCCCGAAGGCATGGGAGGCTGCCAGCTTGAGCCGGCTCACCCGTGTCAGACTGGAGGCCTGAGAAGGGCCTCTGTCCCCGGGTAGTGCTCGGGGGCCAGGTCCCTGGGCCCAGGCCCAGGCCCCTTACTCAGGCATGAGGGCACTCTATCTGGGGTCCTCTGAGAGCCCCTCCCACAGCCCACCTTGCCTTTCCAGTTCCCTGTGGCCCATACCCCTTCCATGCCCCCTGCCCTGAGGCCCCAGCCCCCAACCTCTTTCCCAGGGACTTGCCACTTGGTAGAGTAGTCCTGAGTTCCGCTTGAGCCTCTGCCACAGGCAGTGTGTCTGACCAGCTCCTTGAGCCCTAGTTTCTCCAACTGGACCCATCCTTCCTGCCTGTTTCTCAGGCCACTGTGCAGATAAGCCAGACAATGCAGTGGGGCAGGGTCCAGAGGAGTGGTGTGGCCTCTCAGAGCCCCCTGCTAACCTCCCCCCCATGCTGCAGGCTGAACTGGCCCCGGTGGCCACAGCATCCCAGGGCCCCCAGACTGGATCGCGTTGCACCTGCACAGCCCGCCCCGGTGCGGGGTATCGGCCTCACAGAGCAGGCACAGGGTCCTGGGCTGCAGTGAGTGGGGGCCCAGGTGCCAAGCCAGGGCTCCCTGATGCCAGAGCTAACACCTCTCCTCTGCCTCACCCATCGCCGTCCAGCTGCCACCTGGGGAAACAGATTTCAGGAAGAGGGTAGAAACATAGGGGCCCTGACCCAGAATCCAGGTGTCTTCAAGTTGGCAGCAGCCTTAGTGGCTGCCTGGCCCACCCCTTGCCTGGGGCCGAGACCACCTTTGCCATCTCCATAGCCAGTTCTGCCCAGGGAGCTCAACTCACACCATCTGCAATGATGGGAAGGCCTCGGAGGCATGGCTCTGTGACCTTACACTGTTGCCTTCAGGGTACCTGCTCTTCCGAGACTTCTGCCTGAACCACCTGGAGGAGGCCAGGCCCTTGGTGGAGTTCTACGAGGAGGTGAGGCCCAGAGGCCCGGGCCCTGCTCTGCCCGGAGAAAGGGAAGGAGGTTGGGGCAGCTTTGTGGAATCCACAAGCCACCTGGTGTGGGCACCCCCATTCCCTGCTGGGCTATAGATGACCTGCAGGAATCCTGTCTTCCAGATCAAGAAGTATGAGAAGCTGGAGACAGAGGAGGAGCGTGTGGCGCGCAGCCGGGAGATCTTCGACTCATACATCATGAAGGAGCTGCTGGCCTGCTCGCACGTGAGTGTCCTCGGCTGGCCCTGTGTGCTGGCCCAGAGTCACCTGCAGATTGGGAGGGGAAAAGAGGACCCTGCAGAGAATTCATGGCCACCTCTGTCTTCCCCAGCCCTTCTCCAAGAGTGCCACTGAGCATGTCCAAGGCCACCTGGGGAAGAAGCAGGTGCCTCCAGATCTCTTCCAGGTGTGTGCCTCCCGATCCCTGCCCAGGCGAAGTCACCTTGGACAGCCCCGGGTCAACGAGCCTGGTCAGCTAGGGGTGGGGCCTGGGCAGCCATGGTCTCTCGGGGCTCAGTCACCAACTTCCAGCTTCCTCCCTTAGCCATACATTGAAGAGATTTGTCAGAACCTCCGTGGGGACGTGTTCCAGAAATTCATCGAGAGGTGAGAGCGGGGCAGTGTAGGAGAGGAATGGGGAGGGAGAAGCCGCTCTCAAAAGGGTGTGGCTGGTGTGGAGGGCAGAAGCCAGCCTTCATTAGGCCCTGAGCAGGCAGGTGGCTGGCCCATCAGTGGCCCCCTTGCAAGGACTCCTGAGAGGTCAGACAGGCTGCAGGTCATCTTCTCCCACGCTGCCATCCTCAGCACCAGGCAGCTCAAAGCCCATCCCAGGCAGTCTCCTAGCTCCAGGGAGCTCCAGGGACCTAGGAGAGCCGCGCCACCTGTGCCTCTTTCCCATGGGCTGTATAGCACCTTGCTGGCCCACCCGGGCTGAGAAGCATCAGGGTCGTGGTAGGGGTGGGCCCAGGAGAGCACATAGCCCCCGTGACCCTCACAGCCAGAGTTGGTGCGGTGGGTGGGAATTGTAGGCAGATTTCAGCTAGCTTTAGGGAGCAGCTTTTTTAGGGTCACTGCTGCCCAGCCATGGAGTGAGCTCTGTGTCACTGAAGGTATGCAAGCAGGGATGGGAGACGCACTTGTCGAGGATATGGTAGCAGAAGGTCTGGGTTAAACTGGAAGACCTCGTCTCTGTGTGGATCTGATTCCAGCAGGAAGCCACAGCCAGGTGGCCGAGGGCCGTGCTGGGTACCCAAGCAGCCCTGGCTGGCACTGTGGGTGGGCAGGCCCTCAACATATCATTCCTGGAAGAGGACATTAAAGCTCGTGATGTTTCCACATCTACCCTCACGGGACCCCAGGGAGTGGCTGCTGGGTGGGGCAGGCTCACAACAGCATCATCCTTCCCACATTCTGAGTGGCCCCTGAGCCCAGATTCTTCTCTTCCAGTGATAAGTTCACACGGTTTTGCCAGTGGAAGAATGTGGAGCTCAACATCCACGTGAGTGGGCCTGGGTGGGGCATGGAAAGCTGTGCACCCTGCTGCTCCTCTCCGGGGAGCTGGGCCTGAGGCTTGGCTGGGAGTGGGGAGGTCAGGGGGTATCTGTCCTTTAGCCCCCAGGGCCGTGGCTGCGGGGGTCAGGGCCGGGATCCTGGCATGGGGAGGCTGGAGCAGGTAAGTGTGTGGCGAGGATGGCCAGGACATGGGTATGGGGACCCTGGCATGGGGCCAGCCCCTGCTGCCCAGGTGCCTCTGCCCCAGGACTGGGCCAAGGCAGCCTGTGGTGACCGCAGCTGTCACTGCCCCTCAGCTGACCATGAATGACTTCAGCGTGCATCGCATCATCGGGCGCGGGGGCTTCGGCGAGGTCTATGGGTGCCGGAAGGCCGACACAGGCAAGATGTGAGCACCCTGCTCGGCGTGGGGGAATGTCTGGGGGAGCCGGGCTCCTGGGGGCCCTGATGGGCTGGGTTCTTCACAGGGCTACCTGCTGCCCCATGCACTCCTGTCTTGCCATGCTGTTACCCCTGCAGGCTCCTCTGGCCCCAGCCCTCCCTGTCTCTTATTTGTGTCACAGGCTGGTCCTGGGTCTAGTCTTTCCCTCAAGCGTCCTCAGAGGCAGCCCTGGGCCCCTGCTCCCAGGTGTTGATTGCCGACCTCTGCTCTGCAGGTACGCCATGAAGTGCCTGGACAAAAAGCGCATCAAGATGAAGCAGGGGGAGACCCTGGCCCTGAACGAGCGCATCATGCTCTCACTCGTCAGCACCGGGGTGAGTGGGGTGGGCTGGGCTGCCGCTGAGGCTCTGGAACCCCGGGCACCCCTGCTGACTGCCCCTCCCCTCATTTCTCCCCTCCCAGGACTGCCCATTCATCGTCTGCATGTCGTACGCGTTCCACACACCAGACAAGCTCAGCTTCATCCTGGACCTCATGAATGGTGAGTGCTGGCCCTGCCCCAGGGTGGTCTGGGCCCAGGCACGGCAGGCTGGGGCAAGATGCTGAATGCTGCCTGTGGGGCTGCCTCCCTCAGGTGGGGACCTGCACTACCACCTGTCCCAGCACGGGGTCTTCTCAGAGGCTGACATGCGCTTCTATGCGGCCGAGATCATCCTGGGCCTGGAGCACATGCACAACCGCTTTGTGGTCTACCGGGACCTGAAGGTGAGCGCCTTGCTGTCCCTAGGCTGGGCCTCCGTAGCTGTCCTCTCCTTCCTCTCAGCATCCCGGCCACCAGGCCCAGAGGAGTGAGGCTCCTGGGACATGGCCGCCCCTTGTCTTCCCATCTCTGCCCCTGCCCTTCCCACCGAGCCACTCTCTGGGTCCAGGTTGTGGCTGGGGACAAGAGAGAGGACCCCACCTTTGCCCTTTCCTTGGGGAGCCATCGTCCTCTCCAGTGAAGCAGTGCCCCAGCTGGCATCTTGCCTGGCCGGGCCCCATCCTGAGTGCCCTGGGCAGCTCACTGGGCTTCCTCCACAGCCGGCCAACATCCTTCTGGACGAGCATGGCCACGTGCGGATCTCAGACCTGGGCCTGGCCTGCGACTTCTCCAAGAAGAAGCCCCATGCCAGCGTGTGAGTGCCCCCCACCCTCTCCCCCCCAACCCCTCACCACTCCCGCTCATGGCCCCCTTGCTCCCACAGGGGCACCCACGGGTACATGGCTCCGGAGGTCCTGCAGAAGGGCGTAGCCTATGACAGCAGTGCCGACTGGTTCTCTCTGGGGTGCATGCTCTTCAAGTTGCTGCGGGGGTGAGTGGCCCGTCCCAGGTGGGCAGGTGGGTCGGGGCTAAGAGAAGTTCCTCCCCAATCCAGGTGGGATGCCAGAGGAGGGGAGCCCATAGCTGCCTTGGTGTTAAGGGTGGCACCGTCCCTGACTTTGGTCACAGCTCATTCATGCTGCCTGCCTCCCTTTCCCCATTCCTGTCCTTTGACGTTGTTTTTGGCCTCTCTTGCCCAGGCATAGCCCCTTCCGGCAGCATAAGACCAAAGACAAGCATGAGATCGACCGCATGACGCTGACGATGGTGGGTGCGGGTCTCAGCGCAGGGCTGCGGAGGGGGTGGGTGGGGGAGCTCCTGTGAGTGCCAGGGCATGACTCTTGCTTCCCACCAGCCAGCAGAGATCTCGGCCACTGACCCCTACTCTGGCCTCCGAGGCAGACCTCCTGCCCCTAGGCTCTTGTCCTCCCCTTGCTGTTGGAGCACCTGACAGATGGAAGCTGCGCCCCATCTGTCCCTCTGCCGGGGGCTTGGACCCCTCTCTCCCCTGAGCTGGGATGGGGTCGAGGGCTCTTCCTAAGCCCCTGCTAATGTCCCACTCCTCTCTAAAGGCTGTGGAGCTGCCCGACTCCTTCTCCCCTGAACTCCGCTCCCTGCTAGAGGGGCTGCTGCAGAGAGACGTCAACCGGAGACTGGGCTGCCTGGGCCGAGGGTGAGTGCCCTGGCGCCTTGGGCATGCTGCCGGCTGTGCCCCCATGAGGACAAGGGCTGTGTCCCGTCACCTGGAACCCCCTCCAAGGTCGCAGCCTCCTTGGAGGAGCTCACAAGTTGGGGCATGGCCAGCCCTGTCCAATGTTCTCAGGGTGGAGGGGCTGCCCTGGGGGTTGGAGCTGCTGGAACCAGCTGGTAACTGGCTTCCAGAGGGGCCCTTGTCACAGACAATGATAATAGCAGCTTTTTATGTTTATTGAACATTTATTAAGCACTGGGCATAGGGTTGCAAAATTTACCAATGTTAAAACCCACAACCCTATGATGTAGGAACTTCTGTTCTCCCATTTGAGAGATGAGGAAACAGCTCAAGCTTAAGGAACTTGCCCAAGTTCACAGAGCCAGAAAGTGGCTCAACCAGGAGTTAAGCCCAGGGCTCAGGGTGGGGCTGAGCCCAGATGACTGGCCTCTCCCCGCAGGGCTCAGGAGGTGAAAGAGAGCCCCTTTTTCCGCTCCCTGGACTGGCAGATGGTCTTCTTGCAGAAGGTAACAGTCTGCGGCAGGGACTGGGGGTGCTCTGCAGTCCCACCCCCGAGCTAATGCCCTGTTCTGCTGCAGTACCCTCCCCCGCTGATCCCCCCACGAGGGGAGGTGAACGCGGCTGACGCCTTCGACATTGGCTCCTTTGATGAGGAGGACACAAAAGGAATCAAGGTACTGGGCCTTGCCTGGCCTCTTGTACCTGGGCTCTGATCCTGGCCTGGGGGAGGATCCCTGTCCCTTCTTATCACCCGTGAGACCCTGTGCCAGCCCTGCCAGCTTGTAGGCCTCAGCTCCTCCTCAGCCAACTTCCCTGGGGGTGGCAGTTGCACTGACCATCCCTACCCAGGGCCCTGGGTCTGGGCAGCCTGTGGCTGATGGTATTCCGGCATCTCTGTCCATTCATGTGCCCCTGCCCCATCCACCTGGTAAAGTTACTGGACAGTGATCAGGAGCTCTACCGCAACTTCCCCCTCACCATCTCGGAGCGGTGGCAGCAGGAGGTGGCCGAGACTGTCTTCGACACCATCAACGCTGAGACAGACCGGCTGGAGGCTCGCAAGAAAGCCAAGAACAAGCAGCTGGGCCATGAGGAAGGTGAGGGTCGCCGGCTGCTGCGGCACCAGGCCCCTGCCTGCTTAGAAGGGAGCAGCTGGCTCGGGTTTAAGGAACTCGCCCTGGATCACAGCCAGAAAGTGGCGGCTCTGGGATTGAAACTCAGGCTGGGGCCGGGCGTGGTGGCTCACGCCTGTAATCCCAGCACTTTGGGAGGCCAAGGAGCGCAGATCACTTGAGGTCAGGAGTTTGAGACCAGCTTGGCCAACATGGTGAAACCCTGTCTCTACCAAAAAATACCAAAAAAAATTAGCCGGGCATGGTGGCACGCGCCTGTACTCCCAGCTACCCGGGAGGCTGAGGCGGGAGGATCGCTTGAACCTGGGAGGTGGAGGTTGCAGTGAGCCAAGATTTTGCCACAGCCCTCCAGCCTGGGCAACAGAGTGGAGACCCTGTCTGAAAACAACAAAAAAGAAACCCAGGTGGGGCCGGCTGAGTCTCCTCTGTCTCTCACCTCAGACTACGCCCTGGGCAAGGACTGCATCATGCACGGCTACATGTCCAAGATGGGCAACCCCTTCCTGACCCAGTGGCAGCGGCGGTACTTCTACCTGTTCCCCAACCGCCTGGAGTGGCGGGGCGAGGGCGAGGCCCCGGTAAGGAGCCCGTGCGGGGGTCTGGGAGCTGGGCTTCCAGGTGGCCGGCCGGCCCGGCTCTTACCCGCACCACCCATCCCTGGCCCTGCAGCAGAGCCTGCTGACCATGGAGGAGATCCAGTCCGTGGAGGAGACGCAGATCAAGGAGCGCAAGTGCCTGCTCCTCAAGATCCGCGGTGGGAAACAGTTCGTTTTGCAGTGCGACGTGAGTGGGGGCTGGGCTGGGGGTGGGAGGGCCAAGGGGCCAGGTCAGGCAGGCTGGGGAGAGCCCCAGCTAACAGAGCTGGGCTTGGCATGTGTAGAGCGACCCTGAACTGGTGCAGTGGAAGAAGGAGCTGCGTGACGCCTACCGCGAGGCCCAGCAGCTGGTGCAGCGGGTGCCCAAGATGAAGAACAAGCCGCGCTCGCCCGTGGTGGAGCTGAGCAAGGTGCCGCTGGTCCAGCGCGGCAGTGCCAACGGCCTCTGACCCGCCCGCCTGCCTTTTATAAACCTCTAATTTATTTTGTCGAATTTTTATTATTTGTTTTCCCGCCAAGCGGAAAAGGTTTTATTTTGTAATTATTGTGATTTCCTGTGGCCCCAGCCTGGCCCACCTTCCCCGGGAGGGGCCTGCTTGCCTCAGCTCCTGCTGCACCAACCCAGCCGCTGCCCGGCACCCACCGTCCTGACCCCAGGGGCTGCCCACTCCCAGTGTCTTCCTGTGGGGGAAGAGCACAGCCCTCTCGCCCCTTCCCTGAGGGATGATGCCACACCAAGCTGTGCCACCCTGGGCTCTGTGGGCTGCACTCTGTGCCCACGGGCACTGCTGAGTGGCCCAGCCTCCCTCACTGGGGTGGGCGCAGCACAGGGATCCGACTGAATTTTCCCACTGCACCCCTCCTGCTGCAGAGGGGCAGGCCCTGCACTGTCCTGCCCCACAGCGTTGGTGAGAGGAGGGGCCTGTTGTCTCCCTGGTCCCCAAGGCCTCCCACAGTGACTCGGGCTCCTGTGCCCTTATTCAGGAAAAGCCTCGGTGTCACTGGCTGCCTCCACTCCCACTTCCCTGACACTGCAGGGCTCGGCTGAGAGGGTGGCATTGGCGGCAGGTGCTGCTACCCTCCCTTCTGTCCCCTCTTGCCCCAACCCCCAGCACCTGGGCTCAGGGACCACAGCAAGGCTACTGTGGGTTGGGCCATACTGGCCTCGCCTGGCCTGAGGTCTCCCCGATGCTGGGGCGGGTGCGACCCCTTCTGCCCAGGACGGGGCCGGCCAGGTGGGCGGGCAGCACATCAAGGAGGCTGGCTGGGGACTGTCAGTGTGCCCCCCACCCCGGCCCATCAGTGTACCCTTGCCCAGGCTGGCCAACCCCACAGCCCACGTCCTGTCAGTGCCGCCACCTTGGGGCGCCGCCTCGCCCACCGCATGCCCCCTCGTGCCAGTCACGCTGCCTGTGTGGTGTCGCGCCTTCTCCCCCCCGGGGCTGGGTTGGCGCACCCTCCCCTCCCGTCTACTCATTCCCCGGGGCGTTTCTTTGCCGATTTTTGAATGTGATTTTAAAGAGTGAAAAATGAGACTATGCGTTTTTATAAAAAATGGTGCCTGATTCGGCTGTCTCAGACTCTTTGTACCTGGTGACTGCTTTTCAGCCTCTGCTGGGCTGGGGCCTGAGCGGGAGGGTCTCGGTGGTACCAGGTCTCCACCACCACCACGGCTTCCAAGGTGGCCTGCTGGGGCCCAGGCCATCTTCCAGGTGGGGTGAGGCAGTGAGTCCCACTCCCCGTCCTGCCCTTCCCAGCTGGCAGTCCTCCCGCCTAGTGGCTGTCCAGTGCCCATTCCTCACCTTTTCTCAGGGAGGAGAGAGCAGCTTCTGCCACTTACCAGGTAAGTAGGAGGAGGTGCCAGCAGTGTTACATCTGGTGCAGTGTCTGGGCTGACTGCGACCTTCTCAGGCCCACAGAACACCCCTGCACAGCAGGCTCCAAGCTGACGCCCCTCCCCAGAAACAGTCACAAGGCATGTCTGCTCTCTAGATCGCGCCGCAGGCCCTTGGCCATCTCTGGCTTCAGCCTCCTCTCTGTTCTCACTGCACAGCCCTAGTAGGGGTCCCTGAGGCCTGAGGGGAACCCCAGCACTAGGCCTCTCCTGTACCCAGAGGCTTCTGGTCAACTTCCCTTTCCTCATGTCCCTGGCCTGCGGGCCCCCGGGGTGACTACACAGATGGGTGGTGTTGCCCACTCCACACAGGGCTTTGCTGGGCATGGCTGGGGCCCATGGCCAAAGCACAGCATGCCAGGCAAAGAAGGGAGGCAGGCATCTGGGCAGGGTACTCTGGGCTGAATACAAAAGAGTCAGGGGCAGTGGCTTTTGAGTCAGGCCTCCAGCATTGGTGTGGGAAGGAAGGAGGACATTTCTGAGGCAGGGAAGAGCCAGGCACTCATGAGTGGCCCAGGCTGGCCGGAGGACTATGGGAAGGAGCCATGCCTGGAGGCCCTGAATGCCTGGCTTAACCTATTCCAGAGCCAGGTGTGTGCTTGGGGACTGTAGAATGAAGATACAAACGACATGGAGTCCAGACCGGCCGTGCTCAGGGAGCCCTTGAAGGCGCTGAACAGGGCTGAGGGTAGTGAGAGCTGGCTCTAAAGTGACTGCTTGGTTACTGAGTGCAGGATGTGGGGAGGGAGGCGAAGGACAGGAGGCAGGGAGACAAACCGCTGCAGTGGGAGAGGAGGAGATGAAAAGAGGGCAAATGGGAAGAATGTGGTCCAGCAGTAACAGGCTGGACTTGGGGCTGAGCGAGGCAGGAGTCTGGGAAAGGGTAGGTGTGGTTGGGTTGGCTTCAGACACACTGATGGGATAGCATGGGACCCCTGGGCACAGAGATGTCCTGGAGTAAGCTGAAATGTGGACTTGGGGATGGCATCAGGGTGACAATGGGAATGGACAGGCTCTCTTCCAGGGACGTGGGGTCAGGGAGAGAGAAAAGGCCGTGGAAGAGGGTTGAGAAGGCACTGTCATGGAATTAAGGGCCAGTGGAAAGCTGTGTTCAAGATGGCAGAAATCAGGAGAGGCTGGAACCAAGAAAGTCCTGTCGGGTTGAGTTTGGGGAGGGCTCAGGGAAGGGACGGCCTCTTTGAGAAAAGTGGTGGCCAGGGAGGGTTGCAGCAGTGGTGAGCAGGTGAGCTGGTCTGACAGCTCTGGACATTCAGAAGCCTTCGGGCTGCTATCAACCCCAGGACCTCACGGATGACACTATAGCGTGGGGTGGCAAAGTGATCCCACATGGCACAGGTGCCGTGTGATTACAAGGAGAAGGCGGGGTAAAAATGGCAATCAGGCCTTCCAGCCCAGAGTCTCAGAACTGAGGACGCCCTACAGCAGGAGGTGATGCTCAAGCTAGCTGGCCCTCCTCAATCAAGCTATCCTGCCATGTTCCACGTAGGGAAACGGAGAGCAGAGGGTCAGCCTTGGCCACCTAACAAAACCAGGGCCCAAGACCCCAGGCTGGGCCTCCAGTAATCAAGGGCCGGAACTTAGCTGACGGAGGCCTGCACCCTAGTTCCGGTGTGGGTGGAGGGGCCGGCCCTGATTTCGAAACTCGTCTTCCTCTCCTGACGCTGGCAGCCAAGTGCAGCCTCTGCAAAAGGGACTCGTGCGGCAGGCGAAGGCAGCCGTTCGCCGCGGGCGGTCCTCCGCCGGGACGGCTCTGCCGCTGCCTGGGCCTGCGCCCCTCTCTCCCCGAACTCCTATCCCTGACTTCAGGGCCCCGGGGGCCGCCTCCCCACATCGCTAGGCCTGCAGACACCGGCCAAGTGCCAGGGGAAGGTGCTTCCCACTCAGCCGGCGAGCACTTAGTGGCGTCTGCTAGTTGCTCGTCTCCAGGATAGGTGCTCCGTGATGCGAGGGGAGCCGGGGCGCCCCACTTCACCCGCAACCCCCGGCAGAGTCGGTGACCGCGGGACCTGGGGTAGGAAGACCGGGGCAAGCAAGGGGATCCGCGAGGGAAACGCAGGTATCACGGCTGTAGCAGGACCGCGGCCCGCCGCGCACGCGCGCGCAAGACCCAGGGGACCAGTGCCCGCCCCACTCGGGCCCCGCCTTTCCCTTCCGGACCCGCCACCGGGGGTCTGCGCAGGACTCGGGGCGCCTCCTGCGGGCCGCGGGAGGAGCTGTAACCAGGTCTCGCCCTCCAGGCCGCCCCAGCGGACCCGGGCCCGACCGAGGTCGGGGTGCAGACCCAAGGTCGGGCATCTCCTCGGGCGCGCGGGCCCCAGCGCGCGCTGGCCTGGCCGCGGTTGCCATGGTTGCGGGGGGACGGGGCGCACGCGAAGCCCCGCCCCGGCCCGGCGCAGCCCCGCCCGCCCCGCTGCCCGCTCCGCCCTCCCTGCCGTCCGCGCTGCCGCCGCCGCCGCCGCCGCCGCCGCCGCCGCTACTGCTGCGGGGGCCGCGGGGGGCGCAGCTGGGGCGCGGCTCGGAGGGGAGGCTAGGGGGCCGTGCCAGGCTAGAAGCCGAGGCGGGGCCGGGATGCGGCGCTGAGGCCCAGCATGGCCAGCCCGTGCCCCACCTTCCCGCTGCACCGGCTCGTCTGGGCGAACCGGCATCGCGAACTGGAGGCCGCACTGCACAGCCACCAGGTGAGGCCCCGCTGAGGCACCCGGCCCGTCCCCCGGGTCCCCCACCCAAGGCTGTGGCCTCCGTCCTGGAGGCCGCCCGCCCCTGCTCAGCTCCGCAGCGACATCCTGGGCCTTCCTCCCCTGCACAATCCCAAGCCCAGATCACCGGCCCCTCGCGCTGGAGCCTCTGGCCTCGTCTATCCTGCGCTGGGCCTTGCCCTGCTCGCCCGAACTCGCTTCCGTTTCCCCTCTAAGCCAGGCTGAGAACGAGAACCCTGGTCCTCGTCCCCAGGCTCCGACAAACTCCTGACATCCTACACCTCTGCCTGACCAGGCCCCGCCGCCAGACCCCCGGCTCTGCCCCTGCCCTCCCTCCTGCCCTCTCCTCTCCCCTGCCAGGCCACTCTCTGCCATCTCCCTGGTCAGTCTGCCGTCCTTGTTTCCCACAGCGATTCCCAGCTCTGCTCGCCCTGGCAGCTTCCCTGCCTTGCCCTCTTCTCTCCTGCCCTTTTTGAGTGTCCCGTCTCCCCCAGCACGACATTGAACAGGAGGACCCCCGCGGGCGGACCCCGCTGGAGCTGGCCGTGTCTCTGGGAAACCTGGAGTCTGTGAGAGTGCTCCTTCGACACAATGCCAACGTGGGCAAAGAGAACCGCCAGGGCTGGGCAGGTACTGCAGAGGACAGGGGCTCCCCCTGAGGCTGGCAGGCGGGGGGCAGTGAGCAGCCAGGCCTGGGGTCATCTGGAGGGCTCCCCTCAGCAGCCTGGTGCCCGCAGTCCTGCAGGAGGCAGTCAGCACTGGAGACCCTGAGATGGTGCAGCTGGTGCTCCAGTATCGGGACTACCAGAGGGCTACACAGAGGCTGGCGGGCATTCCGGAACTGCTCAACAAACTTCGCCAGGTACAGCAGGGCACAATTATGGAGGTAGGGTACCATGGCAGGGCATCACCTGGTTACTGTGCCAGGCCTTGCCTTGGAAAGGCACCCAGTTTGTGCAGTGTGCCTCCTGCCACCAGCGAGGAGGTCTATCTTGACCCCAGCTCAGGGTCACGTAGGAAAGAAAGACGGCCAGGCTCATGTGGGAGACACTGGGCCCTTTGGAAAAGAAGCCTTGTCAGCTTTGGGCCTCCTGAAGAATGCAGATTACCTGGAGCGGGGACTTCAGATTGACTCCCTGGATTATGGCCTGAGCCCCTGGAATACCTGCTACTATGCACCCTTCTGGAAGCACGCAGAGGGGCCTGGCTGGCAGAGCATACTACCTCATACCCCCTACCCAAGGAGCAGGCTCAGAGGGAGCCACTGTGCCCCCTTCACAGAGTAGGACTCTGAGACCCAGTGGAAGCAAAGGCTCCCCAGTGCCCTGCACAGGCTCATGGCCAGGTTGGGGCTGGCCCTCCACTTCCAGGTGCTTACAGCCTCATTGCCCGAAGACCATTGTAGGGCCCCACTTGGCCCACTCTCTCTTGGGCAGAGTGGTTGGGCGTAGTGGAGCCATAGCAGTGCATCCAGACTTGATGAAGGGTCAAGTGTTGTGGCTCACGCCTGTAATCCCAGCACTTTGGGAGGCCAAAGTGGGAGGATCACTTGAGCCCAGGAGTTCAAGACCAGCCTAGGCAACATGGCGAAACCCTGTCTCTACAAAAAATACAAAAATTAGCTGGGAGTGGTGGCACACACCTGTGGTCCCAGCTACTCAGGAGTCTGAGGTGGGAGAATCACCTGAGCCCAGGGAGGCAGAGGTTGCAGTGAGCTGAAATTGCACCACTGCACTCCAGCCTGGGTGACAGAGCAAGTCTCAAAAAAAAAAAAAAAAAAAAAGAGAAGGGCTGGGCTGTCTGTGGACAAGGGGCTTCTGGGCCTGCTGGAGACAGCAGCAGGCAGGACCCTGACGAGCAGCTCTGGTTTCTCTTAGGCCCCTGATTTCTACGTGGAGATGAAGTGGGAGTTCACCAGCTGGGGTGAGTGGGGACCTCTGGGCTCCCAGGGATTTGGGGTGGGGCTTTTGGGAAGACCCCCAGTGACCCCTGTGCACCCTGCAGTGCCCCTTGTGTCCAAGATGTGCCCGAGTGATGTGTACCGCGTGTGGAAGCGGGGTGAAAGCCTGCGAGTAGACACCAGCCTCCTGGGCTTCGAGCACATGACCTGGCAGCGAGGCCGGAGGAGCTTCATCTTCAAGGGCCAGGGTGAGCTCTGGACACACTCACTGCAGCATCTCGGCCCTCAGGTTCTCCCGCGGCTTGGGAGGGCAGTGCTGCCCTTTCTCTCCACTTTCCAGATGTGGAAGCTGAGGTTGGGGAAGGAGGGGGATCCAGGGGCCAAGGCTGACCCACTTGGCAGCAGGCAGCTGAGAGTACATGATCGCCCTCTCTGCGCTGCTGGCATCCAGCTCTGATTTGCACCCCCTCTGTCCACCCCCGCCGGCCGGCAGAGGCAGGAGCCCTGGTGATGGAGGTGGACCATGACCGGCAGGTGGTGCATGCGGAGACACTGGGGCTCGCTCTGCAGGAGCCCGAAGCACTGCTGGCCGCCATGCGGCCCAGCGAGGAGCATGTGGCCAGCCGCCTCACCTCTCCTATCGTCTCCACCCACCTGGACACTCGTAATGTGGCCTTTGAGAGGTCGGTCGGGGCCTGGCACACCGTGGGTGGGATGGGGACAGACAGCAAGAGCCACCCTTAATGAGGGCAGGGCGATCCTTGAAGACCCTGGTTCAGGCCTCTGGGCTCACTCACCAGGGGCTGCTCAGGGGCAGGCGGGTTGCTGCAGCCCGTGTCTCACTCAGACTGCCGGGGTAGTCGGGCTCCTGTGGCCACCTTTGTAGGGAGGGGTCAGGTCAAGATGTCCCCAGTTTCTTGACTTCTGACCTCATATGCTTTCCCATTAAGACAAAGATTTAGGCTGTGGTTCACGGCAGCTATTTGCACCAATGTTGGCTTGTCATTGGTGTGGCTGTGTTGGGGGCAGAATCCTTTGTGGGTAGCCTAGGAACCTGACCCTTCCAGCAAGAGCTTCTCTGACAACATATGCCCCCTCTTGCCTTAACAGTCAATGGAAACATTAAAAAAAAAAAAAAGCTTTATTGAGATACAAACTCATATACCATATACATCACCCATTTAAAGCATACAGTTCAATGACTTTTAGTATATTTATTCACAGATTTGTACATCACCACAGTCAATTTTAGAACATTTTTATCACCTCACAAAGAAACCCCCCACCCTTGAGCTAACTCTTCGCCAAACTCCTCATCCCCTCTCCCAGTCCTGAGCAACCACTAATCTACTTTCTGTTTCTGTAGAATTCTCTATTCTGAGTTCTCATATGAATGGAATTTTATAGTATGTTGCCTTTTGTGTCTGGCTTCTTTCACTTAGTGTAATATATTCAAGGTTCATCCAAGTTGTAGCATGTAACTACTTCATTCCTTTTTGTGGTCATTGTATGAATATACCATATCTTGTTTATTGATTAGCCCATCAATAGACATTTGGGTTATTTGCATTATTTGGCGATTATGAATAATGCCACTCTTAAGTATTCATGTGCAAGTTTTTGTGTAGACATATGTTTTTTTTTTTTTTTTTTTTTTTTTTTGAGACAGAGTCTGGCTCTGCCGCCCAGGCTGGAGTGCAGTGGCCGGATCTCAGCTCACTGCAAGCTCCGCCTCCCGGGTTCACGCCATTCTCCTGCCTCAGCCTCCCGAGTAGTTGGGACTACAGGCGCCCGCCACCGCGCCCGGCTAGTTTTTTGTATTTTTTAGCAGAGACGGGGTTTCACCGTGTTAGCCAGGATGGTCTCGATCTCCTGACCTCGTGATCCGCCCGTCTCGGCCTCCCAAAGGTAGACATATGTTTTAATTTCTCTTTCATATGTTTTCATTTCTCTTGGGTATATACCTAAGAGTAGAATTGCCAGGTTATTGATAACTCATTAATTGAGAAACTGCCAGACTGTTTACCAAAGGAGCTGTACTGGTTTACATTCCTACCAGCAGCATGTGAGGGTTCCAGTTTCTCCACATCCTCATCAGCACTTGTTATTATTCACTCATTTGTTTTCGGAATCCAGCCAGCCTAGGGGGTGAGAAGTGATAGCTCACTGTGATTTTGATTTTCCTTTCCTTGATGACTAATGATGTTGCGCATCTTTTCATGTGCTTGTGTTTATTGGTCAGTTGTATATCTTTGCAGAAATGTCTATTCAGATCCTTTACCCGTTTTTTATTTAATTTAATTAACTTATTTTGAGATGGGGTCTGGCCTTTCACCCAGGATGGAGTGCAGTGACATGATCATGGCTCATTGCAACCTCGACCTCCCAGGCTCAAGTGATCTAAGTAGCTGGAACTACAGGTTCATGCCGCCATGCCCAGCTAATTTTTAAATTATTTGTAATTATTTTATTATATCATTTAATTATTTTGTTTAGTTATTTGTAGAGACAGGGTCTACAGACTGATCTTGAACTCTTAGGCTCAAGCGATCTGCCTACCTTGCCCCCCAAAGTGCTGGTATTACAGGCATGAGCCACCACACCTGTCCCTTTACCCATTTTAAAAATTGGGTTGTCTTTTTGTTATTGAGTTGTAAGAGTTTTATAATTTTAGCTGTTACACTTACGTCTTTGAGCCATTTTAAGTTGATTTTTGTGTATAGTGGAAGGTTCTCTTCCATGTGACTATCCAGTTGTCCTAGCCCCCTTTATTGAAAAGACTATGCTTTTCCCACTGAATGGTCTTGTCACCCTTGTTGAAAATCAGTTGACCATAGATAAATGGGTTACTTTCTGGCTCCCAAGTTAGTTCCATTGGTCTACATGTCTGTCTTTATGCCAATATTATACTACCTTAATCACTATTGCTTTGCAGTAAGTTTTGAAATTGGAAAGTGTGTCTTCCTACTTTGTTTTGCTTTTTCAGGGTTATGTCAATATTTTGGGACCCTTGCATTTTATATGAATTCTATTTTCTTTTTTCTCACAACCCAGTGTAGGCAGAATATATGAATTCTAGATTCAGCTTGTCAATTTCTACAGTCAGATGGGCTTCTGATAGGGATTGCACTGAATCTATAAAGCAGTTTGGGGAATAGTACCATGTAAACAATGTTAAGTCTTCTAATCCATGAACATGGGATGTTTTTCCGTTTATTTGGATCTTCTTTAATTTATTTCAACATTATTTTATAGTTTTCAGAGTGTAAGCTTTGCACTTTTGTTACATTTATTCTCAAGTGTTTTATTCTTTTATTGTTTCTTTTTTTTGAGATGGAGTCTCACTCTATTGCCCAGGCTGGAGTGCAGTGGCATGATCTCGGCTCACTGCAACCTCCACCTCCTGAGTTCAAGCGATTCTCCTGCCTCAGCCTCCCAAGTAGCTGGGATTACAGGTGCCCACCACCACGCCCGGCTAATTTTTGCATTTTTAGTAGAGACAGGGTTTCACCGTGTCGGACCAGGCTGATCTTGAACTCCTGACCTCAGGTGATCTGCCTACCTCAGCCTCCCAAAGTGCTGGGATTACAGGTGTGAGCCACCGCGCCCGGCCACGAAGTGTTTTATTCTTTTTGATACAATTATGAATCAAATATTTTTCTTGGCCAGGCATGGTGGCTCACGCCTGTAATCCCAGCACTTTGGGAGGCCAAGGTGGGTGGATCATGAGGTCAGGAGATCAAGACCATCCTGGCCAACATGGTGAAACCCTGTCTCTACTAAAAATACAAAAAATTAGCCAGGCATGGTGGCGGGTACCTGTAGTCCCAGCCACTCAGGAGGCTGAGGCAGGAGAATAGCATGAACCTGGGAGGCGGAGCTTGCAGTGAGCCGAGATCGCACCACTGCACTCCAACCTGGGTTACAGAGCAAGACTCTGTCTCAAAAAAAAAAAAAAAAAAAGTGGTTAGAGCAGGCTGGGCATAGGGGCTCATGCCTGTAATCCCAGAACTTTGGGAGGCTGAGGCGGCCAGATCACTTGAGGTCAGGAGTTTGAGACCAGGCTGGCTAACATGGTGAAATATCATTTCTACTAAAAATACAAAAACAAAAAAAAATTAGCCAGGCATGGTGGTGAGTGCCTGTAGTCCCAGCTGCTTGGGAGACTGAGGCACAAGAATTGCTTGAACCCAGGAGGCAGGAGGCAGGGGTTGCAATGAGCCCAGATTGCACCACTGCACTCCAGCCTGGGTGACAGAGCAAGACTCCATCTAAAACAATAAACAAATAAATAAATAAATAAATAAAAAAGAAAAGAAAAGTGGTTAGAGCAGACATCTTTTATTCTTGTCTTGTTCCTGATCTTAGGGGAAAAGCATTCAGTCTTACCATTAAGTATGATATTAGTTGTGAGTTTTCGATAGATACCCTTCATCAGGTTAAGGTAATTGCCTTCCATTCCTCGTTTTTAGAGTATTTTTTATCATAAAAGGACGTTGGATTTTGTGAAATGCTTTTTCTGTGTTTATTGATATGACCATGTGCTTTTTTAAAAAATTCTATTGATACATTACATCAATTGACCTATGGATATTGAACCAACCTTGCATTCCTGTGATAAGTTCCACTTGGTTGTGGTGTATAATTATTTTCATATGTTGCTAGATTTGGTTGCCTCGTATTTTGTTGAGGATTTTGTGTCCATATTCACAAGCAATATTGGTCTGTAGTTTTCTTGTGATATATGTCTGCTTTTGGTATCTGGGTGATGCCTCATAAACTGAAGTGGGAAATGTCACGTCTTTGTCTATTTTTTCGAATAGTTTGCAAATAATTGGTATTAATTCGGCTTCAAAAGATTGGTAGGATTCAGTGGTGAAGCCATTTGGGCCTGAGCATGTGTGTGTGTGTGTGTGTGTGTGTGTGTGTGTGTGTACTTTTTTGTTGTCGTGTTTACCAGTCAGTCTCTTGACTTGTTATCCGTCTATTCAGATTATCTATTTATTCTCAAATTAGTTTTGGTGGCTTGTGCCTCACTAGGAATTTGTCCATTTCATCTAAATTATAAAATTTGTTGGTGTACAGCTATTCATTATATCCTTTTATAATGCTTTTTATTTCTGTTGCTCCTCTCTTTCATTTCTGATTCTGGTATGTAATTTTCGTCTTTTTTTTTTTTTTTTTTGAGACAGAGTCTTACTCTGTCACCCAGGCTGTAGTGCAGTGGCATGATAAGAGCTTACTGCAGCCTTGAACTCCTGGGCTTAGGTGATCCTTCAGCCTCAGCTTCCCAAGTAGCTGGGACTACAGGCATGCACCACCGAGCCCAGCTAATTTTCTTTTTTTGTAGAGATGTGGTCTCACTATGTCATCCAGGCTGCTTTTGAACTCCTGGCCTCAAACAATCTTCCTGCCTTGGCCTCCGAAAGCACTGGGATTACAGGTGTGAACCACCGCCCCCAGCCAAGTCTTCTCTCTCTTTTTTCCCCACTGTGGTCAACCTAGCTAAAGGTTTGTCAATTTTGTTGATGTTTTCAAAGAGCCAGCTTTTGGTTTCATTAATTTTCTCTATTATTTTTCTATTCTCTATTTCGTTAATCTTTACTGTAATATTTATTATTTCTTTCTGCTCTTTCTGGTTTAGTTTGCTCTTTTTCCATTGTCTTAACGTGGAAGGTTAGGTTAAGGTTATTGATTTGAGATCTTCTTTCTTTCTTTTTTTTTTTTTTTTTTTTTTTTGAGATGGAGTCTCGCTCTGTCGCCCAGGCTGGAGTGCAGTGGCCGGATCTCAGCTCACTGCAAGCTCCACCTCCCGGGTTTACGCCATTCTCCTGCCTCAGCCTCCCGAGTAGCTGGGACTACAGGCGCCCGCCACATCGCCCAGCTAGTTTTTTGTATTTTTTTTAGTAGAGACGGGGTTTCAACATGTTAGCCAGGATGGTCTCGATCTCCTGACCTCGTGATCCGCCCATCTCGGCCTCCCAAAGTGCTGGGATTACAGGCTTGAGCCACCGTGCCTGCCCGAGATCTTCTTTCTTAATATAGGCATTCACACATATTATATTACATTTACACTCCTAGGCATGTCTGTCTTTTCTTTTTTTGACATGGGGTCTCACTCCATCGCCCAGGCTGGAGTGCAGTGTCGTGATCTCAGCTCACTGCAACGTCCGCCTCCCAGGCTCAAGTGATCCTCCCACCTCAGCCTCCTGAGTAGCTGGGAACACAGGCACCAGCTAATTTTTTCTGTTTTTAGTAGGGAAGGGGTTTCACCATGTTGCACAGGCTGGTCTCGAACTCCTGTGCTCAAGCAATCTGCTGCCTCAGCCTCCCAAAGTGCTGGGATTACAGGCGTGAGCCACTGGGCCTGGCCTTTACCTGTGTCTCATAAGTTTTGATATGTTGTGTCTTTATTCCTGTTTATCTCAGAGTATTATTTATTCCTGTTTATCTCAGAGTATTTTCTGATTTCTCTTTTGATTTATTATTTGAGACATTGGCTATTTGGGAGTATGTTGTTTACTTTGCACATATTTGTGAGTTTCCAAAGTTTTTTTTCTGCTATTGATTTCTAATTTCATTCCATTGTGGTTGGAAAACATACCTTGTATGACTTCTGTCCTTTCAATTTTATTGAGGTTTTCTTTCTTTCTTTTCTTTTCTTTTTTTTTTTTTTTTTTTTTTTTTGAGATGGAGTCTCACTCTGTCACCCAGGCTGGAGTGTAGTGGCACTATCTCTGCTCACTGCAAGCTCCACCTCCTGGGTTCACGCCATTCTCCTGTCTCAGCCTCCCAAGTAGCTGGGACTACAGGCACCTGCCACCACGCTCGGCTAATTTTTTGTATTTTTTAGTAGATACAGGGTTTCATCATGTTTGCCAGGATGGTCTCAATCTCCTGACCTCATGATCCACCCGCCTCAGCCTCCCAAACTGCTGGGATTACAGGCATGAGCCACCGCGCCCAGCCTTATTGAGGTCTTTTTTTTTTTTTTTTTTTTAAGACGGAGTCTCGCTGTGTCTCCCATACTGGAATGCAGTGGTGCGATCTCAGCTCACTGCAAGCTCCACCTCCTGGGTTCACGCCATTCTCCTGCCTCAGCCTCCTGAGTAGCTGGGACTACAGTCGCCCGCCACCACGCCCAGCTAATTTTTTGTATTTTTAGTAGAGACAGGGTTTCACCGGGTTAGCCAGGATGGTCTCGATCTCCTGACCTCGTGATTTGCCCGTCTTGGCTTCCCAAAGTGCTGGGATTACAGGCTTGAGCCACCACGCCCGGCCGGTTTTCTTTTTTTTCTTTTTTTTTTTTTTTTTGAGACGGAGTCTCGCTCTGTCACCCAGGCTGGAGTGCAGTGGCCGGATCTCAGCTCACTGCAAGCTCCGCCTCCCGGGTTCACGCCATTCTCCTGCCTCAGCCTCCCGAGTAGCTGGGACTACAGGTGCCCACCACCTCGCCCAGCTAGTTTTTTGTATTTTTTTAGTAGAGACGGGGTTTCACCGTGTTAGCCAGGATGGTCTCGATCTCCCGACCTCGTGATCCGCCCGTCTCGGCCTCCCAAAGTGCTGGGATTACAGGCTTGAGCCACCGCGCCCGGCCCGGCCGGTTTTCTTAATATGGTCTTGAAGAGTGTTCCGTGTGCATGTAAGAAGCGTGTGTGTGGTTGTTATTGGGTAGAGTGTTCTGACCTGTTTATAAAGTCTAGCTGTAGTATTGTTCTTAATCTTCTGGTTCTTTGTTGATCTTCTAGTTGTTCTATCCATTATTGAAAGTGGAGTACTGGAGTCTCCAACTGACATACTTTTATTTTAGCTTTTTATTATGGAAAATTTTAAGCATATATGAAAGAAGAGATAATGTACTTACTCATCACCCAGCTTCAACATTTATCAACATCTTGCCAATCTTACTGAATCTGTCCTTCCTTACCTTTTTTTAAAATTTTTCCTAGAGTATGTCAAAGCTCATCCCAGATGTCCTAATGTTTCTAGTAAATGTTTCTGCACAATTCTAAAAGATAAGGATGTTTTTAAACCCAGCCCCGACACTATCATACCTCACAAGATTCATGCTAATTCCTCAGTTTCTTCTAGTCCCAAGTCCATGCTCAAGTGTCCCCCGCTGTCCAGGCACCCTATTCAGGGGTCCTCCATGTTTCACAGTGAGAAGGGACCCTCAGAGTTGGGCACCCCAGGCAGGCTGATTGGAGGGGGATTTGGAAAGAAAGGCTTTGGCCAGGGTGTGAGGGTACAGGTCCTCACCAGCTCCTGTTTGGTCTGTTTCAGGAACAAATGTGGTATCTGGGGCTGGCGGTCTGAGAAGATGGAAACTGTTAGCGGCTACGAGGCCAAGGCAGGAGAGGCTAGTGGTGGGGGGCTGGGGGTAGGAGATGAGGTCCAGGAACTCAGCTCCTCTCCACATCCATCCCAGAGTAGCCCTTGGGCTCTGGAAACCCTGAGCGTTTGTGGGAATTCAGCGGGCCTGAGTGCCCATCCCCTGCGGAGTACATAGGGCTCACCCACATCACGGGCCCCTACCCAGGGTACCAAGATGAAATGAGGAGCGTGTTCCTCTTGACCCTGGGGCTGCATCTCCTCGTTGGTGACTTCCCAGGGTTCAAACCCTGCCATCTCCTCTATTTTGGGGAGCAAGATCTCATCTGTCTCTGGGACAGGAGGACTTGGGTTCTGCATTGGTGAGGCTGAGTGTGGGGAGCAGGCTCTGAGCCCCCAGCTCCCCGTGTCCCCTGCTCCCCAGGTGTACAGTGCCACCAACGTGGAGCTGGTGACACGCACACGCACGGAGCACCTCTCTGATCAGGACAAGTCGAGGAGCAAAGGTAAACCCAGGTGCGCCTGCCTGCTGCCTAGTCACACCATGTGGTGGGGCCATCCTGGCCTGGGGTCAGGGGCCAGAGTTTCCCGGGATGAACTGGGAGGCCTCCCCATTCCCGTCTGCCCCCTCTTCCCCGAGACAGGAGGCTCCCAGGGTGGAGGTGGGTGGGGACAGTGCGGGCACAGTGGCCCCCTCACCGGCTCCCACCCTTTCTCCGTAGGGGGGAAGACTCCGTTCCAGTCCTTCCTGGGGATGGCCCAGCAGCACTCCTCCCACACCGGGGTGAGCCAGGGATGGGCTGAGACAGGGCCGGCGGGGGCTGAGCCTGGGCGGGAGGGCGCGCATCATCACCCTGATCGCTGAGTCTGCCCTGGAACCCACGCAGGCCCCTGTGCAGCAGGCAGCCAGCCCCACCAACCCCACAGCCATCTCCCCTGAGGAGTACTTCGACCCCAACTTCAGCCTGGAGTCACGGAACATTGGCCGCCCCATCGAAATGTCCAGCAAAGTACAGAGGTGAGGTCTGAGAGCGGGCTGGGGACTTGCCTCGGGACGGGGGCTCTTGCAGACCCCTCTCTGGGCCTGTTGTAGTGAGGGGCCCACTCCCTCAGCTGGCTTCTCTCTGGACTCCACTCCTGGAGGCAGGAGTCATGTCTTATCCATGGTCCTCAGCCCTTAGAAAGGGCTTGGCACAGATGACCAGTAGCTTGTCTTTGATGGATGGATGGTGCCACCCATGTATGGTTTTTTATTTAATTTCATGAGTACCTGCTGGGGCCAGCGTGGCACGGTGGGAAGGGCCCCCAGTGACATGGCCTGGGAGTGGCGCGTCCACCTTGGTGGAACAGAACAGTTATGCTTTTGCCCCGTGAGGAGCCCTGAGCAGGTGTAGGTGGTAACAGCAGGCACAGTGCCTGCACAAGCCTAGCACTCTCACCACCATCTCAGGAGGATTCTTTTAGCCACCACACAGTTGCTGGGATTCAAACCCTGACAGTCTTGCCCTGGGGTTTGCTGCACACAAAAGTTTGGCAACACGTGAGGCCAGCTCTGGGCTGAGGAGGAGAACGGGGCGATGGGCCAGGCCCAGAGAGAAGCCCACAGCCTGGCACCTGGCCTCCTTGTCCAGACCAGATGAGCTGGTGCGAAATCCTCAGGAGCCCCAGCCTGGGCCCAGGGAGGAGGGCAGCTTGGGCCACGTGGCCAGGACACCAGCTCCCAGGGGAGGCAGGCAGTGGCATCTGAGCAGAGCAGGGCACCCCAGGCCAGGCAGAAGGTGGGTAAAGGCAGCTGCCCACAAACCAGAGGGCAGTCCTCAGTGGAAGGGCCACCAGCGGAGCCTTACCCATGTCCTGTGGTCGGCTGGGCAGGTTCAAGGCAACACTGTGGCTGAGTGAAGAGCACCCGCTCTCCCTGGGTGACCAGGTGACACCCATCATTGACCTAATGGCCATCAGCAATGCTCACTTTGCCAAGCTGCGCGACTTCATCACCCTGCGCCTTCCACCTGGCTTCCCCGTCAAGATTGGTGAGAGGCTGGGCCCAGGCAGCGGGAGGACCTCAGGCATGGCACCCTCCCCTCAGCGCAGTCCCTGGGAGGCTACAGGGGCCGGAGGCGCAGGTGGCTGTCCACCAGGGCTCAGGTGTGGCTGTCTCCTCACAGAGATTCCCCTTTTCCACGTGCTCAACGCCCGCATCACCTTCAGCAACCTGTGTGGCTGTGACGAACCCCTGAGCTCGGTGTGGGTGCCGGCCCCCAGCTCTGCTGTCGCCACATCAGGTACCCCCACGGGAGGAAGAGGTGGCCTGCACAGCTCTCTGGTCACCAAGTCCTGCGGGTTGAGCGTGGCCCCTCTGCCGCCTGCCTAGGGAACCCTTTCCCGTGCGAGGTGGACCCCACCGTGTTTGAGGTGCCCGAGGGGTACAGTGTGCTGGGCACGGAGCGCAGCGAGCCCCTCCGAGATGAGGACGATGACCTCCTGCAGTTCGCCATCCAGCAGAGCCTGCTTGAAGCGGGCACCGAGGCGGAGCAGGTGGGACTTGTGCAGGGGGTGGGCTCTGGCCTCTGCAGCCACAGGGCAGAAGTGACAGCTATGGGCTCTGGTGACTGCAGGTGACCGTCTGGGAAGCCCTGACCAACACCCGGCCTGGTGCCCGCCCTCCTCCCCAGGCCACGGTTTATGAGGAACAGCTTCAGCTGGAGCGGTGAGCCCCTCATGGAGCTGGCTGGGTCCCTGTCCCCCGAGCCCGGGTTTGGCGGGGAGGAGGATAGCAGGAAGGTGCCAGGACCCCAGGCCCTCTGCAACGCCACCCTCCGTCAGCAGCACTGTCTGCCACCAAAGGTGGTGTGAGGGGTGGGGAAGCAGGGCCCTGCCCTGTCTCCTCTGCCTGCCACCCTGTCTTTGCCCTTGTCCTCCAAAGCCGGTCCCCATCCCCTCGGCTTCTGCCCCAGCCTTGGCGCTCACTCTCCTGCTCTTCCCTCCCCTGCCCTCCCTGGAAGGGCCCTCCAGGAAAGCCTGCGGCTGTCCACAGAGCCCAGGGGCCCAGCATCCCCTCCCAGGACACCCCCAGCCCCCGGCCCACCCAGCTTTGAAGAGCAACTTCGCCTGGCCCTGGAGTTGTCTTCACGGGAACAGGAGGAGCGGGAGCGGCGCGGGCAGCAGGAGGAGGAGGACTTACAGCGGATCCTGCGGCTGTCACTCACTGAGCACTGAGCCACAGCCCCGGGAGGGCTGGCCAGGCCACTCCCTGCCCGCTTTTGTAATTTATTTATTTATAAACTCTCTGCTGCTGGGCTTGGGGCCTGGAGCCCCAGGGATGGTCGGGCAGGGGAGACAGATGGAAATAAAGAGACTGTCGCAGCAGGGCACTCTGCTCACTGGGCTGGAGTGGTGGGGACCCTGAAGGTGGGGCGCTGTGGAGAGACACTGTGGGTGGCGGCCTCAGACCTGGGCTTGAATCCTGGCCATGGTCCCTTTAGCCTATCTGAGCCTCAGTTTCTTCAGTTGTAAAATGAGGAGACCACCCCCCACCCTCTGCCCCTCAGGGTTGAACGGAGCTGGCGAGAGTCACATGTCCTTACCAAGCAGGCGTCCTGTGACAGATCCCCTGTGCCCTGTCCTACCTGCTGGGGACCCAGTTCGTCCTGCCTTCCAGCCTGGTCTTCTGGAAACCGGCCCACGTGCCTGTTGGGGAGGGAAAGGCAGGGTCCCCAGGCCCCATTCACCTCCAGCTGGGAAGAGCCCCCACACCGACCCCTGCAGCCAAGCCCACGCCCTGGCCGTGACTGCCGCTTGTTCTCTACGGGTGGGATTGCGAAAGCCACTTCCCCCGCGTAGCTGGAAGTCCTGCCCTGCTCACCTCCGAGGTGGACCTGAGAGCCCCTCTTGAGCTTCTGGGTTATTTGTAAACCCCAGGCCGTTTTCCCCGGAAGCCTGTTTCCCAGTGGTTCCTGTGGAGTGGGAACTAGCAGGCCGACCAGCAGGGAGAAATGTTTGGGGTGGGGGCCCTTGGCCGAGGGCGCGCCGTGCCTGATCCTCTCTAGACCTGTCCCCCACCCCCCGCCTCCGCTCTGCCTCCCTAGGACCCGCCTCTGCAGGGCACAGGACGCTGGAGGCCCAGAACAGCTCAGGTGCTCCCGCTGGGCCGGGCCGGGCGCTTCCTGGGAGGGGGACCAAACTCCCGGCCTCCAGCTTCTGCCCTCAGGGTCTCCGGGCTCCGCACCTGCGCCCGTCCCCGGCCTCGCCCCTGACCTGTGCCCAGGGGCTGGGCGGGCCGAACCGCGGAGACGGGAGGGACGGGGCCGGGCCGCCCTGAGAAGCCTCGCGGGTCCGGCTGGGCGAGTGTCTGTCCCTTTAAGGGCCGCCCCCGAGGAGGTGCCAGGCCCGGGTGGCGCCGTCTCTCCTTCCTGGTCCTGCAGGGCCAGGACTGTCCGCGGGGTTCAGGGAGGGGGCCGTGCCCGGTGCCAGCCCAGGTGTCCCCGGCCTGGCCCCATGGCCCTGGTCACAGTGAGCCGTTCGCCCCCGGGCAGCGGCGCCTCCACGCCCGTGGGGCCCCGGGTGAGTGTGGACCGGCCGTGGTGCCGCCCACGCAGTTGCTGCCCGGACTCGGGAGCGCGTCCTGCCAGCCAGCGGGCTCCTCTCGAACGGGGGCATGAGGAGGGGGCTGCGGGGCTGGGGCCGGAGGGCGCTGGGGGCCTCGAGGGTCTCCGGTACTGGCGCCTGGGCACAATCCAGAGCCCTGCGCGCCTCCCTGGCTGCGGAGGCCCCGATCTGAGCGCTCCGCCCGCCACCCTCGGCGCCCACCCAGCCGACCTGGCCTTGGGCCAGGGCTCCACGGGGCCTCCCGGTGGGGCATGGACTGGGGTGGGAAGACGATTGGCATCTGGCGCCTTTTCTGGCCTCCCCCCACCCCAGAATTCCTGAGAGAGGGGAGAGGACAGCCCTCCCCGCCCTCACCCTCCCCTGGGGCTGATCTCTCGGCAGGACCCGGCGGTCCAGAGAAGGAGTCGACTCCAGCGAAGGTGAGCACCGCCTCCCCCACGCAGATACTTCCGTCTGCCCCGGGCCTGGCCACGGCCGTCCTGGACTCCCGGTGCAGGGACAGAAAGCTCCCCGGAGGACGCGCAGCCGAAGCCCGCTGCCAAATTTGTGGGGCAGCGTTTCCGGTGGGACCGGCTGGTGGGCTCGCCGTAGGGCGACCTTTGCCTTCACCGTCCCCCTGGTCAGCTGGGGCTTCCTCACCCACTGCCCTGGGCTTTGGCTCAGGTGGTGGCCACGGGCCGAACGGCAGGAGGGCGTGAGGGGCCTGAGGACTCCTGGGTCCCCGACCAAGTTCCCAGCAGCCCCTGAGTTAAACAGGTGGGAGGGGAAAGGGAGCAGCCCCCATCCCCTGGCAGGTGAGCAAGAGTAGAGGGGCTGAGAGTTTGGAAGCCCCCAAAACTGGTTCTCAGTTTGGTGGCAGCATTGCCAAGGGGCCAAGGGGTTAGAAATGCAGATGCTCAGGCCTCCACTCCAGACCTATCGACCGCGTGGGAGCCCATGAATCCGTGCAGACAAGGGCTGCAGGTGAATGTGAGGCATGCTAGACTTTGAGAGCCCCTACCCTAAGGGGGATGAGGGGCCATGACAGTTGCCCACTGCCCTACCAGGCAGAGCTTTGCAGTGCTCCGAGGGGCTGTCCTGGGGCTGCAGGATGGAGGGGACAATGATGATGCAGCAGAGGCCAGTCCTGAGCCAGCGGAGGAGCCCCCGAATGAGGAGGAGCCCCACGGGGACCAGACAGACTTCGGGCAAGGATCCCAGAGTCCCCAGAAACAGGAGGAGCAGAGGCAGCACCTGCACCTCATGGTGCAGCTGCTGAGGCCGCAGGATGACATCCGCCTGGTGAGGGCCCATCTGGAGCACCAGGGGGTGGGGCAAAGAGACACACCTGAGGGCAGAATGTAGCCCTGTGTGTGTGTGCTTGGGGAGCAATGGTGTGAGGGCAGGGAGCAGCCTGGGGAGTGTTGGGGTTACCCATACCCCAGTGACCCTGCTGTTTCAGGCAGAGATGTTTTGGCAGGGTAAGGTCATGGCTGCAGGTCTCTGGAAGGGAAAGAACAGGGGAGGTTTGTCCTGTGTGAGCCAATAGGGCCAAATTAGGTCCAAGAGGTGGGAATTCCAGAGGTATGTTTCTCCTCAACCAGTAGAAGACTTCCCTGATGACATGAGCTGTCCCTAAACGGACCAGTGCACAAGGCAGGCTTGCTGGACACCCACTGGGGGTGGATGTGCTGGAGGGACCGGGGCAGAGGGGAGGAGGATTCCAGCCACATGGAGGAAGGGAGTCCAGGTGGAGCCGAAGCACTGGTGTTCAAATGCTTGTGGAGACAGCTCGCCGTCCTCCGCAAGACATGGCAAACAGGATGCAGTGAATCTTCTGTAAAACTGAATTTACGACAGAAATATCATCCCCTATTGTGAGATTTTGTCCTTAGTATTTCTTTGGTGATAAACATTTCTCAAATGAAATGATAGCAATGGCAAGTGACAGGGTTTAAAAAACAAAAACAAAAACAAAAAACCTCCTTCTTGCTGGGCACGGTGGCTCATGCCTGTAATCCCAGCACTTTGGGAGGCTGAGAAGGGAGGACTGCCTGAGCCCAGGAGTTCAAGACCAGCCCAAGAAACATAGGGAGACCTCATCTCAATAAAAAACTTAAAAATGAGCCAGGCATGGTACATAGGCCTGAGGTCCCAGCAACTTGGGAGGCTGAGGCGGGAGGATCATGTGAGCCTGGAGTTTGGGGCTGCAGTGAGCTGTGCTGGTGCCACTGTACTCCAGCCTGGGCAACAGAGTGAGACCCTGTCTCAAAACAAAAACAAAAACAACCTCCTTCCTCAGCAAAAACAAAAAATGTGCAACCTGTGTCAGTCCCATTCCCCACTTTTTTCCACACAGTCCCTCCTTACCCACTGATTTTACATCGGGGAAGAAGGGGGATGGGAGAGGAAGGAGCAGTGTCAGCGCTGTTCTGGGCCTGGGGTGTCTAGGTGGGGAGCAGGGTCCTTGGGGCCACTTTGACCCTGGGCTCCTCATCTCTCCCAGGCAGCCCAGCTGGAGGCAGCCCGGCCTCCCCGGCTCCGCTACCTGCTGGTAGTTTCTACACAAGAAGGAGAAGGTCTAAGCCAGGATGAGACAGTCCTCCTGGGTGTGGATTTCCCTGACAGCAGGTTCGAGCAGGGAGAGGAAAGGAGGGGCAAAGAGGTGAGGGACAGGGGGGACAATGGCTTTCCCTCTGTCCCCTGCCAGCTCCCCCAGCTGCACCCTGGGCCTGGTCTTGCCTCTCTGGAGTGACACCCAGGTGTACTTAGATGGAGACGGGTAAGCAGTGGCAACTGGAGGTCGGGGGGCAAGAGGGTGGAATAACTGAGTGTGACAGATGTGACGGGGCCTGGGCACCGGGGTACAGTAGAACTTTAGGTTGGGACTCTGGGGACTGCTCCCAGCTTCATGTCAGATTCACTGTGATCCTGAGCAAGGCACCTGACTCCTGGGCCTTGGCTGTATCCAGCAAAAGGACAGGTTCTCTGTCGCAGAACCTGGAGTCCGGCCTCACCTGTGCCTGGTCTCCTGCAGGGGCTTCAGCGTGGCGTCTGGTGGGCAGAGCCGGATCTTCAAGCCCATCTCCATCCAGACCATGTGGTAAGGACAGAGGCTGCCTGGACTCAGGCCAGCCTCTCCTTCGAAGGAGGCTGCAGGGCCTGGGGAAGGGCAGCAAGGGAACAGTGTGACCCAGCCTCTCCTCCTGTCTCAGGGCCACACTCCAGGTATTGCACCAAGCATGTGAGGCAGCTCTAGGCAGCAGCCTTGTACCAGGTGGCAGTGCCCTCACCTGGGCCAGCCACTACCAGGAGAGACTGAACTCCGACCAGAGCTGCCTCAATGAGTGGACGGCTATGGCCGACTTGGAGTCTCTGCGGCCTCCCAGTGCCGAACCTGGCCGGTCAGTGTGGGGAGGGGAGGGCCTGGGTGGACGGGGAAGGCAGGATAAGGCAGTGGGAGGCATGGTGGAGAGGGGAAGGGGCCCCTTGACTGAAGGGCTTTGCTCCCAGGCCCTCAGAACAGGAGCAGATGGAGCAGGCGATCCGTGCTGAGCTGTGGAAAGTGTTGGATGCCAGTGACCTGGAAAGCGTTACTTCCAAGGAGGTAGGTAGAGGGCCCGGGGAACGAGTCCCCTCCAGCAGGGGCCGCGAGCTTGCCTTTCCTGGGAGCCCTCCCCACCTTGCCTGTCTCCAGTCCTGAGCCATTCCTGGATGCCTTGGCCTTGGCCCTAATGCATCTAGATGGGACACGATGCTGTCCTCAGAGGCCCCAGAGGGAAGGTGGCGGGTCAGGCACTAGGAGAGCTCCAGCCTCTCTTGCCCTGGGCTCTGCCTGCAGATCCGCCAGGCACTGGAGCTGCGCCTCGGGCTCCCCCTCCAGCAGTACCGTGACTTCATCGACAACCAGATGCTGCTGCTGGTGGCACAGCGGGACCGAGCCTCCCGCATCTTCCCCCACCTCTACCTGGTGAGCTGCAGCCGGGCCTGGGCCTTGGGGACCGCTGGCAGCTGCGAGGGTGGGGGCCAGGAGCAGAGGCTGGAGGAAAGGGGGAATGTGCTGTTCGCTGTCTCCCAGGGCTCAGAGTGGAACGCAGCAAACCTGGAGGAGCTGCAGAGGAACAGGTAGGGCTATGAGCCCCTTGGGCTGCCCACCCCATCTTCCGTTCTCCTGGCCTCCCTGCATTCGGTGGTAGCCAGCTTCAAAAACCCCTGGACCACCCTCAGCAGCTGCCAGCTCTGCTTCTAACTCTGTTCTGGGGCTGTTGCCCTGGTGTGGGCTCCCAGGTGGGGACAGGAGACCCACTGGCCAGCCCCCGCCCAGTCTCCTCCCTTCCCCGCACTGTGAAACAAGGACAGAAACAAAGGGCCTCAGCCACGCCAAGACGAGAAGCAGCAGAGCCCACTGCTGTAACTGCCTTGGACAAGCAGAAAAAGGCTCCTCTTGCGTGTGCCTGTGGTCCCAGCTACTCGGGAGGCTGCGGCAGGAGGACTGCTTGAGCCCTGGAGATTGAGGCCGCAGTGAGCCGTGATCATGCCACTGCACTCCAGCCTGGGCAACAGAGAGAGACCCTGTCTCTAAAAAATAAGAAAAAAGAAAGAAAGAAAGAAAAAGCCTCTTTTCCACCTTGCCCTGTCTCAGGGAAGAAGGAACTGCCCTTCTCCCCATGGGGACCTGGCTGTCTGCTCTGACAGGTACCTGTCATCTGCCCACCAGGGGCTTCTGGGAGACCTGCTGTAGCCCGTGTCACCCCCTGCTGCAGACCCACACACTTTCAGCTTAGGTCAAAAGCTGTTTTCTAACTCATTTCCGAGAATAACGGAAGGGCTGGAGTTGCAGTTGAGCCAGCTGTATGAACCAGATGAGGAAACAAGCCCAGCAGGGTAAAATGATTGGTCCAAGGTTGCAGCCATCTGACAGCTGGGTCACTTCTCCTCCCACTATAACTGCTGCCTCCATGTGACTTGAAACTTAGAGCTAAAGAGAGGCCCAGGGGCTGCCAGGTCTGATGGCCAATGGGCCTGATGCCTCTGCCCACGTCAGCCTGGTCTTGGGCTTCTGGGACAGGGTCACCCACATCTTGAACATGGCCCGGGAGATTGACAACTTCTACCCTGAGCGCTTCACCTACCACAATGTGCGCCTCTGGGATGAGGAGTCGGCCCAGTTGCTGCCGCACTGGAAGGAGACGCACCGCTTCATTGAGGCTGCAAGGTCGGTCTCTAGGCTTTGCTGCCTGCCCCACTGTGGCTTCAAGAGGCCCCCAGTGCCCTCCTCCTGCCCACTCTGCCATCAGCTGTGCCATTCCTTCCAGCCCTCAGTGTCCTTCGCTCCTCCTCTACTCTCAGTTGGTTGTGAGCCCTTTACTGGCCCTCCCCTGCAGGAGGTGGGTCCTTCATGGTGAGGGGAGGGTGCTGAACCTGGCCCGCTTCCAACAGAGCACAGGGCACCCGCGTGCTAGTCCACTGCAAGATGGGCGTCAGCCGCTCGGCGGCCACAGTGCTGGCCTATGCCATGAAGCAGTATGAATGCAGCCTGGAGCAGGCCCTGCGCCATGTGCAGGAGCTCCGGCCCATTGCCCGCCCCAACCCCGGCTTCCTGCGCCAGTTGCAGATCTACCAGGGCATCCTGACTGCCAGGTATGGGATGGGAGTGAGTGGCAGGGGGTGAGTAGGTGGGTTTGCTGGGGGTGGCTGCTGGGTCACTCAGAGCTGACTCAGGGCCACCTCCTCACAGCCGCCAGAGCCATGTCTGGGAGCAGAAAGTGGGTGGGGTCTCCCCAGAGGAGCGCCCAGCCCCTGAAGTCTCTACACCATTCCCACCTCTTCCGCCAGAACCTGGGGGTGGTGGGGAGGAGAAGGTTGTGGGCATGGAGGAGAGCCAGGCAGCCCCAAAAGAAGAACCTGGGCCACGGCCACGTATCAACCTCCGAGGGGTCATGAGGTCCATCAGTCTTCTGGAACCCTCCTTGGAGCTGGAGAGCACCTCAGAGGCCAGTGACATGCCAGAGGTGAGGCTGGGGCTGGGGGAGCTCAGCTTGCAGGGGTGGGGGCCATAAGGAGGGAGATGGGGAAAGACCAGGATGGGCATTTGACTGTAGACCTGAGCAGGGCGTACCCCAGCTAAGTCTGGCCCACCTATGCAGGGTGTCCTGGTAGGACCCAGGGGGCCTGGTCCCAGCCTCCTTCACAGTCAGTCCAGTACCTCTTAGTACCCAGTGTCTCCAGCCTGTCCCATGAGTACCCCTGAAGACGGGCACCAGCCACGTCCTGGGCCCCTGAGAACAGCTGAGACCCAGTGAAGGCACGTGGGGGCGCTGTAGGCACAGGCTGGAGAGGGGTCATGGGGGCAGGGCGGAAGCAGCACCTGTTTCCAGGGCTCCTGGGTGAGCCAGCCCCGGCCGGGGTCGCCAGCAGGTTCTAGCCAGACCACAGGACTAACTGTCTAAGGGGCAGAGCTCCCTCCCCAGGCCATGAGCTCCACAGGCCCCTGACGGCCCTGGGGGCGATCTCTAACCCCATGGTGGGGAGGCTAAGGTAATCTCTGAAGCCCCTCCTGGGTCTGAGGCGCAGGACCTCAAAGGATGGGGTGGGGAGGAGAGTGCACACTCACACCGCCCAAGTCCTGCCTAAGTGAGCACCCTCAATGCCAAGTGCTGCGGGCACAAGCCTAAAACTGGGAGCCAGGCCCTGTATGGGACTCAAGGTCAAATGGCTGACTTGGAGGAAGGAGTGTCCACTGAGGGCAGGAACATCTGGAAGAGGCTTCCTGGAGGAGGTGTGGATGGGGAAGGATAGGGAGGCGTGGCGGGTTGATGGGCGGGTGTGGGCATTGCGAAAGGCAGGAGGTCCTCACCCAGCACTGGACACACGCATCCACCCAGCCCAGGTCAGGGGCTAGTGCCAGCACGGGTTTCACCTGCCGGCTGCCTGTGCAAAGCCAGAGGAAGGATAGGAGGGGCGGAGGGCAGGGAGGCCTGGGTCTCCAGAGAGCTGAGGAGGGCTTCTGGGGGCCAGAAGGAAGCTACGAGCAGGCAGGGTTCAAGCAGCAGGCAGCAGGGCTGGGGTGTTGTCCTCCCTCCTGGGGAAGCATGGCTGTGGACAGCTTGGCTTTTGACTTGGGTGCCACAAACATTCCGGCCCTCGCCTCCTCCCGGCTCTGTGGTTGGCGCCCCTGCCCCAGATCTTCCTGGCTCTGCTTGGGTGCCCCATGGCTTCTATGTCCTCACACCTGTCCAGGTTTTCTCTTCCCATGAGTCTTCACATGAAGAGCCTCCACAGCCCTTCCCACAGCTCGCAAGGACCAAGGGAAGCCAGCAGGTGGGCAAGGGGCCTCAGCCTGCCCTGAAGTCCTGCCAGTCAGTGGTTGCCCTCCAGGGCAGTACCCTGGTGGCCAACCAGACCCGGGCCTTCCAGGAGCAGGAGCAGGGGCAAGGGAAGGGAGAGCCCTGCGTTTCCTCTACGCCCAGGTTCCGGAAGGTGGTGAGGCAGGCCAGCGTGGACGACAGCGGAGAGGAGGGTGAGGCCTGAGCCCTCACACATGCCCACGTTCCCCTAGACACTAAATAGAGGATCCACAACTCTTTGGAGAAACACCCTCACGTCTGTCGCTGCACATTCTTCTCAGCTCCGCCCCACACCCCTGTCACTACAGCCTCACCTCCTACAGCCTTAAGTCCCAGACCCATGTCCACCTGTCCAAGGGCTCAAGACTTTCTACTGGGATGTGGTAGAGGGATTGAAGGTGCCTTTGGGGCCAATAGCACCCTAGTTTCATTCTCAGCTCTTGCCCTGAACACTCACCTGTGTCACAGAATAAAAACAGAGTTTCCAGCACAAAAAGGCTCATGCCTCTCCCCCGCTCCCCCTCCCTGCACCTCCTATCCTCTCCCAGTTCATTCCTGGAATCAGTCAGGCCAGGGAACCAGTGGCCCCAAAGGCAGGCGGATCCTCAGGCCCCAGCTGTGGGAGGCTGGAAGGGCTGGCAGGTCGCTTCCCTCGTCCACTTCAACCGGTCCAGGTCTTTGCTGCTGTCCCCAGACCTCCTGTGACACCACGCCAGATTACAGGGCGCCAGGCCAGAGAGAGTCTGCTGTTTGTCCTTTGTGGCCTCTGGCTAGTCAGTTTTTCATAGCCTTATAGTATCTGACTTTGTATTGAGAAATAAAACACATTTTCATATTCGGTTATTTTCAATGTGACAATGAAGCTGTCTGTGTTGCAGTCAGACCCTTCTCTGCTGGCTGGGGAAGGTGGCCGCCGCTTCCTCCCAGCAGTCTCCTCACAATTCCCAGGTGGCTGGTGACAGATCTATTTGGGGGAGTGCCGTGTTTGGGTGTGGCGCAGGAGGAAGATTGGGTAAGAGAAGAGAGGAGGTCAGTGCTATCTCCCCATCTCCTGGGGCAGGGCCTGGTACATGTGACCTGCTCACACCCACTCAGGCAGGTCGGGCAAGGGAACAAGTCCTCACCGGGCAGCAGGCATGTGGCTCCACTGTGAGAGCTGGAGGGGGTTACTCATGAGGAAGTGCCTACCTGGACAAGACCAAGCCTGTTCCAAAAGCAAAGACTCCTTTGGACACTTGATGCCAGTTCTATGGCATATTTTGGGTCCCAAGAATCATCTTCCTCCTGCTACAATGCAAAAGGGCCTGATTTTCCAAGCCAGCCTATTGCTGCCTGGGAAGAAGGACCCTTGGTGGCCCTTCCCCTCCTGCCCAGGGGTTCCTTCTGCTCAACTTTAATGTCCAAGAAGAGTTAGTCGTTCCATCTGTTTTTTCCTTTTTTGAGACAGAGTCTTTTTCTGTTGCCCAGGCTGGAGTGCAGTGGGGCGATCATGCCTCCGTGCAGCCTTGAATTCCCAGGCTCAAGTGACCCTCTCACTTCAGCCTCCTGAGTAGCTAGGACCACAGGCACGTGCCACCACACCTAGCTAACTGGCTGTATCTTTGTCACTTCTTTTGTGGGTTTTTTGTTTGTTTGTTTTTTGAGACAGGGTCTTGCTCTGTCACCCAGAATAGAGTGCAGTGATATGATCTTGGCTTTCTACAGCCTCAACCTCCCGGGCTCAAGCGATCCTCCTGCATCAGCCCGGAGTAGCTGGGACTATCTGCACATGCTATCATGCCCAGCTAATTTTTCTTTTTTTTTTTTTTTTTGTAGAGACGGGGTTTTACCATGTTGCCCAGGCTGTTCTCTAACTCCTGGGCTCAAGCGATCCACACATCTCGACCTCTCAAAGTGTGGGATTACAGGCATGAGCCACTGCGCCTGGCCCATCTTTGTCACTTCTATCCCTCTTCCCAAGATTATGTATGCTCTCTGCTCTATAATACACAACACTGGTTTGGGGAAGGGGCCAGATTCAACTCCTTCCCTCAAAGCAGTCCTCAGAGATGGGAGCTGGCACCAAGCATTCTCAGTGACTGAGACTTCACACCCAGTTTTAAGAATGAATCTCTCACCCGGGCCCTGGTGGGACTCCCAGCACTGCTCTAACCCTGAAGTGCCCAGTGGCAGGAGACTCAGATTTAGCCCCAGCTTCACCACTTATGAATTACTTTGCTTTGAGTCTCTGTTTCTTTCTGTAAAACAATGGGATTAGACCTGGAAATCCCTAAGTACCCCTCTACATTTTGATGCATTTTATTTTATTTATTATTTAATTTTATTTTTGAGACCGGGTCACTATTCATCAATAAATGACCACTTAACTGATGGATTCCATCAAATAGAACATGTGTTTTTTTTGTTGTTGTTGTTTTTGAGACGGAGTCTCGCTCTGTCGCCCAGGCTGGAGTGCAGTGGCCGGATCTCAGCTCACTGCAAGCTCTGCTTCCTGGGTTTACGCCATTCTCCTGCCTCAGCCTCCCGAGTAGTTGGGACTACAGGCGCCCGCCACCTCGCCCGGCTAGTTTTTTGTATTTTTTAGTAGAGACGGGGTTTCACCGTGTTAGCCAGGATGGTCTCGATCTCCTGACCTCGTGATCCGCCCGTCTCGGCCTCCCAAAGTGCTGGGATTACAGGCTTGAGCCACCGCGCCTGGCCATTATTTTTTAAATGAGGCAAATCTCTCATGTACCATTTGTGGGCAAAACTCCAATGGTGTTTCCTCTGCCCTCACACCATCACAGTTACCAACACATAAGACTGGTGACCAAAGGTATTGGGTGGGCCAGGAGCAGTGGCTCACACCTGTAATCCTAGCTACTCAGGAGGCTGAAGCAGGTGGATCACCTGAGGTCAGGAGTTCGAGACCAGCCTGGCCAGCATGGTGAAACCCCGACTCTACTAAAAATACCAAAAAAATTAGCCAGGCATGGTGGTGGGCACCTGTAATCACAGCTACTCAGGAGGCTGAGGCAGGAGAATTGCTTCAACCCAGAAGGTGGAGGTTGCAGTGAGCCAAGATTGCGCCATTGCACTCTAGCCTGTGTGACAAGAGTAAGACTCCATCTCAAAAAAAAAAAAAGTGTGGGTGTCTCTCCCCACACACCAAGCAACAGACCAGCTGGGTGGCCTCCAATTCCATTCCAACTCTGTCTACCGGGAGACAGTGTCAGATCCCACAGGTTGAGGGCTCAGCCCCCAAGACTGCATCTCCCTTCCCTCAAACCGTAGTCAAAAGTCCAGGCCTCCAGAACTTCTGCCTGACCAGCTTCAAGTTGGGGTTCCCACGATCCCCTCTTTGGGTTTGATTAATTTGCTGGAGCAGCTCACAGAACTCAAAGAAACACTTATGTTTAGTGGCTTATAATAAAGGATACTACAAAGGATAAAGATGAAGAGATGTGTAGGGTGAGGCATGGGGGAGGGTGTGGAGTGTGCGCGCCCTCCCTAGGTGCCCCACCGTCAAGGAACCTGCACATGGTCAGCTACCCAGAGCTCCAAGAAGCCAGTCCTCTTGGGTTTTTAATGGAAGCTTCATGACAACAGCATTCCTTACACCAGGGTATAGGGTGAGGAGGAAGGTCTTTCTGAAAGTGGGGGGGAACAGTAGAGCCCTGCCTTGGGGCAGGGGAAAGGAGGGCAGAATGTCAAGAGGTTGTTTCCTGTGGCCTGCTCCTGAGGCCTGACACACTCAACATTAGAACAAAAGACTGAAGAAGGGCTATGAGGATGATGAGCCAGGAGCCCTGGACGAAAACCAATGTATGTATAACACCACGGTACCGATGTAGAACTCGGTGATATGAAGAAATTTTCAAAGTATAGAATAGTATGTTAACATGCTGTTGTCTGTATTTAAAAATATACCGATACCAATATATTTGATTACATAAGCATGGGGTACCTGGAGTGCCTCAAAAGGCAGCTGGTAACAAATCATTGCCTGAGTAGACGTGAAGGACTGGAGGACAGAGTAGGAGCGAGATTTACTTTTCATTTTATATCCTTCTTTATTATTTTTTGCCCCTTTAGCAATTTGTGTGAGCTTTGTGTATACACAGGGTTCCTTTTTTTTTTTGGAGACAGAGTCTCGCTCTGTCTTCCAAGCTGAGTGCAATGGTGCAATCTTGGCTCATTGCGACCTCTGTCTCCCAGGTTCAAGCAATTCTCCTGCCTCAGGCTTCCAAAGAGCTGGGATTATAAGCGCGCGCCACGATGCGCAGCTAATTTTGTATTTTTAGTAGAGACAGCATTTTGCCATATTGGCCAGGCTGGTCTCGAACTCCTGACCTCAGGTGATCCAACCACCTTAGTTAGCCTCCCCAAAGTACTGGAATTACAGGCGTGAGCCACTGCACCCAACCCATAGGATTCTTAATTTTTGTAGGTTTTGTTTTGTTTTGTAGAGATGGGGTTTCACTATATTGCCCAGGCTGGTCTCGAACTCCTGGGCTCAAGCAATCCGCCTGCCTCAGCCTCCCAAAGTGCTGGGATTACAGGCATGAGCCACCACACTTGGTGCCCTCTTGTCTGTATTTTTGATGCAGTTTCCCCTCCAGTCTTCATTTCCCTGATTGCTGACTTCTGACTTCTTAGAATCCTCTTGGATTCTAGTGGATCCCACAGCTAGTGAGCCCCACAGCTCTGAGTTCCTGATCAGACCTGCCTTCTGAGATGCACAGGCTGCAGGAGGGCAGGGCCTGGCCTTGGCTTCCCCTGACACTCTCACCACCACCCACCCATCTGCAGCCCTAGGTTAGGAATACTGAAAGGGCAGCCTGGGTAGGACTCCTAGTTGGCCACAGAATGAGGGGTAGCCCCCAGTGTTTGCTCAGCAGAATGGATCAGGAATCAGAACTAGCTTCCCTGTACCCCACATCTTGTGGCCTTTAGGCATACCACCCAGATAGGTGCCAAGGATTCCTCTTCTGGAAGGGAGGTAGAGGCTAAATTCTGGCAATGTCTAGATAGCATGTATTGTTAAAATGTATCAAAATGTAGCCAGGCATGGTGGCCCTGTAGTCCCAGCTACTCAGGAGGCTGAGGTGGGATGTCTTGAGCCTGGGAGGCAGAGGTTGCAGTGAGCCGAGATCACCCCACTGTACTCCAACCTGGGTGACAGAGCGAGACTCTGTCTCAGGAGAAAAAAAAAAAAAAAAAAGCACCCCTGTATATACTTTTTTTTTTTTTGAGACAGAGTCTCACTCTGTCGCCTGGGCTGGAGTGCAGTGGCGCCATCTTGGCTCACTGCAACCTCCGTCTCCCGGGTTCAAGCGATTCTCCTGCCTCAGCCTCCTAAGTAACTGGGATTACAAGCGCCCGTCACCACATCCAGCTAATTTTTTGTATTTTCAGTAGAGACGGGGTTTCACTGTGTTGGCCAGATTGGTCTTGAACTCCTGACCTCGTGATTCACCTGCCTCAGCCTGTGCTGGGATTACAGGCGTGAGCCACCGCGCCCGGCCTGTATATACTTTTTCATGCACACATGATCACTAAATCTGTAGGATAAAACTTCTAGAATTCTTGAAGCAAAGGCTTTCTTTCCAAGAAAGTGCACCAATTTATAGTGAATGGCAATGCCTGTGTCCTTAACGGACTACCCAGCCTACACATCAATGTCATCATCTTGCAACACTCCCAGAGGGAGAAAGGGCAGGCATTATGATTACCACCGTTTTTAAGCAATTAATTAATTAATTACTTTTTTGAGACAGAGTCCCACTCTGTGACCCAGACTGGAGTGCAGCGGCACGATCTTGGCTCACTGCAACTTCCGCCTGCCTCCTAGGTTCAAGTGATTCTCATGTCTCACCCTCCTGAGTAGCTGGGATCACAGGCATGTGCCACGACGCCGGCTAATTTTTGTATTTTTAGTAGAGGACGGGGGTCTCACCATGTTGGCCAGGCTGATCTCGAACTCCTGACCTCCGCTGCTCCACCCCCTTCGGTCTCCCAAAGTGCTGGGATTACAGGCGTGAGCCGCCGCACCCGGCCCAATACCATCGTTTTCCAGAAATGAGTAAACTGAGGCTCAGAGAAGTAACTACTTAGTCTAACAGAGCCGGAATCAGATCCTGGGTTTCTAGATTCTGATTCCAAGAGCCTAACTCGGCAGTGGGGAAGGTGGCTCCTGGGCAGTCAACTGACTGCACAGTTCCGCCCAAGGCGGGACCTGGATCTATAAGTGCTCGGAGCTCGCGGGTGGGAGGATCAGGATGACGGCTGCTCCCGGAGCCAGCTTTCAACTCCCACCCCGCACAGGAGCCTCAGCAGCGCGAGGCGTCGCCCAGACCAGACCTGGAACCCTTGCAGCACGACCGCGGCGCGCTTCCCTCCGGATCCAGCTCCCACCGTCAGAGCGTCCTCCCTCCGCCGCGCCCCGCTCAGCCCAGGCTGGGGCGGGGCCTCGGAATCGGTCGCCCTCGCCCCGGACAGGGCGGTCCCTCGTTAGGCCAAGTTTTCAAACGGCAAAATCAACCACGCGGAAGAGACTCTGCCTTCTCTTCACTCCGCATCCCAAACGCCTCAGAGAAACTGCCTTTCAGACCTTCGCGGCCTCTCCTGTGCCCGCAGCGCCCGGGAGCTGGGGACCCGGGTTAGCCACATCGACCGCAACGTTCGCGCGCCACCTTGTGTCCGTTCCTTTAGCTTCCAGGGACAACCCGGAAACCACATTTCCCAGCGTGCCTAGCGCCTCTGCGCAGGCGCAAATAGTTTCCCTCGTTGCCATGGGAACCTCGCCCCTTCTAGAGTCCCGGCCGCTTGACTCAGCGAGGCGCGGTGTGGTTTTTTCCTGAGGTACTCTGGGGCTGGGACCCGGTCTGCAGAAGGTCCAGGGGGCGGCGTAGGGGGATTGAGGAGAGGAGACCAAGCCGGCCTTGCCTCCGGGACCAGCGCTTCCAAATAATCTGGGGCGTCCCGGCGTGCACACGCTCCTGAGGCCTTGCCGTTCTGAGGAAAGGGGCTGGCGAGGCGACCAGGGTCCGCGATGCCGGGGTCCGGCTGTGGCCCGCGAAGGCCCTCTCGCCCGCGCCGGCGTCTTGTCACCGCGAGCCGAGGGCCTTTGCGCGGCCGACAGGTACTCCCGGGAGCTGGCAGCCCACGGGGAGGGTTCGCGGCTCAGGTGAACGCGGAGGTAGAATCAGACAGGGCGGTGAGTGCGCCCGGGGCTGGATCTGGCTCAGCCGCTGGTGGATTCGGAACCCGGGAGGCCCCCAGGCCCTGTGGGCTTCGGTTCCCCCGCTCTGTAAAATGAGGCTTGGACTGGAATTCTAGTGCCCATTGCGATTCCGTTGCAGAGCCGTCCCTGGCTCTGTGTGACCTACGAGTTCCTTCTTCTGTAAAATAAGGAGGCTGAAACGGATGATCCCTAACGTCTCTTCCGACGGTGCAGTATGTTACACACTGCTGGCTCCATTGCCCCTTATTGCACCCCAAGTGCAAGAAGAAAGAAAGGAACCTGGGATGATCTGAGCAAGACTCTCAGCTTGGGATCTAGAGTCAGAGAAACTTGGGTTTGTGACTTTGGACAAACTTATTACATCTCTTGAGACTCAGCTGCTTCATTTGCAAGATTGGGGATAATGTTAATACTACCTCCGGTTTTTGAGGATTAAATGAGATGACACATGTAAGTTTTTAGCCCAGGGACTGCATAGAGGAAGTGCTATCCCAGGTCCCAGCTATCGTTTCTGACAATTTCTACAACAGTCCCTAGCCACCATAAGACCTTTTCTTAATTTTTGAATTCACTTTATTTCTGGGCAAGTTCATTCTCCTAGGAAGGACGGTTTTTTGTTTTTTGTTTTTTGTTCGTTTGTTTGTTTTGAGACAGTGTCTCACTGTCACCCAGGCTGGAGTGCAGTGGTGTGATCTCTGCTCACCCCACCCTCCTCCTCCTGGGTTCAAGCGATTATCGTGCCTCAGCCTCCTGAGTAACTGGGACTACAGGCGTGTGCCATTACTCCCGGATAATTTTTGTATTTTTTGGTAGAGATGGGGTTTCTCCCCATGTTGGCCAGGCTGGTCTCAAACTCCTGGTCTCAAACTCCTGGCCTCAAGAGATCTGCCCACCTCGGCCTCCCAAAGTGTTGGGATTACAGGCGTGAGCCACCACACCTGGCTAGGCAGGATGGTTTTGTAGGCTGATTTTGATGGGGAAACCTGAGTCTTTTTACCCAAGGTTGGATGCTCAAGGCCAGTGTATTGCCTCCATTCAGCTGTAGGCTGAATTATAGCGTTACCACACAGCATTTAGGGAGGATGCAGGCTTAATGCCACATAGCAGGGTAGACACTTAAGGTTCATAGAGGATATGAGTACTTACATGTTATGATGCAAAAGCAGCTGAATATAGAATTATGTATTTACATAAGACTGGTTACTTTCATGGTTGTAAGGAATGCATAAGAATTCTATGCTGCTTGCATTGAGTTCAAGCTTTGTGTTAATTGAGAAAATTGTAACAAGGAGTTTTAAATTAATGAAAAAAGTATATATTTTAAAAATCTGGGAACATCCAATAATTTCACAAACAAGCCTTCATTCGTCCAACAAACATCTTGTCTCACTTTATCTTCCAGGCTGGAGGGCAGTGGTGTGATCTCGGCTCACTGCACCCTCTGCCTCCTGGGTTCAAGCGATTCTTCTGCCTCAGCTTCTCAAGTAGCTGAAATTACAGGCACACACCACCATGCCTGGCTAATTTTTGTATTTTTAGGAGAGGTGGGGTTTCACCATGTTGACCAGGCTGGTCTTGAACTCCTGACCTCAGGTGATCTGCCCACCTCAGCCTCCCAAAATGCTGGGATTGGCCGGGCACGGTGGCTCAAGCCTGTAATCCCAGCACTTTGGGAGGCTGAGACGGGCGGATCACGAGGTCAGGAGATCAAGGCCATCCTGGCTAACACGGTGAAACCTCTTGTCTCTACTAAAAAATACAAAAAAAAACTAGCCGGGTGTGGTGGTGGGCGCCTGTAGTCCCAGCTACTCGGGAGGCTGAGGCACGAGAATGGCGTGAACCCAGGAGGCGGAGCTTGCAATGAGCTGAGATCGCTCCACTGCACTCCAGCCTGGGCGACGGAGTGAGACTCCGTCTCAAAAAAAAAAAAAAAAAAAAAAAAATGCTGGGATTACAGGTGTGAGCCACCGTACTTGGCTTTCCATGAATATTTTTTGAGCACCTACTGTGTACATGGAACTGTGCAGGGTGCTCTGAGGGATATGAAGATGTAAAAGACACTTTCTCTGCTCTCAGGAAATACAGTCTAGTAGAGAAGATCAATTATGCATTAAAAACATAAAATTCAAGTAGAAAGTGATGTGTCATAGAGAGGCCCAGGTTACTGCTCTGAAGATTCAGAGGCAGGAGACATCGCTGCCGAGTCACACTGTATAATGAGAGAATAAAAAAGACAGCATTTGAAACTCCTAAAGCATGTAAACAATGTAGATATGCCAAGAAGTAGGCAAAAGATATTCCGGGCACCCATTCCATAACTTTGAGATACATGAAGGAGAGCTGTCTGTAGCCCTGATTAAATGGTGAGCTTCTGGGAGGCAGGGAGTAGATTTTGGTCAGTGTTTTCCTCCCCTGATTGGCACATGGCTGCCATGGTAAATATTAGCGAATGAGTAGGGGCTACGAGTTTCGTGTGGAGAGGAATGGAGCTGTGGTCTCTATATTACCCTGAAGCTCTTTGATTAGACTCACATGCTGTCTCAGAGCCATTCTTCTAGGGGAAAGAGGCGAATCGGCAGATGATTATGGGGCAAGGGCCATATTGTTGGCATCTTTAGTGCAGTACCAGCTGAGAGCCCAGGGAACAAGGTCTCATCAGTGGATAAGGGGTTTGTGAGCCTGTTTCCCTGGAACCAAGGTGAAGAACCATGAGGGAAGGAAACAGAAGCATAGGACCATGCAGCAGTCCTCAGACCAGTGACGGACACTCCCTTGACTCTTGTGTCCATTCTTGGGTTTTCTTTTTCTATGGCCCACTCCTTCCTAGGGAGATTTCTCTCCCATCTGTGACCCAGTTGGTAGTGGGAAACTGTGTCCACCATGCCAGCAGATTGCCAAGACCTGCCGCTGCCGCACAGGAAGGAAGCTGGCTTCAGCACACCATCTTCAGGCTGACTCCCAGGGCCCTGCCCTTTTCCAGTTCTGGCCAGGGCTGAACCTGCACTAGGAGCTAACCTTGAAGGAGACCCCTTCGAGACAGGTGTTTAATGGCCTGTGGAGGGGAGAACGACCTCAGGAGCTGGGATAGCAAAAGTAGAAAAGATTAAAAGGAGAATGGCCTGAGGACAGGGCAAATCCTCCCCCAAGTCCTGTTTAATTCATCCAAGGTCTAGATTCCCACTGGAATCTTCTGTTGCTCAGAAGGTGGAGTCATCCTCAGAAAAAGGAAGCTGGGGAGAGATTAAGCAGATGCAACCAGACAGGGGATAGAGCACAACTGACTGTCTTTTTTGTCCCTAGATATGGGATGTTGGAGGACATCTGGGGACCACAAATACTCCTTCTCCTGGAGATGCAACTCAAGGTGAGCCTTTATACCATCCTTCTGGCAACCTGTGCTCCCTCTCCAGAGAATGGTTCTTCCTTTTCATCCTTCTTTCCCACTTTACTCCCGCTCCACGGGCCACAGGTAAGGGCCTGCAGGGTGTATCAGGATTTCCTTATAGCTAAGTGCCATGTGAAGCCTGAGTAGCTCCAGGCCTGGTACTTGATAAGAGGTTATGACAGCCCAGAGCCTGCCATGGAGGCCTCTGTCTGCCTACTTCAAGGGCGTTATGGTCCTATGCAATTTACTAAGCACTGGCACTTACATGTGATCTCATTTAATCTCAACAGCTGTAAGGTCTTGTATTGTGACTTTCACTTTTCCACGTGAGGGATCTGATTTCTTAGGTTGTAGGTCAAAGAACTAAATGATACCACTGAGAGCAGTGATCTTTCCACCGCCTCCATAATCACTGACAGGGTGCCATCTGTCTGCTAGTGAGAACACGGTCCTAGGTTAACCTGAAACTAGACCAAGACTCTCCTTTTTTCCCATTTCAGCTAGAATTTCCTGCCCATTTTCCTCAGTGTCCTATCCCAGCACAGCTTCTCTGTGTCATTGGACACGTTTGATCTGAGTTTCTCGCTCTCATGCCCTCAGTACATGCTGACTTGTTCTCAGGGCAGCAGGTCCCATCAGAGAGCTTGTGCTCTTCCCCTTGACTCTGCCAGGTGCACCCTCTCCCAGGTAGGCACCCTGGGTAGCTGTGAGACTTTAGGGGATTCTGTATCTGGGTTAGAGAACCAGGAATAGGAAAACTGTTCCCCTGCTGGGTGGGGAAGGAAGTTAGCAAAAGTTTGCCTGATGGGATTGGCCTGGATAGTAATGCTACACCCTATGCGACCCCATCTCATTGGCACCCCTGGCAGAGCAGCTCAATGAGCCATAGAGGTAAAGGTGGAAGGTGAGTGTGGCAGGGAAGGTAAAGGCTCAGGCTAAAGGCTAAAGAAGGGTCCCACCTGCTGGCATAACTCAAGCCGGAGCCATGGAGGTGGAGGTGGGAGACACGTTTGGGTAAAGGAGGATGCCCCTGGGGAGAGGGAGCTGGTTATATGCATCCTACATAATTTATCTTCATATGGCCTGAGAAGGCTTGGAGCTGGCCTGCTTTGCCCAGAACAGCAGCAGCCTGTCTCCCCAGGCAGCGCACACTGCTGTGCAGCTCCTCTCTTGGTTTGGCGGACGGACTCCCATCCTCTGATGGCCCCCGAGAGACCTTTTTCACACCCTCCACCCTCCCTGGTGGCTCAGCTAGATGCCTCATCCAGCTCTATCCGCCGTCTGAGATCTGATCATCCCAAATGTTCCTATGCCAGGCTGAACTCTGCCTTCTCAGAATGTCCTCACTCCTGCCAACCTGAAGCTCTTATTTTCAACACAGAAATGGGAAATTGGGAGGGAGGCTGAGTGCCATGGGGCCTAGAGTATGTGGTTTGGAGGCAACCAGTGGAATCATTCTGGGGTTAATGGGATGCCTGAGCTGATAAGCAGAGATCCCCCCGGCCCCTACTCCCGAATATCCCTGTGGTGGGTGGCGCTGTGTGGAGCAAGGCCTATATGCAGCACGATCCGCAGGTGGTCCCCACTTGCCCACCCCACCATCCTGCTGCAGCTTCACCCTCACCCTCCACCTCAGCCCTGTTCATTTCTCTCTTCCCTCTTTCCCTCCTCTCCTCCCTCTAGGTAGTGCAAGCAGCAGCTGTTGACCCCAGTGGCACATATGCTTGCCTGGCCTATCTGCACTTGAGCTTCCTACGGGTGCCCATCTTGGCCTGCATGCTGCAGGACTTGTGCTTCTGTGCAGATACCTCTGATTCTTCTCCTCTTCAAAAGGAAAAAGGACTCAGATAAGAGAGGAGGTTAGGGAAAGAAGACTTGAACTACTTTTTTTTTTTTTTTGAGACAGATTCTTGCTCTGTCATCCAGGCTGGAGTGCAGTGGCGTGATTTCAGCTCACTGCAACTTCTATCTCCCGGGTTCAAGTGATTCTCCTGTCTCAGCCTCCCAAGTAGCTAGGATTACAGGCGCATGCCACTGTGCCTGGCTAATTTTTGTACTTTTAGTAGAAATAGGGTTTCACCATGTTGGCCAGGCTAGTCTCAAACTCCTGACCTTGTGATCCGCCCGCCTCGGCCTCCCAAAGTGCTGGGATTACAGGCGTGAACCACTGCACCCGGCCCAGACTCTCTATTCTTTTGCTGAAGGCTTTTATCAATCTGATGCCAGCCTACGTTTCTGGCTTTCTCTCCCAGAACATCTTAGTATGTACTGTTCACTGTCATCACACTAGACTACCAACTGTTTCTCAAAAACACTTTTTCTGCCTCTTCACCTTTGCTCATGCTTATCTTTCTATCTGGGAGGGTTCCTTCCACCATTCATCTCTCCATTTAAAAATATTTTTTGAGCACTTTTTATTTTGAAAAATTTCAGTGCAGAGAAGTTGAAAGAATAGTACAGTGAACAGCTATGTAACCTACACCTGGATTCGCCAGTTGTTATTGCCATGTTTCTTTCTTTTCTCTCTCTTTTTATCCTGGACCAACTGAAAATAAGTTGCGGGCATTATGACACTTTACCCCTAAATATTTTGGTCTGTATCTCCTCATAATAAGGACATCATCCTGCATAACCACAATCTTTTCTTTTCCTTTTTTTGTTGAGACTGAGTCTCACTCTGTCACCAGGCTGGAGTGTAGTGGTACGACCTTGGCTCACTGCATCCTCCACCTTCTGGGTTCAAGCGATTCTCCTGCATCAGCCTCCCAAGTAGCTGGGACTACAGGCGTGCAACCCCATGCCCAGCTAATGTTTGTATTTTTAGTGGAGATGGGGTTTCACCATGTTGGCCAGGATGGTCTCGATCTCTTGACCTTGTGATCTGCCTGCCCTGGCCTCCCAAAGTGCTGGGATTAAAGGCATGAGCCACTGCGCCTGGCCAGTCTTTTCTTAAAAAAAAAAAAAAAAAAAAAAAATCTGGGACTGAGTGTGGTGGCTCATGCCTGTAATCCCAGCACTTTGGGAGGCCAAGGTGGGAGGACCGCTTAAGGCCAGGATTCAAGACTAGCCTGGACAACATAGTGAGATTCCCATCTCTACAAAAATATTTAAAAATCAGCCTGGGTGACAAAGTGAGACCCTGTCTCAAAAAAAAAAAAAAAAAAAAGAAGATAATAATGTGATTATTAGGCCAGGCATGGTAGCTCATGCCTATAATCCCAGCAGTTTGGGAGGCCAAGGCAGGAAGAGCACTTGAGCCTAGGAGGCTGAGGCTACAGTGAGCAATGTTCTTGCCACTGCACTCCAGCCTTAGCGACAGAGTGAGACCCTATCTGTAAAAAAAAAAAAAAAAAAAGTTAAAAATTAACTGGGCATGCCAGGCGCGGTGGCTCACACCTGTAATCCCAGCACTTTGGGAGGCCGAGTTGGGTGGATCATGAAGTCAGGAGTTTGAGACCAGCCTGGCCAACATGGTGCACCCCCGTCTCTACTAAAAATACAAAAATTAGCCTGGCATGGTGGCAAGCACTTGTAATCCCAGCTACTTGGGAGGCTGAGGCAGGAGAATTGCTTGAACCTGGGAGGCAGAGGTTGCAGTGAGCCGAGATCGTGCCACTGCACTCCAGCCTGGGCGACAGAGAGAGATTCCATCTCAAAAAAAAAAAAAAATTTTTAACTGGGCATACTGGTGTGTGCCTATAGTCCCAACTACTCAGGGGACTGAGACAAGAGGATGGCTTGAGCCCAAAAGTTTGAGAGGCTGCAGTGAACCATGATTGCACTGCTGCACTCCAGCCTAGATGACAGAGTGAGACACTGTCTCTAAAACACAACAAAAAATAAAAATGTGGTAAAATATACATAAAATTTACTATTTGGCTATTTTAAAGTATATAGTTGTGGCATTACGTACATTCACAGTGTTGTGTAACCGTGACCAGTATCCATTTCCAGAACTTCTTTATCATCACCAACAGAAACTGTACCCATTGAATGATAGCTCCCCATTCCCCCTGGTAACTTCAGTTTTACTTTCTGTCTGTGAATTTGCCTCTTTTAATTACCTCATATAAGTTGAGACACACATTATTTGTCCTTTGATGTGTGGCTTACTTCACTTAGCATATTGTTTTTAAGGTTCAGCCATGTTGTAGCACATGTTCAGAATTTCAGTCTTTTTTTAAGGCTGAATAATATTCTCCTATATGGATAGACCACATTTTGTTTACTGATAGACATTTGGAATGTTTTAGCCTTTGGCTGTTGTGAATATGCCACCATGAACATTGGTTTACTAGTATTGGGATCACTGCTTTTAATTCTTTAGGGTACATACTAAGAGTGGAATTGCTGGATAATATGGCAATTCCGTTAACTTTCTGAGAAACTGCCACCTGTTTTACAAAGTGACCAAGAAATAAAAATGCAATATTATTATCTAGACTACAGATCATAATTACATTTCTCTAAATATCCCTATGTTTTCCATTACAGCTTTAAAAAAATATCTGATTCAGGATTGAATGAGGGATCACTGACTGTATTTGGTTGTCATGTCTCTTGATTCTTTCTTAATTTAGAATGGTCTTCCTGTCTTTTTGTTTTTCATGACATTGACATTTTTGAAGAATCCAAATTGTCTTGTAGGATATCCTTCAATTTGGGTCTCTTTGAATGTTTCTTTATAATTAGATTCACAGTAAGCCTTTTTGCAAGAATACTACATAATACTACAAGAATACTAAGGATATTGTATAACATGTTCTTCCTATTCGTTGCATTACTTTAGTCATGTAATGTTGCCTTATCCCATTATTGATGATACTGAGTTTATTTTACTTTTTATTTTTATTTTTTCTTTTGAGGCAGAGTTTCACTCTGTCACCCAGGCTGGAGTGCAGTGGCACGGTTTCCGCTCACTGCAACCTCTGCCTCCTGGGTTCAAGTGATTCTCCTGCTTCAGCCTCCCTAGTAGCTGGGATTACAGGCATGCGCCACCATGCCCAGCTAATTTTTGTATTTTTAGTAGAGACAGCGTTTTGCCATGTTGGCTAGGCTGGTCTTGAACCCCAAACCTCAGGTGATCTGCCTGCCATGGGCTCCCAAAGTGTTAGGATTACAGGCATGAGCCACTGCGCCCAGTCGATACTAAGTTTATTTACTCGGTTAAGATGGTATCTGCTAGATCTCTCTATTGAGAGGGAGCTCTTTTCCACATGTAAAAATAAATAACTTGTTGGGTGGTAAGTTGAGACCATGTGAATATGCTGTTCCCCAACAATCTATCAGCCATTGGCCTTAGTGTTAATAATCCTTGCCTAATTTATTTATTTCATTGTGTTTGTAATATTTATTTATTTATTTAATTTTAGAGACAGGGTCTTGCTATGTTGCCCAGGCTGGAGTGCAGTGGCTATTCACAGGCGCAGCCATGCATACTACTGCCTCAAACTCATGGGCTCAAGTAATCCTAATATTTACAGATAGAAATTTTTTTTTTTTTTTTTTTTTTGAGACGGAGTCTCGCTATGTTGCCCAGGGTGGAGTGCAGTGGCCGGATCTCAGCTCACTGCAAGCTCCGCCTCCCGGGTTTTTACGCCATTCTCCTGCCTCAGCCTCCCGAGTAGCCGGGACTACAGGCGCCCACCACCTCGCCCGGCTAGTTTTTTGTATTTTTTAGTAGGGACGGGGTTTCACCGTGTTAGCCAAGATGGTCTCGAACTCCTGACCTCGTGATCCGCCCGTCTCGGCCTCCCAAAGTGCTGGGATTACAGGCTTGAGCCACTGCGCCCAGCCATTTTTTTTTTTTTTTTTGAGACGGTTTCTTGCTCTGTCGCCCAGGCTTAAGTACAGTGGCGTGATCTCGGCTCACTGCAAGCTCCACCTCCTGGGTTCATGCCATTCTCCTGCCTCAGCCTCCCGAGTAACTGGGATTACAGGCACCTGCCACCACGCCCAGCTAATTTTTTTGTTTTTTTAGTAGAGACGGGGTTTCACAGTGTTAGCCAGGATGGTCTCGATCTCCTGACCTCATGATCCGCCCAACTTAGCCTCCCAAAGTGCTGGGATTACAGGCGTGAGCCACTGCGCCCGGCCAGAATATTTTTTTTTTTTTTTTTGAGATGGAGTCTCACTCTGTCACCCAGGCCGAAGTGTAATGGTATGGTCTTGGCTCACTGCAACCTCCGCCTCCCGGGTTCAAGCTATTCTCCTGCCTCAGCCTCCTGAGTAGCTGGGGCTGCAGGCACAGACCACTACACCTGGCTAATTTTTGTATTTTTAGTAAAGACAGGGTTTCATTGCGTTGGCCAGGCTGGTCTCGAACTCATGACCTCGTGATCCGCCACCCCCCCCCCACCCCCCGCAGCCTTCCATAGTGCTGGGATTACAGATAGAATCTGTACAGAGGTGTTTTTTTTTTTTTTTTTTTTGGATGGAGTCCTGCTGTATCACCCAGGCTGGAGTGCAATGGCACGATCTTGGCTCGCTCCACCCTCCAGCTCCTGGGTTCAAGCAATTCTCCTGCCTCAACCTCCCAAGTAGCTGGGACTACAGGCACACACCACCACACCTGGTGATATTTTGTATTTTTAGTAGAGATGGAGTTTCGCCATGTCGGCCAGGCTGGTCTCGAACTCCTGACCCCAGATAACCCACCTGCCTCGGCCTCCCAAAGTACTGGGATTATCGGCTTGAGCCACCGCACCTGGCCTACAGAGGTTTTAAGTTAAAATGAGGTCTTAGGGTGGACCCTACTCCTCTATGACTGGTGTCCTCATAAGAGAAAATTCAGACATAGACACATAACAGAGGAAAGATGATGTGGAGACAGCCATCTACAAGCAGAGGGGAGAGAATAGAACCTAGAACAGATCCTTTTCTCATGGCCCCCAAAAGGAATCAACCATCTCAACACCTTGATCTCAGACTTCTAGCCCCCAGAACTGTGAGAAAATAAATTTCTGTTGTTTAAGCTACCCAATCTGTGGTTCTTTGTTATGGCAACCTGTCTTAGTCTGTTGTGTGATGCTATAACAGAATATCTGAGACTGGATAATTTATAAAGAACAGAAATTTATTCTCTCATAGTTCCAAAAGCATCCAAGTCTTCTGATTGCATCCTCACATGGCAGAAGGCACAAGAACAAGAGAGAATGAACTCTGTCTTCACACGGCAGAAAAGCAGAAGGGCAAGAGAGAGTGAACCCACTCCCACAAGCCCTCTTCATAGTGATATTAATCCATTCATGAGGGCGGAGTCTTCATGATCTAAAAACATCTTAAAGGACCCCACCTTCTAGGCCGAGCATGGTGTTTCACACCTGTAGTCCTAACACTTCGGGAGGCCGAGGCAGTCAGAACACCTGAGATCAGGAGTTCAAGACCAGCCTGGCCAGCTTAGTGAAACCCTGTCTGTACTAAAAATACAAAAATTAGCCAAGCGTAGTGGTGCATACCTGTAATCCCAGCTACTCAGGAGGCTGAGGGAGGAGAATTGCTTTAACCTGGGAGATGGAGGTTGTAAGGAGCTGAGATCGTGCCACTGCACTCCAGCCTGGGCAACAGAGCAAGACTCCATCTCAAAAAAAAAAAAAAAAAAGACCCCACCTTCTAATATTATTGCGTTGGGGACTGAGCTTTCAACACATCAATTTTGGGGACACATTCAGACCACAGTACAACTCCAGCAAACTAATGTAGACCTATGCCCAGCCATATTAATAACTACTTTCAATATAAACACTCCAATTTAACACTCCAACTAAAAGACAGCAGCCTGGGTGACAGAGTGAGACTGTCTTTAAAAAAATCAAGATCCAACTATATAGTATCTAAAAGAAATATACAGTTGACCCTTGAACAGCATGGGTTTGAACTGCCTGGATCCACACAAGTTTGTTTGTTCCCTCCCCTCCCCTCCCCTCCTCTCCCCTCCCCTCCCCTCTTCTCTCCTTTCTCCTCTCCTCTCCTTTCTCCTCTCTTTCCTTTCTCCTTTCCTTTCCTTTTTCCTTTCCTTTCCTTTCTCCTCTCCTTTCCTTTCCTTTCTCCTTTCCTTTCTCCTTTCTTTCTTTTTCCTTCTTTCTTGCTTTTTTTTTTTTTTTTTTGACGGAGTCTTGCTCTGTCACCCAGTCTAGAGTGCACTGGTGTGATCTTGGCTCACTGCAACCTCTGCCTCCCGGGTTCAGGCAATTCTCTGCCCCAGCCTCCCGAGCAGCTGGGATTACAAGCACCTGCCACTACGCCTGGCTAATTTTTTTGTTTTAGTAAAGATGGGGTTTCACCATCTTGGCCAGGCTGGTCTTGAACTCCTGACCTCGTGATCCACCTGCCTTGGCCTCCCAAAGTGCTGGGATTACAGGCATGAGCCATCATGCCCAGCCAGTTTTTTTCAATAAATACATTGGAATTTTTTTTTAGAAATTTGCAACAATTTGAAAAATGTACAAACCAACCACATAGCCTAGAAATATTGAAAAATTAAGAGAAAGTTCGGTATGTCATGAATGCACCAAATATAGATACTAGTCTGTTTAATCATTTACGACAATGAAATATAGATAAATCTATTACAAGAAGTTAAAATTGGCTGGATGAGGTGGCCAAGACCTGTAATCAGAGCACTTTGGGAGGCCAAGATGGGAGGATCACTTGAGGCACGTGCATACTGTCCTAGCTACTCAGGAAGGTGAGGCAGGGGGATCACTTGAGCCCAGGAATTTGAGGTTACAGTGAGCTGTGATCATGCCACTGCACTACAGTCTGGGCAACATAGCCAGACCCTGTCTCTACAAAAAAATTGTTGAAAAAAATATTTTTTTTTTTTTTTTTTTTGAGACGGAGTCTCGCTATGTCGCCCAGGGTGGAGTGCAGTGGCCGGATCTCAGCTCACTGCAAGCTCCGCCTCCCGGGTTTTTACGCCATTCTCCTGCCTCAGCCTCCCGAGTAGCCGGGACTACAGGCGCCCACCACCTCGCCCGGCTAGTTTTTTGTATTTTTTAGTAGAGACGGGGTTTCACCGTGTTAGCCAGGATGGTCTCGAACTCCTGACCTCGTGATCCGCCCGTCTCGGCCTCCCAAAGTGCTGGGATTACAGGCTTGAGCCACCGCGCCCGGCCGAAAAAATTAACTGGGCATAGTGGTACACACCTGTAGTCCCTGTTACTTGGGAGATTGAGGTGAGAGAATCGCTTGAGCCCACGTCAAAATTGCAGTGACCTGTGATCATGCCACTGCACTCCAGCCTGAGTGACAGAGGGAGACCCTGTCTCAAAAAAAAAAAAAGAAAAATTTCGATGCCGTATTAAATCATAACTGCCTAAAATTAGTACATACTGTACTACTGTAATAATTTTATAACCACCTTCTGTTGCTATTGCATTGAGTTCAGTTGTTTCGAGTATCCACTTAAAATGCTGTGACACTAATCATCTCTGCATGAGCAGTTTGCCCTCTAGTAACTTGCCTGTTGCAGTAAAAAGGTGATCTCTTGCAGTTCTCATGGAGTTTTCATTGTCTCGTGCAATACCACCTTGAATTTCGGCATAGGACCCAAGTGAAGTGCCACTATTAATGCTGGGAGCACTCCAGGAAGCAGAGAAAAGTTATGACATTTCAAGAAAAATCTGAGTTGCTTGATATGTTCCACAGATTGAGGTCTGTACCTGTGGTTGTCCACTATTTCAAGATAGATGAATCCAGTGTAAGGACTATTGTAAAAAAAAAAAAAAAAAAAAAAAAAAAAGAGGAAATCGGTGAAGCTATACCAGGAGGTGTGAAAATCTTGCACTTTTTGCAAAATACCTTTTTATGTCATATTGAAAATGCAGCTTTTATGTGGGTGCAGGATTGCTATAAGAAAGGAGTACATGTGGACTCTAATGTGATTTGAGAAAAAGTGAAGTCATTACATGACAAAGCAAAAGGAAGGTGAGGGATCTAACGCTAGAGAATTTAATGCCATCAAAGGATGGTTTGGTAGTTTTAGAAAGAGGTTTGGCTTTAAAAATGTCAAGAGAGGCTGGGTGCGGTGACTCATGCCTATAATTCTAGCACTTTGGGGGGCCAAGATGGGAGGACTGCTTGAGCCCAGAAGTTTGAGACTAGCCTGGGAAACATGGCAAAACCCTATTTCTGCTAAAAGTACTAAAAATTAGTCAGGCATGGTGGCATGCACCTATAGTCCCAGCTACTTGGGAGGCTGAGGTAGGAGAATCACCTAAGCCCAGAGGTCGAGGCTGCAGTGAGCTGTGTTGGTGCCACCGCACTCCAGCCTGAGTGATGAGAGTGAGATTCTGCCTCAAAAGAAAAAGAAAAAAAAAAAAAAAAAAAGTCAAGATAACAGGAAAAGCAGCTTTTACCTACCAAGAGACAAAAGATGAGTTCTGAGATGCCAATAAGAAAATAATTGAGGCCCAGCGCGGTGGCCCACACCTCTAATCCCAGCACTTTGGGAGGCCGAAGTGGGTGGATTGCTTGAGTTCAGGAGTTCAAGACCAGCCTGAGCAATATGGTGAAACCCCATCTCTACTAAAAACAAAAAAAGAAAAAAAAAAAAAGGCCGGTCGCGGTGGCTCACGCCTGTAATCCCAGCACTTTGGGAGGCCGAGGCGGGCGGATCACGAGGTCAGGAGATGGAGACCATCCTGGCCAACATGGCGAAACCCCATCTCTACTGAAAATACGAAAAATTAGCTGGGCGTGGTGGCGGGCGACTGTAGTCCCAGCTACTTGGGAGGCTGAGGCAGGAGAACAGCGTGAACCTGGGAGGCGGAGCTAAGTGAGCTAAGATCGTGCCACCGCACTCCAGCCTGGGCAACAGAGCGAGACTGTCTCAAAAAAAAAAAAAAAAAAAAAAATCACCAGGCGTGGTGGCAAATGCCTGTAGTCCCAGCTACTCAGGAGGCTGAGGTGGGAGGATCAGCTGAGTCCAGGAGGTTGAGGCTACAGTGAGCTGTGATTGTGCCACTGTACTCCAGCCTGGGCAATGGGAGTGAGACTTTGTCTCAGAAAAGAAAGAAAAGAGGAGAAAAGTACCTGCCTGGACAGGTTTTTAATGCAGAAGAAAACAGAAAACCACAAAAGACCTCTATTAGTAAGGAAGAGAAGTGAGCAGTAGGATTTAAGGAAAGAAAAGATAAACCAACTCTACTGTTTTGTGCAAATGCAGTCAGGTTTATTATGAAGGCTGCCCTTATCTATAAATCTGCTAACCCCCAAGCCGAAGGGAAAGAAAAACACCAGCTGCCAATTTTTTGGTGGTACAACAAGAAAGCCTGGACAAGCACCCTTTTTCTGGATCGATTTCATTGATACTTTGTCCCTGAAGTCAGGACATACCTTGTCAGTAAGGGGATTGCCTTTTTTTGTTGTTTTTTGAGATGGAGTCCCACTCTGTCACCCAGGCTGGAATGCAGTAGCGTGATCTCAGCTCACTGCAGCCTCCGCCTCCTGGGTTCAAGCGATTTTCCTGCCTCAGCCTCCTAAGTAACTGGGATTACAGGCACACACCACTATGCCCAGCTAATTTTTGTATTTTTAGTAGAGACAGGGTTTCACCATGTTGGCCAGGCTGGTCTCAGACCCCTGACCTCAAGTGATGTGGCCGCCTCGGCCTCCCAAAGTGCTGGGATTACAGGGGAGAGCCACTACACCTGGCCTGGTTTTGCCTTTTAAAATTCTCTTGTTATTGGACAATGCCCTTGGCATTGAACCCCATCAGTTCAATACCGAAGGTGTCAAAGTGGTCTACTTGTCTCCAAACACACTGTCTCTAATTCAGCCTCTAGATCAGGGGATCATAAGGACCTTAAAGACTCATTACACATATACATGGTACTCTATGGAAAGGACTGTCAACTCTATGGAAGCGAACCCTGATAGAACATTGTGGAAGTCTGGAAGGATTGTACCACTGAAGATGCCATCATTATTATGGAAAAAGCCATGAAAACCATCAAGCCTGAAACAATAAATTCCTACTGGAGAATACTGCATCCAGATGTTATGCATGATTTCACAGGATTGATGATAAAGCCAAGCAAGGAAATCATGAAAAAGATTGTGGATATGGCAAAAAAGATGGGGTGAAGGGTTTGATATGGATCTCAGGGGAATCGAAGAGTTTAATAGACACCACCCAAGACAAATTAACAGAAAATGACATGATAGAGATGAGTGCTTCTGAACCTGTGCCAGATGAAGAAGAAGATGTAGAAGCAGCAGTGGCAGAAAACAATTAACATTAGACAGTCTAGGAGAAGGGTTCTGATTATTCAAGACCACTTTTGACATATTTTATGACATGGACCCTTCTACGATGCAGGCACTGAAACTCAATCAAACAATGGAAGAAGGATTAATACCATATAGCAGGGGTCCCCAGCCCTCAGGCCACCGGCACCAGGCCATACAGCAGGAGGTGAGTGACGGGTGAGCAGGCAAACACAAGCTTCATCTGCATCTACATCTCTTCCCCGTCACTTGCATTCCCATGTAAGCACCACCTCTTGTCAGATCATAGGAGAGCAAACCCCATTGTGAACTGTGTGTGTGAGGGATCTGGGTTGCCAGCTCCTTATGAGAATCTCATGCCTGGTGATCTGTCACTGTCTTCTCTCACCCCAGAAAGGACCATCTAGTTGCAAGAAAACAAGCTCAGGGCTCCTACTGATTCCACCTTAGGGTGAGCTGTATAATCATTTCATTGTGTGTTACAATATAATAATAATAGAAATAAAGCACACAATAAATATAAAGTGCTTGAATCATCCCGAAACCACCCCCTTAACCCCATCTATGGGAAAAAGGTCTTCCATAAAACCAGTCCCTGGTGCCCAAAAGGTTGGGACTGCTGCTATATAGAAACATTTTTAGAGAAATGAAAAAGCAAAAATGTCAGACAGAAGTTACAATGTATTTCCGTAAAGTTACACCAGAGTGTGCCTGCCTCTCCCGCCTGCCCTTCCACCTCTTTTGCCTCTGCTGCCCCTGAGATAGCAAGACCAACCATTCCTCTTCCTCAGCCTACTCAACATGAAGGCAATGAGGATAAAGACCTTTATGATGATCCATTTCCACTTAATAGCAAATATACTTACTCTTACAATTTTTGTTTCTTTTCTTTTCTTTTTTTGAGACAAGGTTTCACTCTCACCCAGGCCAGAGTGTAGTGGTGCGATCTCGGCTCACTGCACTTCAACCTCCTGGGCTCCCAGGCTCAAAAGATCTTCCCTCAAAACTCCATCTCCGGCTGAGCACGGTGGCTCGTGCCTGTAATCCCAGCACTTTGGGAGGCTGAGGTGGGCGGATCACCTGAGGTCAGGAGTTTGAGACCAGCCTGGCCAACGTGGTGAAACCCCGTCTCTACTAAAAATACAAAAATTAGCCAGGCATGGTGACACACACCTGTAATCCCAGCTCCTTGGGAGGCTGAGGCAGGAGAATCGCTGGAACCCGGAAGGCAGAGGTTGCAGTGACTCAAGATGGTGCCACTGCACTCCATCCAGCCTGGGCCACAGAGCGAGACTCTGTCTCAAAAAATAAAAAATAAAAATAAAATAAAAACCATCTCTACAAAAAAATATGAAAAATCAGCTGGGTGCAGTGGCTGTAATCCCAGCAATTTGGAAGGCTGAGGCAAGTGGCTCACTTGAGGCCAGGAGTTTGAGACCACCCTTGCCAACATGGTGAAACCCTGTGTCTAGTAAAAATACAAAAAAAGGCCAGTGCAGTGACTCACACCTGTAATCTCAGCACTTCGGGAGGCCAAGGCAGGCAGCTCACTTGAGGTCAGGAGTTCAAAACCAGCCTGGCCAACATGGTGAAACCCCATCTTTACTAAATATACAAAGAAATTAGCCAGGCATGGTGGTGGGCACCTGTAATCCCAGCGACTCAGGAAGCTGAGGCAGGATAATTGCTTGAACCTGGGAGGCAGAGGTTGCAGTGAGCCTGTAATCCCAGCTACTTGGGAGGTTGAGGCAGGAGAATCGCTTGAACCTGGGAGGCAGAGGTTGCAGTGAGCCAAGATTGCACCAATGCACTCCAGCCTGGGCAACAGAGTGAGACTCCGTCTCTAAATAAATAAATAAGTAACCAACAAATGCACAATTGTCAGAGATTTGAAAACCTTTTGGGCTGGGTGCAGTGGCTCATGCCTGTAATCCCAGCACTTCGGGAGGCCAGAGCAGGTGGATCACCTGAGGTCAGGAGTTCTAGACCAGCCTGGCCAACATGGTAAAAATCCGTCTCTGTGAAAAATACAAAAATTAGTCAGGCGTGGTGGCAGGTGACTGTAATCCCAGCTACTTGGGGCGGGGGGCTGAGGCAGGAGAATTGCTTGAATCCCAGAGGCAGAGGTTGCAGTGAGCCAAGACTGTGCCATCGCACTCCAGCCTGGGGGACAAGAGTGAAACTCCATCTCATAAAAAAGAAAACCTTCTTTTGGTAATTGAGAGAACAACTAGACAAAAAAGCAGCTGCATATAGAAAACCTGAACAATACCATCAACCAATTTGATATAGTTGACATTCAAGAAACTCCACCAAATAACTGCAGGTGATCCACCCACTTCAGCCTCCCAAAGTGCTGGGATTACATTTTTTTCAAGCACACATAGAACATTAGCCAAGCTAGATTATATCTGGGCCATAAGATAAGTCTCAGTATACTTCTAAAGATTAAAATCTATTGCTTAAGGCCAGAAATTCAAGACCAACCCAGGCAACATAATAAATAGATAGACCCCATCTCCATAAAAAGTAAAAAACTTAGCTGAGCATAGTAGCATGTGCCTGTAGTCCCAGCTACTTGGGAGACTGAAGTGGGAAGATTGAGCCCAAGGAGTTGGATGCTGCAGTGAGTATGATTGTGCCACTGCACTCCAGCATGGTTAAAGAGTGAGACCCTATCTCTATTTAAAAAAAAAAAAAAAGAATAAAAAGAAAAAACCCCAAACAACCTTACAGAATATATACTCTCTGATCATCTGATCACAATGAAATTAAATTAGAGACAAATAATATTAATAGTAACATATCTAGAAAATCCCCAAATGTTTAGAAATTAAAGAATATGGCCGGGCGCGGTGGCTCAAGCCTGTAATCCCAGCACTTTGGGAGGCCGAGACGGGCGGATCACGAGGTCAGGAGATCAAGACCATCCTGGCTAACACGGTGAAACCCCGACTCTACTAAAAAATACAAAAAACTTGGCCGGGCGCGGTGGCTCAAGCCTGTAATCCCAGCACTTTGGGAGGCCGAGGCGGGCGGATCACAAGGTCAGGAGCTCGAGACCACAGTGAAACCCCGTCTCTACTAAAAATACAAAAAATTAGCCGGGCGCGGTGGCGGGCGCCTGTAGTCCCAGCTACTCAGGAGGCTGAGGCAGGAGAATGGCGGGAACCCGGGAGGCGGAGCTTGCAGTGAGCCGAGATCGCGCCACTGCACTCCAGCCTGGGCAACAGCGTGAGACTCCGTCTCAAAAAAAAAAAAAAAAAAAAAAAAACTAGCCGGGCGAGGTGGCGGGCGCCTGTAGTCCCAGCTACACAGGAGGCTGAGGCAGGAGAATAGTGTAAACCCGGGAGGCGGAGCTTGCAGTGAGCTGAGATCCGGCCACTGCACTCCAGTCTGGGCGACAGAGCGAGACTCCGTCTCAAAAAAAAAAAAAAAAAAAGAAATCAAAGAATATATTTCTAAAGAATCTATTTTTAGGCCAGGTATGGTGGCTTACACCTGTAATCCCAGCACTTTGGGAGGCCGAGGAGGGAGGATTGCTTGAGGCCAGGAGTTTGAGACCAGCCTGGGCAATATAGCGAGATCCTGTTTCTACAAAAAATAAAATTTGCCAGGCATGGTGGCACATACCTGTAGTCCCAGCTACTCAAGAGGCTGAGGCAGGAGAATCACTTGAACCCAAGAGGTGGAGGTTGCAGTGAGCTGAGAACATGCCATTGCACTCCAGCCTGGGTGACAAGAGTGAAACTCTGTCTCAAAAAAAAAAAAAAAAAAAAAATTCTGTATAACTAATTAATCAAAGAAGAAAACACAAATGAGAAAATATTTCAAACTGAAGCATATGAAGGCATAGAATATCAAAATATGTGTGGTGCAGCTAAAGAAGTACTTAGGCCGGGCGTGGTGGCTCACGCCTGTAATCCCAGCACTTTGGGAGGCCGAGGTGGGCGGATCACAAGGTCAGGAGATCGAGACCATGGTGAAACCCCGTCTCTACTAAAAATAGAAAAAATTAGCCGGGCGCAGGGGCGGGCGCCTGTAGTCCCAGCTACTCGGGAGGCTGAGGCAGGAGAATGGCGTGAACCCGGGAGGCGGAGCTTGCAGTGAGCCGAGATTGCGCCACTGCACTCCAGCCTGGGCGACAGAGCGAGACTCCGTCTCAAAAAAAAAAAAAAAAAAAAAAAGAAGTACTTAAAGGAAAGTTTATAAAGTATCTATATGAGAAAAGAGAAAGGTTTAAATTTTTTGGGGGGGGGTCGAAGGGACAGAGTGGGACACTGGAGTGCAGTGGTGCGATCTCGGTTCACCGCAACCTCTGCCTCCCAGGTTCAAGTGATTCTCATGCCTCAAACTCCTGGCCTCAAGTGATCCACCCACCTCGGCTTCCCAAAGTGCTGGGATTACAGGCATGAGCCACCGTGCCCGGTGGAAAGGTTTAAATTAATAATTCTGTGTTTCTACCTTAAGAAGCTGTAAGAAGTTTGGCAGTTTCTCAAAAAACTAAATAGAATTACCATATGACCCAGCAGTTCTACTCCCTAGTATATACGCAGGATAATAAAAAACACGTTCATAACAGTGTTAGCCAAAAACTGGAAGCAATCCAACTGTCTATTCACAGATGAATGAATAAACAAAATGTGGTATATCCCTATAATGGAATATTATTCAGCCATGAAAAAGAATGAAGTGGTTATATGCTACAAGATGGATAAACCTTGAAAACCTTATGCTAAGTGAAGGAAAGCAGACACAAAATGATTCCATTTATATGAAATTTTCAGGGCTGGGTATGGTGGCTCATGCCTATAATCCCAGCACTTTGGGAGTCTGAAGTGGGAGGATTGCTTGAGCCCAGGAGATCAGCGGGGGCAACATAATGAGATCCTCTCTACAAAAAATAAAAAATTAGCCAGGCGTGGTGACGTACACCTGTAATCTTGAGGCATGAAATTCCTTGAGCCAGGAGGCCAAGACTGCAATAAGCACCACGGCACTCCAGCTTGGGCAACAAAGTGAGACCCTGCCTCAAAAAAATTGTAAAAAATTAATTATAAAAATAAAAATTTTAGAATAGACAGATCCATATAAACAGAAAGCAGATTAGTGGTTGTCAGGGAGGAATTGGAACTGACTGCCATTAAGCACAGGCTTTCTTTCTGGGGTGATGAATGTATTACAGAATTAGACAGTGGTAATGGTTGCACAACATAGTGAATACACTAAAAATCACTGAATTTTACACTTTAAAATTGTGAATTTTGGAGGCTGGGCATGGTGACTCATGCCTATAGTCCCAGCGTTTTGGGAAGCCGAGGCGGGTATATGGCTTGAGTTCAGGAGTTGGAGACCAGCTTAGGCAACATAGCAAGATCCCATCTCCACAAAAAATACAAAAATTAGCCTGGTGTGGTGGTGCGTGCCTGTAGTCCCAGCTACTTGGGAGGCTGAGGTGGAAGGAACCCTTGAGCCTGGGAGATAGAGGCTGCCGTGAGCCATGATTGCACCACTGCAGACCAGCTTGAAATGACAGAATAACACCCTGTCAAAAAAAAAAAAAGAAAGAAAGAAAATACATACACACACACACACACACACACACACACACACACACACACACACACAGAGAAAAATAGCAAAGCCAAAAGTTGATTCTTTGAAAAAATAATAAAATTGATAAAACCATATCGAGACTGATTAAAAAAAAAAAATACAGGCCGGGCGCGGTGGCTCAAGCCTGTAATCCCAGCACTTTGGGAGGCCGAGACGGGCGGATCACGAGGTCAGGAGATCGAGACCATCCTGGCTAACACGGTGAAACCCCGTCTCTACTAAAAAATATAAAAAACTAGCCGGGCGAGGTGGCAGGCGCCTGTAGTCCCAGCTACTCGGGAGGCTGAGGCAGGAGAATGGTCTAAACCCGGGAGGCGGAGCTTGCAGTGAGCTGAGATCCGGCCACTGCACCCCAGCCTGGGCGACAGAGCAAGACTCTGTCTCAAAAAAAAAAAAAAAAAAAAATACAGGCCGAGCATGATGGCTCATACCTGTATTTCCAACACTTTGGGAGGCCAAGGCTGGTGGATTACTTGAGGCCAGGAATTCAAGACTAGCCTGACCAACATGGTGAAACCCCTTCTCTATTAAAAGTACAAAAAATTAGTGAGGCATGATGGCGCACACCTGTAATCCCAGCTACTCAGGAGGCTGAGGCATGAGAATCACTTGGACCTGGGAGGTAGAGGCTGCAGTGAGCCGAGATTGTGCCACTGTACTCCAGGGCAACAGAGCAAGATCTTATCTCAAAAAAAATTACCAATTATTAGTAATGAAAGAGTAGATATCAGTTTAGATTGTTATGTATTAAGATGATAAAAAGGAGTATTGTGAACAACTTTATGGAAATAAATTTGACAACTTGAATGAAATAACCCCTTTAAAAATGTTTTATTTATTATTTATTTTTGAGATAGGGTCTCACTCTCTTGCCCAAGTTGGAGTGCAGTGGCAATCATGGCTCACTCTACCTCTAGGGCTCAGGTGATTCTCCCACTCCAGCATCAGAAGTAGCTGGGACTACAGGTGGGTGCCACCATGCCTGGCTAATTTTTTGTACTACTTTGTAGAGATGGGGTTTCGCCACGTTTCTTAGGTTGGCCTCGAACTCCTGAGCTCAAGCAATCCACTTGCCTTGGCCTGCCAAAGTGCTGGGAGTACAGGCGTGAACCACTGTGCCTGGCCAGAATCTTTTAAAAACCACTAGAATAAAGTGTATTTACCAAGATGACAGGATACAAAGTGAACATACAAAAACCATTTATATTTCTATGTTCTAGCAACAAACAATGGGAAAATGAAATTTTTAAAAGAATCCACTTATAATAGAATGAAACCCTTGTTAGGAATAAATTTAGCCAAAGATAAGCAAGACCTCTACACTTAAAACTAGGCTGGGTACCATGGCATATGACTATAATCCCAGCACTTTAGGAGGCTGAGGCAAGAGGATCGCTTGAATCCAGGAGTTTCAGACCACAGACCACCCTGGGTGACGTAGTGAGACCCTGTCTCTACAAACAAAACAAAACAGAAAACACTAGTTTTTAAAAACTAACTCTATATGATTTCAAGCTTTATTGTGAAGCTACACAAATCAAGACAGTGTGATGTTGAGATAAACATATCAACGCGAAAGAATAGAGAGTTTAGCAGTAGTCACACACTTACATGGCCAAATTATTTTTAATTTGGTAATTAAAGTGGGTAAAAGGTCTTTGAACAAATGGGGCTGGAACTGTATATCCACATTAAAAAAGAAAAAAATATTTTTGAACTTTGAGCTCTACCTCTAAATGAAATAGAAAATACACAAAAAAGTGGAGAAAATTAGCAAAGCCAAAAGTTGGTTTCTTGAAATAAGTTAATAAAATTGAGGCTGGGCGCAGTGGCTCACACTTGTAATCCCAGCACTTTGGGAGACCGAGACTGGTGGATCACGAGGTCAGGAGTTGAAGACCAGCCTGGCCAACATGGTGAAACCCTGTGTCTACTAAAAATACAAAAATTAGCTGGGCTTGGTGGTGGGCACCTGTAATCCCAGCTACTCAGGAGGCTGAGGCAGAGAACTGCTTGAACCCAGGAGGCAGAGGTTCCAGTGAGCCGAGATTGCGGTACTGTACTCCAGCCTGGGCGACAGAGCAAGACTCCATCTCCAAAAATAAATAAAATAAAATAAAATAAAATAAAATAAAATAGTAAGTCCCTAGTAAGACTAAGAAAATAGAGAAAATATAAATCCCCAATTATCAGGAATGAAACAGTGAAATTAATTAAGAATAGATCCTAAACCTAAATGTAAAAGCTAAAACAATGAAATATCTAGAAAAAAATAGAAAATATTTGTTACTTTGGGGTAGGTAAACATTTCTTAGGACATAAAAAGCAGTAACAAAAAAAAAAAGATAAATTGGATTTCATCAAAATTTAAAACTTTGGGCCAGGTTTGGTGGCTGACGCCTGTAATCCTAGCACTTTGGGAGGCCAACACAGGTGGATTACATGAGGTCAGGAGTTTGAGGCCAGCCTGGCCAACATGGTGAAATCCTGTTTCTACTAAAATTACAAAAATTAGCTGGGCATGGTGGCACATGCCTGTAATCCCAGCTACTTGGGAGGCTGAGGTAGGAGAATCGCCTAAACCCAGGAGGCGGAGGTTCCAGTGAGCCAAGATCACGCCATTGCACTCCAGCTTGGGCAACAGTAGCGAAACTCCATCACACCCACAGGCACACATTTTAAAACTTTGGTTCTTCTAAAGGTACTATTAAGAAAAAAATTCTGGCTGGGTGCAGTGACTCACGCCTGTAATCCCATCTCGTTGGGAGGCTGAGGCAGGCAGGTGGATTGCTTGAGGTCAAGAATTTCAGACCAGCCTGGCCAACATGGTGAAACCCTGTCTCTACTAAAAATACAAAAATTAGCCAGGTGTGGTGATGGGTGCCTGTAATCCCAGCTACTTGGGAGGCTCAGGCAGGAGAATCCCTTGAACCTGGGAGGCAGAGGTTGCAGTGAGCTGAGATCGCCCCACTGCACTCCAGCTTGGGTGACAAAGTGAGACTCTGTCTCAAAAATATATATATATATATTCAAAATATTTTGTCTGGAACCACTAAAGACCCCAAATAACCAAAGCAATCCTAAGCAAAAATAACAAAGCTGGAGGCATCATACTACCTGAGTTCAAAATATACTACAAAGCTATGATAACCAAAATAGCATGGTACAGTCATAAAAACATACACATAGACCAATGGAACAGTATAGATAACCCAGAAATAAATCCACACAACTGATTTTCAGCAAAGGTGCCAAGAATATACATTGGGGAAAAGATGGTCTCTTCAATAAATGGTGCTGGGAAAAGTGGATATCTACATGCAGAAGAATGACAAAAATTAACTCAAAAGGGATTAAAGACTTAAATATAAGACCTCAAACTACAAAACTACTAGAAGAAAACACAGGAGAAATGCTTCATGACATTGACCTAGGCAAGGATTTTTGAGATAGGACCTCAAAAGCACAGGCAACAAAAGCAAAAGTAGGCCAATGGGATTACATCAAACAAAAAGCTTCTGCACAGCAAAGAAAACAATAGAGCATGGCCAGGCACAGCGGCTCACACCTCTAGTCCCAGCTATTCTGGAAGCTGAGGTGGGAGGATTGCTTAAACCCAAAAATTTGAGGCTGCAGTGAACTGTGATTGTGCCATTGCACTCCAGCCTGGGTGACAGAGCAAGACTCCATCTCAAAAAAATAAAATGGGGCCGGGCGCGGTGGCTCAAGCCTGTAATCCCAGCACTTTGGGAGGCCGAGACGGGCGGATCACGACGTCAGGAGATCGAGACCATCCTGGCTAACACGGTGAAACCCCGTCTCTACTAAAAAATACAAAAAACTAGACGGGCGAAGTGGCGGGCGCCTGTAGTCCCAGCTACTTGGGAGGCTGAGGCAGGAGAATGGCGTGAACCCGGGAGGCGGAGCTTGCAGTGAGCTGAGATCCGGCCACTGCACTCCAGCCTGGGCGACAGAGCATGACTCCGTCTCAAAAAAAAATAAATAAAATAAAATAAAATAAAATGGTAGAACTGCTTTGGAAAACAGATTGGCAGTTTACTTTAAGGTCAAATATGTATATGATATATAACGTAGCAATATGATTCTTTGGCATATAGCCAAGAAGAATGAAAACTGCCCACACAAAGACTTGTACATGAATGTTTATAACAGCTCGATCCATCAGAGTCTAAAACTGGAAACAACCCAAATGTTCATCAGCTGATAAATGGGATAAACACATTTTAGTATATTCACACGATGGATTTTTTTTTTTTTTTTTTTTTTTGAGACAGAGTCTTGCTCTGTCACCCAGGCTGGAGTGCAGTGGCGCGATCTCACCTCACTGCAAGGTCCGCCTCCCGGCTTCACACCATTCTCCTGTCTCAGCCTCCCGAGTCGCTGGGACTACAGGCGCCTGCCACCACGCCCGGCTCATTTTTTGTCTTTTTAGTAGAGACGGGGTTTCACTGTGTTAGCCAGGATGGTCTCGATCTCCTGACCTCGTGATCCGCCCGCCTCGGCCTCCCAAAGTGCTGGGATTACAGGCGTGAGCCACCGCGCCCAGCAATTTTTTTTTTTTTTTTTTCCACATAGAGATAGTGCTTCACTCTGTTGCCCAGACTGGTCTCAAATTCTCTTGAGCTTAAGCAATCCTCCTGCCTTGGCCTCCCAACATGCTGGGATTATAGGCATGAGCCACTGCACTTGGCCCTTATTTTTTTTTTGGAGACAGAGTCTTGCTCTGTCACCTAGGCTAGAGTGCGGTGGTGCAGTCACAGCTCATTACAGCCTCAACCTACCAGGCTCAAGGGGTCCTCCCCAACCTCAGCCTCCCGAGTAGCTGGAACCACTGGTGCAAGCCACCACAGTGGGCTAATTTTTAACATTTTTTGTAGAGACAAGATTTCGCTATGTTACCTGGGCTGGACTTGAACCCCTTGCCTCAAGCAGCCTCCCGCCTTGGCCCCCCACATATTTGGGATTACAGGTGTGAACCACTGCACCTGGCCCAGTCCCTTATGGATGATAGACTTTTAGGCTATTTATATTCTTTGCTATTACAAAGAGTTTTATAATAAATAACCTTACATATGTTATTTTACACATACCAACATATCTGTAGGATAAATTTCTAGATATAGACTGAAAAGGATAGGTGCATTTATAATTTTGATAAATAGTGCCAAATTAGCGTCCTTAGAGTTGTACAAGTGTATACTACAGCATTACGGGACTGGAATAGTCAGATCCTGGCCAGCCATTCTCCCGAGAGCATGTGGAGAAATGGGCTGGATGGCTCACTGCAATGATGAGCGTCTCTACTCTGCACCTCGGAGGACCTTGACTGAGCACTGCATGGCCAGCCCAGTGGAGGCACAGGCTTCAAAACAGGATATAAAAAGGGCCTGCTTCTGCAGTTGACAGCTTTGATGCCTTCCTCACTGAGAAGACCTTAGGAAAAGATGGCTCCTGCCATTAAGACCACACAACCCCTATGGAGAAGTGACTTAGAGCCCAAAGAGTTGCATTTACAACTCTCATACAAATGATTCTCATGCACTAGACAGGATCAAAAAGTAGGTGTGAGCAGGCTGGGCACGGTGGCTGACGCCTATAATGCCAGCACTTTGGGAGGCCGAGGTGGGCAGATCACCTGAGGTCAGGAGTTCGAGACCAGTCTGGCCAACATGGTGAAACCTTGTCTCTACTAAAAATATAAAATTAGCCGGGCATGGTGGCGCGTGCCTGTGATCCCAGCTACTCGGGAGGCTGAGGCAAGAGAATTGCTTGAACCCGGTAGGCAGAGGTTTCTGTGAACCAAGATGATGCCACTACACTCCAGCCTGGGTGACAGAGCAAGACTTCATCTCAAAGAAAAAAGAAAAAACAAAGTAGGTGTGAGTGAAGTGGGAAGGTTTGGTCAGCTTTTTTTTTTTTTTTTTTTTGACAGGGTCTTGGTGTGTTGCTCAGGCTGGAGTGCTGTGGTGGGAATATAGCTCACTGCAATTCAACTTTACGGGCTCAAGCGATCCTCCTGCCTCAGCCCCACTGAGTAGCTGGAGCCACAGGCGTGTGCCACCCCCAGCTAATTTTTATTTATTTATTTATTTATTTTTTGTAGAGACAGAATACCCCTTTGTTGCCCAGGCTGCTCTCAAACTCTTGGGCTCAAGTGATCCTCCTGCCTCAGCCTCCCAAAGTGCTAGGATTACAGGGGTGAGCCACTGTGACCAACCTCAGCCAGCTTTGAGGCTTACTATGTAGCCAACGTTGTGTTAGGTATACACCAACAGAGATAAAATATTCTCTAGCATTGGAAACAATGAAGCGTATTGTTGTGGCAATGTGACATGCTGTAATAAAACAAATAGGTTACCATGGGAAGCAGAGGGGAAATCCTTAACTCTTCAGGGAAGGCTGCACAGAGGGAAAAACATCCTTCAGTCAAGGGCAAGGCCTGCAGGCATAGGAACCATTGGTGCCTCTAGGTGAGGTGAAGGGGCATCCACGAGGTCAGGATGGAGGCTCACATCCCAGAGGGAGTTCCTAGGAGATGCCTTTTCCTTCAAGAGACAAAGGACCAAAGTTGGGCTCAAGAAGGACTCAGACCCCAACACATAGTCTACCATCACTTGTCCACCTTGTGACACCACTACTCATCCTTATATACTCAGCTGAAGGGTTGTCATAGGCCAGGCCCATTCCTGTCTTGCAGCATTGTTTGAAGTTCACCTCCGTGTCTGTTTTTTGTCTCCCTACTACAGTGAGCTCTTGGGGCTTAGGGCCTGGGGTTCTAATCATTTGCATCTGCCATGACTAGCACAAAGTTATGGTTTTCTAGCTTAGGACTCAGGTGGATAAACTGGAGACCTACCTGTGTGGAAAACTAGGAATCATTTTGAGAATCTCTCGAGTCCCAGAGGTGGCAGTAACCCAAATTGGCCTCAAGCTGGCACTGTTGTAGTTTTCTTCTGTTTCTAGACCAATTCAGAAACTATTCTTTCCTGTGTTGACTTTAGTTTCTTGGTAAATTAGCTCCTTAAACCTTCAAGCTACTAGTGAGTTTGTCTGAGGGTGGATAAATGTTGCCACACCTGAGTCAATAAAGAATGAATCAGCGTGGCCTTCATAGAGGGGTGTGGTACTGGTAGTTACCATGACAGCCAAAGACACTAGAGAGAACTACAAAACGGAGATAGAGGGAAGTGGGAAATGGAGGAATGGAATGAGGTCTAGTCCCCTCCATGCTTCCTGACAGTATCTTCCTTGATGTCTCTGCAGCATCGCACCAGTGACCTCTGGGACACTTGCTCTGCCTTGGTTCTCCTGCCACTCTGAGCACTCTTCCCCACTGGTTTGCTGGATCTTCTTCCACCATTTTCTAGAGCGAATTTTCCCAAGTGTGATGCTTGGTCTTCTCTTTGCCTGTCTCTCTTGAATCTTTCATCTGTGCGCATAGGTCAGTTCTATGCAGGTAATTTCCTTGTCCCCCAGATACCGCCCCTCCCATGATCTCTCTGCTGGACTTGAGCTCTGTTTCCATTTCCTACCAGGTGTTTCCATTTGGGTGTCCTGTAGTCATCTGAAACCAAGCATGTATAAAATTGAGCCTGTCTTCCCCCTCCCAGTTTCCATTTTTCTTCCCATGGCATCAGTATTCTCTCACCCACCCAAGCTCAAAACCTGAGTCATGGCCGGGCGTGGTGGCTCAAGCCTGTAATCCCAGCACTTTGGGAGGCCGAGGCGGGCGGATCACAAGGTCAGGAGATCGAGACCACGGTGAAACCCCGTCTCTACTAAAAATACAAAAAATTAGCCGGGCGCGGTTGTGGGCGCCTGTAGTCCCAGCTACTCGGGAGGCTGAGGCAGGAGAATGGCGTGAACCCGGGAGGCGGAGCTTGCAGTGAGCCGAGATCGCGCCACTGCACTCCAGCCTGGGCGACAGAGCGAGACTCCGTCTCAAAAAAAAAAAACAAAAAAAAAACCTGAGTCATATTTGACACGTCCTCCCCATTCTTCCCTTCCCAAATGCAAGTTTTGCAAACTTCCTTTGCAACATCTCTTATAGTTCTTTGTCCTTTTTTTTTTTTTTTTTTTTTTTTTTTGAGACGGAGTCTCGCTCTGTCACCCAGGCTGGAGTGCAGTGGCCGGATCTCAGCTCACTGCAAGCTCCGCCTCCCGGGTTCATGCCATTCTCCTGCCTCAGCCTCCCGAGTAGCTGGGACTACAGGCGCCTGCCACCTCGCCCGGCTAGTTTTTTGTATTTTTTAGTAGAGACGGGGTTTCACCGTGTTAACCAGGATGGTCTCGATCTCCTGACCTCGTGATCCGCCCGTCTCGGCCTCCCAAAGTGCTGGGATTACAGGCTTGAGCCACCGCGCCCGGCCTATTTTTTTATTTTTTTATTTTTTTTGAGATGGAGCTTCACTCTTGTTGCCCAGGCTGGAGTACAGTGGTATGATCTTGGCTTACTGCATCACTGCAACCTCCACCTCCTGGGTTCAAGTGATTCTCCTGCCTCAGCCTCCTGAGTAGCTGGGATTACAGGCATGTACCTCTATGCCTGGCTAATTTTGCATTTTTAATAGAGACAGGGTTTCACCATGTTGGTCAGGCTGATCTCAAACACCCAACCTCAGATGATCTGCCCACCTTGGCCTCCCAAAGTGCTGGGATTACAGGCGTGAACCATCGCTCCCAGCCAAATGCTAGTTTTGTATGAGTTTATGTGGAAACCTCTGTGGTATATACTTCACAGCTCTGCACATCTAGCCTGTGGCACACACATGATTCCCTCCTGCTTGCCTTTGTTCAGCTCATTCCCTTAGTCTAGAACACTATTCTCTGGCTGAGTGTGGCAGTTCACTCCTGTAAGCCCAGTACTTTAGCAGGCCAAGGCAGGAGGATTGTTTGGCCTCAGGAGTGTGAGACCAGCCTGGGCAACATAACAGGACTATCTCAGTGTATGACACGTGCCTGTAGTCCCAGCTACTTGGGAGACCAAGGCAGGAGGATAGCTTGAGCCTGGGAGTTTGAGGCTGCAGTGAGCCATGATTGCACCACTGTGCTCCAGCTTGGGCAACAGAGCAAGACCCTTTCTCAAAAATTATATATATATGTGTGTGTGTGTGTGTGTGTGTGTGTGTATATATATATATAATATATAATATATTATATATTATATATATTTTTTTACATATATAAAATATTATATATATATGCTTTTTAGTATTTCTGATGTGCCGTTCAAACTGAGTGAGGTGGTGGTAGATGTATCAGGGGTACTTGAAAGCAGCCATAGGCCACACGTGGCACATCTTCCTGGAGACTTCATTTTATTTAATTATAAATAATTTCACCTACTTTTAGCTACTCCAGGCTGGGCACAGTGTTTCACGCCTGTAATCCCAGCATTTTGGGAGGCTGAGGCGAGTGAATCACTTAAGGTCAGGAGTTCAAGACCAGCCTGACCAATGTGATGAAACCCCATCTCTACCAAAAATACAAAAATTAGCCAGGCATGGTGGTGGGTACCTCTAATCCCAGCTACTTGGGAGGCTGAGGCACGAGAATTGCTTGAACCCTGGAGGCAGAGGTTGCAGTGAGCCAAGATCATCCCACTACACTTCAGCCTGAGTGACAGAGTGAGACTCTGTGTACAAAAGAAGTACAGCTACTCCAGACATATGGAGTAGAATGCAAATTGGTGAAAGAAATGACTAAGAACATTCCGTGTGGTGCTGTCCCCTGCAGTGGGAAGTCTGCATTCGCCCTGCGGTGGAAGGTGGGAAGGTGAGAAACAGGGACCCCTGATTAGAAGGGGCTAGGTGCAGATGAGGTGCGGCAAGGGGAATACAATGCAGCGGGAGGGAAGTGGCAGTCCCTGTGCTCGAGGCTCCTGCAGCGGGTCCCTGTCACCTGTGGTGCTCTTTCCTTTCTGAGAACTCAGACAATTCAGTCTCTATACCACTCCTATGTTGCCTCAGGAAAGTACTTGTATTACATGGTTTTCTAACTTGCCACATATGTAGTCCTTATCTCCTCAACAACATTCTTATCCTCCAACATCTGGAGTGCAGGTGTGGGGTGAATTCAGGCCCTGGTGTTTACTGATTGAGCAAGGCACTTTTCCTCTCAGCCTTGGTTTCCTTATCTGTAAAACATGGATAGTACTTCCCTAATGAGATTGTTCTCAGGATTCAACTAGATAACATGTGTGCAGCATTTCACTTAGCAGATGGCATGGATAGGCACTTAGTAAACATCAGAGCCCTCCCAGCAGCGCCAGGCTCTTAGTAAATATCTGATTCTTGAATATTCCCATCCCCAAATATATCCCCCTACCTGAGACTCCTCTCATGTTCTCTGTCTCCCTTCCTGTCACAGTGCATGTGTCTACAGAAGGCCACCCTCTTTGCGTATCCTGGTTCCTGGCCCTCCTCACCCTCACAAAGATCTCACTCACACAACTGCCTTCTCATCTCCTGTAACCTCAGGTTCTCTCCCTACTGGATCTCTCAGACTACTTCTCTCTCTACACTCACTCCGGGGATCTCATCCACTGTTGCGGCTTTCAAGGCCATCTAAAAGATTCCCAAGTTTATATTTTAAACCTAGAATGCCTCAGAATCCGAGACTTACATATCCACTGCCTATACCCCGTGTCCCCTTGGAAGTGGCACAGATACTTCAGCATGTCTAAGATGGATCTCCAGATTCCCACCCCACCCTTCCCACAAGTTTTCCCATCTTAGTAATGAGAACTCTGTCCTTCCAGTCACCCAAACCAAAACCTTTGGAGTTATCCTTGGCTCCTGCCTCTTAAATCCCACAGTCCTATAGGCAAGTCCTGCCAGTCAGCTCTTCCTTCAAAATACAGAGTATACCTGGCCACTTCACCTCCTCATGCTGGTCCAGATCAAGCTCAACTCTCATGAGGCCAACTTCAGAGGCCTCCTGAGTGGTTTTGCTACCTCTGTTTTCCCCAGCTCCACAATCTTGTTTTCCACCAACAGAGTAATGTTTTCTAAACATCAGCTGACTCTGTCATTTATTGACCTCAAGCCCTCCAGTATCTTCCCCTCTCACTCAGAATCAAATCCAGATTTCTTATCATGGCCCTAGGGACCAGCCTGTTGCCTGTCTTCTCTCAATTCCCACTACCCTTCCTTGCTCCCTGGCCCCCAGCCTCACTGGCCTCCTCAGTGCCTTTCCTGGAACAGGCTGGAAACACTCCTCCCTCAGGGAGCTTCTCCTTGTTGCTCCTTCTGTCTGGAACACTCAGGTGCAGACCTTGCTCCCTTCCTTTCTTCAGGTCTCTGCTCAAATGCCACCTTAGCAGAGGGCCTTCCCTGACCAGTCTCTCTAACATAGCGCCCTGGCATCCTTGGACCCTTTCTGATCTCAACTCTGATTTTGCTTACTACTGACTGCTACCTGACATAATTAACTTACGTGTTTGTTTTTGTCCATCTCCTGACCATTAGTAACACCCCAAGGGGACCTTTGGTGCCTGGCACATAGTGAGTGCTCAGCAGCTGGGTGGGAGCTGTGGCATAGACTGGAAGAGCTTAATGCAAGTGGCCCCTGGTCACTGCACTGCCTCTTGCCTGCTGTGTGCTTTTGGACAACTTTACTTAACCTTTCTTAGTTTCAGTTCCCCTCTCGGTAAAACTTACCTGGAAGGTTTTTTAGGAGGATTCGAGATAATACATTTAAAGTACCCGAAACGTGATCAGTGCTCAGTAAGACAGGGGCTACACAGGCCACTTAGCTGCTCTCTAGGCCTGTTTCCAACAAGTTACTAGTGCTGCCTCCATCTGCCCCCAGGATGGAGGGCTGCTACAGTAGATGAAGGTAATGCTACAGAAGCAGTTACTGACTCTATTCTCCATGTCATACCCTGACCCCGGGTCTCCTGAGCATTGTTTCTGGCTCCAGCCAGTTCTCCATCCTCCAGCACCGTCAGTTTCTTTTTTCTTTTTTTTTTAAACAGAGTCTTGCTTAGTTGCCCAGGCTGGAGTGCAGTGGTGTGATCTCGGCTCACTGCAAGCTCCGCTTCCTGGGTTCATGCCATTCTTCTGCCTCAGCCTCTCAAGTAGCTGGGACTACAGGCGCCCGCCACCATGCCCGGCTAATTTTTTGTATTTTTAGTAGAGATGGGGTTTCACCGTGTTAGCCAGGATAGTCTCGATCTCTTGACCTCGTGATCCATCCGCCTTGGCCTCCCAAAGTGCTGGGATTACAGGCGTGAGCCACTGTGCCCAGCCTTTTTTTTTTTTTTTTTTTTTTTTTTTTTGAGGAGTCTCCCTCTGTCACCCAGGCTGGAGTGCAGTGGCACAGTATCAGCTCACTGCCAGCTCTGCCTCCCGGGTTCACACCATTCTCCTGCCTCAGCCTTCTGAGTAGCTGGAACTACAGGCGCTTGTCACCACACCCGGCTAATTTTTTGTATTTTTAGTAGAGACAGGGTTTCACCTTGTTAGCCATGATGGTCTCCATCTCTTGACCTCGTGATCCGCCCGCCTGGGCCTCCCAAAGTGCTGGAATTACAGGCGTGAGCCACCACGCCCAGCCATCAATTTCTTACCAAAGCCCCTCAGATGATGGCCATGTCTGAGCAGGTCCTGCAAGTTGAGACCCTCCCCAGCCCTGCTTTGATCAAGGTGGTCCCTGATGTGGGAAGCCAGAGGTGCTTGCTGGGAATGTATAGATATGTTTGGACTTCATGCGCCATGGACCCCAAAGGTCCTTCTCTGGCAAAGCACCCATGTTTGTGAAGTGGGCACTGCTTAGCAAGCCAGGTGGCTGGCGGGTCAGGTAGGTTTTCCCTGGCTGCTCCAGGAAGGTGAGTCGTGAGTAGTTTCCCTGTGGGCCACCAGGGGGCACCAGAGGTCGCTCAGCTCTTAGAGGACTTGATCCGTCTCTTAAGCTGTCTATGTCTTCTCCCTCTCAGGCCTAGGACTTTCTTGAAGGAAAAGAACTGTGGTGGTGGTTCTCCCATCTCCTAACTTGCTAGGGACTGCCAGTCAAAGCAGGGCCACAGTAAAGGACTGAAGGTCAGGATTCCAGGCTTAATATTCTTTATTGGTAAGCATTAGTGAACCCCTTGCCCTGGGAGCTCAGCCAGTCCTGCTCTGATTCCTAGCCATAGGTGGGACAGCATCTTTGCCTCATGGATCAACTGTCCACGTCTGGCTGTGCCTAACTTGCCACACCATGGGTCAGGGAGACAGGCAGCAGGTACTGGAAGGTGATGGCCAGGTCCTTTTCCCCAGTGACCACTCTCCATCTAGAAGCACTCTGCTTCAGCTGCACAGGCTCTTCCAGGGGGGCTCTGAGAGCCTGCTGGTTAGATGGAGGAGTTGAGCCTCTGACACCTCCAGGTTCTGCCTGCCAAGGGTTCCTCCGCAGCGGGGCTGAGCTGAGCAGGAGCAATGGGCTCTTGCTTCTGTCCTGAGATTCTTGGGTGAGGAGCAAGAGAGCCAAGGGCAGGAGGTCATACGTGGTGCCTCATAGGGGATAGAGATGCCAGAGGCTGTAGAAGATGGGGTGGGAGGGAGGGATATCCCAGAGAGAGAGAGAGAGAGAGAGAGAGAGAGAGAGAGAGAGAGGGAAAGGGTCAGTTGTTGAGTCCCTGGATCTGATTTCACCAGCTATTCTTGGCCATGCCCATAGTCCTTGGGAAACCCCTTGGTTCTAAATAGATAGTTCCTTGGTTCCTGGGTGTACCTTTGCCCCCGACTAGCTTGTGGAGGTAAGAATTATTGGCCGGGTGCGGTGGCTCATGCCTGTAATCCCAGCACTTTGGGAGGTCGAGGCGGGTGGATCACGAGGTCAGGAGATCAAGACCATCCTGGCTAACACAGTGAAACCCCATCTCTACTAAAAATACAAAAACAAAATTAGCCGGGCGTGGTGGCGGGCGCCTGTAGTCCCAGCTACTCGGGAGGCTGAGGCAGGAGAATGGCGTGAACCCGGGAGGCGGAGCTTGCAGTGAGCCAAGATCGCGCCACTACACTCCAGCCTGGGCGACAGAGCAAGACTCTGTGTCAAAAAAAAAAAGAATTATTACAGTAGCGTGTCCTCCTTCTTGCCTGTTCAGCAAGGCCCTTCAACCCTCCATCCATTTCTCCCTCAGGTCAGGACAGCAGGGTGACGGTGCCTGGAGAAGGCCCTGGCTCCCCTGAAAGCCCTCCCGGCCTGTCTCTGACCTGCACTGGAAGCGGGGGTCTCCGGGGTGGGTCTTCAGCACCTCCCACACCTCTGGGGGAGGCTCCAAGCCCATCTGCTTGGCCCGACACCAGCGCTGCAGCCGTGTGATCCCTGCCAGGGTAGGAAGAAGACTCTGGAGCCTTGTTGGGGATGGGGTAGAGTCTGAGCTGGAGAATGTGTGTGTTCAGGGGAGACAGTGCCTGAGGGTCAGAGTCACGCAAGCGCTTGGGTGACTTCAGAGACGTGTGGGTGACGGGACTGGCTGGGAGAGGCACCTCCGTGGGGCTGGGTGGGTTCTCACCGGTGCAGGGCCCGTACTGCCAGGCCAGGTCAAACTGCCTCAGCAGCTCCAGCTCCGCTTCCTCCTCGTCGCGGGGCTGGGGCTCCTCCCCTGCAATGACAGCTGCTCTTCAGTGCGAGGCTGGCCTCAGTCTCCTGCCCCTCACCTCCCAGCCTTCCTCACCACCCCTTTGCCTCTGCCACCCCGCAGCTAGACCTGGTGTCGGGAGGGGAGGACAGGCCACCTTTCCCCTTCCATCTGCCCCTCTGCCCACGTCCTCTAGGCCCCTCCGTGTCCACTCCTCCTGCCTCCCTCACACGTCAGAGACCTAGCTCGGATGCCAGCTCCCCCTTGCTGTGCCCAGCGGGCCCCTCCCTCCTCTTCACAACCGGGTAGGAATCAGTGATGAGCCGCTTCCGGCCCATGGCGGCCACCCAGGCAGGCAGAGGAAGGAGGCGACTGCGGGGAAGAGGAGAGACCGGCCAGTGGGCGCGAGAAAGACAGCTGCTGAGAGAGACAGACGGGGCCAGGCCAGCGGCAGGCAGACAAGATGACCCAGACAAACCGAGAGAGGAAGTCGCTGGGGTCCAGGGAGGGACGCCTCCCCCACCCCAACAAGGGCGCAAACAGGAAAGACTTCAGCCAATGGCAGGCCGCCTCTGTGGGGCGGGGCCCTGGCGCTAGCCAATGGTAGGCAGTGTAGGGTGAGGGGTGGGGCGGTGCCACAGCTGTGGGCTGCGGGAGGAGGGGCAGGCTGGGGCGGGGGACCTGTCAGGATGCCCCTACTTCACCACCTCCCCCGGCCCCCATTGGTCTGCTGTGGGTCCCGAGAGACTTGAAGAGAGTTATCCTCAGCCTCTCACTTCCCGTTTTCCCTTCCTAGGCAAATGTTCTTTTCAGCTTCGCTAATCCCCGTGGCCAGTTTGTAACTCCCTAGAGCCCAGCTGGAGCCTTCACTCGGTCCTTTGGCCCGCCCAGCGTTGTGGGGGCAGGTTTGGAGGTCTGAAGAGAGTTTGGTCTAATCCAGGCCCCTTCCCTGCTCCCACCCAACCCCCACCGGCCCCAGGAGACCTGGCTGGAGAAGCCCATGGGTTCTGAAACCTCCTTTCTCACAGTCTGTGCCCAAAGATGCTGCCCACTCTTAGTCCGAGTAAGTGTTTGCTGTTTTGGCTCTCCTGGGGTCCCAAGTCCTGCCTCACCCGCCCCACCAGTCAGGAAGATTCCATACTGGAAGGCAGAGCAAGGGTCTGGTTCCCCCACCACAATGGGTTTTGATCCCCAGTTCTTCATTGGCAAAATCTGCCCTCTCACAATAATGTTAATCTGAGCAGAAAATATTAACAGTAAACCTAACACTCATGTTGCACATACCATGTGCCAAGTACTGTTCTAAGCACTTTCCCACATATTAATTAAAAGAGATGTCAAAAAGTTTTTGAAAGTAGGAAGTATAGCTCAATGATTATCACTGCCGAGAGTCACAGGCATTGCAGGGCCCCAGTCGAACCACAGTCTGTCTTGGGCCCAGGAGCTCACTGTCACAAGGCAGACAGATGTACAGTTGTCAGTAAGAGGCTATAATTCCTACCAGAAGAGGAAAAGGGTGGGTCAGAGATTGGTTAGGACCACAGGGATGATTAGCATTGGAAGGCCTCCTGGAGGAGGTGGACTGCTGTAAACAATGTCTCTCAATTCTCCACCCATGACCTTTGTCCCTTGGGCTCCTGTCATCACTGACTCATCCATACTGCTGCCTCCCCCTCATCAACTTCCTGGCAGGAGGCAAAAGTACTGGCCAGTGGGAGTCTGGGAACCAGCACAGGGACCAGCCCAGCTCTAATCACCCTCCAGAGATCCCATCCGGTTCTTCCTTCCAGGGATACTGGGAGGGTGGGGCACAGACTCCTGGGCTGCCGCCTGCTCAGAAGCCTCTGCCGCCTCCTTTCCCTGCTCTGGGGTCTGGGTGCTCTGCACTGGAAGAGGGCTAAGCCACTGGTACTTGTGGGCACAAGGGAGGAAGCTGCTCTGGAGAGGAGACCACCAAAGGGGAAGTACAGGAGCAGGCCATGTCTTCAGGGTCCACGTCCTGCCTGGCTCCCCCCATCGGCGTCCTGGAGGAGGGCTGGTGGAGGAGGGAGCTTGTCAGGGCACTGCATGGAGCTGGAGGGCCCTTTCTGCTGTATTGTTTGGGCTGGGCCTATTCTAATCCCCCCATCTGCCTTGTGGACTAAGTGGGGCCCACATTCAGGGAGACAGTGTCCTTGCGGAGTTGGGGATGGAAGCAGGGAGGCCCTCTCTACCAGGGCTGGGGAGGGCCTAGGTGCTGAGTCCAGTCAGGCGCTGAGTATGCTAGGTAGGGATGGCATATAGGCTCTGGGGGATTGATTACCCCCTCCCCAGAGGGCCTCAGCAAGGGTTCCTGGGCTGTTTCTAGAGGTGTGTGGCACCCACCTCCTGAGTCCAAGCCCTGAGGGATAGGGAGCCATGGGTGGGGCAGACCCCTCCTCATTCCCAAGTCCCTCCTACCCCTGAAAGCTGATAGCCGTGGGGCCCTGCCACCGCCCAGGGAGCGTGAAATGGGGTGTGCTGCTGGGCAGCCACAGCAGCTCCTGCCGCCGCCTGGGACTATTGCCTTTTCTCCTTGGGTAGCCTCTGGCATCCTGAGCTACTCTGTAGATGTTGGCTGGGCTGTCCCCGCCAGCTTCCCCAGCTTTGCCTGGCTCAGGCACCCACCCAGCCTGGAAGATGTCTCCCTCAGCCTTCAGCTACCCCCAGACCCAATAAAAAGATTCAGAGTGGTCAGCTCAAGTGCAGGCACCCTAGGCCTGGCTTTCTGGCTTGGAGTTGAGGGAACTCTCTGCAAGCAGCATTGCTGTTCTCTCCTAAATGGCAGTGGGGTTGGGCCCCCAGGGAAGAGTTGGCACCTAGGGATTTTGGAACCATCCCTGTCCAACTGGCATTCCCTGACTCAGCACCTGGATTCCTAAGGTGCACAGCTGACTAGGCTGGACCTTGGCCTTTCCATCCTCAGGTCTTTTTCCTTCTTTGCTCTCCAACCCTATCCACCTTCTGTACCTTCTTGCCTAGAATCCCTTCCCCTACTCAGGCAGCATCCTGGCCTCATTCCCTAAACTGCTGTCCTGGAGCCTGTTCAGGCTTCAGGCTGGATGGCCAGGCCAGAGGTCTGGGTTGGGTGCTGAGTTCTCTCTCCCTGTGGGAATGTCCTGAGACCCTTATGTCAGCCCCGACACCCAGAGGCTGGTGATGAGACTAGTAGGAGTGACCTTTGCACCTCAGCCTGGTAATAATACCCAACACCCTTGCTTCAGGGCCAAGTCCAGAGTCCTGGGGGTCCAGGAGAGAAAAGAACTGAAACAGGAACCCAGCACCTTCCCAGGGAATGAGGCCCACCGCTGACTGCACTCAAGGGAAGAAGGATTAGGTCCGGCTTAGCTCAGACAATGTGGCAGGATGGGGGCCTCAGCACTGTGCCTGCATTCCCTTCCCCCTCCTCACCATGAGGTTTGTGGGGAGAGCAAGGTAGAGCTGGGAAGGTGGAGGCAGGTGGAGAGAGGGGAGCAGCTGCCTGGGGCCCAGTGGGCTGTGGGATGGATCCAGCTCTTCTTCCCTCTCGCCGGTACCCTCCTTCCTCAGGCCCTTGGGCTCTGCCACCTACCCTGAGCTGGAAGTCAGTCCCACTCAGGAGATTCTGGGCAGCCAGAATACCCCTGGCCCCGCCCCCAACATACTCACACCCCGTGGGCCCCATTCCTCACCCTGTGGGCCAGAATTCTTTTAGGCAGTCATTCCTGGCCCCTCACTACCCTCCCAGACACTCCCTCTTCTCCTGGTCCAGGTTCTCTGGCCTAATGTGCTTCCATGGCAGCAGCTTGAGGGCAGAGGAAGGAGTCTCTGGGTTTTTTTTTGTCACTGCTGTCTTCTGTCCTGCTCCTACCACCCTCCACACATCCTTCTGTAGTCACCTCCTCTTTCACTTTGGCCATCCAGGCTCTGGAGCAGTTCTGGGAAGACTTGAAAAGGGGCCTTCTGGCCATTCCTCACCTTGGCCACCAGGTGTCAGACTTTGCCCAGTTGGGTGGGAGGAAGGTTCTAGTTAACCATTTCCACCCCATCAGCCTGGCCTCAGAGAGAGATCTGGGCAAGTTGGGGAGGAGCCTAGAGCTGACTGCTGAACTGGCAAGGCTGAGGCACCCTGAAAGTTGAGACTGGAAAAAGAACTGGAACTCGGGCCCTACAGCTTTCTGCCAGATCGGCCTCACTGCCACTGCCCCCACACCACCCCATTGACAAGGGCTTTGTCCCCTGCTGGGAAGTTCAGGGGAGGCTGAGTCAGGGAGCTTGAGAATTGAGGGAACAAAGGCAGGGACAGTTGTAGCTCCACAGCAGAGGGGAAGCTGAGAGGGAGCTGCCCGTCGGAGTGCCCAGCCAGGACTGAGTCACTAGTCCTTGCCCTCTAGGTTAAGGGGAACAGAGGGCCTCCCTTTGCCTTTCCCCATTTGGGGTGGCTGTGGCAAGTGAGAGTGTGTGTGTACATGTGTGTGTAAGCTCAGTGCTTGAATGAGTCTCTCATATCATGAGGCAGCCTATAAGTCTTGGATGGTGGGTCAGTCTTTGCAAAAGTGGAAAACTGGCAAGGTCTGAGTATTTTACCATCTCCCATCAGAGCTTCCTCTAGCCCCACTTCCCCCAGAGGTTGCCCCTGCCCCAAGTGATAGTTCTCCATTTTATGCTCATTCTTTCAAACATAGGTGTGTTTCCAAGCACCCAAGATGATGACGAGATTTCTAATCCTTACATGCTATCTGGAGATGACGGAGAGGAGGGTCTTCTCTCGCCCACTCCCCCTATCCTTGTGGGGACATAAGGACTACTAGAGATAACGCACCCTCCACCCCTTGACATTTCAAGGTCTTAGAGTCTCATGTTAGCCTCTGGATACATGGGCCTCTGACTCTAAGGCCATACTTATGAGGTAGAACCTCGATAACTAACAAAACTCATCAAATCTCCTGAAGCAGTTCTGGATGGAAAACCAATGACTCACTCACAGAAAATGCTAATGCCCTATGATCTGCCAGGTGCTCCCTGTGCCATGGTGCTGGCGTTTTCACAAGATGCCTGTGGGACACAGTGCCAAAACACGAAGGAGCAGCTCACATCCCCTGTCACCATCATTAGGGGCTGTTTGAGAGAGTTCAAGAACTCACACTCTGAAGTGCCCTCTCATGGTGCTCTCGTCCCCCTCTCCCTCCACCACCAAGGGAGCCTTCTGCATCCTCAGCATTTGGGAACCCCAGCGCTGCCCGTTCAGGATTCTTCTCCTGGCCTATTCCCCTCCTCTGTTTCCCTCCACTGACCACTCTGCTCACACTGCCTGGCTCTGGCTCCCAGCCAATTCCAGTAGTTTCCAGCAGCCTAGAATCCCCCTTGATTCTCTGCCGTTCCTGCTTTGCCAATCCTCCGCCTTGGAAAATGCCCTCTTCTCCAGTCTGTCCCTCTCTCTGAAATGCTAAGGAATGTCACCGCCCATGGTGACAGGTCCACGGCAAAGGTGCCTGCTGATATCACCGGGTTCTATTTGGCTGCCCAGACACCCTTTGGCTCTCCTCTGGTTGTCTCCTTACTCCATTTGCCAAACCTCCCCATTTTTCTCCACCCGCCCCCTACTCAGCAATAACATGTTTAGATCACAACAACAACAAAACAAACAAAAGCTTTCTGTGATCTTGCTAACCTTTCTAGATGTTTTTGTTTGTTTGTTTGTTTGTTTGTTTGTTTTTGAGATGAAGGAAGTCTCGCTCTTGTCGCCCAGGCTGGAGTGCAGTGGTGGGATCTTGGCTCACTGCAGCCAGCTCTTCTGGGGCATCTGAGACTATTGATCAGCTCCTTCCTTCACCCAGGCTGGAGTGCAGTGGTGTGATCACAGCTCATTGCAGCCTCGACCTCCCAGGCTCAAGCGATACTCCTGCCTCAGCCTCCCTTGTAGCTGGGACCACAGGTGCGCCACCATGCCTGGCTAATTTTGTTTTGTTTTGTTTTTTGTTTGCTTGGGGTTTTTTGAGACAGAGTCTTGCTCTGTCAGCAGGCTGGAGTGCAATGGCGCAATCTCGGCTCACTGCAACCTCCGCCTCCTGGGTTCAAGCGATTCTCCTGCCTCACCTCCCTAGTAGCTGGGACTACAGGCGTGCGCCATCACATCCAACTGATTTTTGTAGTTTTAGTAGAGATGGGATTTCACCATGTTGGCCAGGATGGTCTCAATCTCCTGACCTCATGATCCGCCCACCTCGGCCTCCCAAAGTGCGCTGGAATTACAGGCCTGAGCCACTGCTCCTGGCCAATTTTTGTGTTTTTTATAGAGATAGGATTTCACCATTTTGACCAGGCTGGTCTTGAACTCCTGGGCTCAAGCGAGCCTCCTGCCTCACCTTCCCAAAGTGCTGGGATTATAGGTGTGAGCCACTGTGCCTGGCCTTTTCTGTCAATTTCCAAAACACTATTGTCTTGACACACTTTTAAAATTTTTCTCTAATATAGCAACCCTATTAACTGATGTCTTGACACTCTTTAAATCAGTTTAAGTCAAATTATCAAGGTTTGGCTGGGTGCAGTGGCTCACACCTATAATCCCAGCACTTTGGGAGGCCGAGGCAGGCAGATCACTTGAGATCAGGAGTTCAAGACCAGCCTGGACAACATGGTGAAACCCCATCTCTACTAAAAAAAATAAAAAAAATAAAAAGTCGGATGTGGCGATGCATGCCTATAATTCCAGCTACTCAGGAGGCTGAGGTGGGAGGATTGCTGGAACTGGGAAGCGGAGGTTGCAGTGAGCCAAGATCACACCACTGCACTCCAGCCTGGAGACAGAGCGGGACTCTGTCTCAAAAAAAAGAAAAAAAAATTATCAAGGTTTTACTGTGCCAGGCATTACACCAAAATGCTGTAGGGCTGGGCACAGTGGCTCACACCTATAATCCAAGCACTTTGGGAGCCCACATTGGGCAGATCAGATTGAGGTCAGGAGTTCAAGACCAGCATGGCCAATGTGGTGAAACCCCGTCTCTACTAAAAATCCAAAAATTAGCCAGGCATGGTGGTGGATGCATGTAATCCCAGCTACTTGATTGGCTGAGGCAGAAGAGTTTCTTTTTTTTTTTTTTTTTTTTTTTTTTTTTTTTTTTTTTTGAGACGGAGTCTCGCTCTGTCGCCCAGGCTGGAGTGCAGTGGCCGGATCTCAGCTCACTGCAAGCTCCGCCTCCCGGGTTCACGCCATTCTCCGGCCTCAGCCTCCCGAGTAGCTGGGACTACAGGCGCCCGCCACCTCGCCCGGCTAGTTTTTTGTATTTCTTAATAGAGACGGGGTTTCACCGTGTTAGCCAGGATGGTTTCGATCTCCTGACCTCGTGATCCGCCCGTCTCGGCCTCCCAAAGTGCTGGGATTACAGGCTTGAGCCACCGCGCCCGGCCGAAGAGTTTCTTGAACTTGGGAGGCGGAGATTGCAGTAAGCTGAGATGGTGCCACTGCACTCCAGCCTCGGTGACAGAACGAGACTCTGTCTCAAAAGAAAAAAACAATAAAACACTAAAATGCCGTAGTGATGCAAAGATGAATAAATCATGGGCCTTACCCTCAAGATGTTATTTGCTTGAAAAAGACAAATATGCCGGGCATAGTGGCTTACGCCTGTAATCCCAGAACTTTGGGAGGCCGAGGCGGGCAGATCACGAGATCAGGAGATTGAGACCACCCTGGCTAACATGGTGAAACCCTGTCTATACAAAAAATTAGCCGGGCACGATGGCGGGCACCTGTAGTCCTAGCTACTCGGGAGGCTGAGGCAGGAGAATGGCGTGAACCCGGGAGGCAGAGCTTGCAGTGAGCCAAGATCACGCCACTGCACTCCAGCCTGGGCGACAGAGTGAGACTCCATCTCAAAAAAACAAACAACAACAAAAAAGAAAAAGACAAATACACTTAACTATTTTTTTTTTTTTTTGAGACGGAGTCTCGCTCTGTCCCCGGGCTGGAGTGCAGTGGCCGGATCTCAGCTCACTGCAAGCTCCGCCTCCCGGGTTTACGCCATTCTCCTGCCTCAGCCTCCCGAGTAGCTGGGACTACAGGCGCCCGCCACGTCGCCCGGCTAGCTTTTTGTATTTTTTAGTAGAGACGGGGTTTCACCCTGTTAGCCAGGATGGTCTCGATCTCCTGACCTAGTGATCCGCCGGTCTCGGCCTCCCAAAGTGCTGGGATTACAGGCTTGAGCCACCGCGCCCGGCCTATTTTTTTTTTTTTTTGAGACAGTTCACTCTTGTTGCCCAGGCTGGAGTGCAATGGCACGATCTCGGCTTACCGCAACCTCTGCCTCCCAGGTTCAAGTGATTCTCCTGACTCAGTCTCCCTAGTAGCTGGGATTATAGGCATGTACCATCTCGCCTGGCTAATTTTGTATTTTTAGTAGAGACAGGGTTTCTCCATGTTGGTCATGCTGGTCTCGAACTCCCGATCTCAGGTGATCAGCCCGCCTTGGCCTCCCAAAGTGCTAGGATTACAGACATGAGCCACCACACCCGGCCACACTTAACTAACTCTTATTCTGCCCCATCTCCATCTATCTGAATTCTGCCCATCCTCCAAGATTGGTGTCAAATCCCACCGCATGCCTTTATGGAAAAGGTAACTATTGAGCACTTGCTGTGTGCTCTGCACTGGAAATACAGCTGTGGAAGTCAGCAAGAACTTCAGATGCCGTTTTCTCCCCTAATAGGGCTCACAGCCTAGAGGGCCTTCACCTAACTAGATGCAGTCTGTCTTTCCTAGTCTTCTGTAGTATTTTGCCTGGATCTTTCTGCATTTAATCGAATTCTGCCTTATATTCTACCATTTGCAGGGAAGGGTTTCTATTCGTTTTTCTAGATTGTTTTGTCCAACACACTCATTGAGCACCTTCTTTAGGATGGAGTCTAAGTTGGGTGCTGGTATAGTGAGACGAAGACTCAAAAGCTGCCCCCAAGAAACTCAACAGGATAGCACTGTGTAAGTTCTCTGATGATAGGACCTCCTCCTTACTTACCTCTGTATTCCTTATAGCCCCTACTTAATGCTTTGCATATCACAGGCCACAGCTTATTTCGACTATGTATGGAGACAGCCCTGATACCCTCTCCTTTCTATCTTGTTATACAGGGGGCAGGGCCTGCAGGTGCCCCTGGCCATGCCTGGGCAGATGTCTCGACCTGAGGAGCCTGGACCCCTCAGGGTGGGGCATGTTGCCTCTAACTTAGGCCAGATGACTCAGGGACATTTAGCAGAGCTGGCTTGCCTCACCCACAAGCAAGTCAGTAGCTCTTGCACCTACATTCTGACCTCTCCCTTTTCTAGTGGTTCTTGCACTTGCCGGCAGCTCTGTGTCTGCATCGCACAGATATGCCTGTGGCCCTTATTATTTCAGGTACATTGACCTTTTCTTCCCTAGTAGATTATAAGCTCTGTAAGGGCAGGAGCCAAATTAGGTTTTAGGCTTCTTTTGGCTTTTCTACACCAGTTAGCACAGTGACAGGCAGGTAATTAGGTCTTTAAAATATTTGTCAACTGATTGACATTGCCATCATTTCTTACTTTCTTCACTTAAGGTATTGTCTCCAGGAGGCCCTTATAAAATACTCATGTAGGATGTGAGGACGATCTGGCTGTGACATCTGTCACCCCATTGATCACCAGGGTTGATTCGGCTGATCTGGCTGGCTAGGCGGGTGTCCCCTTCCTCCCTCACCGCTCCATGTGCGTCCCTCCCAAAGCTGTGCGCTCGATCGAAGAGGACAACCATCCCTAATAGAGGAGGATCAGTCTTTAGTCAAGGGTATACTAGTAGCCTCACTCCCCTGCTAGAACCTCCAAACAAGCTCTCAAAGTTCATAAAATATCCATGTATTACCTGGGAGCTGTTCATCCATTGACTTACCCAGTGGTTCCTAACTAAAGTGTCATGACATGCTGCTACAGCCTAAGTAATCTGTAAGGACTACAGCTGCTGCTGCTACAGCCAAGCATCTGCCCTTTGTTGCTCCTGTTATCCTTTCCAGCATTCTTAGAAGGGCGTTTAATTATCCCCGCTTTACTGACAGGGAAACTGGTCACTCATAGGTTATGAGTCTGACGTTTGAGCTTAGGGCATCCTTTGAATAGCACCTATCCCATTCTCTCACAATCTGAGTTTTTCTTTTCTGGAATATGCTGTCTTACATTGGAGAGAAAGGAGTGGAGTTATAGCTAAGGACTGTGACTTGGTCACAGTCTGTTTCCCTCCTAAAGAGAGGAAGGGTGTTGAAGTGAGGGTCACTGCTCCTGAAGCCCCAGTGGACAGAGACAGGCAGGAGTCCTGGGGAAGCTGGGGAGTGAAGCCCAGGGGCTGACTGCTCAGGGTAGAGCACCAGAGAGGCAGATAAATAGCTTTGCTCATCACAAGGAGGCTGGGCCAGAGGGCAGAAATAGAAATTCAAGGTGGGAAGACAGACCTTTGATACCGTTAATGCAATCCAGGAAGGTAAGGTTGGCTGGGTGAGTGGCTCATGCCTGTAATCCCAGCACTTTGGGAAGCTGAGGCAGGTAGATCACCTGAGGTCAGGGATTCGAGACCAGCATGGCCAACATGGTGAAACCCCATCTCTACTAAAAAAAAAAAAATATCCTGGCATGGTGGCGCACCCCTGTAATCCCAGCAACTCAAGAATCACTTGAACCCAGGAGGTGGAGGTTGCAGTGAGCCAAGATCATGCCACTGCACTCCAGCCTGGACAACAGAGTGAGACTCTCAAAGAAAAACTGAGGCCAGGCGCGGTGGCTCACACCTGTAATCCCAGCACTTTGGGAGGCCGAGGCGGGCGGATCACGAGGTCAGGAGATCGAGACCATCCTGGCTAACACGGTGGTCTCTACTTAGCCAGGCGTGGTGGCAGGCGCTTGTAGTCACAGCTACTCGGGAGGCTGAGGCAGGAGAATGGCATGAACCTGGGAGGCAGAGCTTACAGTGAGCAGAGATTGTGCCACTGCACTCTAGCCTGGGCGACAGAACGAGACTCCGTCTCAAAAAAAAAAAAAAAAAAAAAAAAAAACCAACGAATCCCAGAAAGGTGAGGAAGACTGAGCAAAGGCTGGGTGAGGGAAACCTGGAGTAGACACAAGCTGTGTGGGAGGACTGAGGATCAAGGAGTTGGTGGTGGGAGCAGGAGTGGACAAGTCTGAGGTGCGCCCATCACCCCAGTGCGGGGAGGAAGAGCGCCTCTTCTCAGAGCTCTGTGCAGCTTCACCAGAGGCAAGCAGGGAGTGGGAGCCGGGGCGGCAAGAGAGTCTGATGAGCACCAGGAGGGTTGAGGCCGGGCAAAGAGACTAAGTTCTGGGGCAAGCATTTTATTTGTTAATACAAGAATAGAAATTCTGCAATAAATATCGTCTAATAAATAACATCTCCAAATAAATAAATATTAATACAACACACTTAGAGTCATGAGTGGGTGGGGCTGGGGGGGCAGGGCCTGGGGGAGCTGCCACCCCACACCCCAAAATGCTACTGCAATGTAAACTTTCAGGAAATCCTGTGGTGTGGCTATGGTTGCCCTCCCCAGCCTGGGCAACCCACAGATACCCTGGGAAAGGGGGCAGAGAGGAGGCACTGTAAAGCTGGAAGACAATTCGAGGCAAGGTCCTGATGCTCAGCTTGGCTTTTGTTTGCCACTCTGTGCTTTGGAGACTCCTGGGTCTGTTATGGTCTGTCCCTGCCCCTCTGCTTTCAGTATTTTCTCTTCTGGTTTATAGGGAACCTCCAATGCAGACCCCACCCCTGCACTGTTAATCTTATCTCTTTTTGTGTAGAATTGCCACCATGTTTGTTTCCTGAATTGGATGTATAGAGTGATTTGGGGGTAAGGGAGCAACACCCATTCAAGGAGAGTGGGGCAGCCAAAGGGCTTCACCCCAGAAAGTCATGTGTGGTGGTGGCCCCTCAACTCCTGCCTTCCAGGTGTGCCACCTGAGGGGCTGGGTGGGCATTGGCCAAGTGGTAAGCAAGAAGCAGGAGGCTATGAGAGCCTCTGCACCAACTTGAACCACTTCAGACTCCCTCGAGCATGACTTCCTGTAGAAACAGGACAGGGCAGGGCCTATTGCACCTCCTCCCCAGCTCAGTAGACCTTTGGGAGGTGGGGAGGAGACAAGGCTGATCACATCACACGCCCAGCCGGTCCAGGAGAGGGCCAGAAGCTCACAGCTTCTGTCTCCTGGCTCAACAGGTGTTGGCATACAGGGCTGGCTCTCCCAAAGTGGGTGCAGGGTTTGAAGGGGGAGCGAAGAGGAGGCGGCAAAGGTCAGAAGTCAGAAGCCGTGAGCCCCCAGGTGCAGGGTGACTGCAGCTGCTGGAGGCTGCATCTTCTTCTTGAGCCGGTTGAAGTCCTTGGCCGAGCGCCACAGCCAGGTCTGCAGCTCCTTCAGCAGCCAGAAGTCATCCATCTTTTGGAGGAAGTCACTGTGGGCAGGGCCAGGAGTCCAAGTGGGTTCAGTCCCAGGCAGCGGCTGGGGCAGTGGGTAGCCCAGAGCTGCCATGACGCCTGCAATGCTGCCCAGCAGGCCCTGGAGGCTGGTGCAGAAGTGGGCCAGGCTGCGGCGCAGCTCAGCAGTGGCAGCCTGACGGTTGAGGCCACGCAAGTAACACAGAAGGTGGCTGTAAGCCTCGTAGTTTTGGGTCAGCCGCAGTTTGTCATTGAGGCTTTGCCACACCTCCAAGTTAACAGTGGCCCTGGGCAGAGTCTCTGCCCCCAGGCGGGGAGGGTTGAAGTCAGGCTCGTTGAAAGGAGGGCCCAGGTAGTTCAGCTGTGAAAAGGAGAGGGTGATGGGGAAGGAGGAGGGCAGAGCAGCTGTCTCATCACCGAGGAGATACCTGCTCCCAAAGTTTCTATTTTTTGTGTCCCCTGACACTGGCCCTGTCTCCATGCTAGGCTTCTCTGTTCATGGCCTCCCTGAGTTTCTCCAATAAGGATATCATTTGTATGCAGATGACAGCTGAAGCAGTGGCGGTGATGAGCTCTCCAATGGAGAGGCGTAGAAAGAGGAGGAGGAGACGCAGGAGACGCTCAGGAAGGACGTGCTGATTGGCTTGGTGGGCAAACCTTGGGAAAGTGCCCGCTGTGGGGGCAGGACAGAGAAGAAGAGGAGCCTGGAGGAGCCAGGGGGCGAGGCTGGAGAGGTAGAAGGTGGCCCAGGAGAGTGCAGAGGCCAAGGAAGAGTTCGAGAAGGCAGCAGTGCTCAGCAGTGTGGCTGCAAAACAGACAGCAAGGAGAATGAGCCTTCAAAACACTGTCGGGCTTGGCAAGGAGGTGCCTGACGACCTTGGAGAGAACCACTGCTGGGGCCTGGAAGCCAGATTGCAGGGGGTTAAGAAGTGAGTGGGTGGAGAGGAAGTGGAGGCAGAGGGTGTAGACCACTCCTTCGAGAAATTTGGCAGAGAAAGCCAGGAGAGAAAAAGGGTCGGGAACTAGAGGGGGCAGTGGAATGAAGCAAAGGTTTTCTGCACAAGGAACAAGAGAGAGATGAGAGGGGCCCATTGGCACCAGAGTCCCATTTGCCACTGACATACCCGGGCCCACCAGCTGAGGGGCTGGGGAGAGACGGGTACTCACTAACACTCCGAAGGAAGGGTTCAGTTGAAAGGAGCTAGGCTGCAGAAGGAAGAAATGGAGGCAGTCTCATGAGTAGGACAGGAGGAAGGCTATGGAAGACAGCATGGTATAGGGAAGAAGGCAGAGCCCTTGCCAACCCTCGGGGGAGCGGCTGGGGCCCAGGGAAAGGGATGAGGGCGATGTGTAACTGGGAAAGAAGGGAGAAGCAAGGGGAGAGGCCTGGGATAGGCAAGGGCCCAGGGGGAGGTTCACACGCTGACAAGCACAGAGACAAACTAATTTCCTCGGTGTATCCTGGGGCTGGAGCCAGCTCCCCCGCCACCCTCCTCCCTTTTCTTTCCCTGGCTCCAGAGTAGAGTCTGGGATGTGGAAGAGGAACACGGGAAGAGGGGGCCGGTTCCCCATGGTCCTCGGCTCCTCCGACCCTCCTTCCTTCTCTCCTGGGCTCTCTGAACACCTCTGGACCACCCCCAAATCCTTATAGCATCACCTCCATCCACACCCTAAACCCCCTGCCACTACTGCCTGGGTTCCCTACAGTCCCCTTCCCCCATGACCCTCGTAGGAGGCCCAGCTAGAATGGGAGAGGCAGACGGAAGGGAGGCCCCTGGGTCCAGAGCAGCAGGGCCCCAGGTCTGGGGGTAGAGGCGAGCTGGAACGCAGGCATGGGAGGTGGGGCCCCTCCATCCCCACCCAACCCCGCCCGCGCAAGAGACACCACAACACGGTGTAAACAGAGGAGACTTCCCCGGCCCCCAGGGGGAGGCGGGCGGCTGGGCTGGCAGCCAGTGGGGCAATGGGCCAAGGCGGGTGCGAGGCCTGCCCACATGCCTAGTCCTGGGGCGAGGGATGGGGAGATGGGGGGGCCACCTAAGAGGGAAGGGCAGTAGATAAGCCAGACAGGGGGACTGGTGGGAGCCAAAGAGCCCCTCCTCACCCCATCATTTACCAGGACCCTCCACGATTAGGACTGTCTTCCCCCAACTCCTCACTCCTCCCCAACTCCCAGACTCCTACTCTGGATACTCACATAGGTCCCAGCCAAGCTGCGGAGTTGGTGCTCCAGGTAGCGGGTGAGGTCATAGGTTTTCTGGATGGAGGGGCCAGGCCCTGGGTCCCCTGTGCGATTGAGAGCTGGCACTGCAGGGAGGTGCCAGAGCACCGTGCACAGGCACGCTAACATCCCCCACGAGTCCCCTGTGGGCAGGATGGACGAGAAGCATGAGTGCGGCCCAGGCCCACACGGGGAAGCATCTGGCAGCCCCTCAGGTGTCTGTCCCCACCTTGGGCTGGAAGGTGGGTGAGGGTGGGACACCAGATGGGAGGCAGAGGGGATGGAGGAGGGAAAACACCCCTGGCAAGAGGGGAGAGAAAGAGAGGCGTGTGTGTGTTTGAGGATGAGGACTTGGCACGCCTAAGTATCTATCAGTAGATACTTGAGAGTATATCTGTGTGTCAGCTGAGAGAGTCTTTGGCATGTGTGCCACTGTGTGTGTGCCAACATATATGTGTGTGTACATGGAGGGACAGGGCCAGGCCTAGGGACTACAGGTCGACCTGCCTGTGTTCCAGTTGTACCATAGCTTCCTGCCACTCTCCCAGTCCCACTGCAGCTTGAGGGGAGTCACAGGGTGGGAGATAGCACATGTCAGAGCTGGCAGGCTGAGCAGTCAGCCCCAAGGGAGGAAGCAGGAGAGAGGCAGCCGCCAAGAACACAGTCGTCCATAAGAGGCAAGGTATAGGGTTAGACCACCAGGGTCGGGCTGCCTTATGGGGCTAGTTTTGGGTATATTCTAGGATGTGATTCCTGAGTGTGGGAAGCATAGGGTGGGGTTAGATTGAAGATTTAGTGCTCACTCTCAGGGAATGGTGGCAGTGTGGAGGTTCACACCATTCTTGGTGTTAGGTGGGGAAAAGTTGGACTTCAATGAGCCCTTTCCATCAGCCTGTGAGGGTGGGGACAGGAAGGGAGAGAGGTGCATTTGACGAGTCAGGCTTGTTGGCTGATGGCACTGCAGAGTTTGGACATCCCAGGATACCAGGAGTCCAGAGGCCAGGATTGGGTGCTGTAAAGAGTGACATGGATAGTGGGGAAATACGCTTTTCTGGGATTTTAAGTGAGGACCAAGGTGAGGATTGAGTGGACACTTTGGACTGGCAAAGGCAGTTAGGGTTTGGCTAGGATAGATATAATTGGCATTGGGCTAGGTTAGATTTAAGGACTGGGTTACTTTAAAAGTTTCAGATTAGTTTAGACTTGGGATTTGGTTGATTTAGTGTGGTTGAGGTTTGAGTCCAGCAGGGGATGTGGTGAGGTCTGGGCAGGCAGAAGGTGAGCTGGAGGGCTGTGACTTGGTCGGTTTAGATACCAGATGGGGCGCTGCTTATGTCATGAAGAGCAGGGCTAGTTTGGGTTTTCAGCTTGAATAGGTGTGAGGTCACGAGTGGTTTCTTTCCTTTATTTTTTTTTTTCCTTTTTTTTTTTTTTTTTTTGCTGCCACCTTCCCACCACTCCTATAGTTCATATTTTATACTCTCAGATTTTTCTATAATGACATAGGTTGCTTTGATAGGTAGAAATAACTTAAATAGATATAACACTTTGCCCATGGTTAGAATGGGATTTGAAGAAAGAATGAAGACTAGGTTAGGTTTAATCACAGCGCTGGGGCAGTTTTGGAGAAGGCTACTAACTAGGAAGGATGCAAGACTCCATTTGTATAAAACATCTCTTATGGAGGACAGGGGTCAGTGAGGACTTTGGCAGTGGCCCCCTGGTCAGTATGGACTCTTTCAGATGTGTGGCTGGCCAGCTTTACTGAGGGAGCATGGGGGTGGGGTACCACCAGTCACAGGGTCTTGGTTTGAGGCAAGTGTGAGTGTGTGTACACACGTGTATTTTAGGACAGAGAGTAGGGTCAGGCACTCAACTCCTCCCTAGGGAGACTGGCTCCCCCTTTCCTGTGCCCTCTGAGCCTGTGGCTTCCCCCTGGATGCTGCTTTCCTCACTCTTCCTTTCTATCCCCAGCTCTTGCCTGACTCAGTTCCTTTCTCCTCCCTGTTCCTCACATTCCAACACAACTCCAAGCCTGGGGATCTGGCAGTCACCTCTAGGATCCTATGGGTACAGAGTAGAATTAGTTTTGGAGATTGGAGACCTGCTGAATTGGGCAGCGGCCCTCCCAGCCTTGAGGTTGCTTTCAGCATCGAGTCTGGCTTCATTCAAAGTTAGCGGCAAGGCTGAGGGTCCCAACTGAAGCAGGAGCTGGGAGCTAGGCGTCCCTCTTTACCCACATGTTGACTGGAGTTCTAGGTTCTGCCTATGTCACGGCCAAGAGGTATAGTCAGGAACCCAGCTCGGGACTTATCCCTCTCCCATTCTGAGCCCTGTGGGACATCCCTAGGGGAGATCAGCTCCCTACACAGGGACAGCAGGGGGAGAAGCCTTTGGATAGACAAGAACTAAGTCATCTGGGCAGAAAAAACGGCTCATGAAATTAACCAGACGAGGCCGGTGTTTCCAGGAATATTTCAGTTCTGAGGTAACTGTCGTTGAGGCTGGGGGTGGGGGGAGCGGGCAGGGGAGAACAGAAGGATCCGACGGCCCACAGAGAGAACTAGAAAGAGGGAAGGGCTCTCAGGAATCCAGAGGGAGAAGAGGTTAGGAGAGGAGAAAGGGGGGTAGAAGGACAGGGCTCTGCCCCTGCTATGACAGCTTTCACTCTGGGCAAGCCGTGCCCATACCCGTGTCTCAGGCAGCAGGAGGAAAGCAGTGTGGGGTGAACACTTGTGGTGTAGTTGTGAGCTCAGGAACCCAGCACAGCTCGCCTGCCTCCTGAGGAGAGTGCATGGTGGGCTTCCTGGAGCCCTCATCCATCCTCCCTTAGGCTCATGGTGTGCAGGTAGACCCTGACCACTGGGGCTGTGTCCTGGGTCCCCCTCTCCCCCTCCCCACCAGTCCTGGCCCCCAGCCCGCCCCCGCCTCAGCTCTGCCTCTGGCTGCTGCCCACTGATTGTTTACATCCCCTCTTCTCTGTGTGTTTATAAATCTGGCTGAGCACGTGAGGAGCTAATGAGTGCAGCTCACGTTTCCTGCAGCAGCCCCCCACCCCCTATCCTGGCCCCCACCCGGCCAGCCCCTAATTCCATCCAGATCCCTGGGCCCTGGGAACCAAGGCCCTCCTCATGAAAACACACACACACACACACACACACTCTCTCTCTCTCTTTCTCTCTCTCTCTCTCTCTCTCTGCCCAAGGAAGTGACCAGCCACCCAGACAGCTGCACAGGCAGGCGCACCCGTGTGCACGTCTTTAGCCACTTTAGCCAGCTGCCCCTCAGTCCCTGGCCTGGACGCCCCCGGGCTGAGCTTTCCCAGTGAGGGTGAGAGTTCAGCCGTGCAGATGTACCAGGGTGGTTAGGGTGGTAGGACAAGTCAACGGGAGTCTTTGCACCTGGGACTATAAGAGCTAGGCTAAGAACTGTGAGCCCTAAATGTTGTAGCCAGGGAGGCACTGCAGGGCTCCAGAGGTGGGGCATAGTGGCCTCAGGCTGGACTGAATATGGGAGCCAGGAGGAAAGGCCAGACCAGGACCAGCGCTGGCTGCTGCGGTTGGAGGGGTCTGTTGAGAGGAATTGAGGGATGGAGTGGGTTAGGCAGAATAGGTGAGGAGTGGGTGAGGGATGGAGTAGGTGAGGTCCAGGCATTGTGACTGTAGGAAACTGCCCTAGGGGCGTGTCCTGACCTGCCTTCACAGGCAAAGGCCCACAGAAACCCATCATCCTTCTACCCTGTGGTCTGCTGCCTTCCCCTCTCTTACTTCCCTCCCTTCTGCCTTTTCCTTGGTTCCCTTTCCCCCAGGCCACTGAGAAGTGGCTTGGTGAGTGGGGACACATGGGCCTGGGAATTGGGAGACCTAGTTTTGCCACCAACCCCTTTGGTGACTGTGGGCTTGCACAGAGAGGTCACACTATGCATGCTCAGTTCCTCCCAGAGGAAACATGCAGGGCTTCATCTCTCCTCTCCTCTCCAGCATCCCCCTTCCTGCCCTTCTCTTCCAGCCTAAATGACAGAAGTCACTGAGGCCCAGGGGAAGAAGCTGAGGGTGGGCCAGCCCCCCTGCCTTATGAAGTCAGTAACCAAGCAAGCGAGACAGGAGTTGGGCTTTGGCTGGAGCGAGAGGGTTCCTGATTGTGCCGCAAGAGGGCCCTGGGTGTGCTCAGGGAGGCCAGTGAGGAGCCAGGGGGTAGCCCAGCAGCCCACTGAGAGCCAGAGGCAGGGGGAGCAGTGAAGGAGGAGTCCAGGGCAGTGGTGGGTGAGTTAGAAAGGGTGTTGTTATCAAGAGGGGTGCGGGAGGGGCTGGGGGAGAGTGCAGGAGCCAGGTGTGCACAAGAGGTGGGACGTGGGGAGGAATGTGAAGTGTCAGCCAGTGGCTGGTGTGCAGGGGTGGCACGCAGAAGTGTGACGGACAAGAGTGTGGGACTGTGAATGAAGGGGACAGGGAGCCATTGCACCCATCAGCAGTGTCACTTCTGGGGCTGCTGGGTGACAACTGCCATCTCTGCTTCCTCCCCTGGTGGAGTGTGTGGCTCCAGGGTAGTGAGGGTGTCTGAGCTGGCTGGAGTGCGTCTGGTCTGTTAGGGGAATATGTACTCCCGTCCTGTCCGGTGTGAGGGGCAACGTGTGCTCCCGAGCGGTAGCGGAGGTCAGTTGGGGGCAGTGAGAGCACAGAGGTGTCCCTGGATCAGGGTCAGAGAAGGAGGACCCGGCAGAGCAGTGTGCCCAGTGCCCCCCACCCCCAGCCTCTCTCCAGGGCTTAGCCTGTACCCGCCCGTCTCCCCTCCTCTCCTGGCAGCCCCTCACACCCCGGGGGGAGGGCCAGGCTGGGACCTGGGGGAACAGAGGTCCTCTGGGATTGGCAGGGGTCTGTAGGGAGGGCTCCAGCAGCCCTGCGCGGAGTTGTGGAAAGGAAAGCGGGTGGGGAGAGCAAGCATGAGAGGACTCTGGCGAGCCCCGGGGACTCCTTCGAAGGTTTCCTTCGAGGGGCTCGGCCGGAAAGCTGCACGGCGGCGGTCGCCAGCTGGCCCTCCCTCCCGGCGGTGACCTCTCGCTCCGGGACCCCTCCCGGCGCTGCGCCTTCCCTCTGTGTGGCCCCGGCGCCCCCGGCCCCGCCCCCTCCCGCTCCCGCCCGGTCGCTCCTTCCAGGCGGCGGGGGCGGGGGCGGGGTCCGGGGCACCCGGCTCCGGGCTCTGTCCGGCGCTGCCCTTTCCCGCGCGTCAATTCCCCTCCTGCCCGGGCTGAGCGGCTGCTCCCGCCGCTCCCTGGCCGGTGACAGACTTTTTCCTGCCGGGTCCGGCCCGGCTGCGCCCGCCCCCCGCCCAACAATAATCACTCCCAGGCCACGGTGGCCCGGGGGACTCGCAGCCGCCGTCCGCCGCCCCTACCTGCCGCCGGCTCCCCGGCCGTGGGCACCATGGAGGGTTCCGGCCGCGCGGCGCGCAGCTAGGAAGCCGCGAGTCCCGCGGCGCGGCTCGGCCTGTCCGGTCCGGCCCGGCCCAGCCAGGCTCGGCGCTGCCCTCCGCCCTCCTCTCCGCCGCCCGCCCTTCCTCCCGCCCGCTCTCCTACCCCTCCCGGCGGGCCGGGGAGGGAGAGCGGCGCGGCCCGAGGTGTCGGCCTCCCCTCGCCTCCCGCCGCCCGGCCTCGGGCTTCCCCGGCCTCCCTCCCTCTTCTTCTCCCAGCCCCTCCTCCCACCCGCAGCCTCGCTCCCCGCCTCGGACTCTCTGGCCCCAACTTGTGCGCGGGGCTCTGGGGCTGGGGCTCCAGGTTGCCGCCTCCCCAGGTCTGCTATCGTCCGGGCTCCCCGCCGCTCCCGGCTATCTCCTGGCCCCGCCGTGCGGACTCCAGGAATGCGGCGTCCCCGCCTGGCCCCTCTCGAGGGCGCCCAGCCGCGCCTCCCCCGGCTGGAGCCCAGCTCTGTGGCCCGGCCCCGGCGCGGGGCTCCCGGGGGTCAAGGCAGGACGGGAACCGGATCTCGTGGCTGCTCGGCGGGGCGGGGGCCGGGGCCTCGGCCGCCTGGCTCCTACCTGCTCGGAGGTCCATGGGGCTGGGGCCAGGCCGGCCGGGTGCGGCTCCTCTCCCGGAGGCTGGCGGAGTGGGAGGGCGAGCCGCGGCTCCGGCGAAGCTTTAATAATCCCATCCGCCAGGCCCACTCGCAGGTTTTTTTCGCTCGGTTTCGGGTTTTTTTTTTTTTTTTTTTTTTTTTCGGTGTGGGACATTCTGCAAACTTTTTTTTTTTTCTGACGTGTAAAGCTGTAACCACAAATTGTAGCGGCCCTCCCCGGGGTGGGGGTAGGAGGGGGGAGGAGGGAAGGGAGGGCTTCTGGGGCTCCCTCTCCCTCCCACAGCACCGAGGGGGGGGTGAGGTGAGGCGAGGCTGTGGCGGTACCACCCTGGGCCTCCTGGGGGAGGGGGCGGGGAGGCCATCAGTCCGTCTGAGGACTCCCGGGAGCCAGTGGACAGCGCCGACTTCGGGTGGGCTTCTCCCCTGGCGTTGGCCTGGGGACACTGCCCCCTGCCCGGTGCGGGGTCCCAGCTCCCACCCTACCTCTGCCTGTGCGGGGTCCCTGCTCCCACCCTACCTCTGCCTCCTCATCTCTAACCTTCCCTCCTCCTCACCCTTGAGTAAATGCAATGACACATTCTCCCAAATGCCAGCAAGCTGGCCTGGGAGCAAGTGATGGTGTTTTTCCTGCTGCCCTTTGTCTGGGCTGACCGCCCCCCTTGCCTATTGTCCCGCCGCTTGTCCCATTTCCAAAAGCTAGAGCTAAGCGAGGCGCTGGGGCTGGGGCAGGTGACTAACCAGCTCACAATGCCCCCTGCGGGGGAGGAAGAGGGCACCACAGGCCCACTGCCCGGCCCAGAGGCGAGAAGAGGCCACTTGGCGGGACTTTTTCCCTCAAGTTCACAAGGTTCTTCATTCTTCCTCCAGTGACCAGGGAGAATGCACATGGGTGGGGGATTTGTAATTCATTAATCAGCACGAGGCACCGGACCAGTTTCAACACCACAGGCTTCTTGGGTGACTCAGCGGGAATGCTCCGATTCAAGGCGATGGACCGCCTGAGCGTCCCCATTTGTGAAATGCTTCCCCATGAAGACGCCTGGCAATCTCCTTCCTTTGGGGTTTCGGGTTGTTGGTTTTTCCGGTGGTGAGGTGGGGGTGGCTTGGCAGTGAGGGCTCCCCCTCCTTCCCGCAGGCCTGGGTTGGGACTTGCTGGGCAGGATACCTGGGGGTATGCCTGGACCCTCCCAGAGGGGTCCGCTCCTCCCTCTCCAAGGGTGCCAGGGAGAACATGCTCAGTGAAGGCAGCTCTCACCCAGGGCTGGGGACTGCCCTGCTTCATGATTTTCCTGGGGGACAGTCATGTGGTCCCCAAGGCTTGGGTGCCCTATAACCACACCACCAATTAAATCACTGGGTAATAAGTTGCTTTTGTTGTTGTTTATTTATTGTTTCAAAGTGGGAGAGGCCAGTGGTGGGCCAGACCTGGAAGGTGATGCCTCTGCCTGGAGTGGCATCCGAGATTTGTCCCCCACTACTTCCTGGTGCCCCTGGAAGAAAGGGAGGGCACTCTGCCAGTCCAGCCCCCGCGCCTCCAGCCTGTGGCCTGGGCAGGCATCCTGATCATGGCCAGTGCTGGGTCCCGGGGCAGCTCTTCCCTTCTCTGTACTGTGAGCACTGAGCTGGGGGTGCGGGGGGGTGGGGAAGAAGTTTGTTTTCAATTACCTCACTGGAGTGGGACAGACTTTGTTGTTGGGTTTTTTTTCCCCTCTCTCTCCTTTCTTCCTTTTTTTCCCTAAACAAGGAGAAAAAGAGCTGGGAAAGGAGAGCTGGCTTGGGTTGGGGGGCAGGGGACTTTGAGGGACCTCAGTAGCAGCACTGATGAAAACTGCCTGGAGGGACCCTTGTGAAAAGTGCTTAGGGCCTCCCTCCGCCCCCTACCCCCAACCACTCTACCTCCTCCCTGCCCCCACCAGCCAGGACTCTGGAGTTTCAGTGACATTCCTGGTGGGTGAGCCCAGTGATTTCTTGATGCCCATGCCAAGGTCAAGAAGGCAGATGCCCATGGGTGCATGGCACTGAGGCCAGCCAGGAGGTCCCCCTAGCTCCTACCCTTTCAGAGGGAGGGGGCCAAGAAGGAGGGAGAAGGGGAGCAGCTTCAGCCTCTCCCTCCACCTCGCAGCCGCTCCTTGTGGAGTCTGCACAATGTGGTTTGGATTTGACTGAGCCCCTCAGCACCTTATAAAGCACCTTGCTGAGTCAGGGAGAAAGCAGCCCCAGTGTGGGGGGAGCGGAGGGGAGGGGTGCTGAAGAAAGAGGCGGGGGCAAGAGAAGAGGGGTGAGACCAGAGAAGGGACAAGACTGGGAAGGAAAGAGGAGACACAAAGAGGCAAATGGGTGGGAGTGGGAAAGAGGGGAGGAGGGAGCTGGGAGGAAGAGGGGGAAGCAGCAGATGGGGGAGAGGAAGAGACTGAAGCAGAAGGTGGGAGTGGACAACACCACCCCCAGCAGACATCCACCTGGGGCCGCCAGAAAGCACTGGTTTGCAGGAACTGAGGGCTGCAGCTCTGAAACAGGGACCCAGGCCAGGTGGGTACAGGGACAATTGACTTTACACACAGCCCCCCAGCCCCCAGTTTGTCTTTGAATCTTAATGTAGTGACCCCACGAGCTGGGAAAGTTGTGTTCTCCCTCTGCCTCTTGTCTGGACTTGCCTCCCTGCCCTCTCCCCTCACCTAGTGGGGGCCAAGCCTCTCCCTTCCCCTCCCCCACCTTCTGCACTGCCAAAGGAAAAGCAGCTCCATCTCCAAGCTGCCAGTGCCCCTCTGCCATGCCTGGGCAAAGGCAGCAGGCTGGGAGCTGCCAGTTGGGTTGGGTCGGGGGCTGGAATAAAGACGGTGCCTTTATCCTGCCAAGTCCCTAAATGGGGGTAGCTGCTAGGGTTTGGGGAAGAAGGAAGAGAGGAAAGAGCAGGAGTGGCCCCTCCAGGGTTTCCGTAGGATGGGGCAGGACAGGTGGCTGCCCTCTGATTTCCAGCTGGGGGACCTCGGGAAAGTTCCTGCTCCCCTGTGACTCTCAGAGAATCTTGTTAGGGGCCCTTCCAGTGCTGACAATCTGGGGTTGCTGGTGGGAGGGCAGAGCTTAGAGGAGACGCCAGTCCCCCCAGCTCCAGACAAGCATGGGAAAGAGAAGCGCTCCGTCTGCTCCAGGGGCACATTGTGCAGGCACTTTCTCAGTCTCTGCCAGGTCCTGTTAAGGACAGAGAGAGAGCAAGGAAAACCCATCCCTGCCTTTAGGAATTTCACAGTTGGGGCTTACATCTGTAATCCCAGCACTTTGGGAGGCCCAGGCAGGAGGATTGCTTGAGGAATTTGAGATGAACCTGGGCAACATAGAGACCCCCATCTCTACCAAAAATTTAAAACTTAGCCGGACATGGTGGTGCGTGCCTGTAGTCCCAGCTAATCAGGTGGCTGAGGCTGGAGGATTGCTTGAGCCCAAGAGTTTGAGGCTGCAGTGAGCTATGACCACTACACATGGTCTTTGTTGCCTGGGGCAACAGAGCAAGACCCTCTCTCAAAAGAAAAGGAAAGAATTCCAGTCTAGGGACACTCATTAAACTGTCTGACATCAGCCATAGGTGGCAGTGGGTACATTTAGGGCAAGGAGGATGGTGGGAGGAGAGCTTCCTGGAGGAGGTAGAGCTTTGGGGCAGAAATGTGGATGGACTGAGCTAGAAGGGCAGTGGCAACCACAGGCAAAGTGCCAAGGTAGCACCAGGTGCAGTCCAGGATTCCCTGCAGCGGGCACAGAGCTGCTCTGAGAGTCAGGAAACCTCCATTCCAATTGGCCAGTGTGACCTTGGGACAAGCCTGTCACCTCTCTGTGTGATGGGGTCTGACCACCTCTGCCCTCCTCTCCACAGGATGGTGGGAGTAGTCTGTGAGCTGATGAGGGGCCACTGGCTTGCTGCCTTCTCTGGCCTTTTAAAGATTCCAGGCCTCACCATCCACAGGGGGGTGTCAGGTCAGGCCCTCAAGAAATGTGGCTGGCTGGGGGCCAGAGCTGGCACCAGGTGATGACTGAGCTGCCCTCCAAGGGGTGAGGGTGAGTCAGTGTAGGCTCAGGGACTGGCCAGGGTCCCACCCTTCCTCCCCACATGGTGACATCCCCAAGGAAGGCTCTCCAGGTACCCAAAACACCATGTTGCACACAGCTGCACAGTTGGCACTGATGGGACCCTGGCCCAGGGAGTGTCCAGGTTCCTGAACTAGGGGAGTCTCTAGCTGGTCCCCTCTTGACAGTTGTGTTGGAGAAACCCACAGAGGTGAGTAGGGACACTCATTTATTCATTTGTTCACCAAACGTTCCCTAAGTTTTGGTGCTGGAGACACAGAGAGGAGCCCTAGGGGGTGGGTGGAGGGGCGGAGGCTGACCTGGGTGTTGGGAGGAGAGGCAGATGCCTGCTACAGTGACTCCTCCAGCCTACTGTGATGCTGGTATTTCTTACTAACATTTACTTTGCTGAAATACTAACAATAGTTTACGTGCACGCAGCTGTTCCCCACATCAGGCACAGTGCTAATGCTTTGCGTGGGCTATTTTATTTATTTATTTATTTATTTATTTATTTATTTATTTTTTTTTTTGAGATAGAGTCTCACTCTGTCGCCCAGGCTGGAGTACAGTGGCGCGATCTCAGCTCACTACAAGCTCTGCCTCCCGGGTTCACGCCATTCTCCTGCCTCAGCCTCCGGAGTAGCTGGAACTACAGGCGCCCGCCACCACGCCCGGCTAATTTTTTTTTTTTTTTTTTTTTTTGTATTTTTAGTAGAGATGGGGTTTCACCGTGTTAGCCAGGATGGTCTCGATCTCCTGACCTCATGATCCACCCACCTCGGCCTCCCAAAGTGCAGCGATTACAGGCGTGAGCCACTGCGCCCGGCCTAGTTTATTTCACCTTTGCAGTAACTCCGAGACAGGAGCTATCATTTCCCTATTTATACATGAGGAACCTGAGGCTTCATGAGACAAAGTCACTTGTCTGAGGTCACACAAGCCTGGAAGTGGTAGAACCAGGACTGGAACCCAGTACAATCCAACTTCAGCAACATGCTCTTTTAACTCCACCATGCAGGTGCCAGCCTGAGGAAGGGGGCCAGAGGCACATCTTGAAAAGAGAAGTCTGGGTGCTGGGAACAGACTTCAGCAATAGCAGGACTTGGCTGAGTGCCCCTGCCTATGAGGCGTCTAGCCTGGCACAGCTGGTCTCTTCAGGTCACTCAGATGTTGCTTGGGGTATAAAGAGAGTCATCCAGTGCCTGGAGAATCCTGGCCTGGAGCACAGGGAGACCTGGGTTTCCTCCCCACCACCGACCCCTTACATGAACTGGCAATGTGCAGCTGAGCCAGGCACTTCGCATCACCTTCCCACACTAGAGGGCTCAGCTAGAACTCTGGATTCCATTAGCAGGGAGTTGGGAATCCCGGAATGAGCATTAAACTGGGAGTTAGATGATCACCCCTGTCCCCGCCCCACCGCCACAGCAGAACAAGAGCAAGGGCTACCCTTTGCTTCCTGAGGGCAAAGTGAGCCCTAGATAGGTTCAGAGGTCCCACCCAGGACATCCCCTGGGATTCGGTGTCCCCAGGAGGAGGCCTTCCTTTCCGCTGCCTCGTGTGCACACCCTCCAGTGTACGTGTGCAGGCACCACTGGGGCCCCAAGGGCAGGAGGGGGAAGGAAAGGCAGGGTGTGTGTGTGTGTGTGTGTGTGTATGCACACACTTTCCCTTGCCCTCCAGTAGGCAGGAGCCCAGAGGCCCTGCCTCACCCTAAGCTGGCTGTGATGTCAGCGGAAACCCGGAGGCAGAGGGCCTCTTCTGACCTCAGCAATGGCCCTACCCTGCCCTGGGTCCCCACCCACACCTGACCCAGCTCAGGCTTCCCAAAGGACTCCCCCCAATACTTCCTGCTTCCCGGGGAAGCCAGAGAGAAGCTGAGAGGAACAGGGCCTTCTGCCTGTCCCTCTCCTGCCCTAGCTGGGCTCTGCCTCCTGATCTGCCAGGGTGTCTGGGTGATGGGTGTGTGGAGGGCAGGGCAGAAGGGATACCCCCAGGTGCTCCACTCCTCCCTCGCCCGCCAGGAGCTTTCCCCGCCGTTCTCCCAGGATGTTCCATTGCCCTGGCCAGCCCATGCCGCGGGCTCTGTGACTCCGTCTCCCCTGGCAGAGGAGTGGGGTTGCCTCTCCCTGGGCTGGAAGATCTTTATCCTGCCCTGCTGAGTCATGCCGGCTCCTCCCGAACTCTCCTCCCTCCTACCCCGCTGTCCTCCCCTCCGTCAGGCTTCTCCCAGCTTTCTCCAGACTGCCTGGGCTCCCCAGGGTCAAAGGATGGACACCACCTTCCCTGGGGCCATCCCAGTGATGGGAAGCCCCATCTCATGGGCCTGCCATTCCAGTACCACTGAGAGAGTGCCTGCTCTGCCTCCACCAGCTGTGTGACCCCCACCAAGTCTCTAACCCTCCACACCTCTGTTTTCTCCATGTAAAACTGAGTAAGGGACAACTGAGTGAATATAGGTCAAATTGCTGGCACTTAGAAGCAATCAATGACGTTTTATTTATTTACTTATTTATTTATTTATTTTTGAGACAGTCCAGGCTGGAGTGCAGTGGCATAATCATGGCTCACTACAGCCTTGACTTCCGAGGCTCAAGCGATCCTCCCACCTCAACCTCCTGCGTAGCTACAGATGGATGTCACCATGCCTGGCTAATTTTTTGTATTTCTTTTTTTTTTGAGACAGAGTCTTGCTCCGTTACCCAGGCTGGAGTGCAGTGGTGCAATCTCAGCTCACTGCAACCTCCACCTCCCAGGTTCAAGCGATTCTCCTGCCTCACCTTCCTGACTAGCTGGGATTACAGGCGCCTGCTAATTTTTGTATTTTTGATAGAGACGGGGTTTCCTCATGCTGGCCAGGCTGGTCACGAACTTCTGACCTCAAGTGATCTGCCTGCCTCGGCCTCCCAAAGTGCTGGGGTTATGGGCATGAGCCACCACTCCTGGCCAATGTTTTTGTATTTCCTTGTAGAAATAGGGTTTTGCCATGTAGCTCAGGCTGGTCTCAAACTCCTGATCTCAAGCAATCTGTCTGCTTCAGCCTCCCAAAGTGCTGGGATTACAGGTGTGAGTCACCTTGCCCAGCCAATAATGTTAAAGAATCTTGTTACCTGCCCCTCATACCGTATCCCTCTGTCTTTGCTAATGGTGTCCTCTCTATCCAAAATGCAGCTGCCCCTGGCGAACTCCCCATGGCTACTCATGTAGACCCTTTGTTCTTCTGCCTTCTTCCTGAAGCCTGTCACTATCACCCCCGCTCTGCTCCCCACCAGACTTCACTCTCCAGGGCCCTTGCTGCTCTCTACTTTGTGTTATGCGTGCTCTCTAGGGACCCGTCTCATCTCTCTCCTCTTTTGTTCCTGAGAGATTCTTGTGGGACTTCAGTGGGTTGAAGAGGGCTGGAGGTGGGAGGGTGGAATCTCAGGGCACAGTCAGCTCTGAAGGCATGAGAAAAACCAACCAGTCATGACCCAGCCCCGTGCTAGACTTTCAGGGTGTCTAGAAGACATGGGTGGTTTAGGTCTATGGAGAGTTCAACCACTTTTTTTTTTTTTTTTTTGAGACAGAGTCTTTTTCTGTCACCCAGGCTGGAATCCAGTGGCATGATCTCGGCTCAATGCAACCTCCCCCTCCCAGGTTCAAGCTATTCTCCCGCCTCAGCCTCCCAAGTAGCTGGGATATAGGCACCTGCCATCGTGCCCGGCTAATTTGAGCTCACCTCGCTTTCTAGCACCCCCAGCCATCTTTCTGAGGCCCACCTTATGGTCCTTAACAGAGCACTCTGTACATATTTCCATTTCAGCCTTTGGCTGTTGCAGAATTTCAAAATGAAACAGGAACTTAAGGAGATATACAAAGGGCTATAATGCAGAGAAAGGAGAGGTCAGAAGAGGGAGACGTTAGGGGAGACTTTGGAGATGTGGGAGGGAGAATTTGAGCGGCAAAAAAAGGGGGGCCACACCTGGCCTGGAACCAGGACAAGAGTTGGGGAGGAGCTGGCATTCAGACCCACGGAATCCCATCACCTCCCAAAAGCTTTTGGAAGTCCCTGCTATAATATGCCTTGCTGAACAGTGTGGACCTACAGAGAAACACAGCCTGCCTGCCAGGGACTCGGGAGCTGGTGGGAAAGAGGGCAACATAACTTTAATACCAACTAGAGATACGGGCGGCCTGCAGGAGGCTCAGTGCAGACAAGGGCACCTGAAGCAGGCCTCCTCCAGCTTCCAGCTCAGCAGGGAACTTGAGAAAGATCCCTTGATTCTTTAGTATCAGAAAGTCCAGATCTACCACTTATAAGTGACCTGCGTGGGCAACATAGCAAGATCCCCCCCAACTTCCCCCAAAAATTAGCCAGGCATGGTGGCACACACCTGTAGTCCTATCTACTCAGGAGGCTGAGGCGAGAGGATTGCTTGAGCCCAGGAGTTCAAGACTGCAGTGAGCTATTGAGCCACTGCACTCCAGCCTGGTTGACAGAGTGAGACCCTGTCTCCAAAAAAAAAAAAAAAGTGAGCCTCTTAGCCTCACCAGACCTCCAGGGTTCAGTGAGGCCCAGATGAGATAATAAAGCAAAAGGGCTTTGCAAGCTGCAGAGCTTAAGGAGATGGGAGAGACCTCTGATCTCCCCACAGTGTAGGCTGTCACTCCTGTTTACTGAGCTCTTCCCAATTCCCTGTCTCTGCAGTGAAGCATTTGAATATGGCACGCAATCTCACGTGGCCCTCCTGAGGCTGGTGCTGTTGTAGTTGCCATTTTACCATGGGTAAACTGAGGCACAGAGTTATATAACTTGTCCAAAGCACACAGGCAGGCAGCCTGGCTCTGGAGTACCCGGTTCTTAATTAGTAGCTCCCTCCCCACCTTGCCCCTAGTTCCCAAAAATCTCCTCCCTGCCCCTATCTCCCCTGTAATAGGCCTGTCTCAGCCTGGGAGTATGCCCTCTCTGTCCCCTTCTGTCCCACCCAGCAAAACATGAGCACAAAACTGCCTCCACAGAGGCCTGCCCCAGGTGGATCATCAAGGTTTCTGTTCCCGGAGCTGGCACTGGACATGGTGTCTGTCTCCCTCTGCTGGTCTCTTAGGGGACAGCCCAGCCAGGATGCTTTCCCTGAAGCTGGTGGCGCCTTTTCTCTCCCAAACAGTGGATTCTGAGTGTTGGAGAGGTTGAGGAAAGGCCAGGGACACAGGCCAGGCTCTAACTTATGGGACTCCACATTGCCTCTTGGGGTCCGTGTTGCCAGAAGCCTGCCTCCAACAGGAGTGCAAAGGGGGGTGCTAGGGAGACCAAGCCACCTCCCTGATGCCTGCCCTGGGGGACAGGCCTCAAAGAGCCTCCTTCCCCTTCTAACCCATGAATGGAGCCATCATCCATGGATGTATCTAAATCTTTTGTGAAGCTGTTTCTATTTCCAGCTGAGACGACATCTTGGGGTAATGAGTTCCATCAGTGTCCTCCCCTGCTGGGTGAAGCACACTGCCTTTGATTTGTCCTAAACTTACCTCACTTGCGCTCCAAGGGGGCCTGTAATTCCAGTGTGCCAGGTTTTGGTGAACACGCCTGAACTTCTCCCTTCCCATCCTCACTGTGGGTTTAAAAAAATTCATCCCATCTCCCCTCCACCTCCAGCCCTGCAGACTCAAAAGACCTGGTCCCTCATCTGTGCACAGTGCCTGGTAGTGTGGGCACATCCATTATCTCATGCCAGGCTCTAGCAGCTTGGGAGGAAGGCAAAGGCTCATATTCTCCTCTCGAGGCAGAGGCGCCGGAGGGCCCAGAATCATGGGGCCAGCACTTGGTGCTGCTGGAGGCAGCAGCAGTACCAGCAGCCTCTCTCCGGAGCCTCTTCCCAATGGGCTGACTCTTCTGATCATAACCAAGAGTCTTTTTTTTTTTTTTTTTTTTGAGACGGAGTCTCGCGCTGTGTCACCCAGGCTGGAGTGCAGTGGCGCGATCTCGGCTCACTGCAAGCTCCGCCTCCCAGGTTCACGCCATTCTCCTGCCTCAGCCTCCGAGTAGCTGGGACTACAGGCGCCCGCCACCGCGCCCGGCTAGTTTTTTGTATTTTTAGTAGAGACGGGGTTTCACCATGTTAGCCAGGATGGTCTCGATCTCCTGACCTCGTGATCCACCCGCCTCGGCCTCCCAAAGTGCTGGGATTACAGGCTTGAGCCACCGCGCCCGGCTTTTTTTTTTTTTTTTAGATGGAATCTTGCCCTGTTGCCCAGGCTGGGGAGTGCAGTGGTGAGATCTCTGCTCACTGTAGTCTCCATCTCCCGGGTTAAAGTGATTCTCCTGCTTCAGCCTCCTGAGTAGCTGGAATTACAGGTGTGTGCCACCACGCCCGGCTAATTTTTGTATTTTTTTTAGTAGAGACAGGGTTTTGCCATGTTGGCCAGGCTGTTCTTCAACTCCTGACCTCAAGCGATCCACCTACCTTGGCCTCCCAATGTGCTGGGATTACAGGTGTGAGCCACCATGCCCAGCCAAGAGTCTTCTGAATATTTTCCAGTTTCTGGACACCAGGCCTTTTCTCTGTAAGATTTCCTAGGGAGACTTTCCTCCTGGGTTCCTTGTGTAGATTCACCCTGGCTTTGTCCAAGCTGATGGTTTGTTTTGTCTCCAGTCCTGGCCCAAGGATACTGTGAGGATGACCCGAGCTGGAGGGGCAGGATGTAGCAATCATAGTCACAGCAGTGCTCACGGCAGATTCTAAGAGCTGCATAAACATTAAGTTACTCCTCACAACAGCCCTTTGAGGTGGAAGCAGGCTTGGAGAACATAAGCAACTTGTCCATGTTTGCACAACTTGTTTTTAAGTGATAGAGATTGCGGCTAGGCTGGATTCAGACCTACTCAGGCTGGCATCCACAACTGCATTCTCAGCCTCAACAGACAATCATGGGTTCAAGTCCTGAAACCTCTCTGAATTCCGTAATCTTCAGCCATTCAGAACAGACTTATTACACCACTGCTGTGTGCCAAACATCATTCTGATTTCCAGGAGAAATGCCAGGGAACAAGAAAGGCAGGAGCAGAGCTTGACTGGGGGGCTGGCAGCACTTGGAATGCCACAAACTCATTACAAGCAGGGCAGGTGCCCTGCCAGCTCAGTGTCCCCACAGCTCAGAGCTGCCTTGCCTGCCTGGTTACCCCCCAGTAACCATACAAATGCCAGTCCCTGTGTGTGCATGATGAGATGAAGACAAGCCCGAGTAAACTCCCAAACCCGAAATTCCTCTGCCCCTTCTGACTTTTAGTTACCCCGATCTGGCAAAATGCCAGCCATGAGTAATCCCGTCTGTGCTCCTGTGTCTGTAAGGAGGGCTGCATGGGGCATCCCATGGTGGGACGGAGCAGTGCCTGGTAAATGAGCCCCACCAATGGCTCCTCAGTAACTGTGCTTTCCTGGCCAACCCATGCTCTAACCTCACCCCTCTCAGACTGTTTCTTCCTCCAGGAAGCTCTCCCTCATGCCCTGACCAGGTCTTCCCAGGGATATATTCACATAGCCCACGTCATCATCATTCCTGATGCTTCTCAAAGGTGTAATTTCATATTTACTTTGATGATTCTTTGGCTAATCTCAGTCTTCCCCCACTAGACCCCAGTCCTCCCCAGCTCAGGAGACTGGACTCTGCAGAAGGTGCAGCTCCTCCAGCCACCCATACTTCTGCTCAGAGCCTTGGCACTGACCCTTCCCTCTACCACAGCGCTCCTTCCCAGACGTCTGCACTGTTCACTTCCTTGCCTCCTGCAGGTCTTTGTTCAAATGGCGACTTCTCAGTGAGGCCAACCTGTCCATGCTAGTTAGAATCGAAGCCCTTCTCCCCTGACACTCCTCTCTCCCTCTCTGGGTTTTCTTTTTTTCCATAACACCCACCACCTTCTTGCATACTATAGGGTTTTACTCTGTGCCCAGGCTGGAGTGCAGTGGTACGATCGCAGCTCACTGCAACCTCTGCCTCCCAGGTTCAAGGGATCCTCCCACCTCAGCCTCCTGAATAGCTGGGATTGCAGGCATATGCCACCATGCCTGGCTAATTTTTATATTTTTGGTAGAAACCTTGTTGCCTAGGCTGGTCTTGAACTCCTGGACTCAACCGATCTGCCCACACTGGTGTCTCAAAAGTGCTGGGATTATAAGTGTGAGCTACCGCATCTGGCCAGCATTTTTGTCCTGTACTCTCTTTCCTATAGTTAAAAAAGTGCATCCAGGATGTGTTGAATGAATATATGTTGAGTGAATGAATGAGCACCAGGGTCTCAAGCTTCTATTCCATATCTGCCCCCACACATTCGCACACACTTACATGCCCACCTGCTTATAGGAGGCCACCTCTAATGGGGTATGCCAAAGACCAAAAATTTGGTGTTTTTAAAAATTATTTTATTTTCTTCATTATAGTGACAGGGTCTCACTACATTGCCCAGGCTCATCTCTAACTCCTGGGTTCAAGCAATCCTCCCTCCTCAGCCTCCCAAAATGCTGAGATTACAGGTATGAGCCAGCATGCCCAACTAAAAATCTGGGGTTTGAAAGAATTCTGACTAAAAAATTAGCTGGGCATGGTGGCATACACCTGTAGTCCCAGCTACTCGGGAGGCTGAGGTAGGAGGATCACTGAGCCCAGGAGGTTGAGGCTGCAGGGCTGCAGTGAGCCAGGATCATGCCACTGCACTCCACCCCGGGTGACAGAATAAGGCCCTGTCACAAAAAAAGAAAGAAAGAAAGAAAGGAACGAAGAAAGGAGGGAGGGAGGGAGGGAGGGAGGGAAGGAGGGAGGGAGGGAGGGAGGGAGGGAGGGAGGGAGGGAGGAAGGGAGGAAGGAAGGAAGGAAGGAAGGAAGGAAGGAAGGAAGGAAGGAGAAAGCTCCTGAGAGAGCATCTCATTGAATGGCCCTCATTTTATTCAGGAAAAAACTGAGGCTCAGACAAGGGCCTGATGCCATCTGAGTGGGGCTGAAGCTGCATCCAGGTCCCTGACTTTGAGCACAGACCCCAGGTCCTCATACCTATCTCTCACCCACACACAGGGTTCCTGGTTCCTGGTTGCTCCCAGCTCCTTATCCCGCTGTGTGCCCCCTCTTCTGCACCTGAAGTGGGTTACTGGATATGCCAAATGTAGGCCTGGAAGGGATTCCTGGCCTCAGATTGGAAAGCTACCTTCCAGGGGCCAGAGGGTCGGGGGAGGTGCGACAGCCAATTATAGCTTCTCCCCCAAGCTGGGATGGATGAGAGGCGTAGGGGAGTCACGGGGCCCCTTCAGGATCACAGCATGTCAAGGTTAGAAGGGACCTCAGTGAGTACCTCCTACTCTCCCCAGCCCCCACCAACACATCATACAGATGAGGAAGCAGCCGAGACAGGGAGGGATTTGCACAAATCACACAGCGGGACAGGAACACATCCTACCACGGCTCCTGGCTTCCCACTCTAGCCTTCTTTCTCTTCTAAGCCTTTCAGAAAGTTCCGAGTTCTGACTTTTGGCAAGGGAGTGGGAGGGTAACTGAAAAATGCTCAATATGAGTCGAAAGACTGTATGTCGACCGGGGGCAGTGGCTCACACCTGCCCCTGGCTGATACAAAGGGCCGACATGGTTCCTGCCCTTGTGAGGTGGACAGACCAGTGGAGAAGACAGATGTAAAACGTATGAAAAAAAGCATATGTCTCCCTTCTCTTCTGCCTAGGGTCCTCAAGGCCATAGGACTCCATAACTCTACAGGTGTCAGGGGCAGAAACAGGACTATGTGAAGATTCACAGCCTCCCATTTCCTTGCCTTCAGGGAGCTTCAGCATCTACCCTTGTTCCAGGCGGCTGCTCAGGTAATGAGTACGAGGCAGAGGTGGGAAGGCTGTGCTGGTTTACACGTGGTGGGGGAGGGGTCCAGAGCACAGGATGAGGCTGAAACATGGGGACAACTATCAAGCAGGGAGAGATGGGACTGTGGGTGGAGTGCTAGAAGTTGAGTGTTTCTTTCAGCACTGTGCTAAGAGTGACTTAGAGACAGCTCAGCTGCACTTGGCTCATGCTAATTTATTTGTTTATTTTTCCATGCCCTTTGTCAACAGGAACGGTTTATAGATATTCACTCATTCATTTTTTGAGACGCAGCCTCACTCTGTCGCCCAGGCTGGAGTGCAGTGGTGTGATCTTGGCTCACTGCAAACTCCACCTCCTGGGTTCTAGCGATTCTCCTGCCTCAGCCTCCTGAGTAGCTGGGACTACAGGCACGTGCCACCATGCCTGGCTAATTTTTGTGTTATTAGTAGAGATGGGGTTTCACCATGTCAGCCAAGCTGGTCTTGAACTCCTGGTCTCAGGTGATCTACCTGCCCCGGCCTTCCAAAGTGCTGGGATTACAGGCATGAGCCATCGCACTTGGCCTTTTTTTTTTTTTTTTTTTTTTTTTTTTTTTTTTTGAGAAAGGGTCTGGCTCTCTTACCCAGGCGCTATCTTGGCTCACTGCAACCTCTACCTCCTGGGCTCAAGTGATCCACCCACCTCCGCCTCCCAAAGTGCTGGGATTAAAGGTATGTGCTGCTGCACCCAGCTGGTTTACACATTTTAAAATGTAACATCTATTTATTCATTTACTGAGTGCCAGACCCTGTGTGAGGTACATACAGCAACAAACAAAACAGATATGGATGCTGGGCACGGTGGCTCACGCCTATAATCCCAGCACTTTGGGAGGCTAAAGAAGGAGGACTGCCTGAGCCCAGGAGTTCAAGACCAGCCCGGGCAACAGAAGGAGACCTTGTCTCTAACAAAAATACAAAAAAAAAAAAAATTAGCTGGCTGTAGTGGCACGCGCCGGTAGCCCTGAGCTACTCGGGAGGTTGAGGTGGAAGGATCGCTTGAGCCTGGGAAGTTGAGGCTGCCGTGAACCATGATCGTGCCACTGCACTCCAGCCTGGGTGACAAAGCAAGACCCCATCTTAACAAACAAAACAAAACAGAACAAAACAAAACAAAGCCAAGGCCGGGTGCAGTGGCTCACGCCTGTAATCCCAGCACTTTGGAAGGCTGAGACGGGCAGATCAGTTAAGGTCAGGAGTTTGAGACCAGCCTGGCCAACATGGCTAAACCCCATCTCTAATAAAAATACAAAAATTAGCCAGGCGTGGTGGCACACGCCTGTATTCCCAGGTACTCGGGAGGCTGAGGCACAATAATTGCTTGAACCCCAGAGGCGGAGATTACAGTGAGCCAAGATCGCGCCACTGCACTCCAGCCTGGGTGACAGAGCGAGACTCTGTCTTCAGGAAAAAAAAAAAAAAAAACAAAACTAGATATAGTTCCTGCCCTTATGAGGCAGACACACTAGTGAGGAGGACACATGTTAAATAGGAAAACACAGGTACGAAATAATGTGATAAGTGCTGTGGCTAAAACAGGGCCTAGCTAGAGCGTACTGGGGTGCTGGTGGGGACAGAAAAGGCCTCACTGAGCCCGGAGGAAGAGAAGCACCACCACATTAGAAGGGGTAAGATGATGCCAAGTGGTGGGGACAGCTAAGGATGTGCTAAGATCCCCAGGTGGAAGAGGAAGTGGGGGGTTCAGGGAGCCCACACGGTTGGCATGGCTGTGCAGGTGATCAAGGGGAGGCAACAGGTGCAGAAATGGGTAGGGACGGCTCCTGCAGGTTCAGGGCAGAGTTTGGATTTTATGGCAACCACTTGGAGTGTGCAAACACAGGAGAGGCATGACACAATGGACATTTTAGGAGGGTCACTTTGCTGCTGTATGGAGAGTGGCCTGGTGGGGGCAGGGTGGAGGCAGGAGACCATTGAGAGCTGTTACAGTCATCCAGGTGAGAGGATGGTGACCTAGGCCCTGGAGATGGAAGAGGAGGGCAAAGCTGCCACCTGTTAAGTTACCACCTGTTTGGGAGGCAGAGTGGTCAGGACTTAACTGAAAGATTGTGTAGGGGTGAGGGCGAGCATGAGGTCAAGGATGACTCCCAGCATACTGAGCCGGATGCCCAGGGACAGGGGGCACTATTTCTATGGATCCCCTGGGAAGGGGAAGGGAAGAGTTACCTCCTCCCCCAGGACTCCACGGAAAGGGCCAGGGCTGGAGACCAGGGGAGCGGAAAGAGAGGGAGAAACAAAGTGTATGCATGTATCCAAATGTCAGCTGTACTCTCTCTATGTGTACAATTATTATGTATCAATTCAACTCATTTGAAAGTGGGTCTGGAGAGCAAGGGGTGCAGAGACAAATAAATCTTCTCCACTACCACAGGATCTGAGGGGCAAGGCACAGACAGGCCCTACGGGAACACAGGGATGCCCTGGGCCCTTCAAAGAACCACCAGAGCCTTGGTACTGTGGGGAGAATAGGGGTCAGTGAGTTTCTCTAGGACTCCCTTACATTTTACTCACCTGGACCTGGAGGCCCAGGAGAAGGGGAAGACCTTCCAGCTGATGCATCCCCACCTGGCACACAGTCTGGTTTTTTTTTTTTTGAGATGGAGTCTCGCTCTGTCGCCAGGCTGGAGTGCAGTGGCACGATCTCGGCTTACTGCAACCTCCACCTCCCGGGTTCAAGCAATTCTCCTGCCTCAGCCTCCAGAGTAGCTGGGACTACAGATGCTCGCCAACACGCCCGGCTAATTTTTGTACTTTTAGTAGAGAAGGGGTTTCACAATGTTGGCCAGAATGGTCTGGATCTCTTGACCTGGTGATCCGCCCGCCTCAGCCTCCCAAAGTGGTAGGATTATAGGCATAAGCCACCACGCCCGGCCAGTCTGAGGTCTTTTAAAAACACAGGCCCGGGCTGGGCGTGGTGGCCCATGCCTGTAATCCCAGCACTTTGGGAGGCCAAGGCGGGCAGATCACTTGAGGTCAGGAGTTCAAGACCAGCCTGGCCAACATGGCGAAACCCGTCTCTACTAAAAGTACACAAATTAGCTAGGCCTTGTGGCAGGCGCCTGTAATCCCAGCTACTTGGGAGGCTGAGGCAAGAGAATCGCTTGAACCTGGGAGGCGTGATCGTGCCACTGTACTCCAGCCTGGGCGACAGAACGAGACTCTATCTCAAAACAAACAAAAAAACCCCCCACACAAAAAAAGACCAAAAAAAAAAAAAAAAACCCAAAAAAAACCAGGCCGGATGCAGCGGCTCACGCCACTTTGAGAGGCCAAGGCGGAAAGATATCTTGAACCCTAGAGTTGAGACGGGCCTGAGCAACATGGCAAGACTCCGTCTCTACAAAAAAAAAAAAAAAAAGCCGGGCGTGGTGGGTGTGCCTGTGGTCCCAGATACTCAGGAGACTGAGGTGGGAGGATACCTTGAGCCCAGGAGTTCCAGGCGACAGTGAGCCGTGTTCGCGCCACTGCACTCCAGCCTGGGTGACAGAGCAAGAATATGTCTCGGGGAAAAAAAAAAAAAAAAAAAAAGGCACATAACCACGATCTACCCTCGTAAAACATTTCTAGAGCGTCCCAGCGGTGCCCCTCATCATCTGGCGGCCCCTAAGCCTCTCTGAGACTCACAGACCTACTCCCCTCTCCAGGGGGCGGAGCCCACACCGCTGAGCATTTACTCTTGTTCCTCCCTCTGCCAGGAGCACCGTTCTACCCCTTTCTGCCTGGAGAAGCTGCCGTTTTTCCTTCAAGGATCCTCGAAGCCAGAAGGAGCAGCCACCTCCCACTCCCAGCTGCTGCAAGCAAGCTGCTTTGACCTCTTTCTAGAGTTGGGGATTGCTGCTGGAGTTCGAGTCTCCGGCCCAGAGTGGGTGCGATGGTCTTGCTTGCACCGTGTATCCTCCGACAGACGCCCGGGAACTCTACTCAGTGGGTGACCCCAGAGAGCTCGCACCCACATTCGGACTCCGAGTCTAGCGCTCGGTCCACTGCACAGGAACCTCGCGCCCCAGAGCTGCGTCCTCTCTGCCCTTCGCGATCCGATGCGCGGCCCGCGGGACGCCCCGATCTCCAAGGGCGCTGAAGGCCGAGGCGTGCCTGGAGAGCCAGGAGCAGCTGACGGGCGCCGCGGGCCTCCCGGGTCACGTGACACCCGGGGCAACGTGCGCCGTCACGTGACGGCGGAGCCTGTGAACGTTTTTCTCACGTGACGGAGGCGCCTGCGTGTGGACCAATGGGGAGGCGGGGGAGGGGCTGGCAGGGGCGGTGCGCGGGAAGGACCCCGGGCTCTGAGGTCGCGGAGTGTGGGGTAGTGCTGGCCGCTGGCTGGGCGCTGGGGCAGCATGAAGTGCCTGGTCACGGGCGGCAACGTGAAGGGTGAGTGCGGGTCGGCCTGGCAGCGGCGGTGCAGGAGCCGCGGAGCCGCCAGCCTAACCCCCTTCCGCTCTCCTCCCCGCAGTGCTCGGCAAGGCCGTCCACTCCCTGTCCCGCATCGGGGACGAGCTCTACCTGGAACCCTTGGAGGACGGGGTGAGGGGCTGGGGTGTGGGGGGGCGGGTGGGACTCCAGCCGGGAGCGGGTAACCCGGACTCGAGTCTCGCCCCCACTAGGCGGGATGACCGCTGGCAGATTTGTCGGCAGAGTTTCAGTTTCTCAGCCTAGCGCCTGTCATCTTCCCAGGCCGGTGTGTGAATTGCAAGCTGGCCTCCTGTGAGCTCCCAGGGGGTAACGTGCCCTTAGAGAAACTCGGGGTAGGCCTGGGTGTGCGACCGCTCCTCTGCGGCAGCAGCCCCGAGGCCGACTCTGAAGGCTTCATGTGGAAGGAGGGTTTCAGCAGGTGGTGGCAGAGCGGGAGGACGATAGAGCAAGTGTGTGAGCAGAAGCAGCCGGAGGGCTGGGTCTGTGGCTGCCCCCTGACCACGTCCCTCTCCCTGCTCTTCGTGGCCCAGCTCTCCCTCCGGACGGTGAACTCCTCCCGCTCTGCCTATGCCTGCTTTCTCTTTGCTCCGCTCTTCTTCCAGCAATACCAGGCAGCAACCCCTGGTCAGGACCTGCTGCGCTGTAAGATCCTGATGAAGGTGAGGCCCTTCCCTCAGCAGTGGCACTGCCCCATCCCAGGAATCTCCACTAGCTGTGCCTCTGCCCTGGGGTACTCAGTAGATGCTAAGTGGGGAGAGAGACACGTGCAAGTCCAATCCATGCAAAACACAGGGAGGGCCTTGGTAAAAGCATCACAGCGGGGACCTGAGAGGGTGGTGAGGCTCAAGTTCGTCAAGAAAGGTAAGCAGGTCTTTTGGCCGGGTGCGGTGGCTCACACCTGTAATCCCAGCACTTTGGGAGGCTGAGGTGGGCAGATCATGAGGTCAGGAGTTCAAGACTACCCTGGCCAACATGGTGAAACCCCGTCTCTACTAAAAATACAAAAATTAGCCGGGTGTGGTGGTGGGGGCCTATAATCCCAGTTACTTGGGAGGCTGAGGCAGGAGAATTGCTTGAACCCGGGAGGCGGAGGTTGCAGTGAGCCAAGATCGCACCACTGCACTCCAGCCTGGGTGACAGAGCGAGACTCCATCTCAAATAAAAAAAAAAGAGAAAGGTAAGCAGGTCTTTCAAGGCATTGCAAGCATAAGGAAGAGCATGAATGAGGCCTAGAAGGATGCCAGTGTCCCGTGTGATGTGGGAGCCCTTTTCCCAGAGTTACAGGCTGGGCCCATGATTGGTGTGGGCCTACACGGGACAGGAGAGCTTGTTGCAGAGATGCGGTGCTAGGCTGAGGTGTCTTATCCCATTTAGTCCTTCCTGTCTGTCTTCCGCTCACTGGCGATGCTGGAGAAGACGGTGGAAAAATGCTGCATCTCCCTGAACGGCCGGAGCAGCCGCCTGGTGGTCCAGCTGCACTGCAAGTTCGGTGAGTGGGCAGCCGGACAGCCAAGGGGTGCCTCAGCAGGGAGGTCGGCGAGGCCCACTGAGACCCTATCGCCCATCCAGGGGTGCGGAAGACTCACAACCTGTCCTTCCAGGACTGTGAGTCCCTGCAGGCCGTCTTCGACCCAGCCTCGTGCCCCCACATGCTCCGCGCCCCAGCACGGTGAGCACACCCCTGCCCTCAGCTCAGCTCCAGGTCTCTCTCTTCCTTCTTTGGGGCCTCAAGGGTTGATTTAAGAAGGTATGTCCTTCATTTCCCTACAGAGTTTCTGTGAACCTCAAAGACATCCCATGGCCCGCTATGTGCTCAGGTCCTTACCTGGCTCTTTAAAGGCAGACGGTGGCATGGAGGAGGGGCAGGCGCCTCCTTGCTCCATTCTCCTCACTGTTAGGAGCCTTCGTTCTCCATCCCAAAGGTCTGACTTGACTTTCTGGCTGCTCAGACCCATTCCAATTCCTCCTCTAGGAAGCAGATTTCTGGCCTGCCACCAAATCTCTTGTCTGGCTTGAGTAACCTTGAAGGTCTTCCCTTAACCTGTGGCTCAGAGGCTCACACCCCTTCTCCGGCCTGGGCATCCTTCCAGAGGTGCTCCCCACTCAAGGGCAGCCTCTTTTCCTGACTGCCCAGGATCAAGGAGTCCCCAAGGCCAGGGCAGGAGGCTGGAGGGAAGGTTGTGGTTCAGGAGGGCTGCCTGAGTAATCAGCTGTGGGTGGAGCCATTCTGGGCAGTCCGAGCACTGGGGGCTGTCTGGGGCCAGGGAAACAGGGACTCCAGTGGAAGCAAAGGTCCCTGGCAAGGACCAGTTCAGAGAGGAGTGGGCTCTCCCCCTGTCCCTGTCCCACGCTGGACACTGCTTGTATTCAAGTGGCCCAAGGTCCTGCTTATTTCTCAGGGTGACTGAATGTCCCTTTGGGTCCTGACATCTGTTTCCCTAGGTTCTCTTGAGCCAGCACTGCTCAGAGCTCTTTTGGGTAGAGAGGGGGGCCAATTCCTTGGGCTGCATTTAGGGTTTTTTGGTTGGTTTTTTTTTGAGATGGAGTTTTGCTCTTGTTGCCCAGGCAGTGGCACGATCTAGGCTCACCACAACCTCCGCCTCCCGATTCAAGTGATTCTCCTGCCTCAGCCTACCAAGTAGCTGGGATTGTAGGCATGCGCCACCATGCCTGGCTAATTTTTTGTATTTTTAGTAGAGACAGGGTTTCTCTTTGTTGGTCAGGCTGGTCTTGAATTCCCAACCTCAGGTGATCTGCCCGCCTCAGCCTCCCAAAGTGCTGAGATTATGGGCGTGAGCCACCGCGCCCTTTTGTGTGTGTGTGTGTGAGATGGAGTCTCGCTCTGTCGCCCAGGCTGGAGTGCAGTGGCGGGATCTCGGCTCACTGCAAGCTCCGCCTCCCGGGTTCACGCCATTCTCCTGCCTCAGCCTCCCGAGTAGCTGGGAGTACAGGCGCCTGCCATCACGCCTGGCTAATTTTTTGTATTTTTAGTAGATGGGGTTTCACCATGTTAGCCAGGATGGTCTTGATCTCCTGACCTCGTGATCCGCCCGCCTCAGCCTCCCAAAGTGCTGGAATTACAGGCATGAGCCACCACACCTGGCCCCCAGTCTCTTTTTTTAAAAAATGAGCAGTCGTTTCTCTCATTTTGTTTGTTCTGAGACGGAGTCTTGCTCTGTCGCCCAGGCTGGAGTGCAGTGGTGCAATCTCAGCTCACTGCAATCTCCCCCTCCCAGGTTGAAGCAATTCTCCTGCCTCAGCCTCCCGAGTAGCTGGGATTACAGTTATGCACCACCATGCCTGGATAATTTTTGTATTTTTAGTAGAGACGAGGTTTCACCATGTTGGCCAAGCTGGTCTCGAACTCCTGACCTCAAATGATCCACTGCTTCGGCCTCCCAAAGTGCTCGGATTGCAGGCATGAGCCACTGCACCCAGCTACTCTGTTTTTTTTTTAATCCTTGTGCAGGAGCCTCGCTAATCTTTTGCATGCTGCAGTTTTAGCGGCTGAAGCGAGCGCTGTCTCATGAATGATTTCAAATATATGTAAAAGCAGAGGCAGCTCCCGTCCCCACTTGACTTGAAGCAAATTCCAGATGTGATCTCATCTGTATAGCAATGGGCATCCCTAGAGGATAAGGATTTCAGGGCTCTTTCTGAAGGCCGGGTTTGTAGGGCGGCATGAGTGCCATGTCCTGCCTCTGGGCCCTCTCCCTGCTCTGCATGGTCGGTACCACCTGCCAGGTTGGAGCAATCACTGCAACCAGCCCCTTCCTGCCACCTTATCTGGGCCTCGTCCACCGTGTGCTAGGCCTGCGCATATCCATGCGTGTGCATGTGTGACCCCCGCCTCAGGTCCTCTGCGAGCAAAGCCCTGGGCAGGGCCAAGCATTGGGGGTAATGCTCCGCCCCGTTCACAGGGTCTTGGGGGAGGCTGTTCTGCCCTTCCCTCCTGCGCTGGCTGAAGTGACGCTGGGCATTGGTCGTGGCCGCAGGGTCATCCTGCGCAGCTACCATGAGGAGGAGGCAGGTGAGGGAGCTGGACGTGACCTGGGACAGAGCAGAGCGGCAGGTGGGAGAGGGGTGGGGCCCAGGTTCCTCCTATTCTTCCCCAACAGACAGCACTGCCAAAGCCATGGTGACTGAGATGTGCCTTGGAGAGGAGGATTTCCAGCAGCTGCAGGCCCAGGAAGGGGTGGCCATCACTTTCTGCCTCAAGGAATTCCGGGTGAGGTTCCCCCCACGCACTTGCCGGTCCTGTCCTGCCTGCCCAGCTCAGCCCAACCCGGGGCCTCACCTGCTACCTCTTTCCTCTCAGGGGCTCCTGAGCTTTGCAGAGTCAGCAAACTTGAATCTTAGCATTCATTTTGATGCTCCAGGCAGGTAATTCCCAGCCTTGGGACAGGGAAGGGCTCTGGGATGCCAGGAGCTGAATGGGATGACCTAGCTTGGGACCCCCATCCCCTGCCCAGGCCTGCCATCTTCACCATCAAGGACTCTTTGCTGGATGGCCACTTTGTCTTGGCCACACTCTCAGACACCGACTCGCACTCCCAGGACCTGGGCTCCCCAGAGCGTCACCAGCCAGTGCCTCAGCTCCAGGCTCACAGGTGAGGGCACCTCCCCCAACTCCTCCTCTCCCCATGTCTGTGCACTCCAGCCTGAGACTGCAATTCCTAGCTTCTGCACCTCCCTGCAATGTGTTCTCTCCCGCTTCCCTCCTGTTCCTCCTCTCTCTCCATCAGGCCCCAGTCCCTACCCCTACAGTGCTCACAGCTGCCAGCCCTGCAGACTCAGCCTTCTTGGTCAGCTGTACTGAGACTCCTCCCACCCAGGGAAGCATCCCCAAGGCCCTGCCGGCTTCCTTCTCTGGCTGAGGCCTCCCCTCTGAGCCTCCTCCCAGGCCAAGGAGGGAAAGGGCTGCTGGGAGGCAGAAGCTGCCTGGGCTGGGGGAAGCAGGTGGCTGGAAGAGCAGGTGGGCTGGGGAGGATGGCCCAGTGCACTTTCAGCACAGGAAGCTGGGGCTGGCCCCCAGCCCAGCCTGTCCCCGGCCTCCTGTGCTCTCCAGCTCCTGTCCCCTGGGAAGGCGGGGGCTTGGGCCCCATGTGGCCCAGTTCACAGGGCTTGCTGTTCCTCTCCCCTAGCTGAGCTAAAGCAGCCGCCAGGATGCCTTCCTCAGGCCCCTACCTGAATTCTGATCAGACATTCCTGGCCCACCCCTTCCAGGAAGCCACCACTTAACCCCTGCATCCTCTCCTCTCCAGCCAAATCAGGAAGTCATAAAACCAAGAGATCTTCAGTGGTCAGGGGGCCCCGGAGCTCCCTTGGAGCCCTCTACGGTGGGGCCCTGCCTCTGCTCCCCATTTCCTCCCTGATACTCCGATTCTGCCTGCAGCATACCCCACCCAGACGACTTTGCCAATGACGACATTGACTCTTACATGATCGCCATGGAAACCACTATAGGCAATGAGGGCTCGCGGGTGCTGCCCTCCATTTCCCTTTCACCTGGCCCCCAGCACCCCGAGAGCCCTGGTCTCCACTCCGAGGAAGATGAGGCTGAGCCCAGTACAGTGCCTGGGACTCCCCCGCCCAAGAAGGTAGGGACTGGAGGTGGAGGCAGGGGCAGGAGGTGGGGAAGGCAGCAGCCTCCAGAACTCACTTGTTCTCTTTGCAGTTCCGCTCACTGTTCTTCGGCTCCATCCTGGCCCCTGTACGCTCCCCCCAGGGCCCCAGCCCTGTGCTGGCTGAAGACAGTGAGGGCGAAGGCTGAACCAAGAACCTGAAGCCTGTACCCAGAGGCCTTGGACTAGATGAAACCCCAGCCAGTAGAAGAGCTGGGTCTCAGCCCTGGGGATCAGAAAGGTGGGCTTGCTGGAGCTGAGCTGTTTCACTGCCTCTCGCAGGCCCCAGCTGGCTGTCACTGTAAAGCTGTCCCGCAGCAGTCAGGCCTGGGCCCTGTTATCTCCCCACAACCCCCAGCCAATCATGACTTTCCAGACCTGGCCCTGAACTACTGACGTTCCTACCTCTTATTTCCCATTGAGTCTCAGGCTATACTCCAGCTGGCCAAGGCTGGAAACCTGTCTCCCTCAGGCTCACCTTCCTAAGGAAAACATCACAGCAGGTGCTGCCGGCCCCTGATGATCCAGCTTCTCTGCCAATCATGACCTGACCTGTTCCTTCCTGAAGTCCTGGGCATGCATCTGGGACGCCCGTGGAGCTGACAGTTTTTCTTGCTTTCCTGATACTCTTTGGTGCCGACCTGGAATTCTAAGAGCCTCGGACCTGCGTGTGTGGCTAGGGTTGCCCTTGCTGGGGCCTGGTGCCCAGCCTCCCAAGTAGCTCTGTGCAGAAGAGCTGCCAGGCAGCGTCTTAGACGCGAGACGGAGGCCATGGCGAGAATCCAGCTTTGACCTTTATTCAAGAGACCAGATGGGTTGCCCCAGGATCCGGCTGCCAGCCCTGAGGCCAAGCACGGCTGGAGACCCACGACCTGGTCTGCCGTTGCCCTGAGCTGCAGCCTCAGCCCCAGGATCCTGCTCACAGCCACCGCTGATGCAGGCAGGAAGCAGCCCTGGGGGATTGGACGCTGCTATTGATTCATTAAAAAAAAAAAAAAAGAAAAATACACCAAGGCTCCATGTTCCCCGTGACAGGTGGGCCTGAGGGGCCGGGGTGACCCCCCCCAGCATGGCAGCATGATTTCTGTACAATCCATCCATCATCTGGGGCACAGGCGCGGGGCGTAGGGGCTATTTCTTGGCTTTGGCGGAATTGCGGGGTGGGGTGATGGGCCGGCCTCCAGGGTTCAGGCCACTGAACTGCCCGTACTTCCCCTTGTTCTTGTCGGCGGGCTTGAGGATCTAAAAGAGACAGGGTTGGTCAGGCTCATGGGGCTGAGCCACGGGGCCTAGTAGCTCCTTTCTTCCCCATACTCACCTGGAAGGAGCACATGAGGGTCTCGTCCACGCTCATCATGGCGCCAGCATTGTCAAACTCGCCACAGTAGTTGGGAGCTGAGAAAAGTGTCACCAGCTGCCGCTTGGCAAAGAACTCATAGCCATCTTCTACCACCTGGGTGAGGATCGGAGCAGTCAGTCCCAAGTGCAGGCAAGTCCCTCCCCTTCCCCCGCCACAGACGGGAGCCACCAGCCCACCTGGTGTGCTCGGCAGATGAGGTCCAAGTCATGCTTGTGGAGGAACTTGGCCACCACCTCGGCTCCAAAGGTAAAAGAGACGCCACGGTCGTTCTCGCCCCAGCCCTGCACGTCCTTGTCAGGGTCAGACCACAGCAGGTCACACAGCAGGCCCTGGTCAGGCACGTCTGTGGGCCGCATGATCCGCCGAATCTGCTCCATGGACTGCAGGTCCGGGGAGAGGCCTGGAGGGCCAGAAGGAAGGTCACTTCCTCAAACAAGGACATCCTTCCTCCAGGAAGCCTTGGCCAGTGAGCCTCACCTTTTCCACCACCCTCCTGGTCCCTCCACTGGTCTCCTGGGTGCCTAGGCAGGCAGAAGCCATCCCCTTCCCCTCAGCTTTTTCAAGTTCCCAAACAGGCACAAAGGCGCCCCTGGCCTCCGGAGCACAGAGCTCCTGGGAGAAAGGAGACAAGCCCGCCCCATGTAGGATGCACATCAAGGAAGTGAGTGCAGCCCAGCACAGGGGGGTATGGGAGACACTTCCTGAAAGGAGTGACTTCCCAGATGACAACTAAGGAGAGCTCACCTCCGTGGCAGCAAAAGATCTTTTCGTCCACTATGGCCGCAATGGGCAGGCAGTTGAAGCAGTCAGTGAACGTTTTCCACAGTTTGATGTTGTAGCGTCTCTTGCCTGCCCAGAGGGAGGTAGCTGTGAGGGGTCTGCCTGCTCCACCCTTAGCCGGGGTCTCTGGGCTATTCAGCCGCAGATGGGAGAGAGTCAGGCACCAATGCAAACCACCCCCACCCCTGCCGCCTGTCAGCCTTCCAGGAGTAATTCTAGTTACTTTTTATTTTAATTTGTAATTTAAACAAACAGGATCTGGGCAGGGCATGGTGGCTCACACCTGTAATCCCAGCACTTTGGGAGGCTGAAGCAGGCAGATCACCTGAGGTCAGAAGTTCAAGACCAGCCTGACCAACATGGAGAAACCCTGTCTCTACTAAAATACAAAAAAATTAGCCAGGCGTGGTGTCGCATGCCTGTAATCCCAGCTACTCGGGAGGCTGAGGCAGGAGAATCGCTTGAACCCGGGAGATGGAGGTTGTAGTGAACTGAGATCACACCACTGCACTCCAGCCTGGGCAACAAGAGCGAAACTCCGTCTCAAAAAAGTAAAGAAACAGGGTCTTGTTCAGTCACCCAGGCTGGAGTGCAGTGGCAAGATCATAGCTCACTGTAACTTGGAGCTTCTGAGTCCAAGTGATCTTCCCGCCTCAGCCTCCCACCAGAAGTAATTCTAAAGCACCCGAGTCCACTGGAAACTGAGTTCCAATCTGGACCAGCCTCAGGGTTGGCACTCCTTGCACGCCCCGGCCCACGAGCCGGGCCAAGTACAGGTCTGGTTTATCTCAGCTTCTGGACAGCAGAGCTCATCTGCAAACATCCTAAATGCTTAGTAGCAAATGTAGAGGGAACGTCACCAGGCAGGGCCCTGGGGGAAAGCACTAGAATACGGACAGTCCTTCAGTCAGCAACCATTCCCCAGACCCCATGCCAGGAGGGGCAGGGCAGGCACAAGAACGGACCTGGGCCCTGCCTTCGTGGAGTGCACAGTCTAGCAAGTGTCTGTCAGATATCAGGCCAATGTGAAGGTCCCACTGAATGACAAGGAGTGTGGTTCAGGACCCGGGCAGCCCCAGACGCTCAGACCACTCACACTCATCGTAGAAACCGTAGATGCGGTTGATGCTGGCGCACTCGTGGTTCCCACGGAGCAGGAAGAAGTTCTCGGGGTACTTGATCTTATAGGCCAGCAGCAGGCAGATGGTCTCCAAGGACTGCTTGCCCCTGTCCACATAGTCCCCCAGAAAGAGGTAGTTGCTCTCCGGAGGGAAACCGCCATACTCAAATAGTCGCAGAAGGTCATAGTACTGGCCGTGTATATCACCTGTGACCCAGGGAATCGGGTAAGCTAGATGCAGGGTCTAGACCTGAACCCAGGACCAGGACTGGGCTCAAGGGAGGAGGACTCCAGGAACTCTGTGGGGGCCAGTGCCACTTTCAGGAAAGCAAGGGGACCTGGGTCGGGGGGCTCACCGCAGATCTTGAGGGGTGCCTCCAGCTCCAGAAGAATGGGCTGGCTCAGGAAAATCTCCCGGGATTTCAGGCACAGGCCGCGGATCTCGTTCTCTGTCAGCTGTACATTCTTGCCAGGCCGCGAGCCCTGCACTGGGGGCGCAATGGGGTGTCAAGACCCGGGACCCTGACAGGTGGAGGGTGGGCGACACGGGTGGCCCCATGGATACCTCCGGGGGCGCCTAGGCCTCCTCGGCCGCTCCTTGCCCGCAGGCAGCTGTTGCTGCTGAGCCTCCCGGGACCTCGGCCTCAAGCCTCCCAAGGGAAGCCCCCAACTACCCTCAGCGCCTCGGGAGGCGACTGTCGTGCGCAGGGGGCTGCCACCCAAACACCTCACAGCGCAGGACCCCTTCCTGGACCGGGCTTCCCGGGTTTCTCCCTCGCCTCAAGAACCCAGGCAACCCGTGCGCCCCCGGCCCGGGAGAGGGGGCTGCTCCGCGCGTCGGAGCGGGCCCAGGACCTCTCAGGCGCGTCCGCGGGGGGGCGGCTGCGGCCACCGAACCTCGCGGCCCGTCCCCGCCCAGTCTAAGCTGGCCCCGGGGGCCCGCCCGCGCGCCACTTCCGGGCCCGGCAGGGGGCCCGGGAGCGGCGGACGCAGGCCTCCCCCGCCGCGACCAACCTTCTAGCAGGCGCCCGATGATCGAGTCAAGGTTGAGCTTCTCGCTATCGGACATGGCGGCGCCGCCGCTCCAGCCCAGCAGCTCCGGGCCCGCTCCTGCCTCCCGCCCTCCGGCAGCCTCCTTCCGGCCTGGCTCTCCTTCCGCCCGCCCCAGTCCGCCCCCGGCCCGCGGCCCCGCCTCCGGGCCTCCCGGGCCCGCCCCGCCCGGTCCCCCGCGCTCTAGCGCCCCCGCTGGACGTGAAGCGCCGCGGCCTGGGGGGCGGGGCCTTGGCGGCGGGGTCTGTCGGGGGCGCGTCCAACTGGTTACGCCCCAGAGGAGGCGCCCAGCCCGGTTCAGAGGATGTGGGGCCGGAAGAACTGTGGAAGTTGTTTTTCTCTTTCAAAAGCAGAACAGCCGTTCCCACCCCTGCCCTGGGTGGAGGGTGTTGTGAATATATTAATAACCGGCTGCTAGGCACTGAGGGTTAACTGCTCGAAGTGCAGGAAAGGAAACTGAGGCTCAAGAGATATGAACAGACTGGTGCAAGACCTGGACCTCGCATTCACGTACGACCCCCTTTTTCGTGGGTCTCCGTGGCCCCCAGGCGGCTGACCACACTCAAAGACAGCTACGGCTGAACTTCCAGCGCACTTTGGTCCTTGGGGCATGATAAATTAATATTTTCTTACAAGTCCCATAATTAGCTTTTATTTATTTATTTTTTTTGAGACAGAGTTTTGCTCTGTCGCCTAAGCTGGAGTGCAGTGGCGCGACTTTGGCTCACTGCAACATTCGCTTCCCAGGTTCAAGGGGTTCTCCTGCCTCAGCCTCTGGAGTAGCTGGGATTGCAGGCGCGCGCCACTGCGCCTGGTTTTTGTGTGTTTAGCAGAGGTGGGGTTTCGCCATATTGGCCCGGCTGGTCTTGAACTCCTAACCTCAAGTGATCCACTGGCCTCGACCTCCCAAAGTCCTGGGGGGGTTACAGGCGTGAGCCAACAAGCCTGGCCCCATAATTAGCTTTTGAGTAGCACAGTAATATTGCAGGGTGTGCACGTAAAAAGAATTACTATATGAGCAGACATGGCTGGGTGCAGTGGCTCACGCCTGTAATTCCAGCGCTTTGGGAGGCTGAGGTGGGAGGATCGTTTGAGGTCAGGAGTTCAAGACCAGCCTGGCCAACATGGTGAAACCCCATCTCTCTAAAAATACAAAAAGTTAGCTGGGCATGATGGCAGCCGCCTGTAATCTCAGCTATTGGGGAGGCTGAGGCAGGAGAATCACTTGAACCTGGGAGGCGGAGGTTGCAGTGGGCCAAGGCCCATTGCACCCCCTAGCCGAGGTGACAGTGTGAGACTCTGTCTCAAAGGAGCAGACGATAAATTAACCTTAATTCTTGTTGGAACCCTGAGTTGGGTGCTTTACATGCCAGTAACCTCAGAACTGGAGGTGGGCCTGCTGTGGCGGCTTAGGCCTGTAATTCCAGCACTTTGGGAGGCTGAGGTGGGATGGTCTCTTGCGTCCAGCCTGGGCAACACGGCGAAACCTCATCTCAACAAAAAAATACAAAAATTAGCTGGGCATGGTGGTGCACGCCTGCAGTCCCAGCTACTAGGGAGGCTGAGGCAGGAGGATCTCTTGAGACCAGGAGGTGGGGGTTGCAGTGAGCCCAGATCCTGCCATTACACTCCAGCCTGGGTGACAGAGCATGACCCTCAAGAAACAAACACAAAGGCCAGGCGCGGTGGTTCATGCCTGTAATCCCAGCACTTTGGGAGGCAGAGGTGGGTAGATCACCTGAGGTCAGGAGTTTGAGACCAGCCTGGCCAATGTGGCAAAACCCTGTCTCTACTAAAAATACAAAAAGTAGCCGGGCATGGTAGTGCATGTCTGTAGTTCCAGCTACTTGGAAGACTGAGGCAGGAGAATCACTTGAATCTGGGAGGTGGAGGTTGCAGTGAGCTGAGACCGTGCCACTGCACTCTAGCCTGGGCAACAGAGCAAGACTCTGTCTCAAAAGAAACAAACAAAAGAATTGGAGGTGGCCTGGCCTCTGTGTCTAAGAGGCCTGGGCCCTCCACACCCAGCACAGGAACTCAAGCCTTCAGTCACTGGGGCCATGGGGAGGGTGGGAGGAGCCCACAGCTCAGGGGCACTGGGGCAGGCAGGAAGAGCCTCAGAGAGGAAGGGGTGACACCCCCCACCCTTGGGAGGGGCCCCCAGCGGTTGCTGAAGCTGTGTGAGGAGGAGGAGGAAGTGAGAGGAGGAGGTGAGGTGCTGCAGGAGGTGAGCTGGGCTGGTGGAGACAGAGGCTGGGCCTGGGGCTGGGTCTCCGGACAGAGGCCTGGCTTTTCTGTCAGGGCAGGGCCTAGCCCCCGCCCCCATAAAAGAGGAGACATAGTTGGCTTGGTGAGATACCCTGAAACCTCCCCACTCTCACCCCGCAGCCAGGCCCCAGGCTGGCCGGGAGTGGCCCCTCACACTGGTTCTCCCCACTTTCTCTGCCTGTGGCATTGAAGGCCCCGGGCACCATGGCCCAGGCCCTGGGGGAGGACCTGGTGCAGCCTCCCGAGCTGCAGGATGACTCCAGCTCTTTGGGGTCCGACTCAGAGCTCAGTGGGCCTGGCCCATATCGCCAGGCCGACCGCTATGGATTCATTGGGGGCAGCTCGGCAGAGCCAGGGTAAGGGGGCAGGGTGAGGGATGGTGGGATGCTGGGACAGAGGACGGGGGCTGAGGGCTGAATTCTGGAGGGAGGCCGGGAGGGTCTGGTGGTAGGGATTGGGAGGGGGACTCAGCCAGTAGCACCCGTCCGCAGGCGCCAGGTGGAACACTAAGGTGGGAAGGGTCGGGGAGGCCTCTGTACATCTCTTACCCCCAGCCTCCGAGGGTTCGCACCCACCACTGGGGCAGAACATCCTTCCCCTTTGAACCTCTGGCTCAGGAATCCCAGATCCGAATCACAGACCCATACCTCCTCCTTCCCCCTTTCCCCAAGCTACAGACAGAAACACAAGTCCAGATATAGACAGAAACTTGCCCCAGGTCACACAGGAGATCAGACACAGACCCAGATTCAAACTCGGGACTCCGGGCTTCCAGTCCAGGGCTCTCTCCAGCCAGCTTCCCCTATGAATTGTGTCCCTGTCCTGGGTGACAGCCAATCAGCACCTCCCCCAACACACACCCACTCACCCCTTCAATCTCCTGCTTCTGCCCACATTGGGGCCACATCCTTTCCTGTCCCCATGACAAGCATTGGTGGCTCCTGGGTCACAGGTCACCCGACAGGGCTCCCAGAGATCCCTAGGGCCAGGAGCTGGGTTCACCTGGGTAGCCTGGAGGGTGGCAGTGTGGGCCCTGGGTAACAGCTGCCCAGCGCCTGGATACCTGTGCCATGCCTTCCCAGGCCGGGCCACCCGCCTGCAGACCTCATCCGCCAGCGGGAGATGAAGTGGGTGGAGATGACCTTGCACTGGGAGAAAACCATGTCCCGGCGGTACAAGAAGGTGAGGGGCAGGGCAGGGGCACTACTGGCCCCCAGCAGTACAAGAAGGTGAGGGGCAGGGCAGGGACCCCGTTGGCCTCCGTGGCTCATTCCTGTCTGCCTTGGCCCACATCTTGGCAAAATGTACTCACCCTGTGTCCCAGCACCTCCTGCCTTTGCTCCCTGCCACCCAAAGTGGGCCTCTGCCTGCTGATGAGTTGTGCCTGGGGCCTGCCAGTGGGAGCTATGGAGGCTGCCTAGTGGAGCCCTTGGCCTTGCCCACAGGTAAAGATGCAGTGCCGGAAAGGCATCCCGTCTGCCCTGCGTGCCCGGTGCTGGCCCCTGTTGTGCGGGGCCCATGTGTGCCAGAAGAACAGCCCTGGCACCTATCAGGTGAGGGAGTGGGCAGGGGCCCCAACTCCCCTACCCAGAGCCCCTCACCACACCAAACCCTCACACCCACCTTCCTGGCTACCCACAGGAGCTGGCAGAGGCCCCTGGAGACCCACAGTGGATGGAGACCATTGGCAGGGACCTGCACCGCCAGTTCCCCCTGCACGAGATGTTTGTGTCACCTCAGGGCCACGGGTACGAGGCCGGTGATACCCAGGGACCCCCAGCCCCACAAGCCCTGGGTGCTCCAGCCCACTTTCCCCAGCCCAGCTGTACAGTCTTGCATCTCAGGGGACCCAGCAAGGCCCAGGGAGGCTGAGACCTGGGCAGAGACCCCCAGAGGGTGGAGAAGGGGGTGCCTGCAGGACTGGCCCCTTATGGGGTCTTCCGGCACAGGCAGCAAGGGCTCCTGCAGGTGCTCAAGGCCTACACCCTGTATCGACCGGAGCAGGGCTACTGCCAGGCGCAGGGGCCTGTGGCTGCTGTGCTGCTCATGCACCTGCCCCCGGAGGTGAGTGACCTTGACCCCGCTCTGGGAACCCTAGTGACCTAGGCCCAGGGAACCCCATCCCCAGGAACTGCGGCCTCAGAAACCTGCGATCCTTGATTCCTGGACCCCGTCCTAGTGACCCAGGGCCTCATGACTGCCAGCCTCACAGACCTTCAAGCCTAATGACCTTGACTCCAGGAACCTGGGACCCTTGATCCCAACCTTGACCCCAGTCATCTAGGAATCTGGATATTATCACCTTGACCTCATGACTCCTGATTCTGAACTTGGGGACTGTGACCCCAACCCCAATGACCCCAGAAACCCAGGACTTGAACTTTGGGACACTCCCAATCCTTGGCCAGTGAACCCCAACCCTGTGACCTTCAAATCTAACACCATGAGCCCTGTGATTTCCAACACCCTAAACCCCTCAGCAGGCCCTGTCTTGGGCAGAGGGGGGTGCTTTTGGGAAGGGCTCCCAGGAACTGAGCAGGTTAGGAGTGGCCCTGAGTCCAGGCTCCTGTGGTGCCCAGGCCCTCCCCTTCACTCCTTTCCCCTGTCCTGACTTCCCCTCTGCGGTCCCTTCCTTGGTGGGCACTTACAGGCCTGTGCCCTGCCCCTTCCCCAGGAGGCCTTCTGGTGCCTGGTGCAGATCTGTGAGGTCTACCTCCCCGGCTACTACGGGCCCCACATGGTGAGGGGCTGGCATGGGGAATGGAGGAGGGAGGAGCAGGGGCCCGGTGAGTGGGTGGGGGTCTGGGGACTGAGGGAGGTTGAGCCTGAGCTCTGGGGGTGGCGGTGCTGGCCTGCTGACGGACGTGGCCACAGGAGGCTGTGCGGCTGGATGCCGAGGTGTTCATGGCCCTGCTGCGGCGGCTGCTCCCGCACGTACACAAGCACCTGCAGCAGGTGGGCGTCGGGCCCCTGCTCTACCTGCCCGAGTGGTTCCTGTGCCTCTTCGCCCGCTCCCTGCCCTTCCCCACAGTGCTGCGTGTCTGGGATGCCTTCCTCAGTGAGGGTGAGTGGGGCAGCCAGTGGCTGGGGCAGGAGCCTTGGGGTATGGGTGGGTAGGTAGCTCACCAGCCCCGGGGTTCCCTTTTTGAGCCTCAAATCACAGGACTGGGTGTACCAAAGGTGATGGCCTGGTGCCTGGTGGTACATCACCTATCACCCATCACCCAGGCACCGCCTGGTGCAGAGCTGGGCCAGAGAGGCTTCCAGGGGAGGCAGATGGGGCAGGAGCTGGGTGATCACAGCACATGGAGGCCTGAGTGTCTCAGGGACAGTAGGAGGCGTTTCTCCCCGGAGCCCGCAGGCACCTGCTGCGTGCTCACTGGCTCCGGACGTGGATCTGCAGCTGGGAATCAAGTGATCGAGACCTTCATTCTGGCGGGGGTGGGGATGGGTGGCGACAGTAACCAAATTCACACAAGATATTTATAGATTGTCAGAAGTGCCATGAAGAAAATAAAACTAGGGATGTGACAGAGTGTCAGGGGAGCGCAGGGGCGATGGGTGCATTTAAGCTCCTTCTGGCTGCTCTGTGCAGGAGAAGGACTCCCAGGGGTGCCTGTGGAGGCCTGGGGCCAGAGAGGCCACTGTCCCCAGGGGCCAGGCTACAGTCCATGAAGGAGGGAGGGCTTGGAGCCATGAAGCCAGAGAAGTGGAGGCTGGGGGCCAGGCCAAGAACAGGAGGGGAGTCGGAGCAGGGCCAAGCTGGACTCCCTGTGTCTTTGGGACTCCGCCTTGATACTGCCATCGGTAACCCACCTGCATTCTGTTCTATATGTGAGATCTGGAGGTTGCACCTTAAAACGTGGTAGAAATCAATCAGCATGCATACTGAATGCCTGTCGTGTGCTCGGCCGGCTTCCTGCCCTCCGCACAGTGGAGGACCATTGGCTGGCTTAGAGTTCTGGTCACAGGTGTCCAAGTCGCTATTCATGCGGTCACCTCCCAACCAGCCTCAGACCTCGAGAGCAGGGCTGGGCAGAGCTGGGCAGGGCCTGACCTGCCCGCCTGAGAGCAAACACTACACAGGCTCCCTTTATCAGAAGGACGATAGCATGAGTAGTGATTGTTTCTTGACAGTCACCATCATCACTCAACCTTGCCGGTCCCCTGGTGTCTCTTCTCAGATCAGAGGCTGCCAGGAAAGGATTCTGAGGCTCCAGGACTAGCCCAAGCTTGCATTGTGGGGAGTGCACCAAGTGCTATGCTCCTAGCTTAGGGGAGAGCAGTTCTGCCTAGGATCTTTCTAGAATCAGAGGGTCACAGATCCAAGCTGGAAAGGCCCTTAAAGGGCTCCACCTGACCTTTCCTCATGGAGATGAGCAAGCTGAGGCCCAGGGAGGGCTTGGTGTGAGGGCATCAGTAGCCCCGGGCTCCTGGCAGGAAGCTGGTGGCTTGGAGGGGTGGAGCCTTGGGGTGTGGGCAGGGAGCTAGCTCACCAGCTCCGGGGTTCCCTTTTGGAGCCTCGAGTCATAGGACCAGGTGTGCTGAAGGTGATAGTCCTGTGCCTGGTGGCACATCACCTGTCACCCGAATGCCGCCTGGGGTAGGAGCTGGGTGATCATAGCACATAGAGGCCTGACCGGCTCAGGGAGGGTAGGAGGTGCTCCTCCCTGGAGCCCACAGGCACTTGCTGGCTCCAGATGTGGATGGCATCTGAGCATCAAGTGATTGAGACCTTCATTCTGGCGGGGGTGGGGATGGGAGGTGACAGTAACCAAATTCACAAAATACTAACTCTTCCCCAAAGCATCTGTGGCTCTTGAGGCTGACTTGACCAGTGCAGTGGGCTGTGTCGCCCAAAATGCAACTCTACCCTCTGTCATTGTACCTGAACTAGGGGGGCAGAGCTGCAGGAGAGTGGCAGGCACATGGCTGAGGGCAGGTTTGGGTGCAGAACTGTGGAGGGGCAGGGCCGGCCTCCCAGTGAGTGAGCCTCCGGCCTGCAGGTGCCAAGGTACTGTTCCGTGTGGGGCTGACATTGGTGCGCCTGGCGCTGGGCACTGCAGAGCAACGAGGGGCCTGCCCTGGCCTCCTGGAGACACTCGGAGCCCTTCGAGCCATCCCCCCCGCGCAGCTGCAGGAGGAGGCCTTCATGTCACAGGTGGGTGCCCCCGCCTCTCCTCGGACTTGCCCAGCCCCTGCTGCATGGGGGAAACTGAGTCCCAGAGCAGGAACCCAAAGCGAGAACGGGGACTTAGTTCCTGTCCCCTGAGCTTCAGAGAACACGAAAACCCGAGGCTTCCAGTGGCTTTCTGTGGCTCCCCAGCGAGGCTGTCTGTCAGCCCCTCAGTCCTCAGCCACTTCCTGGGCTGGGGACCTCAGTTTCCTGTTCCTGCCTTGAGGCCGGGCAAATGCAGTACCAACTGCTCCCCACAGGTGCACAACGTGGTGCTGTCAGAGCGGGACCTGCAGCGGGAGATCAAGGCCCAGCTGGCCCAGCTGCCCGATTCTGCGCCGGGGCCCCCGCCCCGGCCACAGGTCCGCCTCGCTGGGGCCCAAGCCATCTTCGAGGCCCAGCAGCTGGCAGGGGCACGACGAGGCGCCAAGCCTGAGGTGCCCCGGATTGTGGTGCAGCCCCCAGAGGAGCCCAGACCACCACGGCGGAAACCCCAGACCCGCGGCAAGACTTTCCATGGGCTCCTGACTCGGGCCCGCGGCCCCCCCATCGAGGGGCCTCCCAGGCCCCAACGAGGCTCCACCTCCTTCCTGGACACCCGCTTCTGAGAGGACCATGGACTCAGTGTTCCCCAGTCTCAATTGCCTGATGGCTGATGCCAGCCCTGCAAATGGGCACCGCACTTTACTCTTGGGACTCGGCTTCCTTCCAGGCAAGGACCAGGCGGTGGGGGAGGAGGAGGTCCTCTGTGGTACATACTGGGTCAGACACTAGCATGGAGGAGGGTCACAGAGTGGGGCACCTGAGGACTCATGGAACCGTCCTGGTGCCCAGGCCCTCACAAGTACCAAAGCCGGCACCATAGGAGTCAGGGAAGGGGTTGGCTGGGTGAAGGGACCCCAGAGGGCTCCAGGAATAAAATCTTTTTGAACTTGGATCTTCGGATCTTCAGAGCCTTGGATGGCGCTGGATCAAATGCCCTCCTCCCAACCCCAGACAGACAGCCCCTTCCCCTCCTCCCTCACCTGCCCTTCCCAGCCCTGGCCTCTCCTGGTCCTGCCCTGGGGACACACTGAGGCTGCCCACTGGCAGCTGGGGAAGGTGTTTACATAAGTAAGAGCCAATTGAAAGTTACCCTGCCCTAGCGTCTGGGGACAGGAGTGGCTTTTGCACCTGCAGGAGGAGGGCGCCTCAGTGGATGGCGAGTCCAGGAGTTCTACCCCCTTTTCTGCCCTCCTTCCCCTCCCTCCAGGGTGGTTCAGAACTCGCTGGGATGGGGGACTCTAACCCAAGTCCTCCCCGCACCCATGGTCCTGGTCACATCTGTCAAAGGGACCCAGGCAAGAACAAAGGCCTAGTGTGCCGCGGACAAAGGAGAAAGGTCCTGCCAGCCCTCGCCCCTCCCTGATCCCTGTGTCTGCCCCCTCGGGACCGCCACCATGGAAACCCCCTCCCACACTCACTAATAGCCCCTGTGGGTGCCTAGGACTTGAGCCATCGCCAGGGCAACAGGGCTGGTTCCGACACAGGCGTGTGTCCCGCAGTGCCCGTTCCCAAGTGCCCGCCTCTCAATGGGGAACACGGCAGGACTCCACATGGATGGGAGGCATCTGCAGGCTCGGGCTCCACAGGTGGTCATTGGGTGGGGTGTCAGTGGAGTCACCTGTCGGACTCTGGGTTTGGAATGTTCTTGCGACAGGGCCACAGGCTGCATATATGTGGCAAGTGCCAGGTCCTGGGTCCTGGGCAGACCTGTCCTACTCCCAAGGAGCCTATCCCCTGGAATAGGGAATCATGGTGGCCCAGACCCTTATCTGTCATTTATCTGGGGGAAACTGAGGCTCAGGAGAAGCAGGAACTTGCAGAAAGCCTTACTATCCATGGCAGACCCAAGGTTTACCCCTGCCCCGACCACTGGCAGCTCCCTGCCAGGCAGCCCCCCTGGGAGTGCTGTCTCCTTCTCCTTCCCCACCCCACCCCCAATCCCGCACCAGCCTGTGTGTGTGGAGGAGGCAACAGTCGGACTCCTGTGCGTTAGAGAGCGCTCCAGAGCCTCCTCCGCCCACTCCTCCTCACCCCACCGGGGTGCCTGCAACTTAGTAATAGCCTCCTTACCTGTAGTTTACAAAACCCTTTCCCAGACACCCCCTGCCAGACCCTCTCTCTGCAGGTGGCCCCCGATATCCCTGTTAGAGACACAGAGGCTCAGTGAGGACAAGGACCTCACCCAGGCCCACAGTGAAAGGCAGAGCCGGCTGGAATGCAGAGGCAAGGCTCTGCGCTGTGTAGACTATGCCTTAGCCTTAGACGAGGAGTGTCTTGGAATCTCAGGCACTGTAGCAGGCAGGGTGGCCGGGGTCAGGGGGCACTTGTCCCTGAAGTCTACTTGGGAGCTCCCCACCCTCCACAGTTCAGCTCTTCGCCTGGGAGAATAAGGGAGCAAGGTGCAGCAGCCTCAGCCCTGGGCCGAGGGTCTGTCATGAGCCTGCGGGGGCACGATGGCAGTGGTTCACCCTGGACACAGACCCTAGGAGCAGGTGGTCTCCGGCAGGGCCCCTCTAGCTGGGGCTCAGTCACTGCCTTTCCTACGCAGAAGACTGTTTTCTGGGCAGCCCTTCTGTAGGTTTCCTTATCAGCCATCTGCATGGGAGCCCTAGCTCATGGGTCGGACAGAAGAGGACCAGTGCTCTCCCGGCGTGAACCCTCGCATCCATGCGTTCTCACAGGCTCTCCTCCGCAGGGCTGCGCCGGCCCCCACAGCACCTTTTTGACAGCTAAGGAAAGATGTGTCTCCTCCAGGCAACATGCAGCCTCACCAGAGTGCACGGTGTAGCAGAGTGGGGCATGACCTCTCACCCAGGTGCCTCTGTGCAGGGAGCAGCCGACACAAACATGCTCAGAGAACCTAGAAAGTCCCTACAGATCTGCCTGGAAAGGGGCTCAGAGAAGGGAAGCGAAGCATCGGAGGGCACGCAGTGTGTGGGGACAGGAGCTGGGAGGGCCCTGGCATGTCTGTCAGCCTGTCTCAGAGTGGGGCATGCAGACTGGACACGAGTCGGGGCATGCAAAGGAGTGGATGGGGGGCAAATGGGTACCTGCCATGGATCAGGGGGACCCACGGTCTCCATCTTGCACTGCCACCCACTTGAGGTTCCCTGAATTCCCACACTGTTCCAGGCTCCCAGAGGGGTCAGACTTGGACTCCCCGACATGGGAAAGGCCCTTTCTCCTTCTCTGAGCCTCAGTATTCTCCCGCGGATAATGGGATTATAATAGCCTCCACCCCAGCCTCAAGAGTGCTCTCCCAGCTCATGATGGTGATGATGACTGTTCAGTCCAGCTGCGCAGCAGCCAAAGCACTCCCTCTCCTCACCCCACCCCTACCTGACTTGGCTCCGCCTCAGGTGATGTCCAGGCTTTCCCGGCAGGGGCAGAGCAGAACCACCCTGCCCACCTGCCTGCCCCAAGTCCCAGGGCCCTGAGCTTGGGCTGCAGCTGCCCAACTCTGACTTTCCTCCGGCAAAAGCCAGTGCAGCCAGGGACCAGCCAGGGTGGCCTGGGAGAGGGCACACCACACAGCTCTCCGTGCGGGCATGCACATATTCTGGTAGAAGATCCCAGCTCTGCCTCTCACTAGCTGTGTGACCTTGGGCAAGTCACACGACCTCTCTGAGTCTCATAATTGCTCCCTTGCATGTGAAGTGTTAAGCCTGGGCTAAGTGTGCACTGTATCCCCATTTGAAAATGAGAAAACTGAGTCCCCGGGGCTGCAGAGCTTGTTAAATTTGTTGTTACGTGTCAAAAACTCATGCTCTTTGGATCACACCCAGGCCCCACCGTGGGACCCCATGGGCACTCAGGCCACCCAGGCAGCAAGGGATTGGGTCTCCTGGGGTGGCTGTACCTCATTCCTGGAGCCTGGGCCAGCTGCTGGGAGGGCTGCATGTGGGCCTGGAAGTTGTGTGGGGAATGTGGGCTGGGCTAGGCACCCTGGAGAAGCCATTTCCGCTCTCTGCCAACCCCTCCAGTGGTAGACAGGGATGTATCTGCACAGACTGCCCTGTTTATGTTGCAGAAAGGGTCCAACAGCTGTCATCTCTGTCCTTGATGTGTGTGGGCCCCTCAGTGCTCTCCCCCAGGCCAGGAGGCTCTCAAGGACAGCCAGGGCTCAATGTGTCCAGCTCCGAGACAGGTAGGGAGAGGGAATGACTGGGGACTGTGAGGGGGAGGAATCAGAGCCATGGGCTGCCCTGCCTGGGAGAGGGGAAGCAGCCCCATTCTAGGCTGGGGAGACTGAGCTTCAGATCACAAAGGGGAGGGGCCCAGGTCCCACAGCCAGAGCTAGGATTGAAACCCACTGGTAGGACACACTCCAGGAGAGGGTGTGAATCTTTGGCTGTGCTTCTGTGGGTGAACTGTGGCTGTGACCCAGGTCTCTTGGGGTAGCTTCTGTGGTTGTTTGGGTGGGTGCACTTGGGTGTGAGTATGTGTGTCTTGGGGAGATTATAGCTTCAACTCCGGGTGTGAAGTCGACCTAGGTGGGTGTTGATGAGCAGAGCAGATTTCTTTTCCTTTCTTTCTTTTCTTTTTTCTTTTTAAAGAGATGGGGGGCTGGGCACAGTGGCTCACACCTGTAATCCCAGCACTTTGGGAGGCTGAGGCGAGCAGATCACGAGGTCAGGAGATTGAGACCATCCTGGCCAACATGATGAAACCTCGCCTCCACTAAAAATACAAAAATTAGCTGGGTGGACTGGGCACAGTGGCTCATGCCTGTAATCCTAATGCTTTGGCAGGCTGAGGCAGGCGGATCACCTGAGGTCGGGAGTTCGAGACCAGCCTGACCAACATGGAGAAACCCTGTCTCTACTAAAAATAGAAAATTAGCCGGGTATGGTGGCGCATGCCTGTAATCCCAGCTACTCCAGCCTGGGCAACAAGAGCGAAACTCCTCCCCCCGACAAAAAAAAAGTAGCTGGGTGTGGTGGCTCGCACCTGTAGTCCCAGCTACTTGGGAGGCTGAGGCAGAAGAATCACTGGACCCGGGGAGGCGGAGGGTTGCAGTGAGCCAAAATCGTGCCACTGCACTCCAGCCTGGTGACAAAACAAGACTCTGTCTAAAAAAAAAAAAAAGGGATAGGGTCAAAAAAAGAGATAGGGTCTCGGCTGGGCACAGTGGCTCATACCTGTATTCTCAGGACATTGGGAGGCCGAGGCAGGCGGAGCACCTGAAGTCAGGAGTTCAAGACAAGCCTGGCCAACATGGCAAAACCCGGTCTCTACTAAACACACAAAAGTTAGCCAGGCATGGTGGCTTGTGCTTGTAATCCCAGCTACTCTGGAGGCTGAGATAGGAGAATCACTCGAGCCTGGGAGGTGGAGGTTGCAGTGAGCTGAGATCACGCCACTGCACTCCAGCCTGGGCGACACAGTGAAACTCTGTCTCACAAAAACAAAAACAAAAACAAAAACAAAAAAAAAGAGAGAGATAGAGATAGGGTCTCACTGTATTGCCAGGCTGGAGTGCAGTGGCACAACCAGGACTCACTGTGGTCTCGACCCCTGGGGCTCAGGTGATCTTCCCACCTCAGCCTCCCAAGTAGCTGGGATTATTACAGGCCCACACCACCTCAACAAGCTAGTTTTAAAATGTTTTTTTTTTTTTTTTTTTCTATGCTGCCCAGGCTGGTTGCAAACTCCTGGGTTCAAGCAATCCTCCTGCCACAGGCTCCCAAAGTTCTGGGATTATAGGCAGCCACCACACCAGAAGAGACTGGATCTTACAGACATCCTGGCCCCTGTGTGCAAGTCCACTGGGCCCAGAAGTGAGGAGGAGGCTGCACAGATGTGCAGAGACCCTGGCCCAGGAGGGCCTCTCTGGGAGAACGTGCAATAGGGCAGAGCGCTGGCGGCTGGGACAGAAAGCTGCAGGGCTGGGAGCTCCGGCCTCTCTCCAAAGGTAGAGCTCAGGGCTGTGTGCCCCAGGCTGCTCTCCCGGGCACACCACCCCTAAGGGCGGGCCCTTGTACCAGTCTCTGCCCGCTCCGGCTCTCCCCGCCCCTCCTTTCCATCTCTTCTCCACGGTGGCCTTCCTCTTTCTTCACAGCCCTAAGTCTGTGACCCCCGACGACAGTCCCTGTCCATCTGCACCTGGCCCTCTGTCGGGACTTCCTCTGTGTCTCTGAAGACCTCCGTCTCTCCTTGCCTGCTCCGTGCCCTCCTCCTGCCGGGTTCGTGTCCTGCCCCACGCCCCCAGGTCTGGGACGTTTTCGTGGCGGGTGGGGCAGGCACGTTCCTGGCGGGTCCCTATCGGTCCCTGTCGGTCCGTCCGCCCCGCGCCGCCCCCGCCGGGCACTGGGCATGCCCCGGGCGTTTCTATATAAAGCGGCGCCGCTTGGGCCCGGCGCTGTGCCACTGCCACCGCCGTCGCCGCTGCATCCCGCCCGGTCCGAGTCCGCCCACCACGCCCGCCCAGCCGCTACCGCCGCCAGGTACCCAGGCTCCGGCCCCGCCCCGGGAGAGCCAGGGAGGGGGGCGGCCGGGGCAGGAGTCGCGGGGACGAGAACCCCGCGCGCCCGCGCTCCGCGGCGGGACCCTCGACGCTACACTCCCCACCCCCGGGACCTGGCGCCCCCCACTCCCCCCGCACTGGAGGGGCAGAGCCGAGCCGGGACCCTAGGGCAGGAAGGACCTGTGAGCGCGTTGGGGCAGGAGCCACTCGGTCTGGGCAGCAGAAATCCCTCCCCATCTTCGGGGTGGGGGTGGGGCGGTCTTGGCCTTTCTCTGCAGGGACAGGTGTTGGCCACCTCTCCACTCCCAAAGTCTAGGGGCTGGAAGGCCAGGCAGGGACCTGGCTGCCCTGACTCCTTCGTCTCTCTGTCCCTCTGTCTCTGCCATCAGTCTTTCAGCCACTCCACCCACGAGATGGTGAGTCTCCTGCCGTCCCTCCCCCACAAGGCCCAAGTCCCTGGGCAGAGAGAGGGCCCAGAGGACAGCAGGCAGCACCCAGGACCTAAGCCTGGGGGTTGCCCCATGCAGAGAGCTTAGACCCACGACCAGCTCCCCCACCCCCACCCTGCAGCTGCATCCTGGGAGGTGGGCACTCTTAATGCCCTGTGACAGTCATTCATTCCACGGCCCCTCAGGGAGCTCACCTTCTACGAGAGGGCACAGAGGCTCTGGCCCTGGCAAACTGGGATTCAAGCCCAGGTGTGAGGCCTAGTCCTCTGCCATCTGGGCCACAGCACACCATCTCCCAACAACCAAGAGATTCTCTTCGTCCCAGCCTCATCAGCCCCCAGGGGATGGGACAGGGCAGGCACCAGGCAACAAGGCCCAAAGAGACCTCATAACTTGCTCAAGGTGGCTGAGCCTGTCCCCTGGAGGACAGACCCAGCAGGCAGGCCTGTCCAGGCGTGGGGACTGCAAAGAACAAGAATTCCATTCACACGGAGCCTCCCAGCAGCCCCATATGGGGTGCGCCAGCCTCAGAGAGGGGAGGGACATTAGGTTTCATCCAAAGAAAGCATTTCCATGACTCAAAATATCTGCAAAGAGGGGTCCCAGCCCTCCCCCTCCTAATGTCTAGCCCAGGGCTGGGCACACAGTAGGGCTTCAAGGCCTACGTGGGGATGACAGGGAATCACATTTAGGTGTCGGCACACTCCATGCTGGGTCATGAGAGAGAAATAAGCCACCCCAGAGTGATGGCTGGGTTCGTTCATTCACCTGCTCTTCGGTCAACAAACATTTACTGAGCAGTGGCTGTGTGCCAGGCACGGTTTAGGTGCTGGGGTTGCCTCCATGAACAAAACAAACAGAAAACTCTGCTGCTGTGAAGCAAGCTAAGGCGGAGCCCAGCGTGGGGGCACGGGGGGTGCTGGTCGGCAGGACACTGCTTCCTGCCATTCCTCCAGGGGCACCGCACAGAACAGTTTACAAAGCACTCCCACCATCGCGTTCCCATTAATGCGCCTTCACCCCCAACACAGGCCTTTCCTCTCCTAGTCCCCGGGACGGTGTCAGCCCTGAACACAGCCCAGGCTGGGAGAGTGGGGGGCTTACACCCTTGGGTGACTTAATGTGACCACTGGCCCATCCTGCCCAAGATCCACCACTTCTGCCCTCTCAGCTCTCCCTGGATCCATCTGGTCCCGAGTGGGATTGCCCACTGGGCTCCAAGGACCTGGAGGATGAGGGCCCCTGGGGAGGGGGCTCTGGCCTGCCACCCACAGGCTGCTTCCCTGGCTCCTGGCGCCAGGACGTGGGCCTGGACTGCAAGGGATCCCCCGAGGGGACCGAGGCCCGGGCCTGGACTGTCTACTACTACAGCCTCCTGCAGAGCTGTCTGCAGCAAGCTGGCCTTCCGGAGACCCAGGACCGCAGCCAGGCGCCCCGCACAGGTGCCCAAGGGCTCCCTGGAGGGGGGCACCCCTGGGGGCAGGGAGGGGCCCCCAGCCCAGTCTGCTTCCTCGTCCATGTCAAGGTCAGCCCCTTCCCCCAGGCTCTGGTTCGGTCTGAAGGCAGGAAAGGCACAGCTAGTTGGCCTAGGGTAGGCAAACATTGTTTGCAAGGGCATCTGGCACCAGTGAGGTCAAGGATTGGGCTCTCTGCCCTCACCCCCTCCCCAAAAAGACCCAGCCCTGGGATTGGGAAACTGTTGTGTGGCACTGAAGCTTCTAGAGAAAGGTCTTGGGAGCTGCGGCAGAGGCAGCTCAGCAGCTGAGACCCCCCCAGACTCCTCCCCTTCTGCCCCTCCCACGCCTGTTGTATATACAGATTTTGTGTGGACAGAGGGTTCGCAGGTAGAATACCTGAGAACCACAGACTCGGTCCCATTGTACAAACTGGGAAACAGGGGCTCGGAGGAACACTGACTCCTCCGAGGTGACACAGAAAGTCAGAGCTCAGGCTAGAACCCAGGTCTCCAGTCACCCAGCCTGCAGCCCTTCTGGAACAACTGCAGAAAGGGGGGAGCCCGTCTCACAGGGCAGGACTGGCGGGCACGTCCACTCCCTGTCTGTCCCCTGTCTCGTCCGATTCCTGGGAAAACTCTGGGGGCCCAGGGTGAGGCCATGGGTGTGGAGGTGGTGGAAGGTGGGCAGAGAGACAACAAGGGCGCCCCTGGTGAGCTGGGCCATGTTCTCTTTCCCGAGGCTGTCCTGGGGCGGAGGTGACCTTGTGCGTTCTGGGCTCCCCCAGCACCTTTCTGCCTGTGCTGCTGGAGGGTGGGGTCCAGAGCCCGGGTGAGTGTGTGCTCAAGTTTCCCCATCCCCTTCTACAGAAAGGGCAGCCCTGCCCTGGCCCAGCTACATCCCAAAATACCCGCCAACCCTGGCAACTGCCTGCATTCCACTGGAGCAGCTGCCATGCCGAGTGGGGTTGGGTTCTGGGATCAGCTGCCCCCACTCCGCTACCCAGGGGCCCGGGCATGGGCCATCAAGCCTTCCCTGGCCAGCCACTTGCCTTCTTTGCCCACAGGAAACATGCTCCTTTGCCTGTCCCCTGCTTGGTTGATGAAGGTGCCAGCACCTGGGCAGCCGGGTGAGGCAGCCCTGCTGGTCTCCAAGGCTGTGAGCTTCCACCCTGGGGGCCTGACATTCCTGGATGACTTTGTCCCCCCACGCCGTGCCACCTACTTTCTGGCAGGCCTGGGTCTGGGGCCCAGCCGGGGCCGAGAGGCAGCAGAGCTCGCCCGTGACCTGACCTGCCCCACAGGAGCTTCGGCTGAGCTGGCCCGGCTGCTGGAGGACCGGCTGCTGACAAGGCAGTTGCTGGCCCAGCAGGGTGGTGTGGCTGTGCCAGCGACCCTGGCATTCACTTACAAGCCGCCAGGGCTGCTGCGCGGAGGGGATTCCAGCCCAGGGCTACGGCTGGTGGAGCTGAGTGGCAAAGAGAGCCAAGAGACGCTGGTGAGAGAGGAAGTGGAGGCTTTTCTGCGCTCCGAGGCCCTGGGTGATGTCCTGCAGGTAACAGTCTCTTGTCCACCCCGAGGTCTGTACAGATGCCAGCAGGATGGGACCCAGGCACGGCTACCAAGTCTGGCTGGGAAGGTGTCCCTACCTCTTAGCCCTGCCACTGCCCCATCTCTAGGGCAATCCCCTGCCCTTCTGCCTCAGTTTACTCACCGGCTCCTGTGGTGGAAGCGCCCCACCCTGCAGTACCTGCGGTGGCGTCCAGGAGGCCTCTTTCCGCTCCTTGCTGCAGGTGGCTGTGAAGCTCAGTGGCTGGCGCTGGCGGGGGCGGCAGGCATTGCATCTGCACCCACGGGCAGAGCTGGGTGCAGTGGTGAACACAGTGCTGGCACTGCTGGAGAAGCTGGAGGAGGAGGAGAGTGTCCTGGTGGAGGCTGTGTACCCACCTGTCCAGCTGCCCTGCTCAGGTGAGAGTCACCTGGGCTGGCCAAGGGTGGGAGCTTGGTGTGGCCTTCTGGCCACTCTGTGCTGGCCTTAGACCTCCTTGTCTTCCCCCAGATGGTCCTTCACCTGGCCCTGGCCTGGCCGTGCGAATCTGTGCTGTGGTGTGTCGGACACAGGGTGATAGGCCACTGCTGAGCAAGGTGAGTGTGGCCCAGGCCCAGGTTGTGACCCTGCCTGCCACACCCCAGTCCAGTCCCAGTGGTTTGCCAAAGGCCCCTGAGCCGTCTCTGGGCAGAGAGGACAAAATCCTTAGAGGGATCGAAGTTGCCTCTGGGGAAACTACTGGGTCTGACCCGTCTTCACTTTCCTGCAACCCTTCCAGAACCCCTCCCACACCAAGAGCCCCTGCCCCTGTGCTCAGCCCCACGCTGGGTAGTACCAGGGCCCAGGGGGCTGAATTGTCTTTCCAGAGGGTCTTGCCCACCTAGAGGCTGACCCAGGGCTTCCTGATAAACCTCTAGTGCCTGGAGCCCTTCAGGAGGGGCCTCTAAGCTAGGGAGTTCAGGAAGGCTTTTAGGGACCCTACTGGGTACCCAGCTCTAGGCTACACTGAGAGGGAGAGATTCGACCCTGCCCTCAGGGAGCTCCAGTGGGGTAGGGGAGACGGGAGATGCTAGGACGGGGCACACCAGGGTGGCCCAGGCCCTCAGGGCTGCAGGAGCCATCCTGGAGCGGGACGCCAGCTGGGCCTGGAAGCCTGGGTAGAATCCCTGGAGGGGTCTGGGGACCAGATGGGGAGTGGCAGCAATTTAAGACATGCTGGAGGACGGGGCTTCTTGAATGTCCAGTGAGGGGTCTGGTCTGAATCTTGGCACAAGGGGGTGGGGGTGTGCATGGGGGGCAGGAGTGTGTGGGCCTCCCTCTGAGCCGCCCCCTGCCCAGGTGGTGTGCGGCGTGGGCCGCGGAGACCGGCCTCTACGGCACCACAACTCCCTGCCGAGGACGCTGGAGGTGGCGCTGGCCCAGTGCGGCCTGGGCGAGGAGGCGCAGGTGGCGGCCGTGCGGCAGCGCGTTAAGGCGGCGGCCGAGGCCGCGCTGACTGCCATGCTGGCTCTGGAGGCCGGCCTGAGTGCCGAGCAGCGCGGCGGGCGCCGGGCGCACACGGACTTCCTGGGTGAGTGACGGCGGCCGGGACGGGGGCCAGGGCCCGAAGCCGAAGGCCAGGGGCAGGAGGGCGGGGTCTGCCCGCGCTGAGCTCGCGTTCCCCGCCGGGCGCAGGCGTGGATTTCGCGCTGACAGCGGCCGGCGGCATGCTGACCCCCGTGGCCCTGGAGCTGAACGGCGGCCTGTGCCTGGAGGCGTGTGGCGCGCTCGAGGGGCTGTGGGCCGCGCCGCGGCTGGGGCCGGCAGCCGCCGAGGCGGCGGCCGCGCCGCTGGTGGAGACCATGCTACGGCGGTCGGCGCGCTGCCTCATGGAGGGCAAGCAGCTGCTGGTGGTCGGCGCGGGCGGCGTCAGCAAGAAGTTCGTGTGGGAAGCGGCGCGCGACTACGGGCTCCAGGTGGGCGGGGCTGAGCCCCAGGTCCTGGCCCGAGCGGTGGAGGCGGGACTCTGGGGCGGGGCCTGGAGCAAAGGGGCGCGCTTGGGGCGGGACCCCCCGCTCTAGGGGCGGTGCTTGGGCGGGGCATCCTGGCCCGGTACACGGAAGCCTGGGCGTAGGGGCGGGGTCCGCCGTCCTGAGAGAGTGAGGAGACTCCGCTAGTTCTGTGCCTGCCTGGAGTGAGAGGCCATGGGGAGAGGCAAGGAGTCCTCCGCAGAAAGAGGAGAGGAGCCCGGGTAGATGGGCTGGAGGAGGGACAGCGTTAGCGCCAGAGCGGGGGCCTTGAATGCCAGGCTAAGGAGCCTGGCTCTGTCCTGGGGAAAGGGCGGGCCCTTTGAGGTTGAATTCCTGACACTTGGCACACAGGACCCGCAGAGGGTGCTGGGGAGCCGCATACAGATCCTGAATCCAGTTCATAGCAGGCAGGTAGACTTTTATTTTGAGACAGGGTCTCACTCTGTTGACCAGACTGGAGTGCGGTGGTGCGATCACACCTCGACTTCCTGGGCTCAAGCAATCCTCCCACCTCAGCCCCGCTAATTTTTTTTATTTTTTATTTTATTTTATTTTTAATACCGAGTCTCACTCTGTCTCCCAGGCTGGAGTGGAATGGCACAATCTTGGCTCACTGCAACCTCCGCCTCCTGGGTTCAAGTGATTCTCGTGCCTCAGCCTCCTGAGTAACTAGGGTTACAGGCGTGCGACACCATGCCCAGCTAATTTTTGTATTTTTAGTAGAGACAGAGTTTCACCATGTTGGCCAGGCTAGTCTCGAACTCCTGACCTCAAGTGATCTGCCCGCCTTGGCCTCCCAAAGATCTGGGATTACAGGCGTGAGGCACCGCGCCCGGCCTGCCCGGCTAATTTCAGCATGAGCCACCGCGCCCAGCCTGCCCGGCTAATTTTTAAATTTTTTTTTTTTTTTTTTTTTTTTGAGACAGAGTCTCGCTGTGTCCCCCAGGCTGGAGTGCAGTGGCGCGATCTCGGCTCACTGCAAGCTTCGCCTCCTGGGTTCACACCATTCTCCTGCCTCAGCCTCCTGAGTAGCTGGGACTACAGGCACCCACTACTGCGCCTGGCTAATTTTTTGTATTTTTAGTAGAGATGGGGTTTCACCGTGGTCTCGATCTCCTGACCTTGTGATCCGCCCGCCTTGGCCTCCCAAAGTGCTGGAATTACAGGCGTGAGGCACCGCGCCTGGCCAATTTTTAAAATGTTTAGTAGAGACCGTATCTCACTCTGTTGTGCAGGGTGGTCTTGAACTCCTGAGCTTAAGCGATCCTCCTGCTTTGGCCTCCCGAAGTGCTGGGATTACAGGTGTGAGCCACCGCACCCGGCCAAGTAGACATTCTTATCCCCATTGAACAGATAAGCAAACAGGCTGTCTCAAGCTGGCCCTAATCTAGCAAAGTGGCTTCCTCTCCCCTCTCCCACCATGCAGCACCCCCTGGGGACACCACCTCTGTGTTCCCTGCCTTGCTCAGTGTTTTCTCCACTTGGAATGCCATACCACTGCTGAGGCTGTGTTACTTTGCAGAGAGCCGCCCTCCCACTCTCTTCAGTGGCTGCCTCTGCCCTGGGTTCCCCCAGCAGGCAGTAAGCTTTAGGGGCACGGGGCCCCACTGGATTCCTCCCAGTGTCAGAGCACTTGGGGTGAATGATGACCAAACCACTTGTCCCCAGCCCCAGCCCTGGTAGTTTCTCTGCAAGCCCCGGCCAGTGAGGCTGCCTGTGGGAAAGAGTCTGCCGTGCTCTCTCACACCCTCCTCTCTGTGCTGCAGCCCCTCCCACCCAGATCATGCCTTTTCCTCCTGCAGCCACCTGGCTGACTCTTATTCTTCAGCTCCCAGCTTAGGCATTGCCTCGTCTAGGATGCCTTCCCTCCCCTCCAGCCTGTATTAGATGTTGCACTTCTGCCTCTTCCATTTATTCAGTCAATCCTCAACACATATTTATTGAGCACCTAGTGTTTGTGCACTCGTATCCCCCGAAGACCTGGGCCATCCTAGGCCCCATCCTATCCCCCTAGCACCCAGTACTGGCTGACCTGGATATGCCCCGCCCTGTGGCTTCTGCAGCTGCACCTCGTGGAGTCAGACCCCAACCACTTTGCATCCCAGTTGGTACAGACCTTCATCCACTTTGACATGACCGAGCACCGGAGGGATGAGGAGAATGCACGGCTGCTGGCAGAGTTGGTGCGGGCTCGCGGCCTAAAGCTAGATGGCTGCTTCTCCTACTGGGACGACTGCCTGGTGCTCACAGCCCTGCTCTGCCAGGAGCTGGGTCTGCCCTGCAGCCCCCCAGCTGCCATGCGCCTGGCCAAGAAGAAAAGCCTCACCCAGCTGCACCTGTTGCGCCACCATGGCCCACCCTGGCCTGCGCCCTCCCTCCATGCTGTGCCCTGCTGCCCACTGGAGAGCGAGGCTGATGTGGAGAGGGCCGTGCACCAGGTACCCCTGCCAGGTGTCATGAAGCTGGAGTTCGGGGCAGGTGCAGTGGGCGTGCGGCTGGTAGAGGATGCGCCACAGTGCCATGAGCACTTTTCCCGGATTACCCGAGACTTGCAGGGCGAGGCCGACCACCCGGGCATTGGGCTGGGCTGGGGCAATGCCATGCTGCTGATGGAGTTTGTGGAGGGCACCGAGCACGATGTGGACCTGGTGTTGTTTGGTGGGCGGCTGCTGGCTGCCTTTGTCTCCGACAATGGCCCTACGAGGCTGCCTGGCTTCACTGAGACGGCGGCCTGCATGCCCACCGGGCTGGCATCAGAGCAGGAGGCACAGATGGTGCAGGCAGCCTTCCGCTGTTGCCTGGGCTGCGGGCTGCTCGATGGGGTCTTCAACGTGGAGCTCAAGCTGACCGGGGCTGGGCCTCGGCTTATCGAGATCAACCCCCGCATGGGTGGCTTCTACCTGCGTGATTGGATCCTGGAGCTCTATGGCGTGGACCTGCTGCTGGCTGCTGTTATGGTGGCCTGCGGCCTGCGTCCTGCCCTGCCCACCCGCCCACGTGCTCGTGGCCACCTGGTGGGCGTCATGTGCCTTGTGTCCCAGCACCTGCAGGCCCTGAGTTCCACTGCCAGCCGTGAGACCCTGCAGGCCCTGCACGACCGTGGCCTGCTACGCCTCAATCTGCTGGAGGAGGCCCTGGTGCCTGGGGAGTACGAGGAGCCCTACTGCAGTGTGGCCTGTGCCGGGTCCAGTCCCACCGAGGCCCGCCTCCGCCTGCTGGGCCTCTGCCAGGGCCTGGGCATTGACGGGCCCAGCTACCCTGTTGCTCACTTCCTGTCTCACTTCAAATAGCACTGGGGCCAGGGGGCAGGGAAGCAGTGCTGGGAGTAGGGACTGTGGTACCCTCTACTCCCTGGAGCTCTTCCTGCCTCTCTCCACATCGCCATGCCCCAGCCCCAGCCTGGCCTGCTGCAACGCCTAGGTCTGTTTCAGAGCAGCAGGGCAATTTTGACACCAAGGCATCCTGGACTCAAGGGCCTCTTGCCCTCCCAAACGCCCCAGTCCAGCCCAGAGCTTCCCCAGCATTCTAGACTTGGAGAAGTGACAATGACCGCACACACACACACCCCTCTGTCGCCAGCTCCCCAGGTGGGAGTGAGCCCAAACCCAGCCCCTCCTGTCCACCCCTCCAGGTCTCACTCTCTTCCTGCCACCTACAAGAGGAGAGGACCTGGCTGGGCCCCAAGCCTTGGACAAATCCTAGAAAAACCTGAGACTAGAACCCTTGTCTTTCTCTTACCCAAATTCTAGGATAGCTCTAGAGCCTGCTAAAAACTTGGCGGCATCCAACCTGCCTCATTCGGCCTGAGCAGTAGAGGCAGGTGGACTGTGGACAGAAGCAATCCTCTTTCCGCTCACCCCGGGCAGACAGTACTGCCTGCGTTCCCCCGATGAAAGGAAACAGGCTGAGAGAGGAAAAATGACTGCTCCAGCATTATACCACCGTGGAGGGTGGGTCACAGGACATGATGCAGGGTCCAGGTTTCTGTTTTGATCAAGTCTTACATGCCCATTCAGCTTCTAGGCCCCCCTCACCTCCCTGCCCTCATTCACGAGTGGCCCTGAGACATGTGAATGCCTCCCTCCTATGCATCACAAACCTTCTCCACGAAGCTTTGGTGCTTTGGCCTCCGGCACACCTAACTAGCATTGGCAAAGGAGTCTACATTCTCTTCCTCATTCAGGGAAGATGCTTTAAGAGCTCCTGCCTCTGTGCAGCACAGGAACTGGAGACAGCTCCCCAAGCATCCCTCCCCAAATAAAGGCTTATGTACTAGTGAAGTGTCTAGATAGGTTCTCTTGACTGGACAGCTCCTCCCAGGATCAGCTAGATAGGGGGTGGGGAAGGGGATTCAAGGGGATTGGGGATACTTGTAGCATCTGGAGCTAAGGGAAAACCACCCCACTGGCCTGGTGTCTGGGTTGCCCTGGGTTGCCAGGGGCCTGCCCTATACCCACATCAAGACCTGAACCTGAGGATCTCCTTTGGTAGAATTACAACCAAAGGGCCACATCCAACCAGATAACCCTCTGTGTGCCTGGAGACCCTTGAATTCTGTCCACCTCAGTTCATACCCAACCTCCCCTATGCAAACAGAATGCACACCTAGACAGCTTCCAACAATCAGAACTCACACCCAAGGCCTGGTCTGGCCCAAATTCACTTCCACACATTCCCATCCAACAAGAATCCATACCCAATCTTTTTTTTTTTTTTTTTTTTGAGACAGAGTTTCACTCTTGTTGCCCAGGCTGGGTGGAGTGCAGTGGCACAGTCACAGCTCACTGCAACCTCTGCCTCCAGGTTCAAGTGATTCTCCTGCCTCAGCCTCCCAAGTAGCTGGGATTACAGGCGCCCACCACCAGACCCGGCTAATTTTTGGTTTTTTAGTAGAGATGGGGTTTCATCATGTTGGCCAGACTAGTCTCGAATTCCTGACCTCAAGTGATCCACCCACCTCGACCTCCCAAAGTGCTGGGATTGCAGGTGTGAACCACTGCGCCCCGCCAAATCCATACCCAATCTAAAGTCACAGACCACGTGTCGCAGACCAGATTTACTGTGTTGAGTGTGTTCTTTCTTTCTTTTTCTCTTTTCTTTTCTTTTCTCTTTTCTTTTCTTTTCTTTTCGACGGAGTCTTACTCTGTTGCCCAGGCTGTAGTGCAGTGGCGTGATCTTGGCTCACTGCAACCTCTGCCTCCCAGGTTCAAGCGATTCTCCTGACTCAGCCTCCCAAGTAGCTGGGATTATAGGCATGTACCACCACGCCTGGCTAATTTTTGTATATGTGGTAGAGACGAGTTTCACCATGTTGGTCAGGCTGGTCTCGAACTCCTGACCTCAAGTGATCTGCCCGCCTCAGCCTCCCAAAGTGCTGGGATTGCAGGCATGAGCGACTCTGCCTGGCCTGTGTTCATTCTGTCAGCAGAGTTTTTGTTTTTTGCTGGGTGCAGTGGCTCATGCTTGTAATCACAGCACTTCAGGAGGCCAAGGTAGGAGGATCACTTGAGTCCAGGAGTTCAAGACCAGCCTCCTGGGCAACAAAACAAGACCTCCTCTCTAAAAAAGAAAGAAAAGGCCGGGCGCGGTGGCTCAAGCCTGTAATCCCAGCACTTTGGGAGGCCGAGACGGGCGAATCACGAGGTCAGGAGATCGAGACCATCCTGGCTAACACGGTGAAACCCCGTCTCTACTAAAAAATACAAAAAACTAGCCGGGCAAAGTGGCGGGCGCCTGTAGTCCCAGCTGCTCGGGAGGCTGAGGCAGGAGAATGGCTAAACCCGGGAGGCGGAGCTTGCAGTGAGCTGAGATCCGGCCACTGTACTCCAGCCTGGGCGACAGAGCGAGACTCCGTCTCAAAAAAAAAAAGAAAGAAAAAAAAGAAAGAAAGAAAGAAAGAAAGGAAAAGAAAACAGAAAAAAAAATTAGCCGGGTGTTTGGTTGTGGTGGCATGTGCCTGTCGTTCCAGCTACTTGGGATTGGAGGCGGGAGAATCACTGGAGCCCAAGAAGTCAAGGCTGCAATAAGCCATGATCTTGCCACTGCACTTCAGCCTGGGTGACAGCATAAGATCCTGTCTGGCCGGGCGCGGTGGCTCAAGCCTGTAATCCCAGCACTTTGGGAGGCCGAGGCGGGCGGATCACAAGGTCAGGAGATCGAGACCACAGTGAAACCCCGTCTCTACTAAAAATACAAAAAACTAGCCGGGCGCGGTGGCGGGCGCCTGTAGTCCCAGCTACTCAGGAGGCTGAGGCAGGAGAATGGCGGGAACCCGGGAGGCGGAGCTTGCAGTGAGCCGAGATGGCGCCACTGCACTCCAGCCTGGGCAACAGCGTGAGACTCCGTCTCAAAAAAAAAAAAAAGATCCTGTCTGAAAAACTAAACAAAAGAAAAAAACAGTAAAGTTTTGGGTTTTTTTGTTTTTTTTTTTTTAGTTTGTTTTTTTTTTTTGAGACGAAGTTTCGCTCTTGTTGTCCAGGCTGGAATACAATGGCGTGATGTTGGCTCACTGCAACCTCCGCTGCCAGGTTCAAGCTATTCGCCTGCCTCAGCCTTCCTGAGTAGCTGGGATTACAGGCATGCGCCACCATGCCCGGCTAATTTTGTGTTTTTAGTGGAGGCACAGTTCTCCATGTTGGTCAAGCTGGTCTGAGCCACCGCGCCTGGCCAAGTTTTGGGGTTTTATTTGTTTTGAGACTTGGTCTCACTCTATCGCCCAGGCTGGAGTGCAATGGCGCGATCTTGGCTCACTGCAACCTCCGCTGCCCGAGTTCAAGCGATTCTCCCACCTCAGCCTCCTCGGTAGCTGGGAGTACAGGTGCGTGCCATCACGCCTGTCTAATTTTTGTATTTATAGTAGAGGCAGAGTTTCATCAACTCTTGGCCTCAAGTGATCCACCCACCTCGGCCTCCCAAAGTGTTGAGATTACAGGTGTGAGCCACCGCCTCTGACCTTTTTGTTTTTTTGAGACAGGATCTCACTCTGTCACCAAGCCTGGAATGCGGTGGCACCATCATAGCTCACTGTAACCTTGAACTCCTGGCCTCAAGTGATCCTCCCTACTTGGCTTCCCAAAGTGTTACGATTACAGGCGTGAGGCATCGTGTCCGGCCTCAACAACGTTTTTTGAAGTGTCTATTCTGTACCAGGTGCCTAAATGTGCTTAACCTGACGAGGGAGTAAACGCCAACAAAATCTCATATTTACAGGTGTATCACTGACCCCCAAACCCTATTTAAGGCGGGAACCTGGCAACATAACCTGGCAGTGAGCTGGCCACTCCGATCTGTAATGCTCCGATCTGCAGGGTCCTCGAGCCAGAGGCACTTTGAGGAGACCCTGATGCCACTGTCTCCCTTTCAGGAGCGAACGGAAAGCAAGGCGACCTGCCTTTCATCACGCAGCCGGCCTGGCAGTACCCGGCTCCAACAGGGCTGGGGATTGTATTTACATTCACACCTGCATACACTTCCGACCCTGCCCCATCCAAACTCAAAACTCTCCGTAGAACCAAAACGGGCTCCCAGAGAGCCGTGCTGGGAAGACCAAGGGTCCTGCCGAGAGGATTCCGCAGGCTGAAGGCTGGGCGCCTCGCCACTCTAGGACTACAATTCCCGAGAGGCCTTGCGACGGACGCCATCTTTGTTCCTCACCAGGCTAAGCGATTTTGCGGAGGGGGAGTAAGACTTGCGTCATCGGCGCGCGCGGCCGCCGTCGCGGAGAGATGATGTTTAGGTCCGGGACTGTCAGTCGGTGCGCGGCCGGGTACGGGCCGAGGGGCCCGCGGGGCGGCGCCTCCATGGCGGCCGTGTTTGATTTGGATTTGGAGACGGAGGAAGGCAGCGAGGGCGAGGGCGAGGGCGAGCCAGAGCTCAGCTCCGCGGTGAGTGCCCCGCCCTGGCGCTACTGAATCTTGGAGCCGATCCTGTCACCCAGCCGAGGCCGGAGCAGCGGCTCCGCACGCCCGGAGCGGGCTCCGACCCTTTGCAGACCCAGATCCTTCTCAGATCCCGGCCTCACCCCGACCTCTCTTCCAGAACCCCAGCCTTTTCCCCCGATTCTCCTTTTCTTGCCCTCGGCTTCTTCCCAGTTCTTGCACATCCCATGCCAGCTGCCATGCCTGACACCCTTCTCTCCTGGGCCAACCAGTCCAACCTGAGCGGGAGCGGGGAGGTATCCTGGCACCTTCCTTGGCTCTTACCCCTCGGTTTCTCACAGGACGTGTGTCCCTTTGCCGAGTTGAGGGCAGCTGGCCTGGAGTGAGTGAGGGTCGTGTTGGGGGAGAGGGGAATGGAGTGGGGAAGGGGAACTGGGGAGCACTAGAGCCTTGTCCTCATTAACTCCTTGTGTCTGTAGGCCTGTGGGACACTATGAAGAGGTGGAGCTGACTGAGACCAGCGTGAACCTCTGCCCAGAGCGCATCGGGCCCCACTGCTTTGAGCTGCTGCGTGTGCTGGGCAAGGGGGGCTATGGCAAGGTAGGGGCGGGCGCACCCTCCTCCTGTCTCCCAGCCTCCATCTGCAGGCAGCAAAGCGTTCTCAAAACAAAGTAGACTTGTGAATCAGCAGGGCTTCTAAGGGGATTCAGAGCCAGAAACATAAAGGAGGGAAGGCCAAATCCTCTCCAATCGGACTTGAAATCTTCACTGCCCCACCCTTGGCAGGGCCTAGGCCTCCTGGTCCCAAAGCCAGAGCTTAGGGTGGGACTTCTTGAAGATAGGATGTGGAGAGGGAAGTTGATCCTGTCTCCCCTGCCCTACAGGTGTTCCAGGTGCGAAAGGTGCAAGGCACCAACTTGGGCAAAATATATGCCATGAAAGTCCTAAGGAAGGTGAGTCACTTGTTCAGCCAACGAATACTGTGTGACTGCCATTCCCAATGTGCTGTACCAGGCTTTGGGAAGACAGCAGGGAACACAGTGGAGGAGGGGCCCTGTCTTTGGCATTTACTTGTTTATTGTCTGTTGTGATGTGTATTGTCTTGCAGTAATTCTCAATGGGAGCAATTTTGACTCCCAGCAGACATTTGACAACATGTCTGTACACTGTTTTTTTTTTCCCTTGTTTTGAGAAGGAGTTTCGCCCTATCACCCAGGTTGGAGTGCAGTGGTGTGATCTTGGCTCACTGCCACCTCCGCCTCCCAGGTTCAAGTGATTCTTGTGCCTTAGCCTCCGGAGTAGCTGAGATTACAGGTGCCTGCCACCACACCCAGCTAATTTTTGTATTTTTTGTACAGGCGGGGTTTCACCAGGCTGGTCTCTAACTCCTAATCTCAAGTGATCCACCCGCCTTGGCCTCCAAAGTGCTGGGAGCTGGGATCACAGGCATGAGCCATCGCGCCTAGCCATTTTTTTTTTCTTTTGGGATAGAGTCTCGCTTTGTTGCCCAGACTGAAGTACAGTGGTGCACTCTCTGCTCACTGCAACCTCTGCCTCCCGGGTTCAAGGAATTATCTTACCTCAGCCTCCTGAGTAGCTGGGATTATAGGCGTGTGCCGCCACACCTGGCTAATCTTTGTATTTTTATTTATTTACTTATTTATTTTGAGACGGAGTCTCACTCTGTCTCCCAGGCTGGAGTGCAGTGGTGCGCTCTCAGCTCACTGCAACCTCCACCTCCCAGGTTGAAGTGATTCTCCTGCCTCAGCCTCCCGAGTAGCTGGGATTACAAGCATGAACCACCATGCCTGGCTAATTTTTTTTGTATTTTTAGTAGAGATGGGTTTTTGCCATGTTGGCCAGGCTGGTCTTGAACTCCTAACCTCAGGTGATCCACCCAGCTCGGCCTCCCAAAGTGCTAGGATTATAGCCATGAACCACTGTGCCTGGCCTAGTTTTTGTACTTTTTAGTGGAGACGGGGTTTCACCATGTTGGTCAGTCTGGTCTTGAACTCCTGACCTCAGGTGATTCGCCTGCCTCAGCCTGCCAAAGTGCTGGGATTACAGGTGTGATCCACTGTGCCTGGCATGGACACATTTTTGATTGTCAAGGCGAGAGAGGAGAGTTACTGGCACCCGGGGGGTGGAGGCCAGGGATGCTGCTGAACGTCCCACGGTGCACAGGGCAGCCTCCCACAACAAAGAATGACCTGGTCCCAGGTGTCAGTAGTGCCCAGGTTGAGAAACCCTGTGTTAGAGGATAAACCCATCCCTGGAAATGATGATGGCTGACAGCAGCAGAATTATGGAGAAATACAATGGAGTGACAGAGCATGGCAGCAGGTAACAGATGGATGGTCTGAGGAGCTCTGGATGCCCCCAGTTTTTTTCTTTTGAGACGGAATCTCGCTCTGTCTCCCAGGCTGGAGTGCAGTGACCGGATCTCAGCTCACTGCAAGCTCCGCCTCCTGGGTTTACGCCATTCTCCTGCCTCAGTCTCCCGAGTAGCTGGGACTACAGGCACCCGCCACCTCGCCCGGCTAATTTTTTGTGTTTTTTAGTAGAGACAGGGTTTCACCGTGTTAGCCAGGATGGTCTCGATCTCCTGACCTCGTGATCTGCCCATCTCGGCCTCCCAAAGTGCTGGGATTACGGCCTTGAGCCACTGCGCCCGGCCTTTTTTTTTTTTTTTTTTTTTTTTTTTTTGGGATAGTCTCAACCACATCAAACTGACTGACTTTGGACTCTGCAAGGAGTCGATCCATGAGGGCACCGTCACTCACACCCAGGCTGGAGTGCAGTGGCGGGATCTCAGCTCACTGCAACCTCTGTCCCTGGGTTCAAGCAATTCTCCTGCCTCAGCCTCCTTGGTAGCTGGGATTACAGGCGTGTACCATCGTACCCAGCTAATTTTTCTATTTTTAGTAGAGACGGGGTTTTGCCATGTTGGCCAGACTGGTCTCAAACTCCTGACTTCAGGTGATCCACCTGCCTCGGCCTCCCAGAGTGCTGGGATTACAGGTGTGAGCCACCGCGCCCAGCCTGGATGCCCTAGTTTCTAACCAATTCCTGTATCTCCAGGCCAAAATTGTGCGCAACGCCAAGGACACAGCACACACACGGGCTGAGCGGAACATTCTGGAGTCTGTGAAGCACCCCTTTATTGTGGAACTGGCCTATGCCTTCCAGACTGGTGGCAAACTCTACCTCATCCTTGAGTGCCTCAGTGGTATGAGTGTGGGCCCAGGCAGGGGTGTGTGGCGGGAGCAGGGAGCCAGCATAGGAAGCTCTGGGGGGAAGCTCTTGAGAGATGAGTCTGTGGGGGTTGTCTAGGGGCCCCCACTCTGTCCTACCCATCCACCCATCTATCCGTGCATCTGTCCCATCATTCATTCATTCATTCATTCAGCAAACGTCTGTCCAGCACCTACTGTGTCCCTCACATGTGTTGGGGGTGGATGGGCATGGTGGGAATTTGGGTAGAAGTCCAGAGGATGGTTGTGTCTCTTCCTACTCCCCTCCCTGTTTTGTTCTTCTCTCCTGTGTGCCCTGCATCCTGTCAAGTCCCCAGTCCAACTGGTTCATTCACTGTAGCGTCCTACTCTATCAGTCTACTCTCAGGGGCCTGGTGGGTTGGTCAGAGCACTTTTCTAAGTGGGCTGAGGCCTCCTGCTCACCTGCTTTCTAGTGTCTCCTCCTCGGACTGCTGAGGTCATAGAGCCTGGGGCTGCTCCCGGACCTTCTATTCAGTCCTGTGGCTTGCTGCCCAGATCAAGCCTCACCCCTAGGCCAGCTGACCCCTGCTGGCTGTGAGCAGTCTTGGCCTGCCTTTCCCTCGTTTGGGCCAGATGAACCCTGCGAGCTTCTGCCTCCATGCTCTACATTCGCTCTGTTCATCTCAGCATCCCCTTAAAGTCCCAGCAAACCGCACTTTCTCTGTTCTGTTGTGTTGGGATTCACTCTGTCTTCCCTGTCTCCTCTGCGAGATCTTTTGGGCTAAGCTCTTGGAGCTGTGGCCTGGGCCTGGCGTATTAGAGCTGTTGTGTACATGTCTGTCTCCCCAGTAGACTGAGCGTCCTGAGGGCAGTGGCTGGGTCTCTTCATCCTGTCCCCAGCTTCACCCAGCACAGGGCCAGGCACCGAGTAGGCGTCGGTAGATGTTTGCTGAATTGAATTGAATCCCCACGGCAGCTCTGTGAGGCAGGTAGGGCAGGAATTATGAGCCCCGCTTTCCCCAAGAAGAAATAGACTCAGAAAGTGTAAAGGGACTTGGACCCAGCATGTGGCTGCTGACGTGTTTGTGTGGCAGGTGGCGAGCTCTTCACGCATCTGGAGCGAGAGGGCATCTTCCTGGAAGATACAGCCTGGTGGGTGTTACTCCTCCACTTTCCTGAGGCCGCCGGGTCCCTGCCCTACTCCCGCCTTCACCCTGTCTTGTTTCTGCAGCTTCTACCTGGCCGAGATCACGCTGGCCTTGGGCCATCTCCACTCCCAGGGCATCATCTACCGGGACCTCAAGCCCGAGAACATCATGCTCAGCAGCCAGGGTGCGCCTGCGTGTGCGGGCAGCTGCCGGCGGGGTCTGCGATCTGTGGGGAGGCCGAGGAGCTCTGTGGGTGGGGTGGGGCCCTGGTCATGCCTCTCCACACTCTTCCTCAGGCCACATCAAACTGACTGACTTTGGACTCTGCAAGGAGTCGATCCATGAGGGCGCTGTCACTCACACCTTCTGCGGCACCATTGAGTACATGTAAGTGGCACCTGGCTGGCCCAGGGGTCGGGAGGACAGCCCGAAGGGGCATGGCCTGACTGACAGTTCCACCTGGACCCCAGGGCTCCTGAGATTCTGGTGCGCAGTGGCCACAACCGGGCTGTGGACTGGTGGAGCCTGGGGGCCCTGATGTACGACATGCTCACTGGATCGGCAAGTCCAGCCTCCTGGGAGGAGGAGGGGCAGGGGCAGGGGTGGGAGGAGCCCCCCTACTGGGGCAAGGGCAGGGCATGGTGGGAGGCCCACAAGGCTCCTCTCACCTTCCTCCTCCTCCAGCCCCCCTTCACTGCAGAGAACCGGAAGAAAACCATGGATAAGATCATCAAGGGCAAGCTGGCGCTGCCCCCCTACCTCACCCCAGATGCCCGGGACCTTGTCAAAAAGGTGGGACTCCTTTCTCTCTTCTCTGGGGCCCTGCCAGCCACTCAGCACGTGTTCTTGAGTCTCTCTGGGCTATGGGGAGGCCAGGGCCACCCTGCCCTGTGCAGTTTGCCTCTGGGAGTAAAAGGAGCCCCTCCCTTGAAGTCCGGGATTCAGCCCAGGTCTCAGCTCTGTCACAGACCAGCTGCTGCCCTAGCCCAGACCTTAGGCTGAGTCCTAACTGGGGACGTGCTTGTGATGAGCTGGCCACACTTCCATCAAAGACGAACATCAGAGGTGTTAGAGGGAGGCCGGGCAGCCACATGGGGAGTTGGTGCCTCACCAAAGCGCCCTGGGGCAATGCCAGGGCCCAGGAGCCTCTGCAAAGCCTTTGTGGAGAAGGTGGCTCCATTGACCAAAACTTGAAAGTCCCCAGGGTATCCACAGGTGGGAACCACACCCAAAGGCATTCTCTCCCATGTCACCTGACCCCCACTCCGGCTAGCCCTGGGACGTGGGGACACAGGAACAGTACTGCCCAGGCCCTCACCCTCTCTCCTGGTCCCACAGTTTCTGAAACGGAATCCCAGCCAGAGGATTGGGGGTGGTCCAGGGGATGCTGCTGATGTGCAGGTGGGTTTGGGGCCACCACCAGGGGTAGGGCTGAGTCTCCAAGGGTGCCAGGAATGGGGGTAGGGCCCCAGGGCAGAGGGAGTAACCAAGGAGGCAAGCAGGTGAGCTGTTAGTGGGTTCGGGGCATTCTCTACCCACAGAGGCATCCCTTTTTCCGGCACGTGAATTGGGACGACCTTCTGGCCCGGCGTGTGGACCCCCCTTTCAGGCCCTGTCTGGTGAGCAGCAGGCCCAGTGGCCGGTGGCCGGTGGTGGGTGGCAAGTGGAGAACCTGCATCTTGGTGCCCTCTGATCCCTCCCCTCTCTGGTCGGCCCACAGCAGTCGGAGGAGGACGTGAGCCAGTTTGATACCCGCTTCACACGGCAGACGCCGGTGGACAGTCCCGATGACACGGCCCTCAGTGAGAGTGCCAACCAGGCCTTCCTGGTGAGTGCGGGGGCCTGGGGACTGTGGGACCAGGGCAGGGATGGTGGCTAAGGATGGAAGTTACTGAGTGTCGCATGGCCCTGCCTCCGACCCCAGGGCTTCACGTACGTGGCGCCGTCTGTCCTGGACAGCATCAAGGAGGGCTTCTCCTTCCAGCCCAAGCTGCGCTCACCTAGGCGCCTCAACAGTAGCCCCCGGGCCCCCATCAGGTACTGAGGGATGTGGGGATGTGTGGCTGGGATAGGGACACTAGCAGGCAGGACGCCAGCTCCAGCCTTGGGTGCCTTGGCCACGTCTGTCAGCCAGTGTTGGCTTAGGTTGCTGTGTCTACGATGGGGACCTCAGTCCCTACCCCCCTTGCGGTCAGGCTGCCTAGGTGGGAGTTTGTGGAGCCCACGGCCTGTGTGCTTGGGCAGGTGGGAAAGTCTGCCTTCCTTGATCGAGTGCTGGGAGGCCCTGGCAGGGCCTAGGAAGCTCTTACTCTGCCTTGGTTTCCCCTGCAGCCCCCTCAAGTTCTCCCCCTTTGAGGGGTTTCGGCCCAGCCCCAGCCTGCCGGAGCCCATGGAGCCACCTCTACCTCCACTCCTGCCACCGCCGCCGCCACTGCCACCCTCAATCACCGCCCCTCTCCCCATCCGTCCCCCCTCAGGGACCAAGAAGTCCAAGAGGGGCCGTGGGCGTCCAGGACGCTAGGAAGCTGAGTGGGGTTGAGGGCAGCCCTTGAGCCCTATCCCTGCAGCTGTGAGGGCAGCAGGTCCCTGGGCCAGTGTCAGAGACCTGGGGGTGTGTCTGGGAGTGGGGTGTGAGTGCGTGCGAAAGTGTGCGCCTGCTGGGGCAGCTGTGCCCCTGAATCATGGGCATGGAGGGCTCCAGGCTACGACTGCTGGGGCCAGAGCGCTGCTGCCCACCATGCCCTGCGCTCAGCTAGCTGCTCCCGTGGAAGATTAAAGGGCTGAATCATGGCGCTGACCTGACTCTTTGCGCTGCACGCCTGGGGGCAGGGGTGGGTTGGATTGTGCCAGGGGGAGCCCCTGGTCCGGGAGGGAGGGGTCTCTGTAGGACCACAGGGTCACAGGCTGGAGGAGTTTTATTTCAAATGGTTGCCTGATGCCTGTGGGGTGGGGGTGGGGGTGGGGGTGGGGGTGGGGCCCTTCCCGTGGTGAGGGGGGTACACGTGGACTTGGGAACTGGTGGGGGGTGACGGTCTGAGGTGTGGTCATGTGGGGTGGGGGTCCAATCCAGCCATGGCATCTTGGGAAGCAGAGGTACAGGGAGTGAGTGGCCGTGGCAGAGATGGGACACCAAGACCAGCTGCTACAGTGCGGTGACATGGAGGCCCTGGCCCCCAGCTGCCCTGGCGCTGTCGTCCCAGGCCGCGCTGCCAGCAAAGGCGTGCAGGTCACTCAGCAGGGCCTCAGCACTGCCCCCTGCGCTTGCTGGTCCTGGGGAGCCAAGGACCAGGTCGCCCTCCGTGTCACTGTCTCTGGCTTCCTCAGCCCGCACGGGGACCTGCTCTGGGCTGGACGCCTCTCCACATAGCTGCTCGCCTTCCCCGGGGTCAGCCTGCAGGCCACCATCCGTGACGTGGTCATAGTCTGCGTCCTGCTCATCCTCCTGGCGCTCAAGATCATTGTCTGGGGACCCCAGCTCAGCTCGGGCCTGCAGCCAGCGGCCCGGGGGGCTGGCCCAGAGCAAGCGCCGTGTGCGGCCCCACAGTGCGGCACCCAGGCGGGCCGGGTGGTAGTAGCCCCCCGAGTCACGGCTGAGGCGGCGCCAGGCCAGTGCCAGGCCGGTGACCAGCAGCAAGAGCAGCAGCAGCAGCAGGACAACGGTGACAGAGCTGGAGCCCACGCTGTCCTCCGCGCTGCCACCTGAGCCCAAGGCCCCTGGCAGGGCCAGCAGCATCCCGAGCCCTACGGTGCAGGGCAGAGCCTGTGGGAGACAGGCAGGGGCTCAGAGGGCTCAGCACCTGGGATGGGGCCTGGTGCGGGGCAGGCTGGGTGATCAAGACCACTTTCCTTTTTTTCTCTTTGGGATCCTCTTGGGACAGCCAAGCAGAGAAGGCCAAGGCCTTATTTGGTCAACCAGGCTCTGGCCCTGTGAGATCAGCCCCCATTCCTCCAACCTCCTCCCTACCACTCGCCTCCCCCAACCGCTGCACAGAGCCACCTGCCTGGGGCCTTCGCACTGGCTGTTCCCTCTGCCCGGAAAGCTCCACCTCCTCCCACCCTCCCCTCCCCCAGGCTGCATGGCCTGCTCACTGTGCTCAAAGGTCACCCCAGTGAGGCTGAACCTGACCTTAACCTCTACCCTGATGTCTATCACTGCAGCCCACCCCGGCACCCCCTAGCACCACCTAGCACTCAGCGCCTTTTTCCTCTCATGCCACCTAATCAAGAGATAATTGTACTCATTTTTTATGTCTATTATCTACCCCCCACAATAAGCTGCTAGGAGAAGGGGGCTTTTTGGGTCAAGCATGTTAGTAGGTAGTCAGCGTGGGTGAAACATGTCTAGGCTGCCTGGGTGGGTGGGGGAGGAGATGGGAGGGAGGGAAAGAGGTTGCTAGTTGGTGTCAGGGCTCGCTCTCCCTGAGGCCTGGGATGGAGGATGGAGGATGGAGGATGGAGGGGCCTGGACCCTCCCCGAGGCAACTGCTCATCTTCTGCTTGGCCAGGTCCCCAAGCAGGGCTCCGGGAGGCCCCTCTTCCTCCCTCCCCACCACGGGGCTGCCCCAGCTGCAGGGTTTCCGTTCCACTCCCAGTCCCTGAGGGCCCCAGGCGTGCAGGGCCGGGGGGCTGGGGGAGGCGGGCGCAGCTGCCAGAGGAAGTCTGCGGTCGGAACAGGCTAGGTGGGGGGTGTCGGGGGAGGGGTGCTGAGGTGCAGCCAGCCTCCCCCAGCACCCCAGGCTGTCCACCCAGGTTCCAGGAATGCAAGTTCCCGCTCACAGGAAGACCAGGTGAGGGCCTTCCCCGGGCTCCTCAGGGGGGCCTGGTCCAGTGTGGGGTGCCGGGGGCCATGCCCGGAGTCCCAGAGAGCCCAGCTCAGGTGAGAGAAAGGTCCAGCCTCTGCCATACTTCTCTTAGGTCTCACCTCTTCCCCGGAGCCAGTGTGGGGCCCTCCTCAGCTCCACCGGCCCAGACAGTCCAGCCCCGACCGCCTGTGGCCCCCATCCCAAGAACCCGGGGGGTTCCGAGGCTCACCATTGGTCCACAGGCCCCTCCGCGCCGGGCACCCACCTCCAGCTCTGGCTGTGTTGAGCGAGAAGTGAGCTCAGTGCTCGTCTGCAGTGAAGGGTGGCCCGGGCTTCCGCTTCCTGCCCACATACCCCATCTGCCCCTCCCTGCTGCAGGACCCCTGGTCCACACCAGACCCTCCCCGGCCTTCCTGGAGGAGGCTGGGCTGCAGGGCCTGTCCTCCAAGGGAGAAGCAGCACCAACTTGAAGCTGGATGCAGCCTTGCATGTGTGCCCAGGTCCTCTGCCTCAGTTTCCCTGCCTGACAATCCAGGGGAGCAATGTCTATGGGGCTGCTCACTGCCCCCACACCAGCACATGGGTGACTCCTGCGACATCATCTGTCTCCAGGTTTCCAGACTTCTCAGCCCCACCCTTGCAGCGGCAGGTCAGCCCGGCTTTTAGAAAGAGAATTTTATTTGGAATGAAAATATAGAGCCCACCTTCCCGCCTCCTCTGGGGAGGGAGCAGAGGGCTGGGCAGTGGTCGGGGAAATGGTCCCTCAGAGGAGGAGGAGCTCGCCTGGGCATGGAAATCCTCCACAGGAACAGTGAAGAAAGCTGGGTGGTGGCTTCGGCCTCGGCCCGGGACAGGTCGGGGTGGGAACCGACCCCTGCGCTGCCTCAGAGGCCCTGGGCAGCCAGCCAGCCGGGTGCGACCCGCTGGCAGAAGCTGAGTGGGAAGGGGGCGGAGGAGGAGATGAAGGTGGCGCGTGGCTGTGGCCCTACGCATCCCCGTTCTCCATGCGGCCCAACTGCTCCTCCAGGCGGCAGATGCGCTCCCCCTGCTCCTTGACCAGCGCTCTCAGGGCCCGCAGCTCCTGCATCACCTCCTCCAGCTTCCCAGCCTCCTGTGGGGACATGAAGTGGGGGTAGGGGGTGGTGGTCAGGGGCTGCTAAGCCATAGCCCTCCCAAACCCACCACTACCCCAGCGAGGGAGAGCAAATGGCCCAGGCCCACACAGCAGGCCAGGACCACAGGAGGGGCTCCCAGCATCACCCCTGCCTGTGGGTGCATACCCCAGCTCTGGTCAGGCTGCCGCTGGGAGTGGCATCAGCAGCAGTGGTGGTGGCTGCAGGGGCCCCCAGGCGGGAGGAGCCCAGGGCCGCGGCGGGCCGGCTGTCAGACAACACGTTGCGCCGGCTAATCTTCAGGTCCCGCTGCTTGCTGGGCACGTAGGCCTCCCGCAGCGAGATGAGGATCGGGTCAGCGTCCCGCCCGCTCACCCACTCCTCAGCCTCCAGGGCTGCCTCGGGCCCGGCTGTGTCGGGGTACAGATCATCCTGGAAGAGGTCCGACTGGGCAGGGGGCCAGGACGTCAGGATCAGTTGGGAGGCCCCATAGGGTCCCCTCATCCCTGGGCCTCCAGGCTTGCACTCTGTTAACCCATTCTCCCATGGCCTGGCCCCAAGGGGCCTCTCGAAAGCTCCATTGTGGCCTTTCACTTCCCTTCTGGACGCCGCCAACAGCTCCCTCTGAAGCTTTCCCACCCTTCTGAGCAAGGCCCCTGTCACCACCTTCCCCTGCAGGCCACAGGCGCCACTGTGTGGCTTTGTGGGATTCTGGGGTCCATGGACTGTGAGCTCCTGGAGCAGGCCCTATCAGCTCAGCTCTCAGCTTCACTCCCCAAAATGTGCCTGGCATGTTGAAAGAGCAGTCGGCAAACGCTGGCCAGAGAATCATGGAAGCGTGTCCAAGGCTCTTGGTATCTGAGGCCAAGCCACATGTGGCCCGGTCCCCTCTTCATGGGATTCCCCACTGCGGCCAGACTCCGTGTTCCTCTCTCCATTCCCACCACCGTGCCCTTCGCCTGGCCTGCCCCCAGTGGATGGCGCCACCCTAGCTGTGCTATGGGTACTGCCTCCTTCAGGAAGATCTCTGGCTCCCACTCCCTCCCTGACTGCCTGGCATCCTTCTCCTGTGGCTCATCCAGGGCAGGGCCCCCACTCACCCTGTGTCTCATCCCCACTTGCCCCCTGACTGGCACAGCCCAACAGCTGGCTGGTACAAGGGCAAGCTGGCATCTGTCCAGCTCACTGCCCACAAACCATACTAGGTCATGTTCCGTTCACAGGCCTTGCCCTAGTCACAATTGCATGGCCCGCCTGCTGGAGAAAGGGGCAAATGAGCAGAGGGACAGGTGGCCTCACCTTTCTTGGCACAGTCATGACGATGGGCTCACACTTGCGCTCGTGAAGTTTGTAGAACCTGGGGATGCGAGGAGCAGCTGTGGGTGGAACACCCGCCCTCCCCACCGCCAGCTCTCCTGGCTCCCAGCATCCTTCACTTCCAGTCCTCACCCCAGGACCTCCACAGGCTGACCCCTAAGGCGGCTAGACCGCCACACAGGCTGCCTCGTGACAGTTCCCATGGCCCGCCGGGCCTCCCTGGCCCAAGGTTTCAGCCTGCTCCCGAGCAGCCTCCAGTGACCTGACCTCTTACCTTGGATGCCCCTGTCCCTGAGTGGCCTCGCTGGCCCTCTTACCGGGCAATCTCGCACTTGCTGACCTCCAGGCCCCGCTTGGGCATGCTGCCCATGCCCCGCTGGGGCTCCTTGCTGGTGAATGTGTTCAGGAAGTGGATGTAGGGGGGCTCCTCTGTGATCTCAAAGTACCGGATGCTGGAGTCGCCCTGTGTGGGGAGGGGGCTCAGCACCCGGGCATGCCTCTTCCCTGCCCCTCGCCAGCCCTGCCCAGCCCCACCTTGCCGCAGACGTAGACCACACTGGTGTCGGGGTCGTAGAAGGGCAGCAGGGCCCCGTTGCTCGAGTCCAGTTCCTGCAGGGCCATGGGTTCCTCGAGGTTTTCCTGGCACATTGGGGGCAGTCAGGCCAAGCAGAACCTCCTCGCCCCCTAATCCCAAACCAGGACGGGCCTTAGCTGGCCTCACTAAGGCCAGCCAGCACTGTCCCCTAAATGCAGGTGGGCCCTCTGCTGCCTCTATGCCTTTTCCCACATGACGACCCCCACCTGGCCCTCCTGGCTCCACTTTTTTCCCAGGGTCCCTCTTTTCCAGCTTCCTCCAGGCCTTAAGACTATGCCCAGGCTACTGAACAAGTGCTGAAACATACCCCACCGTGGGGAGCCTGGGGTGCCAGCAGCACCAGCCCCAGATCAAGGGGCCCTGGAGGTCACTGTGCAGAAGCAGAAAGGGCTGGGGGAGAGGACGCTTCAGGGCAGGGCCGGGAGGCTTGCTGGAGGAGGAGGCTTGCTGGAGGAGTGGGGAGCCCTGCATAGGCAGGGGGTGGTACAGGCAACCAAGGGAGAGAGAGGTTCTTTCGTTGGTATGAACATGGGCAAAGACACGGAGGCAGTGGGAGGCCACGGGGGAGTGGCGGGGCAGTTGGGCGAGCAGGGGGCAGGAGAGGAAAGGCTGACAGAGTCCCCAGCCCTGAGAGCCTCAAGTGCCAGGTAGAGAACCTAGGAACCACAGGCCTCTCCGGTGAACCATGCCTGCCTGGCCCAGGGCAGAGCTCTCCAGGGTGGGGCCCAAGTCTCAAGCTTGCCCCCTTAAGCTGGCCACTCACTGGGTCCCAGAGTGCCAGCTGCCGCTCACTCATTCGGCTGAAGCCCGTGGTGAACACCTTGCCATCTGCCAGGAAGATGGCTCGCATGGGCCGGGCCCCCTCATGAGCCTTCTCCCGCTCCTGTGGGGGGGACAGGCTGGTCAGTGCAGTGCCCTGCTCAAGGCCCTGGGCCTATTCACAGCCATCCTTGCCCTCTGAGGCCACATACTGCCATCAGGGTGCCCCGACGGGGGTCGATGACGCGCACGCTCTTGTCCTTGCACGCTGAGCAAAACAGGCTGCCGTTGCGGTTCCAGCTGACGTTGTAGATGAGGTCAGGGTGCAGGCTGTCCAGGCGGAACAGCTCCTCTGCTGTGCCCACGTTCCAGATGAGTACCACGTTGTCACAGCCTGGCAGGTGAGGGCTGTCAGCTCAGGCCAGGCGGGTGGCAGGAGGCCATTAGCTCACCAGGCCAAGGCCCACTCTGCCCACCACCCTGGGACAGACTGGGTCTCTCCAACTCTGAGGGCCTCAGCTTTCCCATCTGTCAGGTGGGCCCTGGAGGGGCTGCTGGGGTGTATGGAGAGGTCCGTGGGGGGACAAAACGGGGGGCGGTGCAGACCTGCACTAAGCAGCACGTTTCGGGCCGTGGGGTGCCAGGCGATGATGCCCACTCGCTTGGTGTGCCCCTCCAGTACCACCACCGGCTCTGTCAGTGGGGAGGTCAGCCCATTCTCTGGGATCTGCCACACCTGTGGTAGGGACAGGGCCACCAGGCTCAGTCCTCTGATGGCCCTACTGCTGGCCCCCTTGAGCCACGCCCAAGACCCTGGCCCAGCCAGTCCTGTGCCTCACCATGACCGTGCAGTCCTCCGAGCCGCTGGCTATGACTTCGTCATTGTGGGGACACCAGTCGATGTCCAGGACAGGTCCCGTGTGCCCACACACCGTCGGGTAGGCCTTGTCAATGCGGCCCGTCTGTGGGCACGAGGGGGCAGTCAGGGGGCTTCATCCCTCCCGGAGTCTTGGTCTTCCCTTCCATGGAGTGGGAATGACGTGCAAGTCCTGGCTCACAGGTGGCCCAGATGTGACTGTGCCCCACTCGCCAGGTGAGCAGGAAATGTTTGCTGCCTCTAATCCTGACTCTATGGCAACAGGCCACTCTCTATCTGTGCTAACACTTGGGGCAATAAATGTGGGTTATAACGCCTTCCCAGCAGTGTGAGAAATGGCAAGATGAGGGATTTGAGGTATGCAGAAAGGCCCAGCAGGGGTTGCCGAGGTGCCTCCTCTTCCCCCCAACCCTGACAGGACCCACCTTGCTTAGGGGTAGCACCAGAAAGGCACCCCCGCCACTGGCCTCCACAATCACTGCCAGGAACTTGGGGTTGACAGCGCAGAAGGTGCTGTCCCAGGTAACACGGGACACGCGAATGTCCTCATAGCACTGGTCGTTCTTGACCGGCTGCCCGAACACATGCCGGAATTTGCTCTGCCGGACCACTTTGCGGAAGGACATGTCTGCGGGACAGAGAGGCCGGGGTCAGCGCTGTGCAGCCTAACAACTCCAGCCCTCCCTAGGCTGCTGAAGGTGAGCCGAGAGGAGGCAACCGGGGGCCTGGCCACTGTAACCCTCCTGGGTCTCAGTTTCCCCAGTTACAGAATGGGGTCACAGGTGCAGAGCCTGGCCGCCTCTCACCCGGCAGGCAGTGATCTGAGGGGTAAATGCTCCGGCACCGATCACCGCTGAGTGCTGAGGGGCTTTGCAGGACGCAGGGCCCTTCCCTGGCTCTGGTGTGTGTGCGGGGCAGGAGGTGGGAGGTGCCGGAGTTGGAGAGCTCTCAGCTCTGCTGTAGGTCCCAGCCAGTCGGGAGCAGCCTCCTTCCTGCCTAGAGATTTGGAGGCTGGGTAATGGGGAGGAAGGAGAGAGGAGGCAGGAAAAGTCTCTCTACTGTGGGGCCAAGTGAGGCCCCAGTTCTGAGTCCCAGGGAATGTCCAGGGAGCCCCGGCATGACCCCCAGGAAGAGATGGGGGTCGGGACGCAGCTGCCGGCCGCGAAGCAACCCAGAGCGGCCTCGGAGCGGGGTCCAGGGTGAACCAGGAGCCCAACTTCCAGGGACCCCCGCCCAGGAGAGGAGAGGATGGGCAGCCAAGGGGAGTAGGACTGAGAGTGGGCGCAAGGGAGGGGAAAGGCTCCTGGGACCCGCGATCCCCGCTCAGCCCCCGCAGCCCCGCCCAGCCCGCGCCCGCGCCCCCAGCCCCGGCCCTGCCGCTCTTACCGGGGGCACCGGGGTAGCCGGGGGCTGCGGCACCGGCTTCGGGCGGCTCCGGATCCCGGCCTCTGGGAAGCAGGAAGCGGGATTCAGGAAGTGACAGAGGGACCGGGAGCGGGGGCGGGGACGGGGCAGGGGCTCGCGGGGGCGGGGCCGAGGTCACGCGCGGAGGGGCGGGGCGGGAGGCTGAGCGGCGCCGCCGGGGGCGGGGCCAGGGGAGCCCCGCCCCCAGGACCCGGTAGGGCGCCCCCCTCTGCAGCTCCTGGGGAAGAAGGGGGCGGGGCAGGACCGACGGCGGCCGCCGCAGAGGCGCCGCAGGTGCGGCTGCAGGCTTTCCGCGAACGCAAAGCCCTTTCGCGGTCCTGCTTCTCACAGTAGCATCCGCAGGAGTCTCCAGGATTCGGTGAGGCCCCGCCTTCCCGGCCCCCGACCGAACGCACGCCTCCAAAGGGCCCCATTACCGCCCCCAACAAATAAATGTAGAATCTACACGGACCGTGGATATGTTCACGTGACTCTTTTTAAGTTATAAAAGTTCATGCTCTTGGTTAACAATATAAAGAAAATAACAGCAGGTGTTGGGGTGGTTTTTTTTTGAGACAAGGTGTGTCACCCGGGCTGGAGTGCAGTGGCATGATCATGGCTCACTGCAGCCTCGACCTCCTAGGCTCAAGGGATCCTCCTGCCTCAGCCTCCCAATTAGCTGGGACTCCAGACACAAACTTAGCCACGCCTGGCTAAGTTTTCTTTTACCTTTTGTGGAGATGGGGTCTCTTGCTCTGTCACCCAGGCTGGTGTTTTTTTTTTTTTTTGTCTTGTTTTGTTTTGAGTCTGTCTCCCAGGCTGGAGTGCAATATCACGATCTCGGCTCACTGCAACCTCTGCCTCCCGGATTCAAGCAAGTCTCCTGCCTCAGCCTCCCGAGTAGCTGGGACTACAGGCACGCGCCACTATGTACAGCTAATTTTTTTTTTTTTTTTTTTTGAGACTCTTGCTCTCTTCCCAGGCTGGAGTGCAATGGCGCGATCTCGGCTCACTGCAACCTCCGCCTCCCGCATTCAAGCAATTCTACTGCCTCAGCCTCCCAAGTCGCTGGGATTACAGGTGCCTGCTACCATGCCCTGCTATTATTTTGTATTTTTATTAGAGATGGGGTTTCGCCAAGTTGGCCAGGCTGGTCTTGAACTCCTGACCTCAGGTGATCCACCTGCCTTGGTCTCCCAAACTGCTGGGATTACAGGCGTGAGCCACCGCGCCCAGCCCCCCAGGCTAGTCTTGAACTCCTGGGCTCAAGCAATCCTCCTGCCTCAGCCTCCCAAAGTGCTGGGATTACAGGTGTGAGCCACTGTGCCCATCGAGAAAACAGCAGTGTTTATGGAATGAGTGGAAGACCCAGGAGTCCCATTTTTCGGGGTAAACACCTGTGCATTCTGCCGAGCCTTCTTATTACAAGTCGAAAGGGGGCCATGGCCAGCAAGTCCCTTGCACCTTGCCTTCTTTTCTCCACCATCTCCCTTGGAGGCCTGGAAATCCATTCACAGGCCTCTGTCTTCCTCTAGCCAGCTCCTGTGACAAGGAGCCCAGACTAGCCTCTCCAGATCCACCCCATCCCATTCCACACGTGGAGTGTACCCCTGCTCCCTTAGGCCAGCGACTCTGGGGCACTGGCTACTTCCCTTATTCCTTCCTTGAGCATCCACTGCCCTGGCTGACCGATGGCACCGTCCCTTTCCTAGAAAGAGACGGGTGGAGGAGGAAGCGGGGGAAGAGCAGAAGCCACAGGAGCCTTGTCTCTGGCTGCAAGAAGCCCCCACTGTGTGTCTGAGAGTTACCTCGGGCTTGTCCCCCATCTCATTCCCATCACCACACCCCATTGAGGAAACAGGCACAGAGAGGTGCGGTGCCCGCCTGCTTGGGTCCAAAGCCCTTGCTTTTCCTACTGCTGTATAAACCCTGGGGCTGGAAGGATCTAGATCCCACCCACCTTCCTTCCCACCCCAAGACCTGGGCACATCCTGTTCTCTCCATCTGGAAACTCTTTCCTCAGATCCCAAAAAGTCTCCATTCCCCACTCAATCCAGGTCTCTGGTCAGATGTCACCTCCTCCTAGGGCTCTCACGGACCACTCCTCACCCAGCCACTCTCTGGGCCTTGCTTGTCCTGACTGCATTGTTCTTTTTTTTTGGAGACAGGGTCTTGCTCTGTTGCCCAGGCTGGAGTGCAGTGGCATGGTCCTAGCTCACTACCACCTCACACGCTGGGGCTCAGTCCTCCCACCTCAGCCTCCCAAGTAGCTAGGACTACAGGCACGCAGCACCTTGCCTAGCTAATTTTTATTTTTGTAGAGATGGAGGTCTCCTGTGTTGCCCAGGCTGGTTCCAAATTCCTGGCCTCAAAGGCCTCAAAAAATCCTCCTGCCTCAGCCTCCCAAAACTCTGGGATTACAGGTGTGAGCCACCACCCGGCCTGTGTTCTTCTGCGGCGCCGCCTGATGTGCATCAGGTGCTTATTGGTGTATGTGCTTTGTGTCAGCCTCCACCAGAATGTCAGCAAATCGAGGGGAAGGACTTTGCCTATCTTCCTACTGTATTCCCAGCACCTAGAACAAGACCCAACACTCGGTATGAGATCAAGTAATGTATGAGGAATGAATGAATGAGCAGCAACCCTGAATGTAGAATTGAACAATATTCATAATCACAACTCTCAGAATCAATGAAGGAGAGGGAAGGAAAGGCATTTCTCACCTGGAGAAGGAGTGAGTCTTCCAGACGGCAGCAGGAGACTGGCCCCCTGGGATGTGGTAGGCAGGAGGTGTGTGACTGGGCAATGTCTTTGGGCTGAGCCCACCTTCATGCTCATTTTCTCTAACACAAAATCCTCCTCCATGGGCCACTAGGAGAACTCTTTTTTTTTTTTTTTTGAGACAGAGTCTCGCTCTGTTGCCCAGGCTGGAGTGCAGTGGCGCGATCTCGGCTCACTGCAACGGAAACCACCTTTGCAAAACTGTGAGACAGTGAAAGAGATCTAACTTAACTGAATCCATCTTGCTTCTTTTTTTTTTTTTTTTTTTTTTTTTTGAGACGGAGTCTTGCTCTGTCGCCCAGGATGGAGTGCAGTGGCCGGATCTCAGCTCACTGCAAGCTCCGCCTCCCGGGTTTACGCCATTCTCCTGTCTCAGCCTCCCGGGTAGCTGGGACTACAGGTGCCTGCCACCTCGCCCAGCTAGTTTTTTTGTATTTTTTAGTAGAGACAGGGTTTCACTGTGTTAACCAGGATGGTGTCGATCTCCTGACCTCATGATCCGCCCGTCTCGGCCTCCCAAAGTGCTGGGATTACAGGCTTGAGCCACTGTGCCCAGCCTCCATCTTGCTTCTAATCTCTAAGCTGTCCTTGTTCATTTCTGGGTGTAGGTTGAACTAATTTTGGGAGAAACTTAGTTTATAAACAAAGACGGTAACAGCCCTTTCCCAAAGCAGACTTCCTCGTTGCCTGGGGACTAGATTGCCTTTGTAGGACTAACATTAGCCACAAGATTAGAAATTATGGTTTAGGGCCAGGTATGGTGGCTCACGCCTGTAATCCCAGCACTTTGGGAGGCCGAGGTGGGCGGACCACCTGAGGTCGAGAGTTTGAGATCACCCTGGCCAACATGATGAAACACAGTCTCTACTAAAAAATGCAAAATTAGCTGGGCGTGGTGTGCATGCCTGTAATCCCAGCTACTCAGGAGACTGAGGGAGGAGAATCGCTTGAACCCGGGTAGTGGAGGTTGTGGTGAGCTGAGATTGCGCCATTGCATTCCAGGCTGGGCAACAAGAGCAAAACTCCATCTCGAAAAAAAAGAAATTATGGTTCAGGAGTCAGGCAGCTGGAGACTACAAGATTCGGATCCTCCCTAAGCTGCTCCTAAGATCAGCGCTTGAGATATTTTGCAGACCCTGCACTTGATGGATCAGCTGGTACCACCCAGATCAATAAACTGTCTCCTCTGATCTTGTGGCCCCCACCCAGGAACTGCCTCAGTGCAAGATGACAGCTCTGACCCCCTGTGATTTCATCTCTGACCAATCAGCACTGCTGGTTCACTGGCTTCCCCCACCCACCAAGTTATCCTTACAAACTCTGCTCCCCAGATGCTCAAGGAGACCAATTTGAGTAAGAATAAAACTCCAGTCTCCCGCACAGCCGGCTCTGCATGAATTACTCTTTCTCTATTGCAATTCCCCTGTCTTAATGAATCAGCTCTGTCTAGGCAGCAGGCAAGGTGAACCCCTCGAGGGGGTTACACAACCTGTGTCTCCCGGGTTCAAGCAATTCTCCTGCCTCAGCCTCCCGAGTAACTGGCATTACAGGCATGCGCTACCACGCCCGGCTAATTTTTTGTATTTGTAGAGACGAGGTTTCACCATGTTGGCCAGGCTGGTCTTGAACTCCTGACCTCAGTTGATCCGCCTGCCTTGGCTTTCTAAAGTGCTGGGATCACAGGTGTGATCCACCGTGTCTGGCCTGAGAACTCTTCTTTATTCTGCAAAACCCTTCAGGCATTCCACCCCATCCTGTCCCACAGGTGGAGTCTGCCCCACCTCCCTCAGGCTGGCGGCTTTGGGGTACCAGCTACCTCGCTTATTCCTTTCTTGAGCATCCACTGCTCTGGCTGACCAAGGGTGATGGTCAGCACTGCTCTTTCTCCTGGATAGAAATCACCCATTATGGGTGGGATTCCCCTTGGGGTCCTTGGAAGTGGGGCTGGCCCACTCCCCAAGAGGTGGGGTTTGGAGTGTGGACCAGAGCTGAAGGCAAGCAGTTGGTGCTGAGGTTTTATTTCCCAATCTGCCTGCCATGCTGAAAAGGCTCTGGGAGCCCTGCCCAGGAAAAGGGAGAAGGGCACTGTGGAGTGCCCCAAGGGGGACCAGAGTCCAGGCCCTGAAGTTCAGAGTGTGGACTTCAATGGGATGGGGAGAGCAAGAGCTTCCCTTGTGGAACAGGAGGCAGTGCCGTGGTGGGGAGGCCTGGGGGGCAGGCAACCTGCCACTCAGGCGCTGGCCTGTGGCTCAGTATTGGTCCCAGGGCTGAGTGAGACCAGGGGGTGCCCACTGCTGTCATCAAATTAATGGCTGACGATCACGAACGCTTCATAGGGATTCACAGTCCTGCAAGATGGATTCCATTATTAAGACCCTCATTTTACAGATGAGGAAACTGAGTCCCAAAGAGGCTAAGAGCTTTGTGGAAGGTCACACAGCCTGTGGGTGGTGGAGCCAGGATTCAGACAACCCCTGATGGTCACCAGAGAGTGCACCTTTTTTTTTTTTTTTTTTTTTTTTTGAGATGGAATCTCGCTCTGTTGCCCAGGCTGGAGTGCAATAGTGCGATCTCGGTTCACTGCAAGCTCTGCCTCCCAGGTTCATGCCATTATCCTGCCTCAGCCTCCCGAGTAGCTGGGACTACAGGCGACCACCACCACGTCTGGCTAATTTTTTTGTATTTTTAGTAGAGAAGGAGTTTCACCGTGTTAGCCAGGATGGTCTTGATCTCCTGACCTCGTGATCTGCCCACCTCACCCTCCCAAAGTGCTGGGATTACAGGTGTGAGCCACCATGCCCGGCCAAGAGAGTGCACCCTTTTTTTTTTTTTTTTTGAGACGGAGTCTCGCTCTGTCGCCCGGGCTGGAGTGCAGTGGCGCGATCTCGGCTCACTGCAAGCTCTGCCTCCCGGGTTTACGCCATTCTCCTGCCTCAGCCTCCCGAGTAGCTGGAACTACAGGCGCCCGCCACCTCACCCGGCTAGTTTTTTTTTTTTTTTTTTTGTATTTTTTAGTAGAGACGGGGTTTCACCATGTTAGCCAGGATGGTCTCGATCTCTTGACCTCGTGATCCGCCCATCTCGGCCTCCCAAAATGCTGGGATTACAGGCTTGAGCCACCGCGCCCGGCGAGAGTGCACCCTTAACCCCACCCAGGTGGCTCCAGAATGGAAGGCTGGCCAGAAGGCATCTAGCTAGTGCCCAAGAAATACTGGATGAATGAATTCAATAAATTCATGCCTGGCCAGAAATCTCTCTCCCATGGGCCTCAGTGCCCAAAATTCCATCACTACGACTATGCTTCTGGTATCACCACCACCACCGCCCACGGCACTTCCCATCCCTGGGCTCAGTCAGTGATCAGAACTGCCAAGCCTGCAAGGGGAACATGATCACTCCATTTTACAGAGGAGAAAATGGGTTGAGACGAAGTTAGTAACCAGAACCCAGACCTGACTGTATCACCCTAGGCTGCCTGCACCGTCTGCTGCATTTGGAAAATGCAGGTGTCTCTGGGAAGGGTTGCACATCAGACATCATTGTCATTTATACCTGCTGGGAAGGGCATCTCAGTTGCTGAAGGTCACGATACTGAGCTAATGGGATAAGGGGGTATGACTGGAACACTGGGGGTCGGGAGAACGCAGGTGCGGTGGGTGCCAGGAGAGGATGATGGGTAGGAAAAGGGAAGTGGAGTGGGGGTTGGAAGATAAACCTTCAGCACTTCTAGTTTTTTCTGCAGCATCAGCAGCTTGAGAGGGAAGAACTGGTTCTGCCCTAGAGAGGCTATGTGACCTCTGGGAGCCTTTGCCCTTTATAGAACCACTGGTGCCCTGAGCTGTGTGTGCTTGGACAACTTCCCATCTGTGCACTTGGGCTCAGATAGAGGGAGGCTGCTATTCAGGCAGGATCGGGGCCCTCTGTACCTGCAGCCCCCACAGAGAATCTAGTGCTGCCCTCCACGGGAGGTGGGGAGCAGGCGGATGCTAATCGAACTTTTAAATAGAGCCAGACTTTGAAGTCCTCTGAGGCCCCCAAAGCACAGGGGCGGCCCTCTGATCTTAGGCCACCTGGGTGTCTGCAGCCCAGACTGGTCACAAGATCCCAGATGCCTGGGCCAGGTGGTGGCTCTCCCTGCTGCCTCCTCCATCCATCCCCAGCCTCTAAAGGGACATCCCTGTATGTGGATGAAGGAGAAGAAAGGCCAGTTTGCCAAGCCCCTCCGTGCACCAGGCTCTTGTGGGTGCCTTACACACTTTCTCATTTCATCCTCTCAATAGCCGATGACACGGGAGCTTGGAAGGTGAAGTTGCTCCTCCAGAGTCGCTCAGCTGGGACATGGCAGAGCTGGGTTTGAATCCAGGCTAGGCAGCTCTTGCCTCTTCTGGCGCCTTGCTGAGGGAGGCCCTGCCCCAGCCTCAGTGACTGTTGGGGGAAGGGGACTGGTGGACCAGGCTTGGCCATGCCAGGCCAGCTTGTGGGTCACCAGGGCCTCAGGCTCCTGCTTGGGGCTGGTGGCTCCTGTGAGGCCCTCTTCTCTGCAGGGACTTTTTTGTTTCACATCCTTGTGTCCAGGCCCAGAGGAGAAGAGGGAGGGAAGGACCAAGGGGAGGTCAGGTCAAGCCCGGGGAAAGTGCCCCCTGTTGTCCTGCAGGACTGAGGCCCAGGGGAGAGTTGTCAGCAGGGTCTGGGGTGTTGAGGGACAGAACCCTGTAAGACGCCATTAGCTGTGGTTCGGAGGCTGTTGGGCAACTGTGTGTGTGTTGGGAGCAACCATGGAAAAGGCTGGTGGCTGGGAGCAGGGGACGCTGACATGGAACTGCCTGCGACTTTTGGCTGGTTTGTTTCCCCTCCCTCAAGTCCTCCTTCCAGGCCCCAGGGACTCGGCAGGGTTTTTAAGGACAACGCCGTCCGCAGCTCCCCACCTGTCTGACTGGCTTGTTCCTCTGTCTCCCCTGTGCTCTCTCACCGCTCTCGTGGGCCTGGGCGTTCCTGGACTTTCACGTGGGGCCTGCACCCTGGGCCGTCTCTGGCGGGGTGCCACTGGGGCTTTCTCCTTCAGAGACAGGAGGTGTGGCTGGGTCCTCAGGGGCCCCTGGGGTGGGATGTGAGGATGGGGCTGGGGAGGCTTCATCACAGGGACTGGGCACACTGGCAGCGGCTTCAGGGGTCTGGACCTTAGTGTCTGACTGTGGCTGGGCCGTGAGGTTCAGCTGTGGCTGGGCCACAGAATCAGACTGTGGCTGGGCCATGGGGTTCAGCTGTGGCTGGGCCACGGGGTTCAGCTGTGGCTGGGCCACAGAATCAGACTGTGGCTGGGCCATGGGGTTCAGCTGTGGCTGGGCTGTGGGATCTGATCGTGGCTGGAGTATGGGGTTCACCTGAGGCTGGGCCACAGGATCCATCTGTGGTTGGGCCTCTGCCATCGGCTCTGGCAGAGTTGGACCCTGAGAATCCAGCTGGGTCTGTGGCTCAGCTGGCGTGAAGCTGCCCGGCCGCTCCTCGCAGAGAGCTGCCGCGAAGGACGAAAGCACAGAACGCAGCAGGGTCCGGAGGTCGGCACTGGCCATGAGGCAGAGGAAGGGGCTGAGGCAGCTGTTGAGCAGGATCAGGTAGTCGGAGTAGACCAGGGCTTCCCAGAGCAGGTAGCCGGAGTATATGTCCCACAGGAAGGCCAGGTAGAGCAGCTGGGCCAGCTGGTAGGGCAGCCTCAGGACCACGTAGGCCGACAGAATGGTCCTGGCCACACGGGCGAAGCCCTGGCAGGCTGCGGGCTGTTGTTGGCGGCGGCAGGTGCGACAGGCTGTGGCCTGGGTGAGCACATGGCAGACGAGCAGCAGGAGGAAAGGCAGGAAGCCCCCCAGGACCTCCAGCATCCGCAGCGACAGCTCCTCGCTGTCCCAGAAGTCCAGGCAGATGACCAGGTCGTACCACCAGACGGCGGCCTCAGGGAAGACCAGCCAGGGCACGCTGAAGAGTGTGGCCAGCACCCAGACCCCGGCGCAGACCCAGAGGGGCAGGCGGGCTGGGCGGTGCCCAGGGTACCAATGTGGGCACAGCGCCAGCAGGCAGCGGTCCAGGCTGAGGGCAGCCAGCAGGAAGAGGCCGGAGGAGTAGGACACGCCCCACAGGAAGTAGTAGAAGCGGCAGGCGGCTGTCCCCAGTGGCCAGTGCCCCCCATGCTGGATCTCCAGGATCTGGAAGGCCGCTGCTGCCAGGAACAAGAAGTCAGAGAGGGCCAGACTGAGCAGGAGCAGCGCCAGACGCGTGCCCGCTCCATGCCGGGCCTGGGAGCCAGCCAGCCACGCCATCAGCCCATTGGCTGGCAGCCCAAGGAGCAGCAGGGCCACCAGGAAGACCGTGTCCCAGCCACCCTGGGGGTAGAAGTCTTCATCATCAAGCTCCGTGCGGGGCCCGTGGCCGGTGGCACCCAGGTTGGCTTCCATAGTAGTGTGCATTTGGGGTCCCTGGAGTCCTGCTGGACACGGAGTGGGTGCCTGGTGAATCAGTGATGGTGTGAATGACTGAGTATGGGAGAGACGGTGCTGTGTGTCTCCAGGCAAGTCGCCATCCCTCCCTGCGCCATTGTCATCGCCTTGTGGATAGTTATCCTCTGCCACGGACTTGAAGTGGGTGACCTCATGGAGTCCTCATACAATCTACTTTACAGGCGAAGAGAGGAAAGTTCAGAGAATCAGTGAAGGTAGGAAGGGAGGTGCCAGGGCTCAACCCAGACTTTTCTTTCTTTTTTTTTGAGAGACAGGGCCTTGCTCTATTGCCCAGGATAGAGTGTAGTGGCACAGTCCCTGCAGTCTCCACCTCCTGGGCTCCAGCGACCCTCCCATCTCAGCCTCCCTAGTAGCTGGGACTACAGGTGTGCACCCACTACTCTTAAAATTTTTAGTAGAGACACAGTCTCACTATGTTGCCCAGGCTGGTCTTGAACTTGTGAGCTCAAGTGATCCTCCTACCTTGGCCTCCTAAAGTGTTGAGATTACAGGCGTGAGCCACTGTGTCCAGCCAGACTTAATCTTCTGCCATGTGGAATCCCACTGTGTCCGGGTAGACTAACCTGGAGGCTTTCAAACATTGTTTTTTTTTTTTTTTTTGAGACGGAGTCTCTGCCGTCCGGGCTGGAGTGCAGTGGCCGGATCTCAGCTCACTGCAAGCTCCGCCTCCCGGGTTTAGCCATTCTCCTGCCTCAGCCTCCCGAGTAGCTGGGACTACAGGCGCCCGCCACCTCGCCCGGCTAGTTTTTTGTATTTTTTAGTAGAGACGGGGTTTCACTGTGTTAGCCAGGATGGTCTCGATCTCCTGACCTCGTGATCCACCCGTCTCGGCCTCCCAAAGTGCTGGGATTACAGGCTTGAGCCACCGCGCCCGGCCTCAAACATTGTTAATGGTATGGAATTTTGTCTTCAAGTAAAGTATTCTAAGGCTGGGCACGGTGGCTCACACCTGTAATCCCAGCACTTTGGGAGGATCACCTGAGGTCGGGAGTTCAAGACCAGCCTGACCAACATGGACAAACCCCATCTCTACTAAAAATACAAAATTGGCTGGCCGTGGTGGCGCATGCCTGTAATCCCAGCTACTTAGGAGAATCGCTTGAACTTGGGAGGCAGAGGTTGCAGTGAGCCAAGATCGTGCCATTGTACTCCAGCCTGAGCAACAAAAGCAAAACTCCGTCTCAAATAAAAAAAAGATTCTAGTGGAACTCCTATATGAAGTAAAAGGGGGTGCTCAAATTAAAGGAGGGAAGACTACCCCCTACCCCCCTAGGGTTCCAGGGAACACAGTTTGAAGACCATTTGGTCTGCTCATCACAAGGCCCCTTTATACCTACTCTCCTGGGCTTCGAGTGTTTAGGATTACAAGAAGTGAGGGCTCTGGTTCCCATGGGCCCAGGGAACTCAAAGGTAGGGAGTCTGGGGCAGTGGGAACCCCTCCCCTCCAGCGAGTATCACTCATGGGCTCAGGATGAGGTCTGAGTCTCAGGACCCTGGCAGCCTGGGGCCAGGAGGGCCATCCTAGGAGCCCCTGGTGCCTCTCCAGCATCTTCCACCCCACCGTGACCCTCTCCTGCTTCCCACCGCTTGGGCAGGTGGTGACCGCTGTTTGTCTCCTGGAGCTGCTAAACGGAGAAGGGGAGGGGCTCTGCAGTGGGATGGTGGTGGGACGGTGAGGGTGAGGGGAATTGGGGGGCACCCAGACCTGGGATCCAAGAGGCCTGCAGCCCCACCCCGCCCTCCCCCACTGGCAGAGGGGATGGAGTTTCCTTTTGATGGCAACGAGAGCCCAGGTGGTGGTGCAGTCTGAGGAGGGAACAGATGCCCTGAAGGGCTGGCCCTGTCCATGGCCCATGGCTCCAGCCACTTGGCCTTTAGTTTGGTGCCCTCCACACTCCCAGGGTTCCTCCTCAGGCCGACCCCCTCTGCTGTCTCCATTCCCTACTGGATCAGAGCCCTGGGCACCCCCAGCCTGGGGCCCTGACCAGTGAGGGCTGGCTTACCTGGGAGACACAGGCCGATGGGTGGAAGGAGCAGGGCGTGCCTGCCTGCCCAGCGCTCCAGCTGTCCCCCCAGCCCTCACCGGGGCCTGCTGTGTGGCGCCTGGCGGCGCTAAGGCGGGTGGGCAGGAAACCCAAGCTGAGAGGACATCAATCATTCATGGGGCTGCTTGCCGGGAAACCCTAACCCTGGCCCAGTAGGGCCAAGTGACCAGCCAGACCCCCTCCCCCAGCCCTGATGGACCTGGACAGTCAGACCCTCCTCCTCAGGGCTTCTCCAGCCCAGGGCAGACTCTAAGACTCCAAGGTCCACCTCCTCCCACATCACCCGCCGTGCTCCTCAATACGGCATTCGAGGCATCTGTGATCTGGTCTCTTTCTCCATTTCACATGCCCTCTGCTCTGGCCAGGATGTCACCCATCGGGGGTCCCAGTGGGCCACTCGCTCATCCTTTCCCACCTCCCAGCTGTTGTCCACATGCCTCCTCCCTCCTGAGGTGCCTTCCCTGGTCCTCTCTGCTAACGAAGGCCTCCGCCCATGTCACAACTGGGCTGAGTCTCTGCACCCCGGCATTATTCCCCATGTTTTATAGATGGGGAAACTGAGGCCGGGAGGGGAATTTGCTGGCTCCCCCAGCTAGTAAGTGGCAGATCTGGCATCTGAGGCTCATGGCAGCCACCATGTCCTGGTGCCCCTTGCTTCTGACCAAGGACAGTTCTCTGGACCCATCTGGCTCTGCCCTGGCCAGTCCTGAGGCAGAGGACTGGGATTAGGGCTGAGGCTGCCTGCCTCACTTACCCTAATCCCCCTCAGAGCCCGATCCTAGGCTCTCACCTCTAAGAGTGGGGGTGCATAAGCAGCTTTATGGGTCCTGAAAGTCAAGGGTGCCCAGGGGTGATTGTCTCTGAGCCCTGTTATCCCTCCCCCATGGCCACAGAGCAGGCAAGGGGGCAGCACGGCCCAGACCCGGCCACTGGCCCTCAGAAGCCCCCTGCAGGGGTTGTGACTCCCAAGAGTGATGCAGAGGAGCCCCCGCTGACCAGGAAGAGGAGCAAGAAGGAGAGGGGGCTCCGAGGGTCTCGAAAGCGCACTGGCAGCTCTGGGGAGCAGTCAGGCCCCGAGGCCCCGGGGAGCAGCAATAACCCTCCGAGGACTGGAGAGGGCCCAGTGGGGGCACCCCCTGCATCCCCTGGGCCGGCCTCTTCTCGCCAGTCCCACCGACATCGTCCTGACTCCCGGCATGACGCTGCTCAGAGGATGTACGGGCCCCTGCTCAATCGAGTCTTCGGGAAGGTTAGGTGGGACCTGGGTTGGGCTGGGGGTCCTGGGGATGGGGCTGGAGACACACCCCTTGGGCTCAGCCCACCCTGCCCCTGGGAGGCCCTCTGCCTGTTCTGCCCCAGACTAAGCCTGGGCTGTGGGGCAGGGTTGCTGGGGTTTGGGGTAGGGTGGGTCTTAGGCCAGCGTGTGCGGTGGGCAGAGCCAGCATTCACACCAGGGCTCTGTGGGAGCTCCAGGCCCCAGGAGCACAAAAGGGAGCTTGCTCCTTCTGGGTCCCACGAGGCTTCAGCGTCCTTCTTCTACCCTGATGGGGCTGGGCCCTGCCCAGACCAACATGAGTAGGGGATGGAGGAGGAAGGATGACAGAGCCGTGGCTGACCCTGGGGACATCCTGGACTCTCCCTCTGCAGGACCGCGAGCTGGGCCCCGAGGAGCTAGACGGTGAGTGGCTCTTGCGGCTGGCAGGGGTGGGAGCTGTCCCTGAGTCTGGCTGCCTGGGCCTGACCTCCCTCCCCCACAGAACTTCAGGCCGCCTTTGAGGAGTTTGACACTGACCGTGACGGCTACATCAGCCACCGGGAACTGGGTGACTGCATGCGGACCCTGGGCTACATGCCCACTGAGATGGAGCTCCTGGAGGTCTCGCAGCACATCAAGATGCGCAGTCAGTGTGGGAGCCTGCCCACCTGGGCAGCCTGCATGGTTCAGGGGGTTACGAGGGGCTGGCAGGAGGTGGCCCTTGGGAGTCCATTGGGGTGCTGGTGGGAGTGAGGGAGTGTGGCGGTGTCCAGGCAGGGGCACCGGGTTCAAGCTCCTGCCTGTCTGTGTGGGAAGGCAGGCCAGCAAGTCAGTCTGGAGACCCAGGAGAGCCCCTTGGGGCTCAGGTTCAGGACCCTGGCTCGGGATGTCTGTTGCCATGGCCGCTGTACACATTTGCTCCTTCCACCCAAGCCCTTCCTGCCTCGCTGACCCAGAAGCCCCTGACTCAGTGATAGAGTTCTTTCCACTGGTATTAGTCACCTGGCACCCTTTCCTTCTCTCTCCCTGTGACCCTGCCTCAGCCCTGTGCCCTGGTGGCAGCTGCCTGAATTGGGGTTGCCCTGATGCGAGAGGACCCCAGCCACGCCTTGTGACTCAGTGTCTGATGGCAGGCACTGTGTGGTTCCCCTTCGCTGGTCTGTCCTCAGACAAATCTCGTATTCACTTCATTCCAGGACTCCGGCATTTTTTCCGTATAATTTCCAAAATGGGGATGTGATTTACAATTGAGGTGGACATTTAGTGTCATGCTTTTCTTTTTTTTTTTTTTTTTTTTTTTTTTTTGAGACGGAGTCTCGCTCTGTCACCCAGGCTGGAGTGCAGTGGCCGGATCTCAGCTCACTGCAAGCTCCGCCTCCTGGGTTTACGCCATTCTCCTGCCTCAGCCTCCCGAGTAGCTGGGACTACAGGCGCCCGCCACCTCGCCCGGCTAGTTTTTTGTATTTTTTAGTAGAGACGGGGTTTCACCGTGTTAACCAGGATGGTCTCGATCTCCCGACCTCGTGATCCGCCCGTCTCGGCCTCCCAAAGTGCTGGGATTACAGGCTTGAGCCACCGCGCCCGGCCTCATGCTTCTTTTCTATCCCCAAAGCAGTTGTGTGACCATGAGTGCTTTGTGTGACTGATGGCATCTTAGAACTGAGGCACAGACCGCATGCGTGTGTTCAGAAGTGGCATTTATTGCTGCCCACTGGGCTCCAGTACTTCATGGCCATGAACTTGAACCCCATGGAGTAGGCTCCTCGCCCCACTCCTAGGATGAGGGAGGGTCAGTAAGTCAGCCAGTGCCACGCACATCAGCAGCAGGGCCAAGACTTGCAGCGGGCACTATCTGGCTCCAAAGCCTAGTCTCTTCCTCGCACACTTGGGTTCTTTGCCAAGAGCAGCAGCAGCCCCGGCACCCCAGCAGCCAAGGACGGGGGCTCCGGCCTCTACTGCTGCAAGTGTGGACAGGGGTTTCTTCCTAGGTGCAGAGCCTGGGGGTGGGGGTGCCTGGCCTGTGGGATGTCCCTCCTTTGACTTCAGCCCTTATGCCCTCACCATTGTGACACTCTTCCTGGGTCCGCAGTGGGTGGCCGTGTGGACTTTGAGGAGTTTGTAGAACTGATAGGCCCAAAGCTGAGGGAGGAGACGGCGCATATGCTGGGGGTGCGAGAGCTGCGCATCGCCTTCCGAGAGGTGCGGAGTGTGGTGAGGTGGGCAGAGGGGGGCAGGGCTGGGTGGCATCCTTGCCGGCCTCTCACTCAGGTCTCAGCCTTGGGAAGGCCCAGAGCCCTGCAGGAGATGGGACTGGGGCCCAGGGATGGGTCAGAGAGGGTTCAGCTCACTCTCAGCTAGGGGATCCATCCAGGAGGACTTCCTGGAGCAGGAGGCAAACCACCTTGGTGTGGGAAGATGGGGAAGGTGTGCATGGGCAGAGATTGTGGGTGGGGGAGCATCTAGGTACAGGCAGTGGTAAGAGTGGAACTGGCTGGCCGGGTGCGGTGGCTCAAGCCTGTAATCCCAACACTTTGGGAGGCCAACATGGGCAGATCACCTGAGGTCAGGAGTTCGAGGTCAGCCTGGCTAACATGGCAAAACCCCATCTCTCTTAAAAATATAAAAATTAGCCGGGGGTTGTGGTGGGCACCGGTAATCCCAGCTACTCAGGAGGCGGAGGCAGGAGAATCACTTGAACCCTGGAGGCAGAGGTTGCAGTGAGCCGAGATCGCGTCACTGCACTCCAGCCTGGTGACAGAGCAAGACTCCATCTCAGAATAAATAAAATAAAAAAATAGATAAAATAAAAAATAGAAGAGTGGAGCTGGCTGCAGGCTGAGGCAGCTTTGGGTGGGAGGGGCTGAGCCTTGCCGGGACCTTAGTTTGACAGGGACAGGGATGGACGAATTACGGTAGCGGAGCTGCGGGAGGCTGTACCGGCTCTGCTCGGGGAGCCGCTGGCGGGTCCTGAGCTGGACGAGATGCTCCGAGAAGTGGACCTCAATGGGGATGGCACCGTAGACTTTGATGGTGAGTCTCCTTCCCAGAAAACCCTCCCGTCCTTCCAGGGCCCAGGCTGAGCCCAGCACCTCCTGGGATCCCTGACGTGGACTGGCCCAAGCCCTGCCCTTCTCTCCTGCAGAGTTTGTGATGATGCTTTCCCGCCACTGAGGCTCCAGGAGGGAATATCTGTTGCCCCTGCGGCCCCAGACACCGGCCGGACCCAGACTACAGCCCTCCCGCAGGAGCCTCCAGGATGAAGATCGAGGAGACCCAGCAGCCCCCAGACTTCTTCTGTCCCTGGAAACACCTGGCCTCGAGGTCTGCTTGTTATGTTACCCACCCATCCTCATCCTTACCTCCCCCTACTCAAGCTGCCTGGAGAAGACCTGCCCTCAGCTGTCCACCGTTCCTCAGTGTGAGCAAGATTTGGGTCTCTCCAGACCCCTGGGAGGTAGGGAGTTGCCTGGCACTGGTGGCATTCAGTGGGGACGCCCCAGTGGCATGATGAATGGAGAGGATGGCTGGACCCCTCCCACTACTTATATTTATAGGTTTTTTTTAATTGAATGAACTTGAGCCGGGTGTGGTGGCTCACACCTGTAATCCCAGCTGTTAGTGGGGCAGAAGTGGGAGGACAGCTTGAGTCCAGGAGTTTTGAGACCTGCCTGTGCAATATATTGAGACCCCCATTCTCCACAAAAAGGAAAAATAAAAGACAAAAAACAAACAAACAGGCCGGGCGCGGTGGCTCACGCCCGTAATCTCAGCACTTTGGGAGGCCGAGACGGGCGGATCACGAGGTCAGGAGATCAAGACCACCCTGGCTAACACGGTGAAACCCCGTCTCTACTAAAAACACAAAAATTAGCCGGGTGCGGTGGCGGGCACCTTAGTCCCAGCTACACGGGAGGCTGAGGCAGGAGAATGGCGTGAACCCAGGAGGCGGAGCTTGCAGTGAGTAGAGATTGCGCCACTGCACTCCAGCCTGGGTGATAGAGTGAGACTCCGTCTCAAAAAAAAAAAAAAAACCAAACAAACCCAAGCGTAAAAAAAGCGAGCTTGAAAGAAAGAAAGGGATGGCTCCATGTATCAAAGACAAAGAAATCGAAGCTGGGGTTGCAGAAGTGAGCTGACCCTGAGGGGTTTCAGATCCGCCTAGAGGCTTGGGCGCCTGGACTCCTATACCCATGAGTGACAGAAGAACTGTAGGAGTGTGGGGAGCAAGAAACAAACCCCCTGGATACATTTCAGGGTCTCCAAAGGCTAAGATATTAATCTGTCTGCACGGACCAGTTGGAGAAAGTGGCAAGGAACAGATGTTCAGGGCCGGGAGTGGAAACAGCTACCCTAAAGAGCCTGGAACTCCAGGGCCTGCCCTTCAAGCAGGAGTGTGGTCTCTCTCCAGGGTGTGAAAAGCTGAGAAAAACTGGAAAAAAACCCTGCTGCTCCCAAAGGGGAACTTGTGATAAAAACTACAGATTATCGGGCCAGGAGTGGTGGCTTACGCCTATAATCCTAGCACTTTGGGAGGCTGAGGCGGGTGAATCACCTGAGATCAGGAGTTCGAGGCCAGCCTGGCCAACATGGTGAAACCCCATCTCTACTAAAAATACAAAAATTAACCGGTCGAGGCAGCACTCAGCTACTCAGAGGCTGAGGCAGGAGAATCGCTTGAGCCTGGGAGGTGGAGCTGCAGTGAGTTGAGATCATGCCATTGCACCCCAGCCTGAGCAACACATCGAGACTCCGTCTCAAAAACAAAACAAAACAAAAAAAACCCTACAGATTATAAAAGTAAAGAAACCACCATGAAGGAGACGAGGCAGAGACAAAAACAAGAGGACTGGCATATCAGTGTACATAATACAACCGCCTAAGAGACCACAAGATACATGCAAATAAAAGAGGGCTAAAAGGAGAAGAGAGATTAACATGCAGTAATAGAATAGCATCAACAGAGAACCGGAAGATTTAAAAAGTAACCCAACAGGCCAGGTGTGTGGCTCATGCCTGGAATCCCAGCATTTTGGGAGGCCAAGGTGGGCGGGTTGCTTGAGCTCAGGAGTTCGAGACCAGCCTGGGCAATATGGTGAAACCCTGTCTCTACTAAAACTACAAAAATTAGATGGGCGTGGTTGTGCTTGCATCTGTGGTCCCAACTATTCTGCAGGCTGAGGTGAGAAGATCGCTTGAGCCCAGGAGGCAGAGGTTGCAGTGAGCGGAGATCACACCACTGCACTCCAGCATGGGTAACACACTGAGAATCTGTCTTTAAAAAAAAAAAAAATTATTTTTATTTTTTTTATTTTATTTATTTATTTTTTTGGCCGGGCGTGGTGGCTCACGCCTGTAATCCCAGCACTTTGGGAGGCTGAGGTGGGCGGATCACAAGGTCAGGAGATCGAGACCATGGTGAAACCCCATCTCTACTAAAAATAGAAAAAATTAGCCGGGCGCAGGGGCAGGCGCCTGTAGTCCCAGCTACTCGGGAGGCTGAGGCAGGAGAATGGCGTGAACCCGGGAGGTGGAGCTTGCAGTGAGCCGAGATTGCGCCACTGCACTCCAGCCTGGGCGACAGAGTGAGACTCCGTCTCAAAAAAAAAAAAAAAAAAGCCACGGCTTCTGTTAAAAAAAAGAAAAAAAAAGAAAAAAAAAGAAAAAAAGATATATAGGAATGAAAAAATAATGGATAAGCTAAACAGCAGATTAAACACAATTTAAAAATTAATGAAGAAGCTATATCTAAGAGGTCACTTATAATGTAACACTGAGAGACAAAAAGATGGAAAATATTAAAGGGTAGGTAAAAGTCACTAGAAGACTGGGTGTGGTGGCTCATGCCTGTAATCCCAGCATTTTGGGAGGCTAAGGCAGGAGGATCACTTGAGGCCAGGAGTTTGAGACCAGCCCGGTTAGCAGCAAGACCCTGACTCTTGTATTTTTTTTTTTTTTTTTTTTTAGTAGAGACAGGGTTTCACCATGTTGTCCAGGATGGTCTCAAACTCCTGACCTTGTGATTCACCTGCCTCAGCCTCCCAAAGTGCTGGGATTACAGGTGTGAGCCACTGCGCCCGGCCAGACCCTGACTCTTAAAAAAAAAAAAAAAAAGGCTGGGTGTGGTGTGTGGTGGCTCATGCTTGTAGTCCCAGCTATTCAGGAGGCTGAGGTGAGAGAATCACTTGAGCCCAGGAGTTGGAGGCTGCAGTGATCATGCCACTGCACTCCAGCCTTGGTGACAAAGCGAGACCCTGCTTCAAAGAAGAAGACAGATAAGTCCTTGGGAGTCTCAGGTGGAGGAAATATATAGAGAATGAGCGATAAGCAATAATCAAAGAGATAATGGCTGAAATTTTTCCATAAAGACTTCCACAGACTTCAAGTCCCCAGACTGAAGGAACAAACTGAAGCCAGAGTAGGGTAAATAAAAATAAATGTATATGCCGGGTGCGGTGGCTCACACCTGTAATCCCAGCACTTTGGGAGGCTGAGGTGGACGGATCATGAGGTCAGGAGATCAAGACCATCCTGGCTAACACGATGAAACCCCCTCTCTACTAAAAATACAAAAAATTAGCCAGGCGTGGTGGCGGGCACCTGTAGTCCCAGCTACTCGGGAGGCTGAGGCAGGACAATGGTGTGAACCCGGGAGGTGGAGCTTGCAGTGAGCCGAGATCTCGCCACTGCACTCTAGCCTGGGTGACAGAGCGAGACTCCATCTCAAAAATAAATAAATGAATGAATAAATAAATAAGCATATATCTGGATATATCCTATTGAAACTGCAGAATAAAAAAAGCAAATCTTATTAAAAAAAGAGCTGCTCACGCAACCTGCTGGCGAAGTTTATAGTGCAAAGTCAAGTTACCAACAAATGAGTGTGGCTATGTCGGAAATGTAATAAATAATAGTAAAACTTCATTTATTGACATGGAAATTTGAATATTATCTAATTTTATGTTATAAAATCTTATTATTTGACTTTTCTCCAACCGTTACAAAATATAAAAACCATTCTGTGGACTATACCTTGCTGATTCCTAATGCAGACTTCTAATGATGGAAATCACCACTTCTGAAATTGCTTTCTGTTAGGATTGTAGAATGAAGTCTGGTGAGGTGGCTCAGGGGTTGGAGACCAGCCTGGCCAACATAGTGAAAACCTGTCTCTACTAAAAATACAAAGATTAGCTGGGCATGGTGGCATGTGCCTGTATCTTAGCTACTGGGAAGGCTTGAGGCATGAGAATCGCTTCAACTGGGAGAGGATGCAGTGAACCGAGATTGTGCCACTGCACTCCAGCCTGGGAGACAGTGAGACTCGTCTCAAAAAAAAAAAAAAAGAAAAAAAAAAGAATGATAAGTTGTTAGTTGCGATTCTGTGTTAATTGCCATTTGTTCATATTCAATGATTTTTGTCATTTTTCCTTTTTCCTATGTTTGTTCTGATTATATTTATTGAAATGTAATTTTATGTCTAACCTGATAAACTGGGGGCTTGTATTCTGCATTTTTACTTTTTTTTGAGACAGAGTCTTGCTCTGTTGCCCAGGCTGGAGTGCAGTGGCGCAATCTCGGCTCACTGCAACCTCTGCCTCCCGGGTTCAAGCGATTCTCCTGCCTTAGCCTCCTGAGTAGCTGGGATTACAGGCGTGCGCCACCACACCCGGCTAATTTTTTTGTATTTTTCATAGAGATGGGGTTTCACCCTGTTGGTCAGGCTGGTCTCGAACTCCTGATCTCGTGATCCGCCTGCCCCGGCCTCCCAAAGTGCTGGGATTGCATGCATGAACCACCACGCCTGGCCTCTGTATGTTTATTTCATTTTTCTAGTTTTTAAAATTTTTGTTTTTATTTTTTTTTGAGATAGATCTCACTCTGTCTTCCAGGCTGGAGTACAGGGGTGCAATCATGGCTCACTGCAGCCTCCCAGGCTCAGTGATCCTTCCACCCCAGCTCCCCAAGTAGCTGGGACTATGGGCGCCCAACCATGCCTGGCTAATTTTTGTATTTTTTGTAGAGATGGGGTTTTGCCATGTTTCCCAGGTTGGTCTCGAACTCCTGGGCTCAAGTGATCCTCCCACCTTGGCCTCTCAAAGTGCTGGGATTACAGGCATGAGGCATCACACCCGGCTAGTTCTTCTTATGAAAGTACCGGACCATGATGGATTAGAAATAAAAACTGGTCCTTTACCACAGCTAGTTGGAAGACCACTGGTTTAGGAGTTCCTGCATCCAATGGGTACCCCCAAAGTGCCTTGAATGGGGGTTGAGGGTGGGAAGTCTGTGGGGCCTGGAAAGGTGGGAGCGACAGCAGGAGTCTGGGTGTCCATTCATCTAACTCAGAACCCTGAAGGCCCCGCTGTGTTGGGTGCTGCAGTGGTTCGTGGGACCCATGTTTCGGTGGGGGAGACAGACTGTGCGGGCAGGTGCACCAACAGGGCCTCCCAACTCTTGCTCACTCAGCCAGCCTCTTGGTTGGCTGGTAGGGGAAACCAGCTCAGTGCTGGTTTCCTTCTCCCTCCCCCACAGTGTCATGGGAAGAGCCCTGGGCCAGGGAGCTGGAGCCCAGGGTTATGTTTCTAATTCTACCTACCACCTGCTGGCTGTCCTTGGGCGAGTCAGTCCTCATCTGTAAAATGGGACTGAGGTAATGAAAATTATGAGATATAACCCGTGTTCACTGCTTAGCGCAGGGCCTAATGCCTTTTTTTTTTTTTTTTTAAATAGAGACGGGGTCTCACCATGTTATCCAGGTTGGTCTCGAACTCATGGGCTCAAGTGATCCTCCGACCTTGGCCTCTCAAAGTGCTAGGATTACAGGCTTGAGCCACTGCGCCCGGCCATCCTGGTGCCTTTTAACAACTTGGTAACTGGTAGCTACTATGATCTCAGATTTCAGGCTTCTCAAAGATTCTGTTTCTTGGTTCCTAAGATTCTGAAATGCTCTGATTTTCCAAAATTCTGAGATGGTTTGTTTCTAACATTCTGCATTTCCAAGTCTTTGATCACTGAGGGTGTCGGTCAGGCACGGCTTCCTATGCCCTCTGCCCCCAGGTTCTCCCAACCTCTGGGACTGGGAAGGAAGGCAGTGGGTGGAGGGGGCTGGGCCGCTGCCTTGGCATGGCCCACATTCAGGGCTGGCTGTGGCAGCCCAGGGCCCCAGAGCCAGGCTGGAACTAGGATACCAGCCTCCAGGTCCCAGGCCTGCGTCATCTCTGAGTGCTCTCGGCCAGGGCCACCAGACAGAGACGGGCTGGTTGAGTCATCCAAGGGCTGGGGGTGGGGCAGGCTGTTCTGGCTGCCTCCTGGCTGGCAAAGCAGGCTTTCTACTGCCAGCTCTGCCCCTAACATGCCCCGTACCTTTGGGCAAGCCTCAGCATCAGGGCTGCCACGCGTTCGGTGGTACTCGAAGCCCTTCAGCCTCAGGGTCAGTCCTTGGGAGGGGGGCTGTGGTCAGGCTGGTGGGCTGGGCTAGTGGTAGCAGGGCAAGAGGAGAGCAATTGCCTCTGGTGGAATTAACTACTCTTTTATTAGCACAAAATAATAGCAACCTAGCAGCCGCATGGCCCGAGAATAAGTTAAGGCACAGAGCAGGCGAGGGGCGGCTTTCCCAGGGCCAGGCCTGCATTCCCCAAACTTCCTGAGCAAACTCCCTAGGGGCTGGGGTTTTGAGGGCCCTGGAGGGCCTCTTCCCTTGAGATGAGGGGAACGGAACAGGGCGTGGGTCAGAGAGACGCCCACGTGGATGCAAGGAGTCCACGCTGCGCCGCGGTCACTTCTCGAAGTAGGGCAGGTAGAAGAACTGGAAGCCCCGGTGGCCCTTGACCGCGCAGTAGATGAAGATCACGTGATAGACTGTGGGGCGGGGCCTGTCAGCGCAGAGGCCCCTCCCCTTCCCACGACCCCGCCCTCAGTCCCGCTCCGCAGCCCCTCCCCTCCTCTCCCCGCGGCCCCGCCCCTTCCGCCTCGGTGCCCGCTCCCACCTCCAGGCACCAACAACAGGAAGCCCGGCACGAAGAAGATGGCGCTGGAGACACCTGCGGGAGGGACCACAGCCCGGTCAGGGCAAGGGGGCGGGGGCTGCGAGGCCTTCCGGGCTGCCGCTGACTGCCCGGGCAAGCCTCTCTCCCAGCTGAAAAGTGGCCGTGTACTGCCGGGAGGTGGGAGGGCTTGCCGTGGACCCGTGGACACAAGACAGGGGTGTCCTCTGCCTGTGGGGGCGGGAGGGTCGCTCACCTGGAGAGGGGGTCGCCTCCAGTCCCACGCCGACCAGGATCAGCACTGCACACAGACGGAGCCGCGGGGGTGGGGGCAGGAGCAGTGGTGAGGGCGGGGGCTCCCACCCCCAGCCCGGCTCAGCCCTAAGGAATGATGCCCCCCACCACCTGAGCTGAAGGTGCCCTAGGCAGAGACCCTCTCCAGGAAGCTCACCAAGCTCTGTTTCCAGAGCAAGGCACTGAGCAGGCCCTGGGAAGTGTGTGAAACTTGAGAGATTTTTATTTGCTCCTTGGGGTGGGCTTTTAGTCATTCAACAAACATTTATGGAACACCTACTGAGTGCCTGGTACTGGGAATTCCGCCCTGAAGGGCAGAAAAGGTCCCTGCCCTCATGACCCATCCTTAGTGGAGGAACCAATAAGAACCTGAAAGCTAACAGTACAGGTGATCGGGATATGGGAGGTAAGAAGAGGGCAGTGCAGGAGTCCTGGGTCCCCAGTTAGAAGAGGGATGGGGGAATGAGGAGCTGGACTTTGGGCTCTGCAACAAAGGGGGGTAGTGAGCCTGGGAGAATGGGGGGCCACCATCGACTGCTGTGTGCTTTGTGCATTGCCCCGACTACTTCTAAAAGGGTGGGCCAGGTGCGGTGGCTCATGCCTGTAATCTCAGTGCTTCAGGGAGCCAGGGCAGGAAGATTGAGGCCAGGAGTTCGAAGCCAGCCTGGGCAACATAGCAAGATTCCCATCTCTAAAAAAAAAAAAAAATTAGCCCAGTCCAGGCATGGTGGCTCATGGCTATAATCCTAGCACTTTGGGAGGCTCACTTGAGTTCAGGAGTTCAAGACCAGCCTAGGCAACATAGTGAGACCTTATCTGTTATTTTTTTTTTTTTTTTTTTGAGACGGAGTCTCGCTCTGTCGCCCAGGCTGGAGTGCAGTGGCCGGATCTTGGCTCACTGCAACCTCCGCCTCCCGGGTTTATGCCATTCTCCTGCCTCAGCCTCCCAAGTAGCTGGGACTACAGGCGCCCGCCACCGCGCCTGGCTAGTTTTTTTTGTATTTTTTTAGTAGAGACGGGGTTTCACCGTGTTAGCCAGGATGGTCTTGATCTCCTGACCTCGTGATCCGCCCGTCTCAGCCTCCCAAAGTGCTGGGATTACAGGCTTGAGCCACCACGCCCGGCCATCTCTATTATTATTATTATTATTATTTTATTAATTTTTTTTTTTGAGACGGAGTCTCGCTCTGTCTGTCGCCCAGGCTGGAGTGCAGTGGCGCCATCTCAGCTCACTGCAAGCTCCGCCTCCTGGGTTCACACCATTCTCCTGCCTCAGCCTCCCGATAGCTGGGACTACAGACACCCGCCACCACGCCCGGCTAATTTTCTGTATTTTTAGTAGAGACAGGGTTTCACCGTGTTAGCCAGGATGGTCTCGATCTCCTGACCTCGTGATCTGCCCACCTTGGCCTCCCAAAGTGCTGGGATTACAGGCGTGAGCCACTGTGCCTGGCCTCTATTATTATTTAAAAAAAAAAAAAATTTCCCTAGTCCCAGCTACTAGGGAGGTTCAGCTGGGCGGATGGCTTGAGTCCAAGCGTTTGAGGCTGCAGCGATCATACCACAGCACTCCAGCTTGGGCAACAGAACAAGACCCCATCTCTAAAAAAATAAAAAGGGCTGGGCATGGTGGCTTACGCCTGTAATACCAACACTTTGGGAAGCCAAGACGGGTGGATCACCTGAGACTAACATGGTGAAACCCCACCGCTACTAAAAAAATTCAAAAAATTAGCCAGGTGTGGTGGTGGGCACCTGCAATCCCAGCTACTCTGGAGGCTGAGGCATGAAAATTCCTTGAACCCAGGAGACGGAGGTTGCAGTGAGCTGAGATTGTGCCACTGCACTCCTGCCTGGGCGACAGAGCAAGACTCCTTCTCAAAAAAAAAAGGGGGGGGGTATAGGGTATGATGGGGGCTGGAACTCACTCCCTGCACCCTAGAAAGGCCCTCTAAGGAGCTCTGGTAGCCCCAGACTTGCCTTGCTGGGTTGAGAGGGGACAAATGAAAGAACTTGGCAGCACTACCAGGGCCGGTGTGCAGCGGTGCTGGGAAGTGGCAGCCCCCTCCCATGCACTCAAACACCCAGAGAGGAGGCCAGATTGTGTGCTGGGGGCCTGGCTGGCTGGGAAGCCTTGGCCTTCCTGGAGAAGTGGAGAGATGAGCCAGGGTAGCAGCCACAGTTGGTCCCTCCTTATGGGTCACTCGTGACCCCAACCCTGGATCCTTTCTGGGGACTCTGCCTCCTCTACCCCAAAGAACGAGGTGCCTGGGAGCCAGAGGACACCTGGTGTGAGATCTGCCTGCTCTGGACCAAAAGTTCCCCTATCTGAGCAATGGGTAGGAGAGGGGTGCTTGTCAGCGCCTAGATGCCAGATAAGGGGAAGTGCCAGGTGCCCTGCGGCTCTGCACTGGCTGGGAACTCGGCATCCCTGAGCCCCTACACGTGGCTCTTCTGGGCACCACCTCACTTGTAGGACTTCTGTAAGGTGGGAAAATAAAACTGCCCTGTACCTTGCCCAAAGTAGACACAGAATAAATGGTAGCTGCTACTCTTCTGTCCTCTAATGGATTAAACAGGTTAAATTTTTTAAAAAAGGAAAAGTCTCTGGAGTGATAAGCCAGGTTCCATTTTCAGCTATGTGTGATTTCCTGATTGTGTGCCCAGGTTGCAAGGCCTCTGTCTCCTCACCTGTAAACTGGGGCTGTGATGATGGCAGCCAGCTGCCCCCTCAGGATGCTGGGAGGCTCAGTGTCAAGGGGGAGGCAGAGCCTGAACAAAAGGAGGGCAGAGCCTCCCACGGGGCCCCTCTTGACTCCAACCCTCAGGGCCACTCACCCAGCCCCAGCAGCAGGAGCAGGAAGGAGGCCAGCACCACTCGACGGTTCTTCTGGATCAAAGGGTGTTGGGTCCAGCTGGGTGGCAGGAGAGCAGGATGAATGTGAAGGAGGTGGAGGAAGGGGGTGCAGGAGGCTGCAGGGGTAGAGCCAGGGCTGCTTGGCTGGGGGCTCAGGTGGGCAGGCTTACCTGCAGCAGGTGTTGTAGGAGCGCTGGGTGCCGCTGCTGATGGTGCTAAAGGACCACTGGGAGCTGCGGATGGAAGTTCGGCCGGAATCCCTGTAGGACAGGCGCTCAGTGAGGGGCAGGGAGGCAAGGATGGGGTCGCTTTGGGACAGAAGTCCTGATGAAGTACAGGGTGTGGTGCAGGGACTGGGGCTGGCCCCTTGCAGGACAGTGGACTCTGAGAGGCCTCGGTGGGTGAGGATGAATTTAGGGACTGGGGATGAGCTAGGGGTGTCTTTAGGACAGGTGACCTATATGAAGGTGGGGGCCAGACCAGACTAGGGGTTTCTGAAAGAGGTGAGTACAGCTGGGCACTAGGGTAGGGTGACCCTGCAGTGTAGGGGACCCTGTGAGGAAAGTGAGGGTCAGACTAGGAATCAATAGGACAGGATGGAAGTGAGTGAAGTGGGGTGGGCGACTGAGCAGGGTCCCTGGGGATAGGAGCTGGGGCTGGGGTACAGGGTTGGGTCCCCACCTGGCCCTAACCTGGTGCTGACTCCCCCATCCGGCTCCGGAGAGATCTGGGCTCCATCCTCATCGTTCTCCAGGTTCTGTTGCAGAACACAGGTCTCAGGAGGGTTGCTAGGCTGGGGCCCTTCCTCATCCCTTCCCAGGGAGAGAAAGCAGGCCTACACAACCATTTGCCTGGCCGCCTGGCAGCTGCTCACCTGGCCCTCCGCCCTCCCTGCAGAACGGGTTTGGTGAATCACAGAAACCAGGTAGGAGGGGGGTGGATGCCAGGGCTTTGGGGAGCAGGAGCCTGCACGGGTCCCAGGGAAAGGAGAGCTCCCAACTTTGGGAGTCAGGGTGGAGCCCTCATTCAGTGGCCTAGAATGGGAGCTTGGGAATTGGGGTGCCAGGGAAGGCCAGGCCCAGGGTTCCCAGGTTCAAGGTACAGGGATCTGGTCCAGGTCTCCAAGAAAAGCAGCCTAGGGTTGGTGGAGGTTTTCTGGGAAAATGGGGATTGATTTCTGGTTTAGTGGGAGCCAAAGGGTGGGCAAGGACTGGTCATGTCAGAGGGGCTCCAGCTCTTAGGGGTGATGGTGGAATTAGGGTGAGGGCTTTCAGAATAGAGAAAGGCGTGCGGGTTCCCATCAGCTTAGCTGGCCTGGGGCACAGGGGATGCTCCTGCGTGTGGGCAAGGTCTGGTTCAGATACAGAGGAGCTCCCCCAACCCAGCGGGGGCCAGGGGCGATACCCAGGATAAGTAGGGAATCGGCTGGGTTCCCCAGCTGGAGTTGAGGGATGAGCTCCTGGGCTGTGGACTCTTCCCGGCTGGCTGGGGCCCGGTATCGGAACTGGGAGGGCCTGGGCAGGGCTGTGGATTAAGAGTCACGTCCGGGGGTGGGGGGGCGGTCTCGCATTTCAGCTGGGGCCTCTAGGCAGATTCTCCCCCGAGTTGAGGCCTTTGGGGCCCGGCCTGGGGTCCCGTCCGGCCGGGGACAGGGGGTGAGGTGGGCCGGGCGGTTCACCTGGTAGCGCAGCCGGGACTGCTTGTCCTCGTCAGCCACCTCGAACCGGGCCCGACGCTCGAAGTGCAGCGGCCCAAAGCGCGCGACCCCGCTGGCCTCGGGCCCAGGGCCCGCGTCCTCCAGGGACAGCTCGAAGGCATCATCAATGCTGAACTGGGGCCGGGCGGCGCTCATGGCCCCGGCCCGCTCAGGCGCCGTGCGCCGCCGCCATCTGCGCCCACACGCCCAGCGTCGCCGCGGCCCCGCCCCCACATGCCCCGCCCCTCCGGCCCTGGCTCCGCCCCACACGCCGGCTCCGCCCCACACGCCGGCACCGCCCCCGTTCGCCCTAAGCAGGCCAGAGCTGCCGAGCGCCGAGCGGGCTGATGGGTGGGAGCCTCTTCAAGACTGCGCGTGCCTGGCCAGTGACGCCACTCAGTGGCCGCCATGGCGAGCGACAGCCGATGCCGGGCTCTGACACAGCCCCCAGACCTGTAGGTGGGGGCCTTGGGGGGGCTCCACGCCCCAACCTCCAGGTCCCTGACAGGGCCTTTTGCACCGCAGCGTGTTCCTCGAGTGCCAAGGAGACTCCTGGAAACTGTTTCCCCACCTTACTCACAACAGCCCTGAACCGCAGGGGTACTCTCCCCATTTTTGCAAATGTGGAAACCGAGGCTCAGAGAGCTTATGTGTCTTCCACTTCTCCAGTCCAGTCTTCACGCAGCAGCCGAAGTGATCTTTTAAAACGAATCTTTTTATCTCTGTGTTATTCTTAAATGAAACCTTTTTAAAAAATTATGCTACTGGCCGGGCTCGGTGGCTTACTCCTGTAATCCCAGCACTTTGGGAGGCCGAGGCGGGTGGATCACTTGAGGTCAGGAGTTCCAGACCAGCCTGGCCAACAGGCGAAGAAACCCTGTCTTTACTAAAAACACAAAAAGTAGCCGGGCGTGGTAGCGCATGCCTATAGTCCCAGCTACTTGGGAGGCTGAGGCAGAAGAATTGCTTGAACCCAGGAGGCAGATGTTGCAGTGGGCCGAGACTGAGCCACTGCACTCCAGCCTGGGCGACAGAGCAAGACTCCATCTCAAACAAAACAAAACAAAACAAACAAAAAATATTCCCTTGGTTTTCCATTGCACTTAGAATAAAATCTGAACTCTTGGCAGGGCATGTGGCTCACACTTGGGGAGGCCGAGGTGAGTGGATCACTTGAGGTCAGGAGTCCGAGACCAGCCTGGCCAACAGGGTGAAACCCAGTCTCTACTAAAAATACAAAAATTAACCGGGCACGGTGGCCTGTGCCTGTAATCCCAGCTACTTGGGAGGCTGAGGCAGGAGAATTGCTTGTACCCTGGAGGCAGAGGTTGCAGTGAGTGGAGATACCACTGCACTCCAGCCTGGGCAACAAAGCAAGACTCCGTCAAAAAAAAAAAAAAAAACCCATGGGGACTGGTGAGGGTGAGGGTGGAAGACAGCAGAAAGCAGAAGTGCTCTGTGAATTAGGTGGACCTGGGTTCAAATCCCCATTCTACCACTTGGAAGTATTTGGGACTTTGGCAAACCCCTCATTCATTTCTGCCACAAGTATTTATTAAACATCTACTCAGGGCCAAACACTGTTTTGGGTACTATAGATACAGTGGTGAATAAAACAGTGCAAAATGAGACAATTTCAAGTGCTGTGTGATGCAAAACTGACTTTAGATTCCGCCGTCAGATGACCTTTCCAAGAGGTGACATTTGAGCAGGAATGCCGATGATGAAGGAGCCAGTTCTGAGAAAAGCTATGTTCAGTGTTTTCCTGGCACCAGGGAACAGCACGTGCAAGGGCCAGGAGGTGGGAAGGAGCTTGGCCTGTGGAGGAAGAATGTGAGAAAGCCAGTGAGGCTGAGCAGCGAGGAAAGGGGAGGGGTGACCTGAGCCTGGGAGGAGTAGACGGGCCCGAGAGCCTTGAGAGCTTTGTGGACCTTAGTCAAGAGTTAAAATATTATTATTATTATTTTTGAGACGGAGTCTCGCTCTGTTGCCCAAGCTGGAGTGCAGTGGCGCGATCTCAGCTCACTGCAACCTCTGACTTCTAGGTTCAAGTGATTCTCCTGCCTCGGCCTCCCGAGGAGGCTGGAATTACAGGCATGAGCCACAGCGCCCTGCCTAACTTTTTGTTTTTCTTTTGAGACAGAGTCTCGCACTATCACCCGGGCTGGAGTGCAGTGGCAAGATTGCGGCTCGCTGCAACCTCCGCCTCCTGGATTCAAGTGATTCTCCTGCCTCAGCCTCCCGTGTAGCTAGGATTACAGGCGTGAGTCGGATTATAGGTATGAGCCACCACACCTGGCCTCCACGGTCATTTTATGGCCTCATATACAGAGCTGAGTCAAGTCTACTTCTCAGTTTGTTACACATCAACACTATGAACAAGGGCCCCCTCGAGTTATGTTAATTCACTTTCCCTCTTTCACTTCCCAGCTTCCTTCCTCTCCCCTGCCATCCATCAGACCCCATGTCAGCACGCTCAGTCGGCGTCCTTGAAGCCTGCCTGGCTCTGTACCATGCATGGCACTGTCTCCTACGTGGATGTGTTTGTGATTTTCATGCCTGATGTCATGCAGGAAATTCAATTCTGTTATTTACACGTTTACATTTTCGCTCTCGATGCTGTTTTCCACATGCATCTTGTTTGTTGTTTCTACAAGCTACATGCGTGTTATACCATGTTGAGTGTCTAGCACCTTTATGATCCACCTCACCTCCACAGTGTTGCACACTCAAACTGGCCTCAACCCCGCCATCACAGGCATCCCTGCAGTTAACATCTTCCTGCTGTCCCGTTATGGACTGTGGGAGAATTCCCCTTGGAGTGGGATTTCCAGGATAGAGTACACGCACTCATGACTTCACAAAGTACCACAGATGCTCTCCTGAGTGGCTGTGAGAGTTGACACTCGACCTGGAGGCTTCCGGTTCTCTCAGGACTTGGTACCATCCAACTTTTTAATGGCTTGCTGATCTGATGAATTTAAAGTGGTACCTCATGCTCCTCTGAGTTCTCTGATGGCTGGAGAGTTTGAGCCGCTCTTTGTGCCCTTGTCAGCCATTGGGATTCCCTCGTCTGTGAACTGGCTCTTCATATCTTTTGTCCTTCTTTTTGCTATTGGGTTTCTAGCCTTTTTTCTACTAATTTGCATATCTAATATCTAATCATTAATTCCTTGCTGGTTTATGACCTTGAACATATTTCCTATCTGTCTGTCTTTGTCTCCTTGTCTAACATGCTCTTTTTTTTTTTTTTTTTGAGACGGAGTCTCGCTCTGTCGCCCAGACTGGAGTGCAGTGGCCAGATCTCGGCTCACTGCAAGCTCCGCCTCCCGGGTTCACGCCATTCTCCTGCCTCAGCCTCCCGAGTAGCTGGGACTACTGGCGCCCGCCACCTCGCCCGGCTAGTTTTTTGTATTTTTTAGTAGAGATGGGGTTTCACCGTGTTAGCCAGGATGGTCTCGATCTCCTGACCTCGTGATCCACCTGTCTCGGCCACCCAAAGTGCTGGGATTACAGGCTTGAGCCACCACGCCCGGCCTAACATGCTCTTAGTTAAAGAATAATCACTCCTCAGGCCGGGTGCAGTGGCTCATGTCTGTAATCCCAGCACTGTGGGAAGCTGAGGCAGGAGGATCACTTGAGCCCAGGAATTCAAGATCAGCCTCAGCACAGCAAGGCTGATGCGGGGCAGGTGATCCCCAAAATTGGGGCTTAGCCCAAGAGAGTTTTTGACTTCACCTGGGAAAGAATTCAAGGGTGAGCTGGTGGTGTTAGACAGCACATCAAACTTTTGTAGTGTCGCTCTGTCGCCCAGGCTGGAGTGCAGTGGCACGATCTCGGCTCACTGCAAGCTCTGCCTCCCGGGTTCATGCCATTCTCCTGCCTCAGTCTCCCGAGTAGCTGGGACTACAGGCGCCCGCCACCTCGCCCAGCTAATTTTTTGTATTTTTAGTAGAGACGGGGTTTTACCGTGTTAGCCAGGATGGTCTCAGTCTCCTGACCTCGTGATCTGCCTGCCAAAGAGTCTAGAAATTCTTGAATTCTTGAATTCCCTTTAAGGCCTGACCTGTGTGGGTGGCTAAGGATTCTAGGGTTTGAATCAAGTTCTTCATGGTTGACTCGTGGTAAGCAGAGCCACCCAAGGGTGCCACTAGTCCTATTGCTGCCCTGATTCCCACCAAAATTAATCCTATTGCCACTTACTTCTGGTGTTCTTGGGTCTTATGGGGTTACAGACTGTGGCCTCTGGAGGGGCAAGAGCAGCTATTATACATTCACCTCTGTTCCAAGTTTTTTATTTTTATTTTTTAAGACAAAGTCTCAAAAAAATTAGCAGGGCGTGGTGGCGGGTGCCTGTGGTTCCAGCTACTCGGTAGGCTGAGGCCAGAGAATTGCTTGAACCAGAAGGCGGAGGTTACAGTGAGCCGAGATTGTGCCATTGCACTCCAGCCTGAACAACAGGGCAAGATTCCTTCTTTTTTTTTTTTTTTTTTTTGAGATGGAGTCTCACTCAGCCACCCAGGCTGGAGGGCAGTGGCGCGATCTCGGCTCACGGCAACCTCCGCCTCTGGAGTCCAAGTGATTCTCCCGTCTCAGCCTCCTGAGTAGCTGGGATTACAGGCACCCACCATCCCACCCGGTTAATTTTTGTATTTTGGTAGAGACGGGATTTCACCATGTTGGCTAGGCTGGTCTTGAACTCCTGACCTCAGGTGATTCGTCTGCCTCGGTCTCCCAAAGTGCTGGGATTATAGGTGTGAGCCACCTCCTGTAATTTTTTTTTTTTTTTTTGAGATGGAGTCTCGCGCTGTCACTCATGCTGGAGAACGGTTGCGTGATCTCGGCTCACTGCAACCTCCGCCTCCCGGGTTCAAGCAATTCTTCTGCCTCAGCCTCCTCAAAATTCTTTTTTTTTTTTTTTTTTTTTTGAGACGGAGTCTCACTCTGCCTCCCAGGCTGGAGTACAGTGGCCGGATCTCAGCTCACTGCAAGCTCCGCCTCCTGGGTTCACGCCATTCTCCTGCCTCAGCCTCGCGAGTAGCTGGGACTACAGGCGCCCGCCACCTCGCCCGGCTAGTTTTTTTTTTGTATTTTTTTAGTAGAGACGGGTTTCACCGTGTTAGCCAGGATGGTCTCGATCTCCTGACCTCATGATCCGCCCGTCTCGGTCTCCCAAAGTGCTGGGATTATAGGCTTGAGCCACCGCGCCCGGCCCAAAATTTTAAATAAGGATGGAATTTGACATTGCGCGACTCTGTTCACATGCCTTGGCCCTAGTCCCAGCCTTGCCTCTCTGTGTCTCAGTTTCCTCATCTGTCAGAGATAACAATAATGCTTTCCTCATAGCAGGCATCTGCTTAATTATAAATTAATTAAATGAGTTAATACACAGTAAAGAGCACAGCACAGTGCCTGGCACATATGAGCACTTGAGAAATGTTAGGTATTACTCTAATCAATTTTAAGATTCTTAACTCTATGGATTCCATCTTTGAATATGGTGCAAAGAGGGATTTAGATTTATTTTAATGTAGAGTTTTCACAGAGCTACCTACCAAACAACCAGTTCTTTTTTTTTTTTTTTTTTTTTTGAGACGGAGTCTCACTCTGTCGCCCAGGCTGGAGTGCAGTGGCCGGATCTCAGCTCCCTGCAAGCTCCGCCTCCCGGTTTTATGCCATTCTCCTGCCTCAGCCTCCCGAGTAGCTGGGACTACAGGCACCCACCACCTCGCCCGGCTAGTTTTTTTGTATTTTTTTTAGTAGAGACGGGGTTTCACCATGTTAGCCAGGATGGTCTCGATTTCCTGACCTTGTGATCTGCCTGTCTCGGCCTCCCAAAGTGCTGGGATTACAGGCTTGAGCCACCATGCCTGGCCTTTTTTTTTTTTTTTTTTTTTTAATAGAGTCTTGCTATGTTGCCCAGGCTGGAGTGCAGTGGCACAATCTCGGCTCATTACAACCTTTGCTTCTCAAGTCCTATCAATTCTCGTGCCTCAGTCTTTTTTTTTTTTTTTTTTTTTTGAGACGGAGTCTAGTTCTGTCGCCCAGGCGGAAGTGCAGTGGCGCGATCTCGGCTCACTGCAAGCACCACCTCCCGGGTTCACGCCATTCTCCTGGCTCAGCCTCCCTAGTAGCTGGGACTACAGGCGCCCACCACTGCGCCCAGCTAATTTTTTGTATTTTTAGTAGAGACGGGGTTTCACTGTGATCTCCATCTCCTGACCTCGTGATCCGCCCGCCTCAGCCTCCCAAAGTGCTGGGATTACAGGCGTGAGCCACCGCACCCGGCTCGTGCCTCAGTCTTTCGAGTAGCTGGGATTACAGGTGCCCGCCACCAAGCCCAGCTAATTTTTATATTTTTAGTACAGATGGGGTTTCAGCATGTTGGCCAGGCTGGTCTTGCACTCCTGACCTCATGTGATCTGTCTGCCTCAGCCTCCCAAAGTACTGGGATTAGGTGTGAGTCAGTACCCCTGTCCGGTCCAAACAACCAGTTCTTTTTCCCTCTGGACTGTGGTGCCATTTTTATCATACAGCACTTATAGAGCTGCCTACATATATATTGTTCTAAGCTCTCTTTTTGGTTCTTTGGCCCACTTCACTATTTCTCACCAGTATCTTACGCTTGTCATCATTATGGTTTTCAGTGTGGTTTAATGTGAGGACCCAGCCCCTTCTCCTTGGTCATCTTGTTCAAACTTGACCTAGCTTTTCATGGACCTTTATTCTTTATAGAAATGTTACAAAAATGTTTTCCAAGTTCTTAAAAAATCCTCCCAATTTCTATTCGGATTTCATTGAATTCACAGATTAATTTCAGAAGAAATCACATCTTTGTGTTAAGTTGTTCTGTTTATTAACAAGATATGTCACATCAGTTATTGAGATCTTTTTTGTTATAAAATTTTGTTGTTCAGGCCAGGCACAGTGGCTCATGCCTGTAATCCCAGCACTTTGGGAGGCCAGGGCAGGCGGATCACCTGAGGTCAGGAGTTCGAGACCACCCTAGCCAACATGGTGAAACCCTGTCTCTACTAAAAATACAAAAAATCAGCTAGGCATGGTGGTGGGCGCCTGTAGTCCAAGCTACTTGGGAAGCTGAGGCAGAAGAATCGCTTGAATCCTGGAGGCGGAGGTTGCAGTGAGCTGAGATTATGCCTGGCGACAGAGCAAGACTCCATCTCAAAAAAAAAAAAAATTTTGTTCAACAAGTTCTGAGTTGTGTTTATATTTCCTACTTCATGGGTTTTATTGATGTTGTGAATGATACTTTAGTCTCTTTTTTTTTTTTTTCTCTTTGAGATGGAGTCTCACTCTATCGTCCAGGCTGAAGCGAAGTGGTGTGATTTTGGCTCACTGCAGCCTCCGCCTTCCAGGTTCAAGCGATTCTCCTGCCTCAGCCTCCCGAGTAGCTGGGATTACAGGCATGTGCCACCACGCCTGGCTAATTTTTGTATTTTTAGTAGATATGAGGTTTGACCATGTTGGCCAAACTGGTCTTGAACTCCTGACCCCAAGTGATCCGCCTGCCTCAGCCTCCCAAAGTGCTGGGATTACAGGTGTGAGCCACCATGCCTGGTCCCTTATATTCTATTATAGTTTTCGTTTTTTTTTTTTTTTTTTTTTTTTTGAGATGGAATTTCGCTCTTTGTTGCCCAGGCTGGAGTACAGTGGCATTTAGCTCACTGCAACCTTCGCCTCCTGGATTCAAGCGATTCTCCTGTCTCAGCCTCCCAAGTAGCTGGGATTACAGGCACCTGCCACCACGCCTGGCTAATTTTTGTATTTTTAGTAGACACGGGGGTTTCACCATGTTGGCCAGGCTGGTCTTGAACCCCTGACCTCAGGCGACCTCAGGCCGCCCGCCTCGGCCTCTTAAACTGCTGGGATTACAGGTGTGAGCCACTGCGCCCGGCCGTTTTTTTTTTTCCCCCCTGTAACATTGCTGAACTCTGGGTTTTTTGTTTTGTTTCTGTTTTTGAGATAGAGTCTCACTCTGTCTCCCAGGGTGGAGTGCAGTGATCTGATCGTGGCTCATTGCAACCTCAGCCTCAGGGGCTCAAGGGATCCTCCTGCCTCCCAAGTAGCTAAAATCACGGCGTGTGCTACCATGCCCAACTACAGTTTTTAATTTATTTGTAGAGACGGGGTCTCCCTGTGTTGCTCAGGCTGGTCTCAAACTCCTGGCCTCGAGTAATCCTCCTGCCTTGGCCTCTAAAAGTGTTGGGATTATAGACATGAGCCACCATGCCTGGCCTTCTAATTTGTTAAAGTAGCCTGTAGATTATGTTGGATTTTCTATACCCATATAATCTGCCAACAATGACAGTTTACTTTCATTTTTTTTTCTTGGCTTATTGTTTTGGCCAGGACTTCTTTTTTAAAAAAAATTAAAATTCTTTTATTTTTTTGGATATAGGGTCTTGCTCTGTTGCCCAGGCTGGAGTGCAGTGGTGAGACCATAGCTCACTGCAGCCTCGACCTCCTAGGCTCAAGGGATCCTCCTGCCTCAGCCTCTTTAGTAGCTGGGACTACAGGCATGTGCCACTACGCGCAGCTAATTTTCTTTATTTTTTTTCTTTTTGTAAAGACAGGGTCTTGCTATCTCGCCCAAGCTGTTACTCCTGGGCTCAAGCGCTCCTCCTGCCTCAGCCTACCAAAGTGCTGGGATTCTAGGCAGGACTTCTAACACTTACTGAGCAGCGTCGTTGATAGAAAGCATCATTGCATCATTGCCTTATTCCTGATCTTCAAGAAACTGTGGATACTTATTCCATTATACTTAATTGTATGCAGCTTTTATCAGCCTGAGACAATTACTCTTTGTTCCTGTGAGTTTTTATCATAAATCGTCACAGAAGTTCATAAAATGCTTTTTCTGCATATTTTGAGATAACCATTTTCTCCTTTAGTTCACCGACATGGTGAATTGCAGTAATAGATGTTTATAATGTTGAACCATTCTTACATTCTTGGAATAAACTCTACTTGATCTTCATGCATTTTTTTGGAAAAAAAATTATTCTTCTTATTTTTATTTATTTTTTTTTTTGGGGAGTCTCACTCTGTCCCCCAGGCTGGAGTGCAATGGTGCAATCTCAGCTCACTGCAAGCTCCGCCTCCTGGGTTCACACCATTCTCCTGCCTCAGCCTCCTGAGTAGCTGGGACTACAGGTGCCCGCCACCACGCCCGGCTAATTTTTTTTGTATTTTTAGTAGAGATGGGGTTTCACCCTGTTAGCCAGGATGGTCTGTATCTCCTAACCTTGTGATCTGCCTGCCTCAGCCTCCCAAAGTGCTGGGATTACAGGCGTGAGCCACCGTGCCAGGCTTTTTTTTTTTTTTTGAGACAGAGCCTCGATCTGTCATCAGCCTGGAGTGCAGTGGCGCGATCTCGGCTCACCGTAACCTCCACTTCCCGGGTTCAAGCGATTCTCCTGCCTCAGTCTCCCTGAGTAGCTGGGATTGCAGGCGCCTGCCACCACTCCTGGCTAATTTTTATATTTTTAGTAGAGATGGGGTTTCACCATGTTGGTCAGGCTGGTCTTGATCTCTTCACCTCGTGATCCGCCCGCCTCTGCCTCCCAAAGTGCTGGGATTACAGGCGTGAGTCACCGTGCTAGGCCGGAAAAAAATTATTCTTAATTGTGGCAAAATACACATAACATAACATAAAATTTACCATCTCAACAGTTTTGAAGTATATACTCAGTGGCGTTAAGTATATGCACAGTTATGCAACCAATTTCCAGAACAGTTTCGTCTTTCAAAACGGAAACTCTACACTCATCAAAGAACAACTCTCTATTTCCCACCCCCCTTCCCCCAGCCCTTGGCAACCACCATTCTGCTTTCTGTCTTTTTTTTTTTGAGATGGAGTCTCGCTCTGTCACCCAGACTGGAGTGCAGTGGCACGATCTTGGCTCACTGCAACCTCTGCCTCCTGGGTTCAAGCTATTCTCCTGCCTCAGCCTCCTGAGTAGCTGGGATTACAGGCGCGTGCCACTATACCTGGCTAATTTTTGTATTTTTAGTAGAGATGGGTTTCTCCATGTTGGCCAGGCTGGTCTCAAACTCCTAACCTCAGGTGATCCGCCTGCCTTGGCCTCCGAAAGTGCTGGGATTACAGGTGTGAGCCATGGCCCTGGTTTCTGTCTTTATGAATCTGACTACTCTAGATACCTTACATAAGTGGAATAATACAGTATTTTCCTGTATGTGACTGATATTTCACTTAGCATATTGATTTTTTTTTTTTTTTGAGATGGGGTCTCACTCCATCACCCAGGCTGGAGTGCAGTGGTGCGATCTTGGCTTACTACATCCTCTATCTCCCGGGCTCAAGCGATCCTCCAGCCTCAGCCTCCTGAGTATCTGGGACCACAGGCGTGCACCACCACACCATCTAATTTTTGTATTTTTGGTAAAGATGGTATTTTGCTATGTTGTCCAGGCTGGTCTTGAACTTGTGAGCTCAAGGAGATCCAGGAGATACACCCACCTTGGCCTCCCAAAGTGCTGGGATTAGAGGCATTCACCACCACATCTGGCCCATATTGATGCATTTTTACATGACATTAGTGAATTCAATTAGCCTAGTATTTTATTTAGAATGTTTCATATCAGCTGGGCGCGGTGGCTCACGCCTGTAATCCCAACACTTTGGGAGGCCGAGGTGGGTGGATCTCCTTGAGCTCACAAGTTTGAGACCAGCCTGGCTACCATGGCAAAATGCTGTTTCTACTAAAAATACAAAAATTAGCTGGGCGTGGTGGTGCATGCCTGTAATCCCAGCTACTAGGGAGGCTGAGGCAGGATAATTGCTCGAACCCAGGGGGCGGAGGTTGCAGTGAGCTGAGATTGTGCCACTGCACTGCAACCTGGGCGACAGAGCGAGACTCTATCTCAAAAAAAAAAAAGTTTTATATCTATATCTATTAGTAAAATAGATGTATTTTTGTCTTATCTTGTGGTGTACTTACCTATTTTATTTAAGAAGATTAAACTAGCCTCATGTCTGTATAAGACTACTTGTTGCTTCAGCATTTGGTAGAACTTGGCCGGGTGCGATGGCTCACGTCTGTAATCCCAGCACTTTGGGAGGCCTAGGTGGGCGGATCACGAGGTCAAGAGATCTAGACCATCCTGGCCAACATGGTGAAACCCCGTCTCTACTAAAAATACAAAAATTAGCTGGGCGTGGTGGCACCCCTGTAGTCCAGCTACTCGGGAGGCTGAAGCACGAGAATCGCTTGAACCTGGGAGGTGGAGGTTGCAGTGCGCTGAGATTGTGCCACTGCACTCCAGCCTGGGTGACAGAGTGAGACTCCATCTTAAAACAACAACATTTGGTAGAACTTACCGGTAAAGTTTCTGTGTTGGTAGAAACAAACACTTTTCCCTTTCACCACAGAGGTCCTGTCAGAGGACCTCTTGGGAAATTAACCAGTACAAATATGTGAAGTGGCTGGGCACTGTGGCTCACACCTGTAATCCCATTGGTTTGGAAGGGTGAGGTGGGAGGGTCGCTGGAGGCCAGGATTTTGAGACCAGCATCATAGTGACTCCATCTCTACAAAAAATTTTTTTAAAAAATTATCTGGGTGTGGTGGCACGGGCCTGTGGTCCCAGCTACTCTGGAAGCTGAGGCAGGAGGGTCTTTTGAACCCAGGAGGTGGAGGCTGCAGTGAACAGTGATTTTACCACTGCACTCCAGCCTGGGGGACAAAGTGAGACCCTGTCTCTAAAGAAAAAATAACTAAGTAAATACATACATAAATAAATATGCATGTGAAGCCTTTAGCGCCTGGGTCGCATTAGAAAGACAATACTCCTTTACAGCGACGATGATGGTGATGACTGGAGGAGGGAGTGCAGAAAGCCCATGCCCCGCCTGTACTGGATTTGCTAAACCTCAGAAAAGGGAAGACGCTTACTGCTGTCATTCACGGCCAGTTTCTAAAGGCGCACAGAAGCGTTGTTTTAGGGCTGGGCGCGGGGGCTCAGGCCTGTAATCCCAGCACTTCAGGAGGCCGAGGAGGGTGGATCACGAGTCTAGGAGTTCAAGACCAGCCTGCGCCAGATGTTGAAACCCCATCTCTACTGAAAATACAAAAATTAGCCGGGCGTGGCAGCATGCCTGTAGTTCCAGCTATGCGGGAGGCTGAGGCAAGGAATTGCTTGAACCCGGGAGGCAGAGGTTGCAGTGAGCTGAGATCGCGCCACTGCACTCCAGCGTGGGTGACAGAGCGAGACTCAGTCTCAAAAAAAGAAAAAAAAGTTGTTTTAGCCCCAAAGTACCTCACTTCTCTTTTTTTTTGTTTAATTTTATTTTTTGTTTTGTTGAGACAGCATCTCGCTCTACTCCGTCTCAAAAAAAGAAAAAAAAAAGTTGTTTTAGCCCCAAAGTACCCCACTTCTCTTTTTTCTTTTCTTTTGTTGAATTTATTTTTTTGTTTTGTTTTGAGACAGCATCTCGCTCTGTCAGCTAGCCTGGAGTGCAGTGGCACGAACACGGCCCACTGCAGCCTCGAACTCCCGGGCTCAGGCGATCCTCTAGCCTCGGCCTCCCAAAGTGGTGGGGTTACAGGCATGAGCCACCGCGCCCGGCGCTAAAGCACGTAATTTCTATCATCCATCTATTATTCCCTAATATTAATTGGGCACTACTATGACTCATTTCCGACACCGCAATGGGCCCTCTTGGTCTCCTTGTCCACCTTTCTTTCCCTCTTCCTCTTTTTATTTTTTGAAAGAGAGAGATCCAGGATGCAAGAGTCCCGACAATCATACTAGATATGCGAAAGAAAAAAAGCCGGAAGAAAATACACAAAAATCATAACGCTTTGAGGGTGTGGCTTACGGGTGTTTTTTTTTCTTTTCATTTTCCTAACTCTGCAATGCTGTTATATTACATCCACAACTTCAAACACAGTGCCGCACGGCCGCAGTCCCAATCAATTCAGTGACACAATTGTTAGGGACGTCCTCTTCCCGCCCGGGGGGCGGACCCCGGCCCCGCCTCCTTGACAGGCTCAGGTCCCGCCCCGAGACAGTCCCAGGCTCCGCCCCCGAGCATACGCGCGCGCTCAGTCGCAGCGCAGAGAACCAATCACCAACCATTTCCACGCTCGGTCCCTTTTGGCTTCTGCCCTCAACCAAAATGGCGCTAGCTTGGAAGCTGCCGAGGTTCTAGGAGTTGCCGAAGCAAGTCCGGAAGCTACCGAGCGAGTCCGGAAGTTGCCGAAAGGGAGCAGCGGGGAAGGAGGATGGCGGATATCATCGCAAGACTCCGGGAGGACGGGATCCAAAAACGTGTGATACAGGAAGGCCGAGGAGAGCTCCCCGACTTTCAGGATGGGACCAAGGTTCGTGTCTACCCCTCCCCGCTCCCCCTCTGCGGCGTGGTGCGCATGCGAGGCGGGAGGAGGCCTTAGGCGAGAGGTTGCGCATGCCCAGAGGGCAGCGGCCAGTGACCCTACCGCTCACATGCAGAGCTCGACGCTGATTGGGCTGAATTTAAGTAGGGGTGAATTCGGACCTGTCTGCCCCGCCCCCTGGCTCGGCCTTGTAGCAGCATTGGTGGGGGAAGCCGTCAGTCATCACAAGCGGGTTGGGGTTGGGGGTTGATCTCAGTGCTTGGGCAGACACCACGCTGGAGGAAACCGAGGGCGGGGAGTGGTCCTAGGGCATCTGGATTTCAAGGCTTATGATCCTTTGTAGATGGAAGGGCCTTCCGAAAACACTTAGACCAACTGCCACTCTAAACATCCCGAGGCCCTGGGATGTGCAAAGCCGGAGAAAGGGCCCAGAGGTCAGGTCTCCCAGACAGGGACCCTTTGGCAGTCTTCCTGCTGCACTAGTGGCTTGTTTGGGACAGATGAGGGCTGGGAAGTAAAGAACCTCCCACTTGTCTCCTTTTTACCAGGCCCCCATATCCAGCCCCTCTGCCCCCTTCTCCCCCAACCTACAACTCCAGGCTTCCCTGCTTCTGCAGTTGCCTCCTCCCGGAGTGCTTTTCCAGTTGCTACTTGTCTGCAGAGTAGGAAACTTCCCAGGGGCAGCTCCTGTGCCCAGCAGAGCAGTCAGGCAGGACATGGACATTGAGCAAATGAGCACATGCCGCCTGGCCAGCCCTGTGCTGAATCGGGCAGCTAAGCATCCTAGCCCAGTACAGCATAAGTGCTCTGAGATTAGAGGGGAGCTGCATGGCTGGAGTGATCCGCTATATGAAAAGAGATCTTCTCAGGCCGGGCGCGGTGGCTCAAGCCTGTAATCCCAGCACTTTGGGAGGCCGAGACGGGCGGATCACGAGGTCAGGAGATCAAGACCATCCTGGCTAACACGGTGAAACCCCGTCTCTACTAAAAAAAAATACAAAAAAACTAGCCGGGCGCGGTGGCGGGCGCCTGTAGTCCCAGCTACTCGGGAGGCTGAGGCAGGAGAATGGCGTGAACCCGGGAGGCGGAGCTTGCAGTGAGCTGAGATCCGGCCACTGCACTCCAGCCTGGGCGGCAGAGCGAGACTCCGTCTCAAAAAAAAAAAAAAAAAAAAAAAAAGAAAAGAGATCTTCTCTAAGAAGAGACAGGATGTGTGGTGTGGGTTCATGCCCCCATGTACTGGGTGTTGGTGGTGAAAGAAGGGGCTGGCAAGGAAGATCCTGGATGGAACAGACACCAGAAGGAGAGATGTGAACAATGGCACCCCAAGATCAGGAACAGGTGGTGTTAAATAACCAATCCCCGCACTGATTGAATGCTCACTATTCAAGCATTGTGCTACATGCTTCACACGTTTATTTCCTACTCTGTGAGATAGGTACTGTTGTTGATTCCGTTTTACTGATGCGGAAACTGACTTCAGAGATGCAGCATGGTGCAGTTAAGAGCGTGGGCCAGTCTAACCATATCCTGTCGAGTGTTCAATCTTCAAACCTCTTTACTCCGCACCCACCCCCAGTGTTATCTCTAAAAACTCTCCCTGCCCAGATTACTCCCAGATGCAGCTCTCCAGTCATTACTTGTCTCTTAAACCTGACATACAGCTCTCTACTCACCATCTCCACCTGGAAGCCTGGTTGGCCACTCACACTTAACCTGCTCCACCTGAGGCTTCTCCGTGTCAGTTAGGGGAACCAACAACCTTCTCATTGTTCAGGGCAAAAACCTTAGTGTCTCTGTGGTCCTCCCAGTCTCGCATCCCACATCACATCCTCAATATCCAACCAGGATCTGAGTTCTCACCATTTCTGCCATCAGTGCTTGGGTCCAAGCCATCCTCATCTCCTGCCTGGGTTACTGCAGCAAACTAACTCTCCTCCTGCCTTTTTTGTCCCTCTGTGGTCTGTTCTTGTCCCAGCAGCAGAACCTATGCCAGATTCAATTCCTTTTCTGCTTGGAGCCACTCAGTGGCTTCCATCTCAGAGTAAAAAACAGAGGCCTCACCATAGCCTACAGGCCCTGTGAGGTCCACCCCTACTGACTTGGGTGAGCTCCCCTGCTGACCCCGTAGTGTACCCTGCCCCCTCCTTCACTCTGCTCCTCCATACTGGCCTTGCTGCTGTTGAACACATCATGCGTTTGAAAGGGGAAGTTCCCTTGTGCCCCTCGCAGGACGTGTGATGGGGAGTGGCTCGCCTCTTCAGTGCCCCGCTGCTCAAACCTCTGGGGAAGCATACAGATGGGCAGGCTGTGGGGCTCCGACCTCATGGCAGTGTCTCGGGGTGAATGTTTACAATTCTGTGTGTTCTAGGGTGCTCTTTTAGTTTGTGTATAGGCGGCTTATGTTAACCAGCTCAATTAGACCCCCTTCCTTATCACAAGGACAGAGGGCTTTCTGTAGCCTGGGGATTCTTGCCTTGATGTATCGGAGAATTAGATCACATGTGGGCTTGGAGAATGATTGCAAAGTGTTTTTCCGAGACAGAGTTTCACTCCTGTTGCCCAGGCTGGAGTGCAATGGCGCAATCTCGGCTCACTGCAACCTCTGCCTTCCAGGTTCAAGCAATTCTCCTGCCTCAGCCTCCCAAGTAGCTGAGATTACAGTTGCCCGACATCAGGCCCGGCTAAATTTTTTTAATGTTTTTAGTAGAGACAGGCTTTCACCATTTTGGCCAAGTTGGTTTCAAACACCTTTTCTTTTTTTTTTTCTTTTTGAGACAGAGTCTTGCTCTGTTGCCCAAGCTGGAGTGCAGTGGCATGATCTCAGTTCACTGCAACCTCCACCTTCCAGGTTCAGGTGATTCTAATGCCTCAGCCTCCCAAGTGGCTGGGATTACAGGCACCTGCCACCATGGCCAGCTAATTTTTGTATTTTTAGTAGAGACGGGTTTTTGCCAGGTTGACCAGGCTGGTCTCGAACTCCTGACCTCAGGTGATCCACCTGCCTTTGAGATGGTCTGCCCCTGGAGTTGGGCCACTTGGTGGCCCCAGCTCTCCTCTGACTGCCCCAGCCGAACTCCGCCTCTTCCTGCCAGTTGATGACCTGCCAGCGTGCAGGTGCCTGTCGGTGTGATCTGCTGCTGCTTGCTCCCCTGATGGCCTCTCAATGACCAGGTGCTCGTGTTGTCTTCTGCTGATGGGCTCCTCTAACATCTGACTGCCTGTGTCTGCCCGCTAGGGTCTTGGGTTTTTATAGGCACAGGATAGGGGTGTGGCAGGCCAGGGTGGTCTTGGGAAATGCAACATTTGGGCAGGAAATGCCTGTTCTGACCTAGGTCCGTGGGGGTGGAGCCCTACCCAGGGACCATGCCCTCCTCTACCCAGCACTTCCCTTCTCCCCTTCCATATTATTTAACAGGCCCACGCTCTTCCCTTCCCAGCACCTTTTTCAATATCACATTGTCACACTGCAAGGCTTTTTACACCTGCTGTTCTTTCGGCCTGGAAAGTTCCTATCCCAGGATCCACTTGGCTTGCTTTCTTCCTTACTCCCCCACCCGCAACTCTGTGTAATCCAGCCCTAACCCCCTTGCCCTACTGTTTCCCAAGCACGTGGCTTCACCTGCCATGACACATTGTTTTGTTTGACGCCCATCGCCTCCCTCTACAAGCGCCCTGTGAGCTCCAGGGGGCAGGGCCTTTTTTGTGTTTTGCTCACTGCCATGTTCTGGTGTCTAGCACAGAGCTTGGGCACATAGTAGGTGCTTAGTAAATATGTGTTGAGAGATGACTGGAGTCAGACTGCTTGGACTCTTGTTCCCACTCAGCCACCCACTAGCCGTGTGGCTTGGGCCTATTCCTCCCCTCCTTGTGACTTAGTTTTCTCACCAGCATGGGAGGATAAAACCAGGTGTAACATCAGGTGGTGTCCCTGGGGAAGCCCTGTCCCTTGTGCCGTCTGCAGGCCGGGGACTGGACTTGTCCTTGGGGGTCAGGGTGAGGGTTTGTGCCCTTGCCTGACCTCGCATGTGGCCCACAGGCCACGTTCCACTACCGGACGCTGCACAGTGACAACGAGGGCACCGTGCTGGACGACAGCCGGGTGCGTGGCAAGCCCATGGAGCTCATCATTGGCAAGAAGTTCAAGCTGCCTGTGTGGGAGACCATCGTGTGCACCATGCGAGAAGGGGAGATTGCCCAGTTCCTCTGTGACATCAAGGTGTCTGTCCTGCACCCGTCTGCGGTGGCTGTCCAGCCAAGCCCTATTCCCTATCCCCAGGGCTCCTCCTCCCTCCACCCTCTGCTAGACTGCCACCCACTGTTTCTTTCTTGTTTTTGAGACGGAGTCTCAATCTGTCGCCCAGGCCAGAGTGCAGTGGTACGCTCTCAGCACACTGCACCCTCCGCCTCCTGGGTTCAAGCAATTCTCCTGCCTCAGCCTCCCAAGTAGCTGGGATTACAAACACCCACCATGACGCCTAGCTAATTTTTGTATTTTTAGTAGATACGGGGTTTCACCATGTTGGCCAGGCTGGTCTTGAACTCCTGACCTGAGGTGATCCACCCGCCTTGGCCTCCCAAAGTGCTGGGATTATAGGCGTGAGCCACCATGCCTGGCCCACCCACTCTTTCCAGACCACCAGCCTGCTGATGGCGTCCTGGCCTCCATTCCGCCTTCCCCGATTAGCCAGACTGAGGCCAGGGGACTCATTCTCAAATGCAAACGACCTGTACATCCCTTTGTTTCAAACCTCTATGGCTCCTGGTCACTGTCAGGATAGAGCACAGTAAGTCCTCACTTTATGTCACTGATACGTTCTTGGAAACTGTGACTAAGAGAAAAAACATACACCAGGTGCTCAGCCACCATCATTTCTCTCAGCATAATTTTGTTAAAACATTGATGAGAAGAAAAATTGGTTTCGTTATGTATTGTTTCGCCTACAGTTTCCGAGAACCTACTTAGGACATTGAGGACTTAAACTGTATAAACTATAGCTGCTTACATAGCTTTTTGGGGCTGGCCCCTGCGGTCTCACCCTCTTACTCAACCTCCCTGCTTTTCCTTTCCATTCCCCTTCTTAGCCAAGATCTTCCCTCTTCCTTCAAAGCTTATTCCTGGGACACCACCTCTAGGAAGCCCTCCTTGACTGCTAGTGGTTGGCTCAACTCCCACCTTTGGGTCCTCCAACCCTCATGCCCTGCATGGCCAGGATTTGCTCTTCTGCCTTGTCCTAGGCTATTGCAGAGCAGGGATCTGGCCTGTTTACTTCTAGCTTTGGGATGCCCAGTGTGAGCCAGTCCAGAGCCAAGACTCAGGAAATACCCGCTGATGGCAACCCGGCAGTTAGCTCCTGTCCAGACAATAGGGCAGTGGGAGGAGTGGGGAGGAGTGGGGAGGACCTGGGTGGGAGGAATCTGGTTCTCACCAGCCGAGCAGCTTTGCCAAGCAAGAGATTAGAGGCTAGGTCTCCTATGCCTGTCTCCCTGTGGGTTTTTTTTTTTTTTTTTTCCTTTGGACGAAGTCTCACTCTGTTGCCCAGGCTGGAGTGCAGTGGTGCAATCTCAGCTCACTGCAACCACCATCTCCCGGGTTCAAGTGATTCTCTGCCTTAGCTTCCCAAGTAGCTGGGATTACAGGCGCCCACCATCATGCCTGGCTAATTTTTTTTTTCTTTTTTTTTTTGAGACGGAGTCTTGTAGAGTCTCGCTCTTTCCACCAGGCTGGAGTGCAGTGGCCAAATCTCAGCTCACTGCAAGCTCCGCCTCCCAGGTTCACACCATTCTCCTGCCTCAGCCTCCTGAGTAGCTGGGACTACAGACGCCCGCCACCTCGCCCGGCTAGTTTTTTGTATTTTTTAGTAGAGACGGGGTTTCATCGTGTTAGCCAGGATGGTCTTGATCTCCTGACCTCGTGATCCGCCCATCTCAGCCTCCCAAAGTGCTGGGATTACAGGCTTGAGCCACCACGCCCGGCCATGCCTGGCTAATTTTTGTATTTTAGTAGAGATGGGGTTTCACCATGTTGGTCAGGCTGGTCTTGAACTCCTGACCTCAGGTGATCTGCCCACCTTGGTCTCCCAAAGTGCTAGGATTATAGGTGTGAGCCACCACGTCTGGCCTCCCTGAGGGTTTTGAAGTGGCTGCCTTGGGCCCGGCTCTGAGGTAGGCCCTCAGTGAGGCAGGAGAAGGAGGAGCTGCTGGGAACAGAATGTGGGGGCCCTAGCACTTTGCATAGTCCAGCTTGTGGGCTTTATCCTCGGGAGGGAGAGGAGGTTAGAATTCTACTGGGCAGACAGGGGTTGATGGTAGGCATGTGTCTGTGGTGGGGTTGAGGATGGGGGTAGGCGCTCTGTTTGGTGGCCAGAGAACGTGGCAGAAGCTGGGGCTTCCTTGGGAAAGAGGGCTGAGTGACTGGAGGAGTCCTGAGTTAAAAGCCTCCTGCACTTTAACGGAGTAGGGGCCCCCTTGTTGTCCTCTGGGCCTTGGTGTTTGTTCTCAGATGGTGGTGGGGAAGGGGCTGGGTCTTGTGGACCCAGTGATCCGCCAGCCCACAGTGACAGAGCCCCAGCGTCCTTGCCTTCCTGCAGCACGTGGTCCTGTACCCGCTGGTGGCCAAGAGTCTCCGCAACATCGCGGCGGGCAAGGACCCCCTGGAGGGTCAGCGGCACTGCTGCGGTGTTGCACAGATGCATGAACACAGCTCCCTGGGCCACGGTGACCTGGACGCCCTGCAGCAGAACCCCCAGCCCCTCGTCTTCCACATGGAAATGCTGAAGGTAAGGGGCCGCTGAGCCTGGCCCCACCGCCCAGCCTCAGCGCGGTGCAGGCCTGTCCGCCCAGGGGTGATGGGATCCGTGGGTGGACTGCTGGGGGAGTGGACAGGGACAAGAAAACCTGTGCAGGACCCTTGGCAGTCCTCTGGGTCTCCTTTTCTCCTCCTTCATGTCTCAAATGTCACCTTCTCCAGGAAGCTGGCCCTGCCTACCCAGCCTCCTCGTTCTCTATCTTGGAGGAGCTCATTTCCTTTGTAGCCTCTGCCACGCCTTGAAGTCCCTGGGAATTCATGTGTTTCCTTGTCCATTTAGGAAATCTGCCATGGAGCATGATCTCTGCGAGGGAGGGCAGGGCTTTTCACCGTCTCGTTCACTGTTCTATTCTTAGCACTTGGCACAGTGCTGGGCACACAGGAGATGTGACATCGATGTTTATTGAATGCTTTTTAAGTGACAAGCAGCTCTGCTGCTGGTGTGTGATGTCTGGGGGTGCAGCCAGCCCAGATGTGGGTCAGATGTGTTGCTGAAGCAGCTGTGGTGTCCCCGGGCCCCGCTGTGATATGCCCTGTGCCCTGCAGGTGGAGAGCCCTGGCACATACCAGCAGGACCCATGGGCCATGACGGATGAAGAGAAGGCAAAGGCAGTGCCGCTTATCCACCAGGAGGGCAACCGGTTGTACCGCGAGGGGCATGTGAAGGAGGCTGCTGCCAAGTACTACGATGCCATTGCCTGCCTCAAGAACCTGCAGATGAAGGTGCTGCCCGGAGGCTGAGGGGGAGGATGGAGGGGGGTGTGAAGCCAGGGTGCCCAGGTCTACAGCTTCTCCCCGCTCCCTGCCCCTGTGCTTCCAGGAACAGCCTGGGTCCCCTGAATGGATCCAGCTGGACCAGCAGATCACGCCACTGCTGCTCAACTACTGCCAGTGCAAGCTGGTGGCCGAGGAGTACTACGAGGTGCTGGACCACTGCTCTTCCATCCTCAACAAGTACGACGGTGAGCACTGGGCACTGGGCTGCTGGGGGCTGCGAGTGGTCAGAGTGTGGCCTTTCTCCTGTCACTGCTGGGGCTCAAGACCTAGTCTTTCATACCCTCCATTCTGAGCTCCCACGGGGGCCTGACTAAATGCCCCTACTCGGCAGGGCCGTGGGTCCCCTTGTGCCAATGAAGCATGAATGGTGTATTGGGGGTGGGGCAGGGTGGCATCCTCAGGTCAGGGAGGGCTCTCTCCCCTGTGGGCCCATGGTGCCAGGAGACATGAGGGCAGGCAGCTGGCCAGGATCCCCCCTCATGCCCTTGCATGCCCACTGCCCACTGGCATCCCCTGCAGACAACATCAAGGCCTACTTCAAGCGGGGCAAGGCCCACGCGGCTGTGTGGAATGCCCAGGAGGCCCAGGCTGACTTTGCCAAAGTGCTGGAGCTGGACCCAGCCCTGGCACCCGTTGTGAGCCGAGAGCTGCGGGCCCTGGAGGCACGGATCCGGCAGAAGGACGAAGAGGACAAAGCCCGGTTCCGGGGGATCTTCTCCCATTGACAGGAGCACTCGGCCCTGCCTTATACCTGCCAAGCCCACCGCTGCAGCTGCCAGCCCTCCTGCCCCTGCTACGTCATGCTTCTGTGTATATAAAGGCCTTTATTTATCTCTCTCCGAGTCTGCCGAGCTGGTCCACTGGGAGAGCCGGGTCATCACCTGGCATTTCCTGGTACTTGGGTGGCTGTTGGGAGGCAAAGAATCAGGGTTCAAATGCTAGCCCCTCCACCTGCCATCTCTGAGGCTTCAGTGTCCCTGTTAGAGAAATTACGATGAGCTCTTTCACCAAGGAAGTGTCTCTCGTTGGCCAGGGCTAGGGCGCCCCAGGAGCCCCCAGTCTTAAGGGGGAGATGAAGTGGGTACAAGCCAGGTAGCTGGGTGCCTGAGGAAGGTGGTCTCCTGGTGCTGCCCTCCCCCTCCAGCCTCGGATCCCATGGTCTCCTGGCCTTGGTGTCTGGGGACAGGGTTTCCATGAGAAGCTACACTGGGGCTGAAGTGAGCTGGGTTGGGCTGGAGTGGGCTGACTGTCCAGAAAAAGGCGAGGGCCGAGCACTTCGTGAGATCTTTTGAGGCTCAGGCCCCCATCCCAACCTGCCTGTGACCTGGATGGCCCTGGGTGCGTGTTGGCCTCTCTGTGCACATCAGTGTCCCCTGTTGAACTGGAAACTGGGCTGGCTGCCCTGTGATGCCAGGCACGGGGTGAGTGGGTGGGAACTGGGCTGGCCGCCCTGTGATGCCAGGCACGGGGCGAGTGGGTTGGGTGCAGGTGGCGTTTATTTTCATGGATTTATACACACTGGAAAAGCCTCTGCGCCCACGCCCACGCCCTCCTCCCTCCCTCTGGCGCTGGGTCCCCTCATATGAAAGGGAAGTAACACCGAGGGGCACACGGAGATGTAGGGTGTGGGGCTGGGGGGGTCAGCGCTGGGGCCCCAAGTCTGGGTCCCCAGCCTCCCACATGCAGCCCCTCTGGCCCCTCGGCTGTGTCAATAAATAACCCAGGTCCAGGTGTGGTGTGGGCCTCACTCCTCGCTGTCCAGCTTCAGGCTGATGCTCCGCGCCTTGCCCCGTGCCAGGGTGGTGGGTGGTGTTCCTGGGCCCTCACGATCCACCTGGCTTGGACCTCTGGAGCGAAGCAGTTGGCTCTGTTTGCGCAGGAAGTCCACAGGGGCAGCCACACCATAGCTGCTTTTGCCCAAGGCAGCCCTTGGGGGTCCCGAGGAGGCATGCGAGTGCGAGCCCGCTTCCAGCTGGCCCAGATGGGCCACGTAGCCATCTGACAGGAACTGTGGGCAGAGGTGGGCAGCGATGAGGGGGTGCTGGCCAAGGGCCCACATGCTGCCCTCCACAGGCACCTGAGGCAGGCTGGGGGACTGGTGGCAGGCTTGGCACAGCCTAAGCTGAAGCCTTCTCAATAGATAGGACCCCAGGCTGGGAGCCAGGGCACCTCAGCTGTGCTCCTGGCTCTGCCCTTCTCTGGGCCTCAGTCTCCTCATCTGGAAAATGAGGTCTTAGAGGAAACATAACAGCAGCCAATGTTTAGCCAGCACTTGCTTTGTGCCCAGCCCTGTGCCTGCTGATGTGCAGTAAATGATGTGATCTTCATAAGCCGGCACGGGCAGTGCCATGATCATTTACATTTACAGACGGGAAACCGAGGCTCAGAAATGTCAGAGTGGAAACCCACGGCTGAGTGGAACCAGCGCCCAGGGTCTTGAGCACATTGCAGTGTGGGTCATCCCCTCTGGCTTGCCTGGCAGCTGGCAGCTCAAGCTGCTCATGGCCCTTGTCCTCAGAGGATCCCAGGTTCCCCGGAGGCCGGTTAGGCCGCCTCACAGCTTCCCCAGAGTCGGTGGTCCCTAAGGCCTGGGACTCAGGCCCCTGCTCCCTGGGGGGGTCCTGTTCCTGGCCTTCACTTGGCCCTCACCTGGCACTGCGCCTGTAGCTTCCGCACGGCACGGCCCACGATGTAGGTCTGGCTTGGGGACAGGCCCAGCGCTGCGTATACACCCACATCTTTGGGAGACCCATAACCGGCCACGATGTTCAGTTCTACCTGTGGCGGGAGATGCCAATCAGTCTCCCCGGGGCGGAGCCGTGCAGCTGGGGGCGGGGTCTGTTGGACTTCCCCAGATTGTTCTGGGGGTGGGTCCAGGCAGACTGAGGCGAGGACAGGTTGTAGTCCCATGGGGACGGGGCGGGACCAGCTGCATTTCCCTAGTTGCCCCTAAGTACACGGGGCCTCTCAAACTGCGGGGGCATGACCATAGGGGCCACTGCAGTCAGGCAGGGCCCGGGCCGTTCGGGTTGGGAACAGATGGGCCTCCGCTGATCCGGGGGTGGAGGGTCAGGGGAAGCAGGGGCGGGGACAGGACCCGGAGCCTCCGCAGCCGCCGCACCTCCTGCACCAGGCTCTGCAGAAACACTGCCTTCTGGCGCAGCGGGTCGTGGGTGAGGCCATCGCAGAAGGAGACGACGCCATGGGGGAAGTTGTGCTGCGACAGCCAGGCCACCACGCGGTGCTTCTGCATATCCGGCCGGCCTGTGACATACACGATCAGGTAGCCGGAGTCCTGCCAGTGCCTGTGGGGCAGGGGCAGCGGTCAGCTCCGCTGGCCAGGGGTGGGGTGCGGGTCACCCCGGTGAGATGAGTGGTGGTGGCGGTGGCGGCTCCTACCTGACCACATCCACGGCGCCAGCGCGCACCTTGGGGTCGCTGCCCATGATGGAGACGCTGGCGGTGAAGGAGCCGTCGATGCTGAAGACCACGGCCTCCGTGCCGCGGGCCACCACAGTCAGGCAGCATTCGGCGTAGGTGTGGTCGCCCCTGCGGCCCATGGGGCGGGGCGTGAGTGGCGCCGGGCGAGGCCTGGCGGAGCCCTCCCGCAGAGGCCCGGCCAGCTGCGCTCACCTGACCACCATGCGCACGGGGTAGACCCCGATGCCCAGGGCGCGCTCTGGGGGAACTGCGAAGGTGAGGCGGCCTGAGCTGTTGGTGACCTCGGTGCCAAAGTGGATCCACTTGCCCGACAGCGGCTGCGTCATGATGTAGACATCCACCTGGAGGGGAGAAGGGGCGGGAGGTCCATGGGGGCCCTGCGTGGAGGAGGGCAGAGGCTGGGCTGTCGTCGGGGATGGGTGGGTCTAGGGGCACAACCACCAGGGATCAGGAGCTGTTCCGAGGACAGGAGTTGGGGCCGTGGGACCAGGCGACAGGGCTTCTGGGTCCTGACCTTCTCTCCGGTGAGCGTGACGACGTCCAGGGGCCCATACATGAAGCGCCCGCTCAGCACCTGGGGGCGGCCCTCGCACACTACCGTGTCGCTCGCCCGGTGGTTGGAAGTGACGTTCTGGAGGGAGGAGAGGGCGTGAGTCCGCGGCCAGGAAAAGATGGGGATGCTTGGGGAGAGGAAGCGGGTGAGGATCTACGCGCAAACACCGGGGTCGGGGCCGGGAGGCGGCAGGGCTTTGAGGGAAAAGGCCAAGTCCAGGGGGCGCACTTTTGTGGACCCCGGCCTGAGAGCCTGGGTGTGGGCCGCGGCTCCAGGGGTAGCGCTGTGACAGGACGGGATGCAGTGGATGAGGCAGGTGCCGACCAGCGCAGATCCAGACCCTAGACCCGAACTAGCCTCAGAGCGGGGGAGGGGGCGGGGAGACCAGCTGTTCGCAGGGGCCGGGCTGGGGCAATGAGGTAGGGCCAGGACCCCAGGGGAGGGGTAGGACTGGGAGAGAGTTGGGTTGGCTAGGGCCCCAGGAGGCGGGGTGCTGGGGGGAGGGACAGGGCCTCTCTGGTGAGGGGGCGTGGGGGCAAGGGGCAGGGCACCTACCCGGATCTTGACCTGCGTGCGTTTTCGCTGCCACTTCTCCCTGGGGAAGGCCGGGCTGTAGATGGACGGCTCCTCGCATTCCGCCAGCTGTGGCCGCTCCTTCTCGATCACCTGCGCGGGACAGGGGGCGAGGCCTCTCTCTCTTAGGGGCGGGAGAGCTGCCCCTCCCCCGCCCCACAGCAGCCCATCCCCGTCCCATTCTCATCTCCCATTCCAAATTCCCAGGCCCACCTGGCGCAGGATGAACGCCACCACGTCGGCGGACTCCCAGTAGCTGGCGTGGAAGAGGTGGGGCAGCGTGACGGTGGGAAAGGCGGTGAGCGCCTCAGGGCAGTACAGCGAGTAGTCGATCCGCTTGGTCCCCCACCAGCGCTCCAGGACTGCACGGCCATGGCAGCGAGTCAGGATGGCCTCCTGCCCCACACCCATCTGCCTGGGCGCTGGGTGCTCTTCCCTCCCTCCTTTCCACCCAGCCTGCTCTTTGCCCAGTTCAGGCTGGGTGCTGGGGGAAAGGGTTTCTCAGCTGGGCTTTGGAGGTGGAATACAGGCCTCCCCGACCCCCAGGCTGGACTGCCTAGGCTGGCTGACTTACTCTTAACCACCTCACTGGTGGTGCTGGGGGCGGCTGGCTGGGCTGGGGGCTCAGTGGCCAATTCACTGCCCTTCCAGAAGGCACCGCTAGTAGAAGTGGGTGTCGAGGGCACCAACATCTCCAGTTCCTCCAGAAAGAGACTGGAGTGCGTCTGCAGAGTGTCAGCTGGGGGAGGGAGGGCAAGCTCAGCAGGGGCCTGCCCGGTGGCTCTCCCATCTTCTCACCCAGGGCTTCCCGCACCTCTGCCATCTTCCCTGCGGCCCCTCTGGTCAGGTCCTGGCTGAGGCTGCACTGTGGCATTCTCTCCTCTCAGCTGGGCACTTCTGCCAGAATGCCTCTTGCCACTGCCCCAAACACTACACACCTGTGCCCAGCACAGGCCTGCTTGACCCATACATACCTGGGCACAACCCCCAATACATGCCTGCAGCACACCCCCCAATACATGCCTGCAGCACACCCACCACAGATGCAGCAGTGCACACACGCTGGCTGCTCGAACGGCAGTGCACCAGAATCATGCTGCCAGGGAGCACCCTCTCTAGCTTGGCTAACCTCCCCCACCCAACTTCTGGGCCCAGGAGGTCAGAGGGTCCTGGGGATCCAGACCATCCCAGGGGGAAGGAGCTCCTGGTCCTGGGAGTGGTGGCCTGAGAGGTTTCCCATTGTGTGGGAGCCTCCTCATGCCTTCTGCTACCTCCTCCCTTCCTGTGGGTGCCCTCCTCCTTCTCCCCTTTATCTTGTCTGGGGGCGTACCCAGCAGCAGGGATGAGCCGTCTCCCAGGGGGAACTTCTGGTAGCGGGGCACAGTCAGTGGGGCGATGGCCTGGAACTTTGGGGCCAGCAGGGGCTCGAGGCGTGAGGCGCAGGGGTCAGCCGCATGGAAGAGGTTATAGATCTGCTCACAGGCTGGGCGCATCTGGGCCACTGGGTACCCAGAAGATAGAGAAAGATTGTGGGGTGGGAGTGTCAGCTGGGCACTCTGGGAAGTAGGGGGTGTGGGAGCAGCACCCTGATGTCCCGTATGACCCTGAGCCAGCACTTCCCAAACTGCACTCCCTGGGAAGTCAGTAGGGCCCTGCTTAAAGTGAGACAGGAGCCGGGCGCCTTGGCTCATGCCTGGAATCCTAGTACTGTGGGAGGCAGAAGCCGATGGATCAGTTGAGGTCAGGAGTTTGAGACCAGCCTGGCCAACATGGTGAAACCCCCATCTCCACTAAAAATACAAAAATTAGCTGGACTCAGTGGCTCACGCCTGGAATCCCAGCACTGTGGGAGGCAGAGGTGGGTGATTACCTGAGGTCAGGAGTTTGAGACCAGCCTGGCCAACATGGCAAAACCCCATCTCTACTAAAAAAAAATACAAAGATTAGTTGGGCATGGTGGCGGGTGCCTGTAATCCCAGCTGCTTGGGATGCTGAGGCAGGAGAATCACTTGAACCCGGGAGGTTGCAGCGAGCAAGATCAGGCCACTGGCACTCCAGCCTGGGTGACAGAGCGAGACTCCATCTCAAAAAAAAAAAAATGCTGAGAAGAGGGCAGAGGCTTCGATTTGCTGCCATGGTGCCCGCTGGACCCCTTCTAGTGCAGAACATCCCACAGGTGTGAAGCCCCTCCCAGTGGCTTTGGGAGACTCACCCTTGGCGAGTCCCTTCTTTCTGGGCCCCAGGTTCCCCTTCTGTAGCCAGGCCTTTGAATGACTACAGTGGGGAAGTTGCCCGTGCCTCGGGCGAGAGGGAAGGCCAGAGGAGGTGGGGAAAGAAGGGGCAGACAGAGACTAGAGGTGCCCCCACAGCCCCTAGGACTCACCCTCCAGGGCGGGCATCACGGTTTTGCGCAGAGCCAGCACCAGGCCCAGTGGGGAGCCGAAGAGGAAGAAGCCAGAAATCTTGAAGTCAAGGCGGGCAGTGCTGCTGGGGCCGTCAGGCGCCTCGGAACTGGCAGCGGGTGGGCAGGAGGCTGTGCTTGCCCGCCGGGGCTCCCCGGTGGAGGTGGTTGCAGGGGCTGCCTGAAGGCTGTGGGGGAGGAGGGATGCTCAGTGTTGCTGCCTCTCTAGTCCATCATGCACCCAGGGTAGGGGTGATGGGGCAGGGACGTCACCTGTTCTGAGAGCCCTCGGGCTCAGGACTGGCCATGTCACTGGGGATGCGCTGGGCAGGCAAGGCTGAGGGTTCTGGGCTGGCCCGACCCAGGCCTTCCACACCATCTGCCAGGGGGTCCCGCACTGGGCCAACCTCTGGAGAGAGCAGCTCATTGTTCTGGATGGAGCAGGGGACAGAAACATCTTCAGTCCTGGGGACCATTCAAATTCCACTTACTTAGAAGTGAGGAGTGAGGCTTGGGGGTTGGGCAGAGCAGAATTCCAGAGAAGACATGAACTGGTGGGGCAGCAGGGGGCCTGCCTGCTGGCAGAGGGGTCGCATTCCAGGGGGCAGAGACCTAGAGACGGAGAGGGCCTTCCCGCTCCTGAGGAGGCTGGGTTTGGCTATACTGACCATGCTCCCACGGCGGCTGCTGCCCCGACTCCCGGTGCCTGCGTTAGCACTGTGGCAGAGTGCATCAAAGCCCAGGATGCCACCAACACCGTCTCCAATCAGCACGACCTGTGTGGGAGCAGGGGCACCATCAGGAGAGGCCTTGTCCTCACCCAGGCCAGGCCACAATGGGGGCTGCAGTGGAGGGCAGCAGATGGACTGTCCCTAACCGCTGACCTGCCCACAGAAGCCAGCGCCCTCAGGTGAGCGCAGGAAGGCTGAGTAGGCCTGGTTGGTGCGGGCAATGACAGTGGCCACGGCGCCCTGGTAGCGGGAAGATGAGGTGGCCAGCAGTGGCAGGGCAGCCAGTGGAATGTGGTCTTGGGAGCGAGACAGGCTGTCACCATCGTGGCTGTAGGGGCTCAGGCTGCAGGAGGAGGAAATGTGGTGGGTGGGTGAAGGGCTTCCAGACCCACTCCTGCCATCCAAGTCCCCTGGGCCTGCTGGCAAGCCCTGGCTCTGTGGGTCCTTTGTGGGCAGTGTTAGCCCCAAGAGGCAACTGAAATGGAGCTATTCTCCAGAACAGGTCCAGCCATGCCAGTGACTGACCCAGGTGTCTGGCTTCCTGACCCCTTTCCCCCTCCCCCTGCCCCAAGGCCTCCCTGATCCTAGGAGTTCCCTGCCCTTCCACCCGTGGCTAGTACTTGGAGACAAGGGCGTAGGCGGCGGCACAGATGGGTGGACAGGGCACCAGTCGCAGCGCCACATGGCCCAAGGCCTCAGGGAAGTGGATGCGGGTGACGGCCTCGAAGGCAGAGCTCAGTGTCTGCACATCTGCTTGCTTGGAGTTGGCGTCTCCAGGGCCTGAGTCCAGGATGTTGCCGCTGTGCAGGATGAGGAAGAGGGCGTGGACTGCGCATGTCTCAGTCCCCAGGTCCCCGGCACCATCCGGGCCCTGGGGGGCACAATGGGGTGCAATGGGTGTCACAGCAGTGGCCAGGCCAGTGAGTAGAGGGAGCTTTGATATGGGGTGGCTGACCATACTCGCCTCTGAGTCCCTGGGTGCTTGGGCCCCATCCTCAATGCCTTTAGCTGCCTCGGCTCCAGGCTCTGTAGGGCAAGGAAGCCAGTGAGAGGGATAGAGAAGACCACTGGGATCCCCTCATCTGGCACTTCAGGCACCCAGTTCTGGCATCTGCCAGTCCCTACCTTCCTCCAAACTTCTCCTCCCACCAACTTTCCCAGGTCAGTTTGCATTTCCAGGCCTTTGCTCCTACTGGTCTTATTGCAGTCAGGGCTGCCTCTCTACACAATGCCTGTTTGCCTGGCAAACTTCTCTAACCCTGCCCTGTCCAATGTGGTAGCCATTAGCCACAAGTGGGTATTTAAATTTAAATGAATTAAAATATAATACATAAAATCTTCAGTTCCTCGGTCACACTAGCCCCATTTTCAGTGCCTGGGAGCCAGTGTGGCTAGTGGCTATCACCTTGGGCAGCATGGACCTAGAAGTTCTGCTGGACAGTGCTGGCCCAAGTCTTCCAAAGCCAGCATAGACATCACCTCTCATGTGAAGCATTCAGGGAATCCAAATTAATTCCTTCATTCTTTGTGTTGTGTCTGAATCGTGACTACATTCTAATCATCCATCCATCCATCCACCCACCCACCCACCCATCCATCCATCCATCCATCCATCCATCCATCCATTCAACCATCCATCCATCCACCCACCCATCCATCCACCCACCCACCCATCCATCCATTTATCCATCCATCCATCCATCCACCCACCTACCCACCCGCCCATCCATCCATCCACCCGCCCACCCATCCATCCACCCACCCACTCACCCAACCACCCATTCATCCATTTATCCACTTATCCATCCATCCATCCTTCATTATTCATCTGTGTATTTAATGAGCACCTCTTCAGATTGCCTCTCATCTTAAGATGCCATTAAACTTATGACCTGCTGTACATGGGTGCTGGGGGCCGGTGTCCTAGGTGGGATCTTTACCTGGCGTTCCCTCTGCCTCCATTGGGGAAGCAAAGGCGTCGATGAAGTCATTGGAGTTCCACTTGGTCATCTCCTTGGGGAAGACCTCCTCACTGTCCGAGAAGCCTTCTGAGGGGACAGGGGGCTGTGTCATGGGGTGGGAGGAGCTGCTTGGGGACATCCCCACTCCCAAAAAGGGCCTCGGTGCTGACCGTGGGCATCAAAGAACTCTTCCTCGGAGCTGTTCTCGGAGTCTCGGGCAATGTTCTGCATGCGCCACTCGGACAAGCTCTGGGGAGACACAGCCCCTGCCGGGCCGGCTCAGCCTCAGCCTGGGAGCCCAGCGGGGAGGGTTGCTCCTCCCATCCCTGTGTCCCAGCCTCACCTCCATGTTGGGATGAGTAGGAGGAACGGGAGGATGAGGACCACTGCTTCCCAAAGCTGGCATCGGGGGAGGCATCTGGGCCAGCGGGGGCCTCAGGCCCATCGGGGGTGCCAGTGTTGCTAGCCCCAGACCGGGCCTCGGTGCTTGGTTTCCCGGGGGGCTGGGCCTCAGACCCCTCACTGCCTGTGTTGCACTTGGCCATGCGCTGGGCCAGCATGCGAGCAGTCTCCTCTTCCAGTGCCCGAATGTCAGCCATGCTCAGTTCTGTCCACTCATCCTGCCAGCACCAGGCCTGGCGGTGGGCCCGCAGCATCACCCGACGTAGACCTGCAGGTGCCTAGGCATCGGAACTGTCCCCTCCCACTGCTTCCCTGGCACTGCCGCCACATGCCCAGCCTTGAGGTTGGGTAATGGCTCCCCTGGGGACACCACCCTCCCAGAGCCACAAAGTAGGGCAGGGCCAGTGCAGTCCAGGAATGGGAGTGGAAAGTGGGGCATTTGTCTTCCTGCCTGACTCCCCTCCGCCCACTGCCCTTCCTGTCTCTCCGCACACCCTAACTCTCAGCACCGTCCCCGCCCCATCACCCCGGAAGCAGGGACCGATGCTTGTTCTTGCTTTTGGCTGGCTTCCTGCTGACTTCTGAGGAATTAACAGTTAATTAAGTGTCTAACAGTTAATGAAATTGTTGATGGTTAATGAAGGTGTTAATAGTTAATGGAAGTGTTGGCACTCAATGACAGTTGTGGCGAAAGATGATACCCATTCTGGGATATTTTTATCTTAAGCAGAAGAATAAAGTTAGAAACTCTTAAATATCTAGGAAATAAGGTAATGATGGCTGAATGATAATTATAAACTTCTGTGAGGAGATATATCAGAATCTTAGTAGTGGCTATATGTGGGTGATTTTAATTTTCTTATTTGTGCTTTTTGGTATTTTTCCAAATGCAAGATACGGAGTCCTCATTATTCTATAAGCTGAATTTCCTCACCTGTAAAATGGGAATAATCATCGTCATTACCTGGTGGGGTGTTGTGGGTGTTAAGGGAGATCTTGCACAGAAAGTAATTAGCAAAGGGTCTGTGTGTTGCTCTCACTGTCAGTATTAGCTCTTCATATCTGACTCAACCTCCTCCTAATTTACTGAAGAGACATTTAAAGTGCAGAGATGGCCAGCGCCTTGCTGGAGGAACCATGGGTCAGTAGTGGGACAGAAGCCAGGCCGCTGGTCTCCCCAACTAGGGATCATCCCTCTGTGTGCAGATGACCTGGGCACTGAGGCAGGGCTGAGCTGCAGGCGTGGTGGAGTCAGGTTGAGGGGAGGTGTGGAACTGGGGCTCCTGAACACTAGGGCCAAAGGCTGGAACACTAGAAACTGGGAGTGGAGGGGGGGAATCCCAGAGAGAATGACATCAGAGTCACAGCCTCAGCCTGCACTCCTTAGCATGCTGCCAGTTAGAGCAGGTGACCTTCCTGAGCATCTCTAAGTCTCACCCAGCTCATAGGATGATGGAGAATCTTAGAATCTTAATGGAAGCAGCAGCATTTCTGAAAGTCAGAGTCAGCATGGACCTTGTAGCTCATATTACCAGCTTCCTGCTCTGTGGATGCCTGGCTAGGCTGTGCGGCCACCTCTGCCCTAGTGCTCCCCGCCTCAACTGGAAATGATGGCTTTCTGCTTCTGTGTCCCCAGTGGATGGGAGCATCCCTGGCCCTAAACATGGGCATGCTGGGTAAGCAGGACCTCCCGCGGCTGGGTGCTCACCTACATCGTGGATGAACTGCTCGATCTTGGCTTGCATGCCCCAGTAGCGGAACTCAACCTTGCACAGCTTATAGGCACACATAAGGGGCCCCGTTTGCGCCGCCGTCCGCGCCCAGTCATCAGCCAGTGGCCCTCGGCCCGTCTTGACCGAGCGGTACAGCCGGGGGTCCTCTTCTGCTTTGTACTCGCCTGGAGCCACTGCATCCCGCACGATGTCAATGGTGTCTGAGGGAGTTCAGCAAGCATTGAGCAGTGCCAGCCCCTTTGAGCCCCCGCTCCTGGCACCCTCTTGGGACTGGGTGACAGTTCCTGTCCTTTTGCAGATAGGACATGAGGCTTGGAGAGGGCTGGGACTTCTCAGAGGCTGCCCACTGAGGCAGCCAGGAGACTGAGAGGGGCGCCAGGGTCCCTCCATAGCTCCAGGCCTCACCCAGGATGCGCTGTCTCCTCTCGGCCCCACTCAGGTTGAAGACGTTTGGCTGCTGCCCCCCATCAGGCAAGTAATAGGTCTCAATTTCAATGGAGAATTTCTCCACAAAAGGGCAGGTGTACCTGGGCAGAAGGCATGGGTGAGGCTCACTGCCGTACCCACCAGGGCTGCTTCCCTCCTGGCCCCGGACCACGCCCACTTCACCCACTCACCGGGTTCGGGTGTAGGGGTAGGCATTCCAGGATTCCTCTTCTACCTGCAGGGCAGCCTTGGGCAGCAGTGCCCGGAACCAGCCTGGGATGTGGGAGCCCACGTGGTACACCTTGTGTGTGTACTGCCCGCTGCCCCCGGGCCCATCTGTGTAGGGCCGGTTGGCCAGGATCTCCACGCCGCTGCCCTCACCACTAGACTCCTCCCGGCTCTTTTTCTGTGGCCCAAGGGAGAGCAGAATAGGGAGCTCAGCCCCAGCTTAGCATCTGGGATCCCCAGCTTAGGCTGGTGTTCTGCGCAGTTCTGGGGCCCTGGTCCCAGTCTTTTCAACTCCCTGAAACCAGACACTGCCCCACCGAAGCTCCCTGGGATCGGAATCAGATGCAGCCCAGCCCTGCATGGGGTCTGCAACCCAGCACTCAATTCAGTCATTCAAGTATTCATTGAGTGTCTGCTCCACCCCAGGCAGTGTTTGGGATTCTATCAATTGAGATATATTGATGAATAGAACAAAGACACCTGTCCTCATGGAGCTTACATTCTAGTGGAAGAAGACAGACAAAAGGAAAAAGCAAATTATATGGTGTGTTAGAAGGCGCTAAGTGTTATGGGAAAAGAAAGCCTACAGTAGGGTACAGGTGATCAGGGTTGGGGGCAGCAGTTTTGATCTGATAGTCAGGGAAGGCCTTGCTAAGAACATAAAGTGACCATGGCTTGAACATGACTTTAAGGAGGTGAGGTGGGAGGAGGTGCTCAAGGCAGGGGGAAGCCAGTGCAGCCCTGAGGTGGGAGCGTACTGGATGTGCTGGCGGGTGGCAAGGAGGCCAGGGTGGCTGGCAAGGAAGAAGGGACAAAGAGAGGAAAAGGGGACCCTGGCCCCCTCCCTCTCTGGGAGGCCCAGGCCACCTCCCAATCCCAGCTCCTGCCACACCCCTCACAGCTTGAGAGCCCCCAGATCCTGCCTTCTATCGCTCTGGGGCTCAGATGGCCCTTTCAACCCCGAGGCAGGGTCCAGGCCCTCTTGCTTTATGAGACTCTGGTCCTGCTGTGCTGGGGAGAGATCTGGAGCAGACTCCCCGGGGCCCTGCACCAACCCGGCCACTGCTGAGGGCCTGCCCTGGCCAACTCTTCTCACTGCCCTACCCGAGAGCCCCCTCGCCCTCCGATCCATGCTGCCCTGTCCCTGCTCCAGGTTTGGCGCCTGGTCCTCACCCCATCTCCCTGAGCTCCAGGGGTGGCCAAGACTCTGCACCTCTCCAGACCCCCTCCCGCCCTCCTCGGCCGCGGAGGCCCCCCTCCTCATTCTTGCCGCCTCCTGGGCGCTTTTTCCTTCCCCGATGGGATTACAGATCCTGAGGAGGATTACAGGAGATCAGAGAAGGGCTGGGCACTTAGCGGGTGAGAAGCACCACTCGGCTCTCCTGCCCCTCTCCCCACAGCCCTTCCCCATCCCCACATCCGAAGGGGGCCTCTCTTGCCTCCTCCGGGCTCCCAGCCCGTCTCAGCCCCGTGGCAGGGCTGGCGGGGTTGGCGGGGCTCCACCCCTTGCCCGGGTGCCCTCTCCTTGCCGCCCTCACCTGGATCATGTAGAGCTGGGCCACCTGGTACTCGTCCAGGCTCATGGGCAGCAGAATGTGGTATTCCTTGATGAGCATCCTGAAGGCGCCTGGCGGGCCGCGCGCGGCCTCCGCTCCTCCTGGCGCAGGGCACGGCGCGGCAGTCAGTGCGGGGAGGCTGCGCGCGGCCCCGAGCCCTGCGCGCCGGCCGAGGTGCTCAGGCCACGGGACCCCATGCCCGGGCCCACCGCGGGGGAAGCAGAGGCGAGCCCAGCGACGCCGCCCGCGCTGCCGGGGCCCGGAACAGCAGCTAGGCTGAGCGCTGACCTCTTTTCCGCGCAGCCCCCGCCCCCCGCCCGCCCGTCGCCATGGCAACCGCGTGCTGACGCGGGCCCCCCGGAGCGCCAGGCTCCGGCCGGCGGGCGGGAGGGCCACCTTGCCTCTCCCGCTGCGACCGCGTCCTAACCCCGGGAAACGGCATCTCTCGGGGGCGCGCCCTCCGAAGCCCCGGGGCCCCTCCTTCCGGGCCCGCCTTCCGCGACCGGCCCCTTGGGGACCCGCCCCCTGCATCCCTTTCCCGGAGTCAGCGGGGTCCCAGGTCCCCCACTCTCAGACGTCCACCTAGAGCTTTGTTCCCCGAGTGTCTCTGCGCCGAGTGGCCCCGTGCGCCCAGCATCTCTGCCAGGGTTCCCCATGCCCTGCACCAGAACCTACCTTCGGGGACTAGGAATCCCCTCCGCCCTCCAGATCTGCCTTCTTCACCATGCAGGGCAGCCGGGTCCTCGACCTCCCCCTCCCAGCATCCTTCCTGGACCCCCGGCCCTCGCTGGCTCTCCACGCGCCTAGGCAGCCACCCCGTCCTCTTCTGGGGGGGTGAGCCCTCCTCAGGCTGAGGCCAGAGTGGCTCCACTTGGTATCCCACGGGCCCTGGCCCTGGAGACCCGCTCCGCCCACCTGCGCCCCAGACTGGCACCGAGGTTCCGCTGCAGGCACCCCTCCATCCCCCACTCGCACCCCGCGAGCAAGCGAGAGGCCCCGTTGTCCCCACTTCCCTCTGCTCGCCGGCGTCCCGGTCCCCTGCCGCGCTCTCGGCCCGCCTGCCGACGTCCCGGCTCACCTCTAGCTTGAGGCGGGCGCCCCTCACCCAGCCCGGGCAGGGCCGGCCGGCCCGTGGGTCGGAGCCCGGAGCGCCCCCAGCCCCGGCCTTGGGTTCCAGCGGTGGCCGGACCCTCCCGAGGCGCAGTGCCGGCCCATGGCCCCGACCTTCCTCTCGATCCGCCCGCCGGCGCCCCTGCCGTCCCTCCCCGCAGCCCGCCGCGTCACTGCGGCCGCCCCGCCCCTTTCCTGGGCCCGGCTGGCCCTCCCCACCCCGGCGGGGTCCGGGCAGCCCCGCCTGCAGCGGAGGAGGCGGGGAGGCAGGCCCCTGCCTTCCTTCCCCCGGGCAGTGGGAAAGAGGCCATTGCCTAAATTCTGGCACTTCTTAGTCCCTCAGTGCTGACTGGGGTCCCCAAAGACTCTTAGTTCCTATCTCCACCCTAGCCCAGCCCTCCTGTGTACAGTGACAAGGTGGAGTTTGATAAAGGAGGTCCCAGGCCCACTCTCCTCTTCTCACCCAGTCCTTAGATTTGGGACCCAGGGTAGAGGAAATGCCTCCCCACCAGTCTAGCCAGAAGCTGGCGGCTCTGACGTGCCTCCACCTAGGGCTGGGCTCCAGGGCCCCAGGCCTCTATGGTCACCCAGCTACACGCCCAGGCAGAAGCGGGTTGTCACTCTGAGTGGCTGGGCTAGTCCCTGCATGGGGCCACAAAGCCTCCCCCACCTCTGCCTTCCGGGTCCACAAGTCTGGTCACCCAGCCACCCGGAGTCTGGGCAAAGGCCTCATGAGGCACCGCAAGGCTGGGCTCATGGGATCCCACCCAGCCTGCTACAAGGTGCTGGGGTAGTGACAGCAGCACCCGGCCAGCCCCTCCCCTTGACTGTGAGGCCAAGGGCTGGAAGCAGCAGTGCCCGTTCTCTCTGAGGAGTCAGAGACCTTCAGGGCTGATTCAGAGGCTGGGGTGTTGTCAGGGCATTAGGGCGTTTGAGGGAGTGGCTTACGTGAACTGGCATTTCCATGCTGCCAGGCATCACCGCCAATCCAGAGGAAGCGCCCTCCAGGCCCAGGCTGCCCATAGCGCCAAGGGCTGTGGAAGCAGCCAGGCCCTGTGCTGCCCCCTGGTGGCACCACAGGAAGGCCCAGGGCTCTCAGCGCCACGGCTGGGGCGGAGAGGGCCCGGTTCCCACCTGAGGCTGATGGCCCACAGAGGCAAGTCAAACCCTGTTTAGTCACACCCTCCCCACTCCTAGTCTCCTCTTCCCCTTTCTCTGCCTGGCCCACCCAGGTTTAGCTGAAGAACCAGACCCAGAAAGGCTCAGAGCTGAGAGCACAACTCCAAATCATCTTTTATTAATATAAAAAGGGCATATTTAGCAAAAGACACACAGATAAAAGAGTCACTATGGCTCAGGACACAAGGCAGTGAGGTGCCAGGCCTGAGCCCCTGCTGGGGGAGAAGGAGGCTCGGGACAAAGTGGGAGAAGGGCTGGGAAGGGCTGAGCGGTGGGGACCACAGAAAGTTCCGGTGGGCAACACTGTTGGCAGGTCATGGGTGGGACTCATGGGGACCTCGCTGCTAACTCTTGTTGTGGGGGGATGTCCTTAGTGCTGCCACCTGGAGAGCCGCTCCTTGGTTCCTGGAGGGGACCCACCAAGGGACACAGGACAGGAAGCCCAGGATGGTTAGTGCAACTCGGGATGAAGGCCAGGGAGAAGCGGGTGCTCTGCAGTGGCCGGGAAAGGTCCAGACGCTGAGGCCGGGGCGCTTCCTGTTACGTGCGGGCGTTCCGCTCTGTCTCTGCCAGGCACTCTCTGACTAGGGCCCGAGCATGGATGATACCTGGTGGTGGGGTGGGGTCTCAGCAACCCTCCACAGCCCCACCCACTGCCCTCCAGAGGAGGACCCCTGCCTCCCCACTCCCTTTCCCCTTTCAGCAAGAGAAATTCCAAACTAATGACGGCTAGATGAGATTAGAGGTTTGGTTAATCCTCAAGGTTGCCCTGTAGAAGTACAAATTCCCAGGCTCTTCCCTGGAAATGGACGCAATTTCAATTCGATTCAAAACACCTCTCTGGGTAGTAATACTGGCCCTCCTCTAGGCTTGGCTCAGGTGGCCTCCGGATGTCTTTCTTTCCCTAATGGAAGATAGTCCAGTGTCGGTTTCCTAAGCAGGGCGGCCTGGCCTCACTTACCTCTCTTCAGGCGCTCCATGGCGCTCTTGCTGCCAGCATATGTGGGCCGGATCTCTTTGCCCATCTCCTCTATGACTGACAGCAGGTCCGTGTAGGTGCTCTGGGAGCCCTGGGCGCCGGGTGGCTTCATCGCCTATGTCAAAAGAGAACAGGGCAGTGAGCTCAGGCACCTGGCGGGGAGGGGGACTCCAGTCCCCATCCATAAGCAAGCCTTTGGCCCCACTCACCTGCACGTAGCCCATGGAAGGCGGTCCAAAGTCGTTAAACAGCGGTCTAAAAGGAGCGGCGGCTCCTGGCACTGAGCCCGACGGCGACGGGACGCTTCCTGCAGCAACAGGCGCGAGTAAGAGGTCAGCGCGGGGCAGGGACGCCGCCTCCCAGCTTTTCCAAGCCCAGGACCGGGTTCGCCCGATTCCCTCCAAAGGATGCTTCATTCCAGGCTGATCAACTTCAGGGACAAATCCCTCCCACTGCGCTCCACCTACAAGCCCTTACGTGACCACGCCCACTTCACAGGCCAGCAAACTGAGGCTCAGCGAGGGTAGGCGGCAAGCCCAGTATTGCAGAACTCAGGCCGTCTTCTCTTCGAGACCTCGACCGCCCGGCAGGCGAGCAGGGGTGGAGCTGGATCCTCACCTGTAGGGACCGGGGTGCCCGGCCCAGGGGTGCTGGAGCCAGGGGTGCTGCTGGGGGCAGGGGCGATGGGTTTGTAGGACATCCCCAACTCCTGGGCGCGGCGGACGCCAGCCGGCCGCTCCTCGGGGGTTGGCTGCCGGGCCGCTCAGCCGCGCTCTGATTGGCAAGCGGGCTGCACGCCCCTGGTAAATAGAGGTCTGGCCGGAAGGGCGAGCGGGCACGAATGCTCCCTCACTCCCGATTGGTGGGCGAAGATGTCACTCGAGCCTCCTTATTGGCCGAGACCTGCCCCAGCAGGTCGCAACCGCCGCCGATTGGCCTCCGCCTTCCGGACCTCGCACCTGTCTGCTCCGGATTGGGCGGTGGCCACCGCCCTCCGCAATTGGCGAGTTCGCGGCCCGGGCCGGCGCGCTTTCAATCCGATTAGTCCCCAGGCCCTAGAGGCGGGGCCTCGGGAACCCGGACCCGGGGCTGGGCCGCCGGTTCGCGCCGAGGGTGTCTTCCCGGGCGCGGGCGCCACCCTCGCGCCTCACTAGCGCTGCTTCAGACGTCTGCTCCGCTCTGCCCAGTTTCGGCCCAGCAGGGGTTGCTGTCGCCGCTGCCGTGGCCGCTGTCACCGCTGCCGTGCGCGCTTCTCTGCTCCGGGGGCCGAAGGACGCAGGGCTTTGACGTCCCGAGCCCCGCGCCCCACCCCGTGCGCTTTTACGTCACCTTTCACCGGTTCAACACCCTCTCCCCGATCTGCGCATGCGCCCGCCCGAGGCCTGCGTTTGTTCCCATGGCAACGGGCCCTTCATCTATGCCGCCGCGCACCGTTCTTCCTGAGGCTTGGCTTGTCCTCAGGTCCAAGGGCGACCTCAAGGACCCCTTTGCCCTCACCCCCAAGGCCCCGCGCCGCTGCCTCAGTTAGTGATAATGGCCGTAGGGCAAACAGGGATTACTTGTGTGCCGGGCCCCGGACCAAATTGGTCAAGAGCACAGACTGGAGCCAACCGCCTGGGTTCGAATCTCAGTACCACCCCCACTAGCGATTTCCCCCAGGCAAGTTTCTCACCTCAGTATGCCTCAGTTTCCCCATCCGTAAAATGGGGAAAATGACAATCTCATTGGGTTGTGTGGATTAAATGAATAGTCATAAAGAGCTTCCTGTCCCACTCCAGGGCCCCCATACCTTTCCACTCCACCACTCAGACCCCTCCCCTCAAATCTCATTCGCCATAAACTTAGACCTCAGACCCTCCTCCACTCACTAACCCTTTCTCCCAGGCTCCTTCCCCAAACTCAGACTTCTCTGGCCTTGTGTACCTTCATGCTCCCAGCTTTGTAGATCTTAATCTCCAGGACAGTCATTCATTCATTCATTCATTCATTCATTCATTCATCCATCCATCCAACAAACATGTTCTGGCCCGGCGCGGTGGCTCACGCCTGTAATCCCAGCACTTTGAGAGGCCGAGGCAGGCTGATCACGAGGTCAAGAGTTCGACCTCGTGATCGAACATGGTGAAACCCCTGTCTCTACTAAAAATACAAAAATTATCTGGGCGTGGTGGTGGGCACCTGTAATCCCAGCTATTCGGGAGGCTGAGGCAGGAGAATCGTTCAAACAGAAGTTGCAATGAGCCGAGATCGTGCCATTGCACTCCAGCCTGGGTGACAGGGCAAGTCTCCGTCTCAAACAAAAACAAAAACAAAACCCAAGAAACCACACAAAAACCATGTTCTGACTCCCTCCTCCATCTCATGCTTTGTACTGAACCCTGAGGTTAAAGAAATGAACAGGCCATGGCCTCTGTACTCAAGGAGGCCTTATTCTCTGAGACAGTGAAGCAACATCTTCCTTACATTGCAGTAAGTCAGTGGCCACAAGGGAGAACGGGACAGGGTTCATTGGAACTTAGAGGAAGGGCCTGCCGGGTGGCATCACAGAAATATCTCCAGAGCAGGTGGCATTCGAGTAGGTGAGGGTGGAAGCAGAGACCGAGGGGACACTCCAGGTAGAAGGACTGGCATGTGCAAAATCTTAGGAAATGGGAGAGCACAACATGTGCTTGAGAACCAGCCTTTTTCTTTCCTTTTTTTTCTGCCGGAGAGTTCACTGGGAAGTGGAGGTGGAGCCGTGGACATAACCGCAGGGGCAGGAAGGGCACCTTAGGTGACCTGGATGTAAGGAAGCTGAGTTGACCACGGAGTCCAGTGCTTCCCTAACTCCAGCCATTAGGAAAACTCCATCAGTTTTGCCATCTATTTAACATTTCCTTTTAATTAATTCACTTTTAAAAATCTTAAATGGAAAGGAAAAGGAATAATGTCCATTTAATCGTGTGCTCACTATTTATAGTTTTCTAATACATATTCAAACTGAACACTGTTGAAAAGGTGTTGATTAGGTCACCCAAGGACTTCTGCTCCTACCGGTGGCACTGAGGGTGCGTGCCAGAGAAATCTGCTGTGGATAGTAGGTGAAGAGGAGACACTGAAAGTTACACCTTCTTTGGGAACCACCAAGCCCCAACTCCCTCTGTTACAGGAAATGGGTCTGGATCCATATCCCACTAGAGGGTTCTTGGATCTTGCACAAGAAATAATTTAGGGGCCGGGCGCGGTGGCTCAAGCCTGTAATCCCAGCACTTCGGGAGGCCGAGACGGGCGGATCAAGAGGCCGGGAGATCGAGACCATCCTAACACGGTGAAACCCCGTCTCTACTAAAAAAATACAAAAAACTAGCCGGGCGAGGTGGCGGGCGCCTGTAGTCCCAGCTACTCGGGAGGCTGAGGCAGGAGAATGGCGGGAACCCGGGAGGCGGAGCGCTTGCAGTGAGCTGAGATCTGGCCACTGCGCTCCAGCCTGGGCGACAGAGCGAGACTCCGCCTCAAAAAAAAAAAAAAAAAAAAAAAAAAGAAATAATTCAGGGCGAGTCCACAGAGTAAAGTGAAAACAAGTTTATTAAGAAAGTAAAGGAATAAAAGAATGGCTACTCCGTAGACAGAGCAGCCCTAAGGGCTACTGGTTGCCCATTTTTCTGATTATTTCTTGATGATATGCTAAACAAGGGTTGGATTATTCATGCCTCCCCTTTTTAGATCATATAGGGTAACTTCCTGACATTGCCATGGCATCAGTTTACAGATGGGAGTGTAGCAGCGAGGACGACCAGAGGTCACTCTCATCACCATCTTGGTTTTGGTGGGTTTTAGCTGGCCTCTTTACTGCAACCTATTTTATCAGCACGGTATTTATGACCTGTGTCTTGTGCTGACCTCCTGTCTCATCCTATGACTTAGAATACCTTAACCATCTGCAGCCCAGTAGGTATCAGCCTCATTTTACCCAGCTCCTATTCAAGATGGAGTTGCTCTGGTTCAAACGCCTCTGACATTTCCACACCTTAGACCTTCCTACTTTCTCCACTGCCCATCATATTAGTCACTGCAGCCTTGACCTCCTGGGCTCAAACAATCCTCTTGCCTCAACCTCTCAAAGCGCTGGGATTACAGGCAAGAGCCACTGGCCTAATTCCACAAACAAAACAAAATGCCATAGACTGGGTGGCTTAAACAACTAAAATTTATTTTCTCATGGTTCTGGAGGCTGCAAGTTTGAGATCAGGATGCTAGCACAGTTGGTTTCTGGTGAGGGCTCTCTTCCTGGCTTGTAAATAGCCACCTTCTGGCTCTGTCTTCATATGTGCTCCTTGGTGCAGAGAGAAAGAACAAGCTTTCTAATATCTCTTCTTATAAGTGCATCAATCCTGGAAGCTGGGCAGGAGGTGCAAGACTGTAATCTCAGCTACTTGGGAGACTCATATGGAAGACTTGATTGAGCCTAGGAGTTTGACTCCAGCCTGGGCAACATAGTGAGATCCCACATCTAAAAAACAGAAGGGCCAGGCTTGGTGGCTAACTCCTGTAATCCCAGCGCACTGGGAAGCTGAGGTGGGAGGATTGCTTCAAGACCAGCCTGGGCAACATAGTGAGACCCTGTCTCTACAAAAAATACAAAAATTAGCTGGGTGTGCTGGCAGATGCCTGTAGTCCCAGTTACTTGGGAGGCTGTGGTGGGAGGATCGCTTGAGCCCAGGAGGTTGAGGCTGCAGTGAGCCTTGATTGTGCAACTGTACTCCAGCCTGGGCAACAGAGCAAGACCCTAGCTCAAAAAAAAAAAAGTGAAAAAACGAAAAAAAAGGACACTAATCCTATCAAATCAGAGCCCTACCCTTATGGCCTCATTTAACCTGAATTACTTCCTTAGAGGCCTATCTCCAAACACAGCCACACTAGGAGTTAGGCTTCAGCATATGAATTTTGGGGAGACACAAACAGTCCATAACACCTATGTTTGGGGGAAGGGATTTGCTTGGGAGGTGCCTGAGGAGTTTAATCTTGAATTTATTTATTTATTTATTTATTTATTTTTGAGACAGGGTCTTACCCTGTCACCCAGGTTTGAGTGCAGTGGTGCAAACATGGCTCACTGCAGTCTTGACCTCCTGGGCTCAAGGAATCCTCCTGCCTCAGCCTCCCAAAGTGCTGGGATTACAGGCGGGAGCCACTGGCTTGGCCCTACAGCAGGTTCAGATGTCCCTCCTCCTTGGAGCAGTGGGCTATGGCAGGAGGGGCACAGAGTTCTCTGAGAGGGGTGGGTGGTAACAACTGTGGCCTATCTTAGAGAGAGGACTCTGTCTAACTCGAGGGAAGGTAGCACAGGTTCCTTGGTACAATGCTTCAGGGGCTCCCCTCTGGTCTCAGCCCTCAGACCCAGAGCTCATCCCCTGGATTTTGCAGCCTTTAACCATTGCAACCTCCAAATCAGAAGTTGCAAAGTGGGGCCCACCCATCTATGGGCTAAATTCAGCCCATAGATGGGCTCTCGTTGGCTTGCCTAGTGAATTAAAACTTCATTTTAGTGACCAGCATTGTATTTCTATACAATCCTTTCAACTTTTTTCGTATGTTTGAAAGTTTTTTATTTTGATACGGTAGACTTGCTGTGTCGCCCAGGCTAGAGTGTAGTGCCTTGATCTTGGCTTACTGCAACCTCTGCCCCCTTGGGTTCAAGCGATTCTTGTGCTTCAGCCTCCGGAGTAGCTGGGACTACAGGCGTGTGCCACCACACCTGGCTAATTTTTGTATTTTTAGTAGAGATGGGGTTCGCCATGTTGGCCAGGATAGTCTTGAACTCCTGACCTCAGGTGATCCACCTGCCTTGGCTTCCAAAGTGTTGGGATTACAGGCGTGAGCCATAGCGACCAGCCAATTTATTTATTTATTTAGAGACGGAGTCTTGCTCTGTCACCCAGGCTGGAGTGCAGTGGCGAGATCTCGGCTCCCTACAACCTCAACCACCTGGGTTCAAGCGATTCACCTGCCTCAGCCCCCCGAGTAGCTGGGATTACAGGTGTGCACCACCACGCCTGGCTAATTTTTTTGTATTTTTGGTAGAGTCAGGTTTTCACTATGTTGGCCAGGCTGGTCTGGAACTCCTGATCTCAAGTGATCCACCCGCCTTGGCCTCCCAAAGTGCTGGGATTGCAGATGTGGAGCCACCATGCCAGGCCTGTTTGAAAAGTTTTGCAATAAAATGTTGAAAAATCAATGGATGGGCCAAGCACGGTAGCTCATGCCTGTAATCCCAGCACTTTGGGAGGCCGAGGTGGGTGGATCACGAGGTCAGGAGATCAAGACCATCCTGGCTAACACAGTGAAACCCTGTCTCTGCTAAAAATACAAGAAATTAGCCAGGCATGGTGGCACACGCCCATAGTCCCAGCTACTGGGGAGGCTGATGCAGGAGAATCTCTTAAACCTGGGAGGCGGAAGTTGCAGTGAGCCGAGATTGTGCCATTACACTCCAGTCTGGGTGACACAGCGAGACTCCGTCTCAAAAAAAAAAAAAAAAAAAAAAAGAATGAATGAACAAGGAGATACCGCTACATTCTTGTTAGAATGGCTACAATCTAAAACCTGACAATGTCAGTTGCTGGCAAGGGTGTGGAGCAGCAGAGACTTGCATTTACTGTGGGTAGGGATGCAGAATGGTACAGCCATTTCGGAAGATGGTTTGGTTGCTTCTTCCAAAAGTAAACATAGACTTACTCTATGATCCAGCAGTTGTGTTCCTGGGTGTTGACCCAACTGATTTGAAAATGTATGACCACACAAAAACATGTGCATGTTTATAGCAATTTTATAATCTCCAAAACTAGAAGCAATGAGATGCCCTTTAATAGATGAATGGGGTCGGGCGCGGTAGCTCATGCCTGGAATCCCAGCACTTTGGGAGGCCAAGGCAATTGGATCACCTGAGGCCAGGAGTTCGAGACCAGCCTGACCAACATGGTGAAACCCCTTCTCTACTAACAATACAAGAATTAGCTGGCCATGATGGTGGGTGCCTATAATCCCAGCTACTGGGGAGGCTGAGGCAGGAGAATCCCTTGAACCCAGGAGGCAGAGGTTGCAGTGAGCCGAGATTGCGCCACTGTACTCCAGCCTTGCTGACAAAGTGAGATGCCGTCTCAAAAAAAAAAAAAAAAAAAAAAAAAAAAAGGTGAATGGATAAACAAACTGACATATCCATACAATAGAATATTATTGGGCAATGAAAGGAAATCACCTATCTAGCCATGAAAAGACATCGATAAATCTTAAATGCATATTGCTAAATTAAAGAAGTCAGTCTGAACAAGTCACATACTGTATGATTCCAATTCTACGACATTCTAGAAAAGGGAAAACTATACAGAAGTTGAACAGACCATTGATTACTGGGGCCTGGGGTAGAGGGAGTAGGACTGAATAGGTGAGGCATAGGGGCATGAAACTCTTCTGTATAAGGAAACTTCTTGTTTTTTTGTGTGTGTTTTTTTGAGACAGAGTCTCACTCTGTCGCCCAGGCAGGAGTGCAGTGGCACAATCTCAGCTCACTGCAATTTCTGCCACTCGGGTTCAAGCGATTCTCCTTCCTCCGCCTCCCCAGTAGCTGGAACTACAAGTGCACGCCACCATGCCTAGCTAGTTTTTGTATTTTTAATAGAGATGGGGTTTCACCATGTTGGCCAGACTGGTCTCGAACTCCTGAACTCGTGGTCCACCTGCCTTGGCCTCCCAAAGTGCTGGGATTACAGGCATGAGCCACTGCGCCTGGCCAACTTTTTGTGTGTTTTTTTTGATTCAGGGTCTTGCTCTGTTGCCCAGACTGGAGTGCGGTGGTGTGATCGTGGCTCACTGCCGCGTCCAACTCCTGGGCTCATGCAATCCTCCTTCCTTGGCTTCCCAAAGTGGATTACAGGCGTGAGCCACGGTGCCCGGCTGAGTAAACTTTAATGTATGCAAATTTAAAAAAATTAATCTTGGAGGTCAGCGGATCCCAGGATGGAATGCAGAATGCAACCAAAGAAACTAGCTATATTACAAATGTATGCAACAACCTCACTGTAGGGGCTGGGGGAATAAGGTGCTGACCTAGAAATAAGGGAGTCTGTAAGACTAAATGCAAAAGGAACTGCACATAAGCACCGCACTGGAGTTGAAAAAGTGGTGTCCCACAGGAGTATGGGTTAACAGTTCCAAAACCACTGCACATGTAGCTGGAACTGAACAATGAAGTAAACAGAGGATGGATGATGGGGGTCACTGTTGGAATGAAAAGTTACAGATAAGCAAGTGGGGTGGCTAGAATGATCCATGTGGTAATGGACTGGAGTTGGAAGCATCAGGATGAACTCATGTGCGGCTTAACAGAGATTCAGTTGCTTACGTACAGGAACATTTATAAATGTCTGTATACACAGAATAGAATGCACACACACACATATCTCCTCATGTTATCAGCAGAGAAGACCTGGAAACAATTGTCCCTCCCTGCCCCACACCCACTAGCAACAAGCACCCAGTGTAGTGTCCAGATCTTGGTTTCTTTTCCTTTTCTTTTCTTTTCTTTTCTTTTCTTTTTTTCTTTTTTTTTTGAGATGCAGTCTCTCTCTGTCACCCAGGCTGGAGTGCAGTGGTGGGATTTTAGCTTACTGCAACCTCCATCTCCCGGGTTCAAGCCATTCTCCTGCTCTGGGGTGGGGCATGGTGCCTCCTGAGTAGCTGGGATTACAGGCACCTGCCACCACGCCCGGCTGACTTTTTGCATTTTTTAGTAGAGGCAGGGTTTCACCGTGTTGGTCAGGCTGGTCTTGAACTCCTGACCTCAAATGATTTGCCTGCCTTGGCCTCCCAGAGTCCTGGGATTACAGGTGTGAGCCACTGTGACCGGCCCCTGCCCCCATTTTTTTTTTTAAAGAGTGACAGGGCTTCGCTCTGTTGCCCAGGATGCAGTGTAGTGGACTGGGCACTCTCCTAGTTCACTGAAGCCTTGAACACCCAGGGACAAGTGATCTTCCTGTTTCAGCCTTCCAAGTAGCTGGAACTACAGGCGCACACTACTACACCTGGCTAATTTTTAAAATTTCTTTGTAGAGATGGGGTCTCACTATGTTGCCCAGGCTGGTCTTGAACTCCTGGGCTCAAGTGATCCTCCCACCTTGGTGTCTCAAAGTATAGGAATTACAGGCATTAGGCACAATGCCCCACCCCAGATCTTGGTGTCTAATACCATTCTCCACTAAAATGAACCAGGGCTCCTTGGAGAAATGACTGATTCTGGGACGGGGCAGGAAATATACCAAATAATCCTGGAGCAGCTTGTAGTGCCAAAACGTAAAAAGTGCTAAAAACAAACATACACAATGATGGGGACACAAAGCCAATTGAAAGACTTCCTATGGATTGATCGACCTATCTATCTATCTATCTATCTATCTATCTATCTATCTATCTATCTATCTATCTATCATCATCAATCATCTACCGAGATCTCCTATTGTTCTGTTTCTCTGGAGAACCCTGACTAATATATAGGGGACTCCGGGCATGTGGTATTGGGAAACCGTCTGTGCTATCTTCACAGTCATTCTGTAAGCCTACAGCTCTTTTGTTTGTTTGTTGTTTGTTTGTTTATTTATTTATTTATTTTGAGATGAATCTCACTCTGTTGCCCAGGCTGGAATTCAGTGACACAATCTTGGCTCACTGAAACCTCTGTCTCTCAAGTTCAAGCAATTCTCCTGCCTCAGTCTCCTGAGTAGCTGGGATTACAGGCGCCTGTCATTACGCCTGGATAATTTTTGTATTTTTGGTAGAGTCAGGGTTTCACCATGCTGGCCAGCTGATCTCAAACTCCTGACCTCAGGTGGTTCACCCGCCTCAGCCTCCCAAAGTGCTGAGATTACAGGCATGAGCCGCTGTACCTGGCCTAAATCAGAAGATCTTATAGCTTGCGGCTGCTCTGACTGGCAAGAGTCAGAGGAGTTGGGCAGCAGGTGCCCCCTGTAGCAGGGGCAGGGGTTCTGGACTCGCCGTAGTTTCAACCCTTCCCACTGTTCCTTCCCCAGCCCACTGCAGCCTCAATCTCACAGGCTTAAGGGATCCCCTGCTCCAGCTGCTGTCTGTTGGGAGGTGTGTGTGAGATTTGGGGGAGCTGGGAGCACTTCTTTTGCCAGCAGACACATTGCCCCGATTCAGACACTACACAGCCACTCCCAGTTCTCCAGCCACAGAGCCTGCCAGGCTGAGGCCTGGGGAGGTGGTGGGAGGCTGACCCTGAGTGGGGTTCTGATTTCCCTCTTCCTCATGGCCATCACTACCCCTCAGCCCCTGCAGCAGGGACAGACATCTTCTCAGGCAGCAATACCATCTGTACCAGCTGTGAGGGTGGTGGAAGGAAGGGTGGGAGTGTGGACCCTGGCTCCCAGAGAAGCCACTGAGCCTGGGGCAACTTATCCTTATCCCCAGTTCTGCCAGATTGGCAGAGGTGATTACCTAATTGAGGATTAAGGATTAATTGAGATCTGCCAGGAGAGTGGTGCTGAGGCCCCTGCAGCCAGCTCTAGCACCTCGGCATCCAGTCTCCAGAATGCACAGGGTGCATCTCCAGGCCGCCTGCCTGCTTTGCCCCAGGGCCATCTTGTTGGCAGGTGCCATGTGAGGACCAGGCACAGGCGCTGGGAGCTCTCACCCCTTCGTGACGAGGAAGGACCGGGCTTGTTTGCTCCCACCAGGCAGGAGCTGCAGATGAGGCCTGTGCCATAGCTAGAAGAGGCCGAGATCTGGCCTGGGCCTGTCCTGACCCTGAGGCGCCCTCCATAGTTGGCGCTGTGGTTTCAGAGTCCCCGGGCCTGGGTGCAAGTCCCACCGCCCTTCATCCTGACTGTGTGTGGCTTGATGCACAGGACTGGCCCTGTGTCCTCCTGGAGCCTCTGTGCAGGCAGCGGCCCTGGATTAACCTGGGGGTAATGGAAAGTCATGGCCAGGTCCTGAACAGGGGTGTGACAAAACGCAAGTGGCATTTTAGGAAGAATAACCTGGCAGTGTGTGGGGATAGAGGGCAGTGAGGCCACGTGGTCTCTAGCAGATCACTTAGACTTGGTGCTATTGTTTATGTTATTTTTAGTTAAAAAAGTGTTTTTTAGAGACATGGTTTTGTTCTGTTGCCCAGGCTGGAGTGCAGTGGTGCAATCATATAGTTCACTGCAGCCTCGACCTCCTGGGTTCGCGTGATCCTCCCACCTCAGCCTCCCAAGTAGCTGGGACTGCAGGCATGCACCACCAAACCTGGCTAATTTTTGCTTTATTTTTGTAGAGATGGGGTCTCGCTCTGTTGCCCAGGCTGGTTTCAAATTCCTGGCCTCAAAGTGCTGGAGTTGCATTCATGAGCCACTTCACACGGCCCTCGTGCTATGGCCTTGATGTTTGTGTCCCTCCAAAATGCATGTTGAAACTCAATCTCCAATGGAACAACAGTAAGGGGTGGGGCCTTCAGAAGATGATTGGACCACAAGGGCTCTGCCCTTATGGATGGGATTAGTGCCTTATAAAAGGGCTGGGGGTGGTGGTGGGGTGGGGGGAGTAGCCAGGCCCTCATGCCCTTCCTGCCTTTCTGCTACGTGAGGCATCCTCTGGAGGAAGCAGCTCAAGGCACCATCTTGGAAGCAGAGGCCTGGCCCTCTGCAGACACCCAACTGCCCGCACCTTGACCCTGGGCTTCCCAGCCTCCATAACTGTGAGCAATAAATTCACGCTGTTTATAAAATACCAGTCTAAGGTATGTTATTATGGCAGCAGGAACAGACGAGGGCACTCAGCCCGTCAATTTCTTCAATCTGGAAAATGGGGCCCTGAAGACTGGGGTATGCTATCAGTGTCCGGGGTCCTCCAGGGGGAAGATACTGAGATGGAGTTAGGGAGGAAGGTAAAGGGGGAGGAAGCAGGACTGGGCAGGCAAGCCTCTCATTCCACACTGATCTGTCTGCCTTGGCTGCCCCAAAGGGGAGCTCAGAGCAAAGACTGCCCATTAGAGGAGCCTTGCATTAGGGAGAAATGTCCAGGTCCTGGTTCCCCACGCTGTGCTCAGTTAGTGGCTGGGGGCTCCCTGGAGGAGTGAGGTGTCAGCCCAAAAGCTGAGGTGTCTCCTGAAGGGGCCAGTGGCTGAGCCCTTCTGCTAACTCACCCACTCTATCCTCTAAGTTGAACTGCACGTTCTTGAGGGGAGCTCTGAGCAGTGTGCCTCCAAGGCTACTGCAGGAAAAGTGACATCAAGCTTGGGAAAAGTCTTTCTGCGGTACTTTCTCCACGCTCAAATGTCATCATGGAGCTAGCAGGAGCTGTTCTCAGGATACACGGCAGGAAACGTGGAGGCCAACACACGCCTGAGCTCGGGACAAGAAGGCTCTGTTTACTGGCTAGGGATGTTTCCTGACGCTTGCTCTGGGCCGGGTCCAGGATCCAGAGAGGAAGAAGAGAGGGTCCCCATCTTCCTGAAGCTCACAATGGAAGGGATTTATGATCCAAGAGGACAGTCCCGGTCCTTGATTTTGGGGGCCAAATACTGGAGCCTCCAGGATGAGCAAGTGAGAGGCAAAAGCCATCTCCCCAGGCTTGGAGATATTTTACTGTCAGAGAGACAGAGACGAGGCCAGGCAGCTTTATTGGAGAAGTGGTGGTGGGGGTGAAGGCAGGCAAGGGCGCTGCACACAGGTGGGATGGGGAGGAGAGCGGTGTCCCTGCTGGAGGCGATGGGCTTCAAAGAACATGCTGGTGGGCAGAGGCTGTGGTCCTTGAGTCCTGTCTGCTGCCTCCAGCTTCTGTACAGGCTCACCGAGACATCATTCGCACAAACTCTGCCAGGACGAAGCCAGGGTTTTGGGTCTGTTCTCTGGACTGCACTAGGAGTGAGGACCATCTGCAGGCCTTGGGGCAGGTGGGAGTGTGGTTGAGGGGAGGGTCTTCAAGGGCATCCTCTGGATCTGATAGGGAATAGGTCTCAGGGCCAGGAAGAGGGGGCTTTGTCTTATGGGGGAAAAAACAAACCCTTGTAATGGAACTTGTTTTCCTTTTTGCTCTGACAGGTAGGAAGCTCAGGAGCAACTCTGGGCCTGCTTATGGGAATGCATTTCCACATAGTAATTTTCCTTGGCTTCTATTATTATTGAATCATTTTTCCCCTTTATGGAAATGCAGCGTAGAGGAAGAGCTGGGCTCTGGATCAGGCTGCCCAGATTCAAATCTTGGCTCCATCTACCTGCTTTTGCTTAGTGCCTAGGCTTTCCTGAGAATGGACTTTCTTCTCCTGCCTATGGGGATAACAATTCCTTCCTCTCGGGTTCTGCATGATGATTAACTAGGAGAGGACATTGGGGTGCGTGGCACAGGGTCTAGTGCACAGTGGTGATGCTTGCTGTGCGGTTTCTTATCTGCTAGGAGCCTTCCAAGGCGTGTGTTGCTACGTGCGGCAGGGGGTACCTTCGAAGTCGACCAGGCCGTCCCCATTGAGGTCCACGTCCTGGAGGATCTCCTCCACCTCCCGCTGGCTGAGGCGCTCCCCCAGCAGGGCCTTGAGGGCCGCCCGGAGCTCGCCCACGCTGATGCGGCCGTCCCCGTTGGTGTCGAACTGTGGCGGCGTTGGTCGTGGCGTCTGGTCACTGACAGTCATTCACACGCGCAGCCCCTCACTCACGGCAGACACGCAGCCCCGCCCGCCCTCAGCCCCAGTGGCCGCACCTCCCGGAAGGCGTCCCGCAGCTCCCGGACGCCGATCATGTCTGCAGTCTCTGCCAGCAGCTTGGGGCCCATCAGCTCCACGAAATCTTCAAAGTCCACCTTCCCGCCACCTGGAGGTCCCGTCCATTACAGACCCAGGGCACCAGAGACCCCTGCCCCGCCCCTGGCTCTCCCTCCTCTGCCCTCTGCCTTTCCTTCGTGAATGGATCCTTTCCTCCCTCTGCATCTGAAGCCTGGGTCATCTATATTTCCCAATGGGAATCGCCCTCCAAACAAGGCACAGATTTGGCCAAAGGTGAAAGGAAAACCACGCTCAAAACTTCTTGGGCGGGGCGCGGTGGCTCACGCCTGTAATGCCAGCACTTTGGGAGGCTGAGGCGGGCGAATCACCTGAGGTCAGGAGTTCCAGACCAGCCTGACCAACATGGTGAAACCCCGTCTCTACTAAAAATACAAAAATTAGCCGGGCGTGGTGGCGGGTGCCTGTAATCCCACCTACTCGGGAGGCTGAGGCAGGAGAATTGCTTGAACCCAGGAGGTGGAGGTTGCAGTGAGCTGAGATAGCGCCATTGTCACTCCTAAGTGACAGAGCAAGACCCCATCTCAAAAAAACAAAAAACAAAAACAAAAACAAGAAACCCAAAACAACAACAACAACAACAACAACAACAACAACAAAACCCCCCAAAAAACTTCTTGGAACTTTCCTTAATTTTCCTGAAGAGTTCGGTTGGGTTCAAGTCCTGGCTCCAAGGAACTTGCTGTGTGACCTTAGACAAGTCCCTTAACCATTCAGTTGCCTCATTTGCAGAATAGGAATCACAGTCCATGCTGTGCCCACCTCCTAGAGGCGGGTGAGATTCTCCAGGGGCAGAGAGCTTGCCTTGAGAATGACCAAGGTCATGGGCTCTGGGGATAGCCTGTGCAGTCACCTCTGTATCTGGGTTTGGCTTCCTGGGCCCAGCCAGGGCATCTGGAGGACTGGGGATGGGGACAGGCTCGAGGCACATACTGATTTGTTGTGAGATCTCGATGAGCTCCATCTCGGTGGGCATGTAGCCCAGGGTCCGCATGCAGGCACCCAGCTCCCGGCAGCCAATGTAGCCATCCCGGTCTCTGTCAAACTCCTGGAAGGCGACCTGCAGCTCTGCCAGGCAGGGTGGGGTCAGTCCTTCCCCCATATCCCCCTGATCCTGGCCTGGACCCACCTACCCTTCTCCCTTGGTCTAACCATCCCTCCTTCTGAACGTCAGATTCTCTTTGCTGCCTCAGGGCCTTTGAACATGCTGTTCCTGTTATTTGTTCTTTCAGCAAGTATTTGAAGAGTATCTACTATGTGCCAAGCTCTGCTCTAGGCACTGGGGATACAGCAGTGAAATTTTTCAAAAAGAAAGAAAGAAAGTGGGGGAAACAAATCATGACCGCTTGGAGATGTGGTCTTTTGTCACCTACTAAAGGAAGACATCCCTTTACATGTGGCCTCCCCAGCCCGTTTTTTCCTTTCCTGGAAAGCACGTTCACAATTTATACTTGTAGCCGACTAACTGACGTTGATCTCCAGAGGGTACAGGCCATATCTGCCTAGCTGGCCATGTTTCCCAGTGCTTAGCCAGGGCCAGGCACACAGTGGGCACCCAGGAAGTGTCAGCTGAATGAGCAAATATAAAAGAGGCCCTGTCACCTGCCTGGTGAGTGAGACCAAGAAATGACAGCTGGGTGGGGGTCTGTCATCCCCTCCCTGCTCAGGCTTGTCCCCATTTCCCTGAACCAGTGCCCTGTAGCCTTCTTGCCCCTACCTCCTCCTGGAAACACTGAGGCCCCCACCCAATGCCCCCCCAACCCTATGTCCCCACCCTATGCCCCCCCATGCCCACCTCCCCTCCAGGGAACCAGTTCCTTCTCCAACCCTTTACCTTCAATCTCCTCGGGCCGCAGCTCCCGGTCCTGAAGGGCACAGAGGGGTTAGGAATTCCCCGCTCCTCCTGATGGCTGTGCCCTTCCTTCTTGCTTCTCAGGGCTCCCCACCCAGCCCCACACTGCAACACGCACACGAAGGGCCTGTGTCTGTCTGACTGCTCAGCCCTGGTTCCCACCTAGTTCTGCTCACTGGCCTGGGCGACCAGGTGCCCCCTTCCCTGCTTCTGGCCTAGGTCACTCCTCGGGCCGTCCCCACCTACTCCGTCACCCTCTTCTGGGGCAGGGTGCTCCCTTTGCTGGTGGTGGATCTGGGGTTTGGGCAGAACCTCAGACTTGGTCCCGCCAGCCTCAATGTCACTGTTGATTTCTTCCGTTTCTGGGGTCATTGCGCTCTCCTCTCTCTGCACCCCCACCCCAGATCTGTGTGCCTTTGCTCTGATGTCCCCACTCAATCCTCTTCCCCCCAGCTCCAGGAGAGGCAAAGCGAGGGGCAAGGGCAGGTGGGCTGGCAGGTGAGGGGCAAGGGCAGGCAGGCTGGCGGGACAGGGGTAAGGGCAGGCAGGCTGGCAGGTGGGTGGCCGTACATACGAGTTGGGTGGCAGCAATGCTGGGCCGCAGGAAGATGCAGGCAGGCCCCACCAGGCTGTTGAGCACTGAGTAGCCCTGGATGCCTGGCCTGGGGGCCCCCTGCTCCTTGGGGCTGGAGCTGGGGCTGGGGCAGGAGCCCCTTGGTGGGGAGCCGAGCCACTGCCAGGGGTCCTGCAGCAGAGCCGGCCATGAGCTGGGGCAGTGGCCACCAAGCTCCGGGCCTGATGGCCCTCCCCACTCCTCTCACCAGCTGCTCCTGCCTTTGGAGCCCAGCACGGGACAGTAGGGAAGGGGCTGGGGGGTAGAGAGAGGACCCTCACCCGTGAGCACTTTAGGCAGAAAGGGTCCGTCCTCTAACTGTTCTATTGGGCAAACTGAGGACCAGAAAAGGCAAGAGACTTGGCCAAGGCCACTGAGAGAGCCAGCGGCAGAAAGGGACCTTGTGCCCAGCTCTGTCTCCTAGATGGAGGCTGGCTAGCAGAGAGTGGGGACCTGCAGCCAGGGTGGGGCAGCTGGATGGGCAGCTGGGGGATCTGGTGAGCCTGGCAGGGAAGACCCAGCAGTCTGTGGGAGCCAAGATCAGGGTGGCCAGAGGCTGTGACTTCCAGGAAAAAAAATCTCCACCTGGGGCAGTGGGCAGCCCCCAACCCCGCCCGGCCCTCACAGGGCTCTGCCCATCCCATCTGACCCTCAAGGTCCATTCCGGCCTCCTGGCCTGGGCTCTCCCCTGACCCTCCTACCTTAGGGCCCCGGCGCCGGGGCCTCTTGGCACAGTTCCCCATGGGCCCTGAACCATGCCAGGCCTGGAACCCCGGGGGTGGCCCAGGCTGGGCCTCAGCGGATGCTGCTGCCCGCGGACTCCTGCCAGCCCCCAGCTGCTCCCGGTGAGAGCCTGGGAGTACTGCCGGGGATTTTCCCGGGGTTTTGTGGGGAAGATCGGGGGCGGGTGGGCAGGCGGGGGACCTGGGCCCGGGGCTTGGGTCCTAATCCGGGATTATCTTTGAACGTCTCCGCTGCTGAGGGGGGCCACTTGGGCCCAAGGCCCCCTGGAGAGCACAGACGCCCCAGACTGCGTCCTGAGGGTCTTCCAGACACCCCTTCTCCAGCACCCTCCCCCAAGCCCTGCCTCTAATCTCTCCCAATCAGGGGAGGTTTAATGTCTTCAGAAGCAGGGCTGGGTCCCAGGAGGAGGAAGGCAGGCGCACAGTGTGCCAGGGTGGGCCGTGCCCTCCGAATGGCACAGATGCCGGTTAGTATGGACACGCAGGCCCTCCCACACTGCCTCTCAGAAAGAGGAAGCCACTTGGCCCAGCCCAGGAAGCTCCTGCCTCTCTCTGCCAGGACCCCAGCTGGGCCCTGGGCTCCTCACCTGGGGGGGGGCCCACTTGCTTGCCCTTGGCACCCCCTGCCTGGACTGGTGCCCCGCCCTTGGATGAGGAGCAGAAGGGAACCGCCTCGGTGTGTGGGCAGTGGCAGGGCTCGGCGAGGGCGGACATTGGGAAGGGAAGCCACCCCAGCCCTGACGACCTGAGAGACTCCCCCACTGGCCTCGGCCTCCAGGTCCCCTCCCTGGACTGAGTCCTGGGTCTGTCCTCTGGGGTCCCCGGTTGGGGTGTGGGGTCCCTGCTGTTCGCTCCTGGTCCCCTCACACCCCTGCCCGCATTACCTGCCCGTAGGCTGCCTGCACCTGGGCCTCGAGCTCCCGGAGGAGCGCTCGTCGCTGGGTGGCTGGTGGGCTGCCAGGGGCCCGGCTGGTTCCTGGAGTGCCCTCAGAGGGGTTGGGGTCTCCCGTTGGGAGGCTGCCCTCTGCTGGGTCCTGGGGCTGGGCCATGGAGATGAGGGCTTGGTACTTCCTCCTGGCTGAGGGACGCTGCTCCCCTCCGGCCTCCCCAGTCCTGTGGGAGAGTGGCCTTGTGGGCAGCTGCAGGTGTGGCCCAGGTCCCTGCTGCTCTTCTTTCTGTCCCTTCCTCCATAAACTGGGAGAACCCCATGTCCCCAGAGTCTCCCAGAGTCTCATATCCTCCCTAGCTCCCCGTGGCCCCTCGTGCGGCGCTGTCAGCCTGGTGAACCCCTCATGCTGGTCACAGACTGTGCCCGGGGCTCCACCGGATCACCCTTGCGGCCCCGGTGGCCGGCCCTCCCGCTTGCCTGTGGCTTCCTCCCCGCAGCCTTCTGCCTCCATCTCTGGCTCACGGGTCCCCTGCTGCCCCACACACCCTCCTTGCTCACTTTCCATCTCACCCCTGCCCCTCTCTGCCCCCTGTGCCTCTGTGCCTGTGTTGCCTGCAGCCCAGTCTCCATCCCCTCTGACCCGCCACCATCTCTCAGTCTGGGTCCAGTGGTGTCTCTGCCGTCTCTGACCCGCTCAGCCCGTCTCTCTAATGGCTCCTTCCCTCTGTTGCTGCAAGAACTTTCTTGCATTGGTCCGTCTTTCTGTCTGTCCTTCCTTGTTCTTCTTATTCTCCCCACCATCCCGCTCCCAGGAGAGCTCCCGAATTCTGGAAAGGCCTTCCCCACCTCCCCAGCCCAGAGCCCCAGGGTCCCTCTGTGCTGCCCACCTCCCTGCCTCCCTCCCTCCTCCCCAGTGTCCCTCTGTGCTAGCCCCTCTCTCCTCCCCAGGGTCTCCCTGCACTGCCAACCCTCCTCCCTCCTTCCCAGGGTCCCTCTGTGCTAGCCCCTCTCTCCTCCCCAGGGTCTCCCTGCACTGCCAACCCTCCTCCCTCCTCCCTCCTCCCCAGGGTCCCTCTGTGCTAGCCCCTCTCTTCTCCCCAGGCTCTCCCTGCACTGCCAACCCTCCTCCCTCCTCCCTCCTCCCCAGGGTCCCTCTGTGCTAGCCCCTCTCTTCTCCCCAGGCTCTCCCTGCACTGCCAACCCTCCTCCCTCCTCCCCAGGGTCCCCCTGTGCTAGCCCCTCTCTTCTCCCCAGGGTCTCCCTGCACTGCCAACCCTCCTCCCTCCTCCCCAGGGTCCCTCTGTACTGCACCCTGCCTCCCTCCCTCCTCCCCAGGGTCCCTCTGTACTGCCCACCTCCCTGCGTCCTGCCAGGACCTCCACCTGGTCCTGCTGACCTTCAACCTCTTGCTTCTCAAGGAAAACGGGTGGAGGTGAGCCGGGCAGCCCCTGCTGGCCTCTTAGGCTTCCTTGCCATGCCCCCAGCCCACTCCCCACCCAACTGCCCACTCTTCAACTCCCAGAATGAGGTCATCATCCTGCCCCAGTTCCATTCCAGGTCCCTCATGATTTATTCACCTGCCCCCCACACTGGCCTTTGTCCAAGGGAACCAGATCCCACTAGGTGCTGCCACCTGAGCTGGTGGCTCTGGCCTCTCTCGGCCACACACGGCCATCCATTCATGTATTCCCTCAGCAAACAGCTGATGCTGGCTGGGCCAGCTGCTGGGGCTATGTGACAGACCCCATCTGTGTAGAGAAGCCCACTCTCAGGCATGTCTAACCAGGAAAAGAGCCACCAGACATTCTCCAAGTGCTTGGGGTCATTGGCCCAGGCATCAGGGAGGCTTCATGGAGGAGGTGAGGGGATAAGGCAACGCTGCAGGCATTGCCTATTAATGTTTAACCTGTGCCTGGCCCTGGGTGAGAGCCAGGGTCCCTGGCAGGGATCAGCCTTGAACGTGGAGTGCCCCAGGAGCTGGAACCTGGCAGGTGTGTTGGATGGAGGCCCTTGGGAGGGAGGAAGGGGTTAGGGGCCTCTGGAGAGGATATGGGTGGCAGGAAGTCAGAGAAAATTTTAGAGAGGCTGAATCTGCAGCAAACATTTGTCCAGCACCTGCTTGCTCTGTACCTTCCTGGGTGCTGGAACCAGTCCCTACTTCCTGGAATGTTTCACCTGCTGGGAGATGCACATTCAGCAAACCAGAATGACAATGGCCAGGGAAGCGCAGGAAGGGCCAAAGTTGTCAGGAGGGAGGCCTTGGCCGGGTGTAGTGGCTCACACCTGTAATCCCAGCACCTTGGGAGGCCAAGGCAGGCGGATCATTTGAGGTCAGCCTGGTCAACGTGGCAAAACCCCGTCTCTACTAAAAATACAAAAATTAGCTGGCGCGGTGGCACATGCCTGTAATACCAGCTACTCGGGAGGCTGAGACATGAGAATCACTTGAACCTGGGAGGCAGAGGTTGCACTGAGCAGAGATCGTGCCACTGTACTCCAGCCTGGGTGACAGACTGAGACTCTGTCTCGGAAGGAAGGAAGGAAGGAAGGAAGGAAGGAAGGAAGGAAGGAAGGAAGGAGGGAGAAAGAAAGAGAAAGAGAGAAAGAGAGAAAGAAAGAGGAAGAAAGAAAGAGAGAAAGGAAAAAAAAAAGAGGGAGGCCTTGTTTGATGGGAGTTGAGGAACTGACATGCTAACCGCGAGCAGAGGATGATGGGAATGGCTGAGCAAAGGGAGGGGGTGGCCTCACAGACAGAGGAAAGCCTCCACATCTGAGGGCAGGCCGGGGTTGAGAGGTGAGTGGAAAGGCTGGTTGTGATCATTCCCATTGCCTCAACCTTCAATGTCCTTCAGTCCCACCTCTGCACACAGAGAGCAGGAGTGGCCTGGTCTCCCAGGTGGTAACATCTCTGGAAACATTCCTCGGAGACAGGAATTCTCCTCTGCAAGACCGTAGAAAGGGCCAGCAGGCCTGGGTTCCCCCATGCACACACTGTGTCACCCTGGGAAAGGTATGTCACCTCTTTGAGCCTCAGTTTTCTCATCTGAAAAGTGGAGGTTGACCTAACATCTGTCTCCCAGTACCACTGTGGAAATTAGATGACAGGACCTGGCAGGTTCCTGGCACATAGGAAGGTGCAGAATGTGGTGGGCACCACACGTGATGAATGATTCCATGTCTAAAGAACCATCTTTGAAAGTAGAAACTGGTGAGAAATGTATGTCCCAAAGTATAATCCAAAACAGTGGGGTCTGTAACCGCTCAGAGTATAGGGGGTAAAAGAGTTTTCTATCAGGGAGCAAAGGCCTTGTGTCTAAGTGGAGGAGAAAGCCTGGCTTGGAGATCCCCCTGGCTTGTGTTCAATCAGCAGCATCCTGGAGCACTCAGCTTGGTGCCCTCTACTTGCCCAACCTGACTTAGCTAAGCTGGAGTCCTGGCTCCAGTGTCCAGGATGGGTGGATCAGGGATTTGACTAATGGGTAGACAGAGGGAAGGATGGGTAGAAGGATGGTTGGTTGGGTAAAATGGGTGGTTGGATGGATGGGTGGATAATTTGATGAACTGGTGTTTAAATGGACAGATGGAAGGAAAGATGAATGGATGGACAGGAGGACAGATAGTTGGGTTAGTAGATGAGAAGTTGGATAGATGGACAGGTGAGTGGCTGGCTGGCTGGAAGGATGGGTAGGTGATCTGATGGGCTGGTGGTGCAATGGTTGGTAAATGGATGGGTGGATGATTGCATAGATAGTTGGTTAGGTAGATGGTTGGATAGATGGAGGGATGAATGGAAGATGGATGGATAGACAGGTGGCCAGTGATTGTATGGGTAAATGGATAGTTGGATGAATAGGTGGATAAATGGATAGGTGAATGTCTTGATGGACTGGCTATTGAATGTTTGATTGATGGGTGGATGGATGATTGGGTAGATGAGGTTTAGATGGATAGATAGATGGAAGTGAATAGATGGCTGAGAGGATAGACTGCTGGTGAAGGTCGTCTGTGTGTGTGTGTGTGTGTGTGTGTGTGTATGTGTGTTTTGAGACAGGATCTCACTCTGTCACCCAGGCTGGAGTGCAGTGGCACAATCATGGCTCGTGGCTTACTATAGCCTTGACCTCCTGGGCTTAAGCAATCTTTCTCTCAGTCTTCTGAGTAGCTGGCACTATAGGCATGTGGCACCATGCCCAGCCATCTTTTTTTTATTTATTGCAAAGATGACATCTTGTTATGCTTCCCAGGCTAGTCTTGAATTCCTGGCCTAGAGCAATCCTCCCGCCTTGGCGTCCCAAAGTATTGAGATTACAGGCATGAGCCAAGGCTCCCCACAAAGGTTCCATATTCTTCATTAAAAGAGTTCATTAGCGTACAGACTATATTCTGCCTATTTTGGTGTCTCGCATGGTGTCTAACCCATTCATTGCCTGGCATATACTAATCAATGCATGAATGAAGACTTGTGTCTATCTATCTCCCTCCATACTTTACTGTGATTCCTCTAATGGCAAAGATGATGGCTCCTTCTCCCCTGTTTTTCCCACAAGTCGAACCTAGAACGTGGTACCTGGTAAGCACTCCAAATAGAACCATGTTGAGAATCTACTTTGTAACCATCAGGTAAAGTAAAAAAGACAGACACTGACCACAGTGGGTAAGGATGTGGAGAAGTTGGAACCCTCAGTCTCTGCTGATGGGATTGTAAAATGGTGCAGCCACTTTGGAAAGGAATTTGGCAGTTCCTCAAAATGAGTTATCACATGACCCAGCAATTCCACTCTTAGGTATATATATAGTCAAGGGAACCAAAAACATAAGTTTGGGGCCAGGCAAACATAAGTTTGACTCATGCCTGTGATCCCAGCACTTTGGGAGGCCAAGGCAGGAGGATCACTTGAGGCCAGGAGTTCAATGCCAGCTTGGGCAATAAAGCAAGACCCCATCTTTACAATAAATATAAAAATTAGCCAGGCACATGATGATTGCCTATAGTCCCAGCCACTCAGGAGCTGTACTCCAGCCTGAGTGACAGAGCAAGACCCTATCTCTAAAACAAAACAAAACAGAACAAAACAAAAAAAATTCCTGTAAGTTCGCACAAAAACTTCTACAGAAATGTTCCTAAAAGCATTATTCATAGTAGACCAAAAAGTGAAATAACCTAAATGTCCATCAACTATGAATGAGCAAAGGCCAGGCACGGTGGCTCACGCCTGTGATCCCAACACTTTGGGAGACTGAGGCAGGTGGATAGCCTGAGGTCAGGGGTTCCAGAACAGCCTGACCAATATCGTGAAACCCCATCTCTACTAAAAATACAAAAATTAGCTGGACGTGGTGGTGCGCACCTGTAGTCCCAGCTACTTGGGAGGCTGAAGCAGGAGAATTGCTTGAACCCAGGAGGCAGAGGTTGCAGTGAGCCGACATTGCACCATCACACTCCAGCCTAGGAGACAGAGACTCCATCTCAAAAAACAAACAAACAAACAAAAAAAGCAAAAAAAAACAAAACCCCAAAAAACAAACTATGAATGAGTAAACAAGGGTGGTCTATCACTACAATGGAATATTACTTGGCCATAAAAAGAAATGAAGTGCTGACACATTCTACAGCATAGATGAACCTTGAAAACATTATGCTAAGTGACAAACAGACACAAGAGGACAAATACTGTGTGATTCCATTTATGTGAAATGTCCAGCATAGGCAAATCCATAGTGACAGAAAGTAGATTAGTGGTTGCCAGGGGCCGGGGGGAGGAGGAAAGAGGAGTGACTGCTAATGGGCATGGGGTGTCTTTTCGGCATGATGAACGTGTTCTGGAATTAGATAGGGTGATGATTGCACAACACTGAATATATGGAAAACTACAGAATGCAGGCTTTGCAAGGGTGAATCTTATATAACAATAAAGCTGTTTAGGCTGGACGCAGTGGTTTACAGCTGTAATCCCAGCACTTTGGAAGGCCAGGGTGGGCGGATTGTTTGGGCTCAGGAGTTCAAGACCAGCGTGGGCAACATGGTGAAACCCCGTCTCTACTAAAAATACAAAAATTAGCTGGGCATGGTTGCATGTGCCTGTAGCCCCAGCTACTCGGGAGGCTGAGGTGGGAGGATCGCTTGAGCCCAGGAGATGGAGGCTGCAGTGATCCAAGATCGTGCCACAGAACTCCAGCCTGGGTGACAATGCAAGACCTGGTCTCAAAACAAAACAAAATCTGTTAAAACCCACCAAAAAAGTGCTGATGTGCACATGCTGTGGAGGTGGGGGATGGACTGGGAAAAACTGTGCTTCTGGGAGGAAGAGGAGGCAGCCCCAGGGTAGCCACGGAGCTAGACCACAGGGAAGGCCCATGGAGCCAGAGGGCTGTGGGTAAAAGCAGCCACCCGGAACACCACAGCACCCTGGCGGCAAGCCATCTGGAGGTTCAGCCCGTCTGGTGGCGGGAGACGGGCAGCCCGCTGGACAACAAGGGGTCCTCTCGTTCTCTCAGGTCTGTGATGCTTCTGCACAAAGGAGGAGCGGGTGCTCCAGGCCAGAGCAGGTTCCTCTGAGCCTTGGTCTCCTCATCTGTATAATGGGAACAGGACTCCCTCCCTCCCAGATTGCGTGGAGATGAAATGAGATAATTTTCTATGAAAGCTCTTTGTAAGCTGCTACATGCTGGGCAGATGTTCCTCCAGCTGTGAGTCAGGGATGAGAGCCCAGCCCTGGCGCCACCTCCTCCTCCCCCCAGGCCCAGGCAGCTGGGAGCTCAAATGAGGAGGAGGGGAAGCGCGCCCAACCCTGAGCGCTCGGTGCAGGGGGTGCCCCTGTCAGGGAGATATTTTTATTTTTTTTCCCAGGCTTTGGGTGGGCGGTTCTGCACCTGGGAAGGACACCTTCTTTCCTCCTTATGGCTCTGAGCCTTCCGGGGGAGGGGCAGCCAGGAGGAGACCCGGACTGGGGGCCAGGTGAGCTTGCAAGGAGGCAGCACTGGGCTCCGCCTGGTGAGACGCAGCCCTCCCGGGTCCAGGAAGCCCCGCCCATCCCAGCCCCTGGCCAGCCGCATCTGAAGGCTGCATTTGCCTTCATACTCAGTCAAGAAATGGTTTGCAGACTATGTGGGGGAGAAAAAATAACCTTTTCCTCAACATTCATGAGTTGTTAGTTGGAATGGATCCCTGTAACAGAAGACCAAAAGAAAAAACAACAATCATGCAGGAGAAACCTCAGTGAAGAGTAACTCCAAACAGTGATGAGATTTCACTCTCATGGTGTCTTCAACAAACAGCAATACATTTTAGAGAAATGACAGGAAAAAAGAAAAAAGCAGCTTTAGGCTTCCAAGAGCGACTACTGTGGGAAGGTAAATCTATGGCAAGAAACGAATGGCGGGGAGTTTATTTGCAGGTTCTGAAAGCAGACAAGGAGGGTCTCCAGGGATTATAGGAATATTATCAACTTACATAATTGCGTGTTTTATAGCCTTCTGTCCTGCAGCCTGTTTTTCCCCAAACCCCGTGTGGCAAGTGGCCACCTTGTTGGTTGGAACCAGCTTCTGATAGACCCCAGCAACTTATAGAAGTGAACTTTCCTCACGACCATGCTAAAGTCTCCAGCCCGGAAGGAGCTATAGCTTCATGACCATAACATGGGGCCCATGTGCTGATGTTAGGGAGCCTCGGAGAGCCAGGGTGACACCATTTTTAAATCATGTCCATCTTGGTATTTTATTTATTAATTTGGAGATGGAGTCTTTCTCTGTGGCCCAGGCTGGAGTGCAGTGGCGTGATCTTGGTTCACTGCAACCTCTGCCTCCCAGGTTCAAGAGATTCTTCTGCTTCAGCCTCCCGAGTAGCTGAGATTACAGTTGCCTGGCACCACACCTGGCTAATTTTTGTATTCTTAGTAGAGACGGGGTTTCACTATGGCCAGGCTGGTGTCGAACTCCTGACCTCAAGTGATCTGCCTGCCTTGGCCTCCCAAAGTGCTGGGATTACAGGCATGAGCCACCACGCTGGCCGTTTTTGTTTTTGTTTTTAAATAGAGATGGGGTCTCACTGCATTGCCCAGGCTGGTCTCCAATCTATGGCATCCTGGACTCAAGCAATTCTCATGCCTTGGCCTCCCAAAGTGAAATCAAGACTATCAAGACATTGGCTGAGCACAGTGGCTCACGCCTGTAAACTCAGCACTTTGGGATAAATGTGCTTTGATAAAATAACACTTTAATAGAGTGTCAAGGATAGTTTTCTTCAAATCAATAAAATAATTTTTGTCATTCCGTCAGCCCATCTGCATGTAGGGACAGCTTAGTTTAGCCTTTGCATAGACAAGACATTATCTATCTATCTATCTATCTATCTATCTATCTATCTATCTATCTATCTATCTATCTATCTAACACTTAAAACAAAGACGGTGCATCCTTACTGTTGCTTTCTGAGGATGCCCTACCCTATAATGGAGTAGCTTTCAATAAACTCTTTCCTCACTGCACTCTTTGACTCATCTTGAATTCCTTCCTGCGTGAGATCCAAGAACCCTCTCTTGGGATCTGGATCAGAACCTCTTTTTCTGGTAGCATCTTCTGGTGACCACCACTAAGAGACTGATATGGTTTGGCTGTGTCCCCACCCAAATCTCATCTGGAATTGTAGTTCCCATAATCCCCACGTGTCATGGGAGGTTCCCAGTGGGAGGTAATTGAATCATAGGGGTGGTTATCTTCATGTTGTTCTCATGGTAGTGAGTGAGTTCTCACGAATCTGATGATTTTACAAGGGACTTTTCCCCCTTTTTGCTTGGCACTTCTCCTTGCTGCCACCATGTGAAGAAGGATATGTTTGCCTCCCCTTCCACCAAGATTGTAGGTTTCCTGACACCTCCCCAGCCATGCAGAATTGTGAGTCAATTAAACCTCTTTTCTTTATTAATTACCCAGTCTCAGGTGTGTCTTCATTAGCAGTGTGAGAACAGACAAGACCCTATGCCAAGGAAATTCAGTCTGTGCAGCACTAATTGGCCACCTCTGGAAAGTGGGGTCTGTCTTGGTGTCATATTAGGCAAGGCTAATATTTAAGTTAGAGTCCCAGTCCATGGGGTTGGAGTCCTTGCCTAAGGGGTTAGGGTCCTTGGGGCATCATAAAAATAGAAGGAGCCCTGCAAGACGTTTGCCAGTGTGTGCCGTGAACTAATCTACCTTGTCCCCTTTGCCAGGTGTGGGAAAGCTACAGTTCTTGTCATTTCCCAGCTTGTTGCCTTTACTTTACTGTGGACTTATGGCAGCCCTGCATGGCTGGTCCACAGGTTCACTCACCTCTGATTACCACTTCCAAAGCTGTTTCTCTCTTTTCTTTTCTGCCTGCTTTGAATCTGCTATTATTAGGCTACTGGTGTTGAGAGAAAACTTGCTGTTCAAGGTTACATGGAGATTTTGTTCGGGCTAAAATGTAAACATGAGAAATGCCTTTGAATCTGAAGGAAAAAAAGGTGAAAAGGGCTTTTTGAAAACCAAACTTCCGGCCAGGTGCAGTGGCTCACGCCTGTAATCCCAGCACTTTGGGAGGCCGAGGCGGGTGGATCACAAGGTCAGGAGATCGAGACCATGGTGAAACCCTGTCTCTACTAAAAATGCAAAAAATTAGCTGGGTGCGGTGGCAGGCACCTGTAGTCCCAGCTACTCAGGAGGCTGAGGCAGGAGAATGGCGTGAACCTGGGAGGCGGAGCTTGCAGTGAGCCGAGATCGCACCACCGCACTCCAGCCTGGGCAACAGAGCAAGACTCCATCTCAAACAAAACAAAACAAAACAAAACAAAACAAAAAACACTTCCATGAAGTCTGCTTTACCCAGAATGTTGGTCCACAGCTTTCTTTGGATAGCTGGTCAGATGTCTGAGTCATTCTCAGTTAAGAAAAGTTTATGATATGGGAAAATATGTTTCTACAGTTGTGGGATGGTTTTCTCTGTAAACTAACATGTGACAAACAGTTCAGGGTTTCTTGCTTCCTAAGTTCTTGGAGTCACGGATGAATGAGTGCTCTTTGTTGTCCCTTCCCTTTCCTTCATTGTCTCTTTTTGTGCTCAGCCTACTGAGCCCCAGGGGACACAGGGATGCTCGTGTTCCTTTATATTCCCTGGGGACTGGGGGTTATAGGCCCCCCCCCCACTCAGAGTTGTTGGATCCTGTGGGCTATGCCTGCCAGAGAGCCTGGAGTTGTAGGGTCCTCTGGCTTGGGTGCCACTCTGTTGCATGGGGCTTTTGGCCTTTATGGGTCCAGGGCTGCCATGTCGCCCTGTCAGATAAACTGAGGCTCAGAGGGATGTGTGCCAACATCTACTGATTCTCCATCCTCCTTGTCCCTTTTTTTGGCCACGTTTGCTGTCTGTGCCTCACTAGTGACACATGTCACCCTGCACTTCCATACCCTGGAGCTTACACCTAGCATTTCCCTTCTGGTCTTAATGATTTTCGTTCTTTGGGTTGTTTAATTTGGCATCTCTCTGCGTGGCACTGGAGGCCAAAAGCCTCCCAGGAACTAGTCTCATTGAGAAAAAGAGTAATTTTGTCCAATTCAGAAGTTATCTAAAAGTCAATTAAGGTCTTGAAGATTACTTGTGAAACAAAGTAGAAAGGAACAGTAAGTAAGGGAGAGAGAAGTGCAAAGAAAGTTATGGACACATAGATGTATTTTTGGTAAGGAAGATTATAAAGAAAAGATAATAATTTTGTATGAAAAAGGATCTTGTATGGTAAATTTTTGTCCTAAAGTAAAATGACTGATTATTTAGGAGGTTTAGGACAAGACAGAAAGTCCAAGCATGTTGTAGACGGTCTGTGTAAGTCATGATAAGCTTTGTGAAGGGGAATTTATGAAAGTGACTTTGGATGTAACTAAGTTGGTTATAATTAAAAGGAAATCATTTATAATAGTCCTTCTAAGATTGGTACCCTATGTTACAACAAGATTTTTTTTTTAAAACTATGGCTTTGCTCTCAATAAAATTGCAAGATATTTTACTTGTATTTTATAACCTATTTCTTTTGAAAACTCAGAATCATATCTCAGAAGTTCAACTTTTGCTATGTCTTGTTTTTTTCTCCTTGAGCAGGATAACTTGATTCTGTACTCTTGGCTTTTCTTGGTATGTCTAAGTTTCTAATGTAATCAGAAAACTTCTCACACTGTTTCTGAGAGTCAGGTATTCCCCTGCTATATGCATAGCTTTGAACACACTCTTCCTGTGTCCGGTTAAATTCAAACACTTTTTTTTATTGAGTTTGAATTCCAATTTTTGTAAATGGGCTTCCCAGAAGGAGAAGCAGTCACTGCAGAAGGGTTTTATTTGCTTTTTTGGTAGCTGGCTTAAGAAACAAGACTTTGGCTGGGCATGGTGGCTCACACCTGTAGCCCAGCACTTTGGGAGGCTGAGACAGGTGTATCCGAGGTTAGGAGTTCGAGACCAGCTTGGCCAATACGGTGAAACCCCATCTCTACTAAAACTAAAAAAAATTAGTTGGGTGTGGTGGTGCATGCCTGTAGTCCCAGCTACTTGGGAGGCTGAGGCAGAAGAATTGCCTGAACCTGGGAGGTAAAGGTTGCAGTGAGCTGAGATCACACCACTGCATTCCAGCCTGGGTGAGAGAGTGAGACTCCATCTCAAGAAAAAAAAAAAAGGAAACAATGTTTTATAATTCCTCTGCTGTCTTTATTAGGTTTTGGATTGCTAAAACCAATTCTGAGTTTTAAAAGGTTTTAGGTTTTATCCACTCTGTAATGCAGTGGTTACATGTTTTTGTTGCTGTTGTTGTTTTTTTTGAGACAGAGTTTGCTCTTGTTGCCCAAGCTGGAGTGCAATGGCATAATCTCGGCTCGCCACAACCTCCTCCTCCCAGGTTCAAGCGATTCTCCTGCCTCAGCCTCCTGAGTAGCTGGGATTACAGGCATGCACCACCACGCCTGGCTAATTTTTTGTATGTTTAGTAGAGACAGGGTTTCTCCATGTTGGTCAAGTTGGTCTTGAACTCCCAACCTCAGGTGATCTGCCCACCTCAGCCTCTCAAAGTGCTGGGATTACAGGCGTGGGCCACCATGCCTGGCCAGTTACATGATTTTTAATTACCACTTTGGTTAAATGAGTAACTATTTACTTAGCAATGACCTGTGCTTCTGTTTTGATCAAATGTTTTAGCCTTTTAACATCTTTAACAAACATCCTCAAAATCAAAATCCTGTTAAGTCCCTAACTTAGTTTTATTGCTGGGGCTTATTAAAGCTATAAAAGTTAATTGCTGCAAGGTTGTAGATTTTTTTTTTTTTTTTTTTTTTTTTGAGATGGAGTCTCACTCTGCCGCCCAGGCTGGAGTACAGTGGCCGGATCTTAGCTCACTGCAAGGTCCGCCTCCCATGCCATTCTCCTGCCTTAGCCTCCCGAGTAGCTGGGACTACAGGCGCCCGCCACCTCACCCAGGTAGTTTTTTGTATTTTTTTTAGTAGAGACGGGGTTTCACCGTGTTAGCCAGGATGGTCTCAATCTCCTGACCTCGTGATCCACCTGCCTCGGCCTCCCAAAGTGCTGGGATTACAGGCTTGAGCCACCGTGCCCGGCCAAGGTTGTAGATTTTTTTTAACACCTTCTAGTTAGACCATGAAGACCAGTATCACCACTTTCAGCCCCTTGAAAAAGGTCCTTATGAAGTGGTATTAACTAATCCTTGTACTGTTGAATTATAGGGCTTTGACTTCTGGGTATACACATCTCATCTAAAGAAGGCGTCAACTCCTGCCAAGTATCTGATGCCAAACTCAAGTTAGCCAAAGCCTTGTCTTTAGAACTGGGCAAAGGTGACAAAGTAAATTGCTCTCATGAAACACAGGAACAGGCCTGTATTCAAAAACATTAAGATCCATTTAATAACTTTTCCTCTATCTGGAACAATCTAATTTATTATATGCCTTGATGCTAAATAATTCAAATGTTTGGCTACTTGTGAACTTCCTTTCCTGCCATTCTCAAAACTAGGCAGGGCTGGCCAGGTGTGGTGGCTCACGCCTGTAATCCCAGCACTTTGGGAGGCTGAGATGGGAAGATCACTTGGGGCCAGGAGTTCAAGACCAGCCTGGTCAATATAGTGAGACCCCATCTCACTAAAAAAACAAAAAACAACTAGGCATGGTTTATGACCTTTTGTTTAAAATGTTGTTAATTTCTTATATTTTGTTTTACCTCCAGAATTTGAAATGATTCAATCCCTCCAGGCCCAGAGACTATCATATGAGATTGTAAAAGCTGATTTTGAGGGATAAAATTAGTTCAGACCCTCCAAATCAAAGATGGAAATTTCAGGGAATCACTAGCTGGGTACACCTGTCCAAGATTAAACTGGTTTTTGTTTGTTTGTTTTTCTGGAGTTTTGCTTTTGTTGCTGAGGCTGGACTGCAATGGCACAATCTCAGCTCACTGCAACATGAAGCTAATCAGGAACTAGTTCTCGGCTCACTGAAGTTAATCAAAGATTAAACTTCAGGGAATCACTAGCGGGGTACACCTGTCCAAGAATAAACCTGTTGTTTTTTTTGCCTTTTTTTTTTTTTTCTGGGGATGGAGTTTTGCTTTTGTTGCCCAGGCTGGAGTGCAATGGCACAATCTCAGCTCACTGCAACCTCTGCCTCCTGTGTTCAAACAATTCTCCTGCCTCAGCCTCCCGAGTAGCTGGGATTACAGGTGTGCACCACCTTCAAAGATGGGCACACAAATGCCTAAGCAGCTGAACAAAACGCTTGTGTTTTGTGTAATTAATTGCTACAAGCCAAGATTACAACGGCTCAATGCATGGAGTTTATAGCTAAGTTAATTTTATAACCTTGCATTTTGGCTTTTGAGTTTTGGCTCTTACATTGCTTAAAGGGGGTCCTAAAGTTGATGAATGCCTGCCCACCTCCATTCCCACCTGACCTAGAATGTTTAATTGACTATACATCTTTTGACTCTAAGTCTCTTGGCCATAGAAGTCCCACCAAGGGACATAATGGACCCAGGACAGGTAGCACACCACCCTGGCATCGATATGGGACAAAATAAAAGCTTGGCCAGGCCGGGTGTGGTAGCTCGCACCTGTAATCCCAGCACTTTGGGAGGCCAAGGCAGGCAGATCACCCGAGGTCAGGAGTTCGAGACCAACCTGGCCAACATGGTGAAACCAAGTCTGTACTAAAAATACAAAAATTAGCCAGACGTGGTGGCGTGCACCTGTAATCACTAGGGAGGCTGAGGCAGGATAATTGCTTGAACTCAGGAGGCAGAGGTTTCAGGGAGCCAAGATCGCACCATTGCACTCCAGCGTTGGTGACAGAGCAAGACTCTGTCTCAAAAATAAATAAATAAGAAATAATAAAAGCGTAGCTATTGATGCTGCCTCTGGCATACCTTGACGAAAAAGGGGATATGTACACTAAAGAAATAAATAAAACCCGAAAACCCTCAATAGAATGGACCCCTCTCTTGGTCAAAGGGAATTAAAAGAAACCTTTAAAAATGTAAAAATGACTGGGCATGGTGGCTCACGCCTGTAATCCCTGCACTTTGGAAGGCTGAGGTGGGTGGATCACGAGGTCAGGAGATCAAGACCATCCTGGCTAACACGGTGAAACCTCGTCTCTACTAAAAATACAAAAAAATTAGCTGGGCATGGTGGTGGGCACCTGTAGTCCCAGCTACTTGGGAGGCTGAGACAGGAGAATGGTGTGAACCCGGGAGGTGGAGCTTGCAGTGAGCCGAGATCATGCCACTGCACTTCAGCCTGGGTGACAGAGCGAGACCCCATCTCAAAAAAAAAAAAAGTAAAAATGTAGTTCAGGCCATGATGGGAAGCTGGGGTTCAGACTAGACTCGCTATACCTTTTTCCCTTGGAATTCAGGCACAGCTGACCAGCATTAACATTAAAACAGAGATTGGCCGGGCGCGGTGGCTCAAGCCTGTAATCCCAGCACTTTGGGAGGCCGAGACGGGCGGATCACGAGGTCAGGAGATCGAGACCATCCTGGCTAACACGGTGAAACCCCGTCTCTACTAAAAAAAAAATACAAAAAACTAGCAGGGCGAGGTGGCGGGCGCCTGTAGTCCCAGCTACTCGGGAGGCTGAGGCAGGAGAATGGCGTAAAAACCCGGGAGGCGGAGCTTGCAGTGAGCTGAGATCCGGCCACTACACTCCAGCCTGGGCGACAGAGCCAGACTCCGTCTCAAAAAAAAAAAAAAAAAAAAAACAGAGATTATAAGACTGACAGAACAGATTCTATGGAAATAAGGTATCAAATTATAAACAGGATCTAGGACCATGCCAGGCAAGGGTTAAGTTTCTATCCCAAGGCAAACAGAGTCATATATTCCATGCATGTTTGTTCAATATACATGTGTCAGGACCACCTCCATAGACATTCATAACTTCCCTGTTCAATCATGAGGCCTCATCTTACTAAAAACTTAGAAAGAAGGTGCTAGGAGTGGTGGCTCATGCCTGTAATCCCAGCACTTTGGGAGGCCGAGGCAGGCGGATCACTTGAGGTCAGGAGTTTGAGACCAGCCTGGCCAACATGGTGAAACCCTGTCTCTACTAAAAATGCAAAAATTAGCTGGGTGTGGTGGCACGCGCCTGTAATCCCAGCTACTCGGGAGGCTGAAGCATGAGAATCATGTGAACCCGGAAGGTGGAGGTTGCAGTGAGTTGAGATCAAGCCACTACACTTCAGCCTGGGTGACAGAGCAAGACTCCATCTCAAAAACAAGACAAAACAAAACAAAACAAAACAAAACAAAACAAAACAAAACAAAAAACCTTGGAAAGAAGGATTCCTCAAAGATCAGTTACAACCAAAATGGAGGGTCCCCTATTAGGTATTGTTAAACACTCCCTCTGCTGTTCAACTTCAGGGAATCACTGGCTGAGTACACCTGTCCAAGATGAAGCCTGTTTTTGTTTGTTTGTTTGTTTGTTTTTGTTGTTTTGGGGATGGAGTTTCACTCTTGTTGCCCAGGCTGAAGTGCAATGGCACAGTGTCAGCTCACTGCAACCTCTGCCTCCTGGGTTCAAGCGATTCTCCTGCCTCAGCCTCCCGAGTAGCTGGGATTACAAGTGCACACCACTACATGCGGCTAATTTTTGTATTTTTAGTAGAAACAGGGTTTCACCATGTTGGCCAGGCTGATCTTAAACTGCTGACTTCAGGTGATCCACCCGCCTCAGCCTCCCAAAGTGCTGGGATTACAGGAGTGAGCCACTGCACCCGGCAGATTAAACCTGTTTCTTATGAGTCCCCACAGGTACCTGAGAAAGACACCGCCACCTACACTTAAGGTCGGGTCTAGAAGATCTAAAGAAATAAACAGGTAAGTAACATCCTTAGTCCCTCCTACTTAACAACTCCCATCCCATACAGGTTTGCACCCCCAAGAGATACCTATGGCTATGTGGTCACCCATTTAATCAACCTACAAACAACTTGTCTCTTATTTGGGATCATGAAACCCATAGTTACCAGTGTATTGATAATGTTTTGTTCGGGGGTCAATGTACACTGGGACAAGCAAAGCCCTCAATATAAAATTACATAACATCACTGACCCGAGATCTAAGCAGGCAATTTGCTTTATATTGGCTGGGGTTGGGGTTGCCATCAGCTTAATGGGCCCTTGGGAAAAATTTGCCTATCACCAGGCACCTCTTCAAAATTTTGCTTCTTCATTCTACACAGTCTCATAAAACAGGGGACACTTTAGATTAATCAATACTCTCCCTTGATTCCCTCAAATATGTAGTAAAGGATAATAGATTAGCACTAGATTACTTACTGCTTGAACAAGGGGCAGTGTGCACTATAATAAAAAATCTGACTGGGTGTGATGGCTCACACCTGTAATCCTAGCACCTTGGGAGGCCAAGGCAGGTGGATCACTTGAGGTCAGGAGTTCAAGACTAGCCTGGTCAACATGGTGAAACCCCATCTCTGCTAAAAATTCAAAATTAGCCAGGCATGGTGGCGCATGCCTGTAATCTCAGCTACTTGGAAGGCTGAGGCAGGAGAATTGCTTGAACCCAGGAAGTGGAGGTTGCAGTGAGCCAAGATCGCACCATTGCACTCCAGCTTGCACAACAACAGTGAAACTCCATCTCAAATAATAAATAAATAAATCAATAAATAAACTTCCTGCACTTATGTAAACGCCTCAGGTCAGATAGAAGAAGATATACAGAATATATATGAACAAGCTGCCTGGTTGCATAAATATAACAAAGGCACCATTCCAGCTATCTGGTCAATCATTAAAATTGCCCTCTGGAGGGCCGGGCGCGGTGGCTCAAGCCTGTAATCCCAGCACTTTGGGAGGCCGAGGCGGGTGGATCACAAGGTCAGGAGATCGAGACTATCCTGGCTAACATGGTGAAACCCCGTCTCTACTAAAAATACAAAAAACTAGCCGGGCGTGGTGGCGGGCGCCTGTAGTCCCAGCTACTTGGGAGGCTGAGGCGGGCGAATGGCGTGAACCCGGGAGGCGGAGCTTGCAGTGAGCCAAGATCACGCCACTGCACTCCAGCCTGGGAGACACAGCGAGACTCCGTCTCAAAAAAAAAAAAAAAAAAAAATTGCCCTCTGGAGTCTCACTTGGTTTTTGCCCTTCCTAGGGCCTTTGGTAGCTTATCTTGTTATTACTCATCTTTGGCCCTTTCTTGTTTAACCCCTTGGTAAAGTTCATGTCTTCTGTTAATAGATTACGACAGTTCCACATAAAGATGATGCTGGCACAAGGCTTCTGACCCATTCCATCTTTGAGCCAGGAAATAAACACATCCTGCCTTTAGGCCCCGTAAATCAGGCATCCAGAGACTTTTCCTCCTCCAATACTAGGAGGTCCACGTGAATGAGGACCTCTCCTGGCTCCTTAGAGGCCAACTGCAAACCCTTATGAGAGAATCCTGTTGCAAAGATCAAAACCCCCCATCAGCACGAAGAAGTTTCAGAGAACCATCTTCACTCTTCTCTCCTTTAGATTCAGGGTTCTCTCATAAGTAGGTAGGGTAAATGCTAGGGAAGCAGGAGCCTGGGAGAGCCCGAGTGACACCATTTTAAAATTAAATCCGTCTTAAAACTAGCAAGGCACGGCCAGGCGTGGTGGCTCACACCTGTAATCCCAGCACTTTGGGAGGCCAAGGTGGTCGGATCACAAACTGAGGAGATCGAGACCATCCTGGCTAACATGGTGAAATCCCATCTCTACTAAAAATACAAAAAATTAGCTGGGCATGGTGGCGAGTGCCTGTAGTCTCAGTTACTCGGGAGACTGAGGCAGGAGAATGGTGTGAACCCAAGAGGTGGAGCTTGCAGTAAGCCGAGATCCTGCCACTGCACTCCAGCCTGGGTGACAGAGCAAGACTCCATCTCAAAAAAAAAAAAAAAAAAAATTACTAGCAAGGCACTTTCCACACTAGTCATGACCCATGGTTCTAAGATGCTTACAGCTAAGGAATTGGCTTGGTACTGTCTGCAAGAACACATTCCTGCAGCCACAAAAAGTCCAGACGTCCCAATACCTGTAACAACATATGCTTTCAAGATAGTTATGCTTTGATGCACTCACACACTAAAATGTCAAGGATAGTTTTCTTTAAATCAATAAAATAATACATTTTGTCGTGCTGTCAGCCCACTCACACTTAGGCACAACTTAGTTTAGTCTTTGCATAGATAAGATTCCTATATAAGAAGAACTTAAAGCAAATATGGTGCATCCTTCCTCTTGCTTTCTGAGGACGCCCTACTCTGTAATGGAGTGGCTTTCAATAGGCTCTGTCTTCTCACTGCACCCTGTGACTCGCCTTGAATTCCTCCCTGCGCGAGGTCCAAGAACCCTCTCTTGGGATCTGGATGTGGACCGCTTTTTCTGGGAACATAGGCATAATGACTCACTGCGTCTGCGCAGCTGGGACCTCTCCTCTGCATGTCATCATGCCCCCTCTCCCCTCTCCATCACGCCAGAAAACCCTCCTGTCACTTTCCTGTGGGGAGATGCTGCTTTGGAGAATCCTGTCTGTGTTCTCCTTACTTATACCGAGTAATACAACCCCTGTTCATCTAAACCTGCGTTCTTGAAGTCGTTCGTTACTCGCCAGGTGAAAGAACTGCAGTTTTTCTCTGGTAACACATCCTTGGAGCTGAGAATCTAGAGTTGTCTTTAATTAAGGAGAATTTACATCCTGCCTTTAGGCAGGAGAGGAGAAGGATAGGTAGCGCTCTTTCTCTGTTCGTTGCTTCTTTTTATTTTTACTTTTCCTTTTTGAGTCAGAGTCTCACTCTGGAGTCCAGTGGCCCGATCTCAGCTTACTGCAACCTCTGCCTCCCAGGTTCAGGTGACTCTCTGCCTCAGCATCCCAAGTAGCTGGGATTACAGGCATGAGCCACCACACCCAGCTAATTTTTGTATTTTATTTATTTATTTATTATTATTATTTTTTGAGATGGAGTTTCACTCTTGTTGCCCAGGCTGGAGTGTAATGGTGCGATCTCGGCTCACTGCAACATCACCTCCCGAGTTCAAGAGATTCTCCTGCCTCAGCCTCCCAAGTAGCCTCCCAAGCAGCTGGTGGCACCTGCCACCACGCCCAGCTAATTTTCATATTTTTAGTAGAGATGAGGTTTTGCCATGTTGGCCAGGCTGGTCTTGAACTCCTGACATCAGATGATCCACCCGTATGGGCCCCCCAAAGTGCTGGGATTACAGGCGTGAGCCACCGCGCCCAGTCAATTTTTGTATTTTTATTAGAGATGGGTTTCACCATGTTGGCCAGGCTGGTCTCGAACTCCTGATCTCAGGTGATCTGCCCACCTCAGCCTCCCAAAGTGCTGGGATTACAGGCGTGAGCCATGGTACCTGGCTTGTTGGCTCTTTCTTAATTGCCTTCAGCTCAATAATTTATGTCAAAGAGGCATATTTGGGGGTGACAAATTCTGGTTTTCTTCAACTACAAGTCCTCAAAGAGGAAAGAACAAGAGTGGAGCAGCACAGGCTCCTGGAGCCAGACCTGGGTTCAAATCCTGTTCACTAGCTGTGTGACCTTGGGCATATCATTTAACCTTTCTGTGCCTCAATTTCCTCTTCTACAAAATGAAGATGAGCTGGGTGTGGTGGCTCACGCCTGTAATCCCAGCACTTTGGGAGACCCAGGCAGGTGGATCACCTGAGGTCAGGGGTTCGAGACCAGCCTGGCCAACACAACCCTGTCTCTACTAAAAATATGAAAATTAGCTGTCACCTGTAATCCCAGCGACTCGGGAGTCTGAGGCAGCAGAATCGCTTGAACCCAGGAGGCAGAAGTTGCAGTGAGCAGAGATCACACCACTGCACTCCAGCCTGGACGACAGAGCAAGACTCTGTCTCAAAAAATAAAGGCAGGGTGCGGTGGTTCACACCTGTAATCCCACCACTTTGGGAGGTCGAGGCAGGCAGATTACCTGAGGTCGGGAGTTTGAGAACAGCCTGACCAACATGGAGAAACTCCGTCTCTACTAAAAATACAAAAAATTAGCCAGACATGGTGGCGCATGCCTGTAATCTCAGCTGCTCAGGAGGCTGAGGCAGGAGAATCGCTTGAACATGGGAGGCGGAGGTTGCGGTGAGCCGAGATTGCGCCATTGCACTCCAGCCTGGGCAACAAGAGCGAAACTCCATCTCAATAAATAAATAAATAAATAAATAAAATAAAAATGAAAATGAGCCTTAGGGTTGTTATACATGTAAAGCCCTCAACCTATTATTCAGGCCCTAAGAGTTTTTTGTTATTATCATCACAGAGAGAGGATGTGTAAATGGGTATGTCTATTTATTGGAACTGCATTCATCCATACAATAAGCATTTTTGAGCACCTACGGTGCACTGGTGCTGGGGACCCAGGAATGCGCGAAGTCTTCAGTCCTGGCCCTCTGTGTGGTTTGGGGGTGGGCATGGGAGTGCGTCAATGTGTGATGTTAGGTGTGGGTGCCTCTTGCAAAGCTACTGCCCTGCAGGCTGGGTACATCCATGCAGATGGGCAGGTGGCCCTTTCCCGGCCCTGTCCTCATCACGCCCGACGTCTCCTTGCCCTGACCTGCTCCCTGACTTGGCACATTCCTGGGGTGGGGCCGGGAGGGCTGTGGGGGCAGGGCAGAACAGTGAGTAGGAGGCCTCTGGGCGCCTCCCCACTTCCTGCTGCGCTTCCACTTCACTGCCTGCGGGTCAGTAGGGTCTGGACCGGGTAGGAGGCGGGGCCCAGGCTGAGTCATCAGTTTAACCCAGTCTCTGGGGTCTGACCCCCTGGGCTGCCTGCCCCTGGGCTCCTTAGCTCCAGCGATGGGCGAAGCTCTTTCACGGTCTTCATCCTCTTGTCTGTCTCTCCTAGCGCCGCCCTACACCATCGTCCACTTCCCGACCCGAGGTACAGCCCCAGCTCCTTCAGGAGGACGAAGGGCACACGCCACCGCCGGGCCGCTGAGCCCCCTCCCTGCGCCAGGGCTGGGGCCGGAGGAGAGGGGGCGTGGCCAGGGCCGGAGGGGCGGGGGTTGTGGGGGTGGGGCCTGGACCTGCCTTTCCCGTGTCTTCAGCCCCACGGAGTGATGTTTCGAAGGTGGCAGGAATCTGGCCCAGGGAAATTCTACCTCTTCTTTAGCGAACTTGGGGGTTCTAGGAAAGCCCAGGGTCCCAGGAGGGTGTGGCAACCATGGAAGAGTGTAAAGTAACCCTGGGTGCTGCCAAGGCGCAGCCCACCCCAACTTCCGGAGGCAGCTGCATTCTGTCCCTCGTGGGGCTGAGTTATCTGCTCCTCTCTCCAAGGCACTGTTGGGGCCATGGTCCCCTCTCCAAGAGGCACCCAAGCTAGGGTTTCTGTCCTGTCTCCGTGTCCTGCCCCCCACCCTTCTCGTCCCGTCCCAGGTTGCTGTGAGGATGGGTCTCTCCCTGTCCCCACATTCCCGTCCTGTCCACTCCCCCTGCCCCAGGACGCCCCGAGGCCATGGCCTGCTGCTGGCAGGTCAGGGCTAGAGTTGGAAGGAGGTGGTGACCAAGGGGATGAGGCTGCAGGTCCCACTCGAGGCCTCCTGTGTGAGTGACCCTATCAAGAAGGGGCTGGGCCGTAGGGGTCAGGACTAGAGTGGAGGGCAACTGAACTCAATGCCCCTCATGGAGCCGTGCCACCCCCAGCTGGGCTTTGCCCTCCTCCTGTGAACAGGAGTGGTCCCAGTTGAGGGTGTGCAGTGAGCTGTGCACCTCCCAAGTACCAGGAAGGATACCTCACCCTGTACCAGTCCAGTGCTATCCTGCGTCACCTTGGCTGCACCTTTGGTGAGTCCTGAGGCCTGGGGTGGCCCAGTTCAGAAAGGTACCTGACAGTTGCTTGGGGCCTGAGCTGCTGCACCTGCAGCCACCAAAGTCCTGCCCAGCTGAGAGGCAGGAAGGTGCAGGGCCTGCATTCCAGAAGGACTCGGGGCTGTGGGGCTGGGGCTGTGGGTGCACATGAGCAGGGCAGGGGCTGTGCGGCTGGGCTAGCCCCCAACCAGGCAGCACCAGGTGGAGTCGCTGCGGCCATCTCCTAGACAACAGCTTACAGGAGTTTGGGTGCAGGCCAGAGGCCACTTTGGGTGGGGCCAGGGGCTTCCAAAAAGACCTTCCTGTCCATTTCTTCCCACTCTGGTCGTACCTAAATCTAGAAAGCCCCCACACAAGGGTGGCAGGAGCCTGGCTCAGGAAGATGCTGTCTCCCCTTCGGCCAGGTTGAGGGTCCAGGAAAGTCTGGGGTCCCAGGAGGGCATAGCAACCAGGAATGGGGGTGCAGAGGAACAGGGGGAGCAGCCAAGGTACAGGCCCATCCCAACTTCTGCAGGACCCAGGAGAGAGAGCAGAGGAGAACACCCTCGTTGGGGTCTGCCACCTCTTTATGCCCTCATGTCCAAGTTCTCTTCTGGTCCCCACAAAAAGTCAGACTCGGGCCTAGGAAGACACAGAGCAGAGGCTTGGTCCTCTCTTTGGGGAGACAGATCTGGGGGGTGGGGGGGCTTGGCATGTTTTGGGCAGGGAATTCCTGAGTGCCAGGGATCCAGGGTGTGGCCCCAAAGACAGGCATGGGCCTACGGCCTTTTCACCTTGTGGAGGTGGGAGTAGCAGAGGCTAGGAGAGAAGGCCCTCCAAAGCCAGGGTCACAGAGAGGTCCTGGAGGCCCAGGTCTGACGCCTGTGGGCTTTGTGGGGAGAGGACAGAATCTCAGCCCACTGCCTGGCTGCTGACTAGGGCTCTACGACAAAGACCAGTGGGAGGAAGCACTGGTGGACACAGTGAATGACGGGGTGGAGGACCGTCATGGGCGGGCACTGCAGCCGCCTTATCCACCAGGGTTCTGAGTGAGCCCGGATGCGGCTGGTACTCTGGGACAGTGTGGTCAGGGGCAGGATGTCACCCTGGTCAGTCTCACCGCACACCTCCAACGGGAGTCACTCCTGTTCACAGGAGGAGGGCAAAGCCCAGGGTGTTTGGGAGCTGCCAGGCACCTGAAGCCTTTTGAGACCCTCTAGCCCAGAACCAGGGTTGACAGGCATTCATCATGGGCGACCAGGTGAGCGCTGGCTCCAGCCCCTCCCAGATCATTGTAGGTCCATTTCTTAGAAGGGCAAACTGAGGCCCAGAGTGGGCCAGTTCACTGCAGCAGAAGCAGCCAGGGTTCTGGCTCCTGAAGCTGCTCTCTCGTGACGCGGCTCAAGCTCCCTCATACCCCCTGCCCTGCAGGTTTCCTTCACCGACCACAACCTGCTGGACTTGCTGCTGGCCCACCAGGTCCTGGTGAGGCAGGAGAAGAGGGTCTGGAGGCAGGGAACCTAAGGCTGTTTCACGCCAACTTCCTAGAACTAAATTGAAAGGAAAACTCTCCAGCCTAAGTAACAAAAGGACCGGATGCTACTCCATTTGACGTTTTCTGCACAGCAGATGGGAAATTGGTGGTCCCCAACAAATCAGACTGGTTGTGAGTGGAGTCTTCGTTTGCAACTTTGTAACTTCACTCCAGCCTATGAATGGTTGCTGTCCACAACCAGACTGATTGCGGGTGAAGTCTTCGTTTTCATATAACTTTGTAACATAACCCTAGCAAACGTTTCATCCAATCAGATGTTGGCACAGGAATGTGACCTTTGTAACTTCACGTCCTCTGATTGGCTGCTTTCTGCAACCAATCAGATTGTGGGCTACCACTTCGTTTACATGAGGTGAGCATGAAGTGACCAATGGGAAACTTCTAGAGGGTATTTGGACCCAAGAAGATTCTGTATCCCGGCCCTTGAGCTGCTGCTGGGCCCACTATCACGCTGTGGATTGTACTTTTGTTTTCAGTAAATCCCTGCTTTTAGGTCGGGCGTAGTGGCTCACTCCTGTAATCCCAGCACTCTGAGAGGCCAAAGCGGGTGGATCACCTGAGGTCGGGAGTTTGAGACCAGCTGGCCAACATGGAGAAACCCCGCCTCTACTAAACAGACACACACACACACACACACACACACACACACACACACAGAGCTGAGTGTGGTGGCACACGGCGGTGATCCCAGCTACTCGGGAGGCTGAAGCACAGGAATCACTTGAACTTGGGAGGCAGAGATTGTGTTAAGCAGAGATCACGCCACTGCACTCCAGCCTGGGTGACAGAGCAAGACACCATCTCAAAAAAAAAAAAAAAAAAATCCCTGCTTTCATTCTTTTGTTGCTTCATTCTTTCTTTGCTTTGCTGGGCGTTTTGTCCAATTCTTGGTTCAAAACACCATGAGCCTGGACAACTTGCAGTCACAACCCTCTACCAGTGACACTGGTGCCCGGCCATCTGGGTACGCTCCCCCTGCTCTCAGCCTAAGTGGCACGCCTCAGCGCCTGGCCTAAGCTTTCCCCTGAGTATGGGAACTGCCCCATCTTTGGAGGCTACAAGATGTGAGCCCACTTAGCCTCCCCACAGGAGCAGGCTTGCCCTTGGGAATCAATAAAAGCAATGAGAGGAAAGCTGTGCTGAGGTCACTGAGGGGCTGGGTGGACAAGGGACCCTCTACTCCATCCCAGGCTGCCTGGGAATGACTCAGGCATAGGCAGGACCGGAGGCTACAGATGACCCTCCCAGGGGTTGAGTGGACAGGGGCCCTGGTGACCTTGGCGGAGGCCTTGTCTGCTGGATGAAGGAGTGGGAGTTGACTCTCAGGGCACTAGGGAGCCACTGCAGGCTTTGGAGCAGAGACGGTGACTTTTAGGAATCAGAGCCTGTGACAGCTCAGGAGGCCTTGGGCACTACCTAACTCAACACCTAATAGATAGGGAAACTGAGACCTAGAGAGGGGAATGGACCACCTAGGTTCACTAAGCAAGTGGGTAGATGGGCCGAGTTGGTGTGCTGGGTCCTAAGCTCCCAGGCTGGAGGCCTGGCTGCCCCTCAAAGGAGCCTCTGCCTGACTGAGATGCTTAGCAGAGGCTCCATGGGGAGGGGTCTTATGCACCTTGGATTTGAGAGGCTGACTGGTAGTTCTGTCTCTGGTGAAGGAAAGCTAACCCCTTTTGGGAGGCATGCTCCAGGA